>NW_026526765.1:686176-1286176 GCF_024362965.1 Panthera pardus | reverse complement strand
ATTCAGACGTAAAATCAGCAAGGGGAATCACACTTTATAAAGCTTCTGTTTTAAAATTTTTTTAATATTGGGGCCCCTGGGTGACTCAGTCGGTTGAGCGTCCGACTTCAGCTCAGGTCATGATCAAAAATTTTTAATGTTTATTTATTTTTTGAGAGAGAGAGAGAGAGAGAGAGAGAGCTTGCACGCACATGAGTGGGGGAGGGGCAGAGAGAGAGGGAGACACAGAATCCAAAGCAGGCTCCAGGCTGTGAGCTGTCAGCACAGAGCCCCATGCGGGGCTCGAACTCGGGAACAGTGAGATCATGACCCGAGCCAAAGTCAGACACTTAACCGACAGAGCCACCCAGGTGCCCTGACAAAGCTCCTGTTTTAAAATAGCTTTTTCTGGGCGTCTGGATGGCTCAACCAGTCGCGCATCTGACTCTTGATTTTGGCTCAGGTCATGATCCCAGGTTCCTAAGATGGACCCCCACATCCGGCCCCTCTCTGAACATGGAACCTGCTTGAGATTCTCTTTCTCTCCCTCTGCCCTCTCCCCTGCTTGCACTCTCTCTCCCTCTCTAAAATGAAATTTAAAAATAAATAAATTAATTAATTAAATTAAATCGCTTTTTCTCACAACTCTCTGTGTCAGTGGACAGAGGGCCAGGGCCTGACTGCTGAGTAAGCTGAGCTGGAAGGTTCTCCTGAGAAATCTAAGGACTTCAGCTCGTACCTTGATGAAATAAACAATCGATTCAGCTCTTTCCACCCTCCACCTGTAGGTCTGAAGAATGCATTTGTACCTAACTTTGAACGTGGCAATGAATTCTGCATCAGCATGCGGATGATTAAATGACACAAGTGTATTACCTGTGGGCAAACGCAGCTGTCACATAACACACGGGAGCAGCTCTTCTAGCTGGGAACAGCCTGGGCAACACTGAGGTCATCCCGATTTGAAATAATGCCGTGGAATTCTTAGCACATGTCTTGAGAATGCTGAAGACAGGTGATAGGAACTTCTGCCTGATGTCTTGTTTCCAGGGCAACACTTCTAATAATGCCACCTTCTGCAAGAAACAACGGTGACACCTGAAGTCTTCCGAACTGTGCCTCTTCTACGTCCTGGTACTTTAAAACATGACACTGCATTTCCAGAATTAGTCTTGGATAAAACTGGAATTTTTTCCAGAGAAATAATATCGAGAAGTCATAAGATGGCTCGGAACAAGCAATAATGCAATATTTCTCCCCAGTGCTCTGCTGTGGTGCTGATATCAACCAGGAAATACTAACACATATTTTTTATCTTAAATTTTATCCTAGATGGATGCAGAGTGGAGTGAGACACTACTCAAATCTCCCCCAAAAGCAATGACACAGTGGACAATGTTGTCCAGGGCAATATTCTCTGGGACTCTAGAAATCAAATAAAAGCATACCGGAAATGAGAAACATGTATTCAAGAAACACTGCTGAACATCAAATGCCACTGGGGTGTATGGCGTTTGTCTAGGGCTTCCTCAACCCTGCATACCCCCAGTTTCCAGGGGCTGGTGGCTCACGGTTTTCCCCACGCTGGGTGGGCCGTGGAAACCAGCACCTCGGCCGTGGAGGAGCTGGCTTCATTTGGAGTGATGTGCAGTGTTGAACAGAAAAGCCATCTCTGCAGCAAAACCAAGCAAGCCACCCAAACAACAACAACAACAACAACAGAAGACGAACATTGTAGCAAGTCCTCTAATTGCCCAGCGTTGAAATGCACAACCCAACCCACGCACAGATTCACCAGGGAAGGATGGAAACTTCATTAGCTCAAGGTATTTGGGAACAACTTCTTATCAATCCTTGTCTGACTGCGAGGCTACAGCAGCCAGAAGTGACCCCTGTGAAACCAGGCTTAAATACAAAAACAAGAGCTTTTAAAAACGGAACAAAGATATAAGAAGTAACAAACTTCAGGGATAACATAACTTGCAGAATTAGTCTAAGTCACTAAACAAACAGAACCAGCAAAAACAACAAACCCCAGAGAGGGGGAATCATAACCCAGAGTTGCCACAATATGTCACCTAAAATAATCAAGTTTTACTACCCACTACAAGACATGGAAGAAAACTGGAGCATGTGATCCACACATGGGGTGAGAGGGAACTCTCTGAGAGGACCCAAACCTTGAAACTGGCAGACAAAGACCTCGAAGCAGCTATTGTAAATATGCTCAAAGAACTGAGGAAATCATACTGAAAGAATTAAAAACAAATATAATGAAAATGAGTCACCAACAAAGAGAGATTCTTGGGGCGCCTGGGTGGCTCAGTCGGTTAAGCGGTCGACTTCGGCTCAGGTCACGATCTCGCGGTCCGTGAGTTCGAGCCCCGCGTCAGGCTCTGTGCTGACAGCTCAGAGCCTGGAGCCTGTTTCGGATTCTGTGTCTCCCTCTCTCTCTGACCCTCCCCTGTTCATGCTCTGTCTCTCTCTGTCTCAAAAATAAACATTTAAAAAAAAAATTAAAAAAAAAAAAAGAAAGGGAAAATATGAATAAACATATTACAAATAAAGATATTGATCAGGAATTTAATAGTAATTTTCTCTTAAGCCTTAAAATAGTGGGCACAATATTGACGGAGAAAAACAAAGCTGGAGGACGGCACTATCCTACTGTGAGGACTCACTATAAATCTATAGCAGTCGAGACAATACAGTATTGATGAAAGGAGACAAGCAGATCCCTGGGACAGCACAGAGAGACCCAAACAGACCCACTCAAATAGAGTCGACTGATCCTTGACAAAGAGCAAAGACAATGCAGTGGAGCAAAACTCGTGTTTTCAACACGCGCTGGAAAACCGGGATGTCCACAAGCAAAAAACCGAACGTAGACATTGACGTTATACAAAGCTTAACTCAACATGGATCATAAACCTTGGAAGTGGAGATGACTCTTTAGATGAAACACCAAAGATACGATCCACGAAAGAAAGAACGGATAAGCTGGACCTCACTGAAATAAAAACCTTCTGCTCTCTGAAAGATAATGGCAGAGAGTAATAGAAGTCAGCCTGGGAGAAAATGTTTGCAAAAGACACATTGGATAAAGGACCGTCATCCAAAATATACAAAGAACTCGTAAAACTCAACAACAAGAAAACAAACAACTTGATTCAGAAATGGGCTGAAGACACTAAAAGACACCTAAGCAAGGAAGATATATACAGGTGGCTAATTAGCATACGAAAAGTCGCTCCACATTTAATATCATCTGGGAAACATGACTTAAAGCAATTAAGATGCCATACACACCCATTAAATGATCAAAATCTGAAACTCTGACAACACCAATGGCGGTGAGGATGTGGAACGACAGAAACTCTTTCCCGGCTGGTGGGACTGCAACTCTGAGAGTGTGGCAGTTTCTCACAAAACCAAACATATTCCTACCATAGGATCCAACAACCACATGGACAAACCTTAGATGCATATTACTCAGTGAAAGAAATCAACCCGAAAACATTGCCTACTATGTGATTCCAAGTTGAAGAGGCAAAACTCTGGAGAGAAAAAAAAAAAACCTAGTGGTTGCCAGGGGATGGGAAGTGGATGAATGTGTAGCCCACAGAGGATGTTTAGGGCAGTGAATACGTATGGTGTATGGGAGAGTATGGCACTGTTGTGGTGAAAACATGTCATTATGCATTCATTCAAACATCATCAAGGTTAAGGTACAGCATCACGGTTGAAGGTAAACTATGGACTTGGGATGCCAGCGATGTGTCTACGCAGGCTCATTGACTGTAACAAATCAACCACTCTGGATGGGGACGTGGATAGTGGAGGAGGCTGTGTGTGAGTGGGGTCAGAGGGTACGTGAGACATCTCTAACTTTTTCTTAATTTTGCTATAAACCTAAAACTGCTCTTAAAAGATAATCTTAAAAGTCTTCACATAAAGGAAGTCCCCCACTTAGATGGCTTACTCAGTAATCGTCTCCAACCACTAATGAAGAAATAATACCAATCTTTACAAATCCTTCCAGAGAACAGAAGATGGGGGAAAACCTCTCAGCCCATCCTATGAGACAGGCATCATCCTACAACCAAAGCCAGATAAAGACATTACAAGGAAAGAAAGCTACAGACCAGTATCTCCCAAGAATATAGACTCAGCGACTCCCAATAAAATATTAGCACACTGAACTCATCAATATAGAAAGGATTACACACTAGGAGCAAGTGGAATTTACCCAGAAATACCAAGTGGTTTCATATTCAAAGTAAATTAATTTAACAAACTCTATTAACAGCATGAAGAAGGGGAGAATGTATCATCACCTTAATAGATGCAGAAACACATTTCACAAAATTCAACACCTATTCACGATAAAAGTAATCAACATATTAGACATGAAAGGAAATTCACTCAACCTAAAAAAGGACTCCCGCAAAAAATTTATGGGCCACTAACCTGAATTCGATGGCGAAAGACTGAATACTTTTCTCTGTATGATGGGAAGCAACCCAAGGATGTCCACTCCCACCATTTCCATTCAGTATTGTATCAGACGTCCTAGCCAATGAAATCAGGCAAGAAAAGGAAATAAAGACATTCATACAGGAAAGGAAAAAGAAAACATGCCTTTATTCACAGATGACATAATGCCATTTGTGTGAAATTCTCAGAGGTTCACCGAAAAGTTCTGCTAGAACTAATAAATGGGATCAGAATGGCGGCAGGATCCTCAATCAAGATAGAAAATCAATAGTATTTCCATACGCCCATCATGAACCCACCAATAATAAATGTAAGAAAATAGCTCCTTTCGTGAGCCCGTCAAAAAGAATAAATACTCAGGAGAAATTCAACAAAAGGAGTGGCAGGTTTGCATAGAGAAAATAACAAAATATTGCTGAGAGAATCTGACGAGCTTTAAAACGTGGGGAAGCACTCCATGGCCGTGGATTAGACAACTCAGCCCTGCTAGGAAGGCATTTCTCCCCACACCGACCTGGAGGTCTGCAGTTCCCATAAAACCCCAGCTGACTGTTTACGCAGAAATGGACACGCTGATCCTGAATTTTATATGGAAATGCAAAGGATCCAGAATGGCCAAAGCCAAGTCAGAAGACTTCTATGCCTCAATTTCAAAACTTACTGTAAATCGAAAGTCATCAAAATACTGTGGGACTTGCATAGAGGTGACTGTGCAGATCAATGGAATAGAAGCAGGAGTCCAGAAGCAAACCCTTACGTTCACGGTTAATTTATTGTCACCGATGGCGCTGAGACAATCAATGGAGTGGAAGCAGTCTTAACAGATGGTTTGAGACTGCCGGTCGTCCACACGCAACAAGACGAACTTAAACCCCTACCTCGTACACATATAAGAACTGACTCCCAACAGGTCATAGACCTACATACAAGACGTGAAACTGTGAAACGTTTGGGAGGAAACATAGGGTATTAGGCGGAGTTCTTAGATCTGACACCAGAATCATGATCCATAAAAGAAAATATCGATAAGCCGGACTCAGGGAAATGAAACCCAGTGAAAGATGCTATCGGGGGAATGAAAAGTCATCCCACGGCTGAGGGGAGCCGTGTGTCCAATGAGGGACTTGTATCCAGGGTATATGGAGAACCGTTACGATGGAATAACAAGACAAAAAGTCAATCAAATAGAGATTTCACCAAAGCAAAGACATGAATGGTTCGTGAAGCTCACAGAGAAGGTGAGCAGCACCACTAGTCACCAGGGAAACGCAAGTCAACACCACGGTGAGACACCACCTCGCACTCCGTAGAACGGCTACAACCAGGAGGGTGGACGGTGACGAGCATCTCCAGCGGCACGGGAAAATGGGACACCCACACCGCCAGCTTCTTTAAAAGTGGAGGGTCAAATTGACCAGGGGACCCGGCGACTCCACCGCTGGGTATTCACTCAAGGGACGTGAGGACAAATGACCACACGAGGCCGCTGCTCCGAAGGTCCGGAACACCGTTCCCAAAAACCAAAGGGTGGAAACAAGCCACGTGCCCATCACTGGTGAGCAGACCTAGTGAGAGCCTCTGCCTTGAATGCACAGATGTCACGGTTGCCCTTTCCTGTTGCTCAGGTTGGTGCTCAGCATTCTCTTTTAGGGGCACCTGGGGGCTCGGTCGGTTAAGTGTCCCACTTCGGCTCAGGTCACGGGTTCGAGCCCCGCATCGGGCTCTGTGCCGACAGCTCGGAGCCTGGAACCGGCCTCGGATTCTGTGTCTCCCTCCCTCTCTGCCCCTCCCCTGCTCACGCTCTGTCTCTCTCTGTCTCTCAAAAATAAATCAAAACATTTAGATTTTTTTAAAAAAAAGACTTCTCTTTTGCTCCGTTTCAGCTTTGCCTCTGCTAAACCCTTTGTATTTGACCCGCTCTGGGATTTGGTGCATTCAAAGAGGTTCACCATACTTGAAATTCTGCTCCCAACGCTTATTCAATGCTTCTCTTTTTATACAGAATTTTCAGTTTGCTATCATTTTCTGAAGTGATTTGGAAAGTAAAGAGAGTGATTTTATTAACTTAGCGGTGGCGGCGGATTATAGAAGGATGGCATCACTTACCCGTATGTAAGTCAAGGTGACAACCACTCTGACAGGAAACTTTCAAACGGCCAGGAATCTGGTATGACAGACGCTTACTTCCACTCACCTACGGAGCAGTTTGGGGCTGCAGAATGGAGGCCCGGGCCACATACACCCCAGACTGGCAGGGGCTCCGCCAGGGTGCCTGGGCCTCAGCCCCGGGTCCCGGGGAAGGGAGGAGGGGGAGCCACGGGGGCAGCACACGGAGCCCGGAGGTGGCCTGTGGGGCCTGCTCCCGGCTCCCCTGTGTGGAATCGGTTGTGTGGGCCCACGTGAGTGCAGACGGTCCTGCGGCCCCTGACTGGCAGCTTCCGTAGGATTTTGCAGGCCATCAAAAGAACTTTGTTCATAAGTGTCCATTCGTTCGACAAATAATTGGCCCAGAGAGAATTCTAGGCGGTTGGGAACATCCAGGCAGAAGTGAGCCTGTCCCCACGGCCCCCTGCAGTTCCTGTGTGGAGCTCAGCAGCGTCTGACGCCCCCGGAGTCCAGGAGTGTGTCCCAGAGAGGCGTCCAACGGCTACGGAAGTGCCGACAGGCACCCGGCCCGCGAGTGTGGTCGCCAGGACTCGATTTCCCCTGGCCCCACCTGACGAGCGCCCTTGCTGGGAAACGAGCCCTCGGCAGCAGGCGCAGGGCGCTTCTGGGAAGGATGCAGAGTCCAGGGCCTGCGTGAGAAGCATCGTTTCCGGGTGAAGGGGAGGGAGGGCAGGCAGGCGCCGCAGGTAGGGACCAGCAGTCTGCAGGCCGGGCAGCAGGACACAGCCCAGGCCGGACGGGGCTCCCGGCCCCGGGCTGCACTGGTAAGGCGTTCTGCCACCTTTCGTGCAGCTTGTGGTCTGTTTGCTCCATTTTCTCTCTATTTACAGGCTGAGTGTCCTCCGTGACCCAGGTCCCAGGACAACGGCCCCCCCTCCCCATTCCCCGGCTTCCTCCTTCCTCCGGCAGGCTGCTGTGGGGTCTCCCTGCGTACCCTCCCCGTCCCTGCTCTCACTGCCCAACCCGATGCCCCTGGGGGAATTCCGGCCCAGTGGTCGGCTTGCAGCCCAATGACCCTGCCTCACCCCAGATGCAATCCCGCCCGGACGTCCTCTTACGCTGCGGGGGCAGTCGGTCTGACAGGCTCAGGGGCCCCTTCTGCTGTGGGCAGGCAGTTTCTTGCGGAGGTGGGAACACTGGTGGGGGTCCCCACGACCCCGCGTCCCCTCTCAGGGCAAAGCAGGAGCTGCCTGGGCCTGGCCCACCCTGTCCCGGCTCTGTGGGCCCTGCTTGGCGGGCGGGAGCCTGTCCACCCTGCGGCCCGGGAATGGGGGCAGCTCCCCGCCCCCTGGGGAAAGCTCCCCACCCCCCACCAGTTGGCCCTGCGGGGCTCCACACACTTCACGCTCAACATGGGACCACAGGACCCTTGCTGCCCTGGGAGGACGGCCTGCCGAGCGCCCCCGAGCGTTCCCAGGCGCCCTCCCTGCAGAGCAACCGAGCCTCCGAGATGAGCCAGTCCAAATCAGGGACAGGAACAAGGCCTGTTGGGGGAGTGTCATCGGGGACGCTGTGAACACGTGCTTGTTCTCGACATAAAGGAAAACCCCCCCAAAGTGCGCGCCTCCAACACTGTTACAGGCTCCGTTTTCCACTCAATCAAACCATCTCTGGGAAAAGGGCTTCTCTGCGCTTCTCGCTGCACTTGGCAGAGGCCCGTACGAGGGTTATATGTGTAACAATCTTCTGATTATCCGCAAGCTGAAGGCGACCATCTTCTGATTATCCGCAAGCTAAAGGCGACCATCTTCTGATTATCCGCAAGCTAAAGGCGACCATCTTCTGATTATCCGCAAGCTGAAGGAGACCATCTTCTGATTATCCGCAAGCTAAAGGCGACCATCTTCTGATTATCCGCAAGCTGAAGGCGACCATCTTCTGATTATCCGCAAGCAAAGGCGACCATCTTCTGATTATCCGCAAGCTGAAGGCAAACATCTTCTGATTATCCGCAAGCTGAAGGCAACTGACCTGTAACACAAGGGAAGGAAAGAAAGCAAAACAAAACACGAAGCTGCACAACTTATAACTCCACTCAGACTGAATCAATCCGAAGGAGACAGACTGTCTTGGTGACAGAAAAAGAACCGTTGAGCTGAATTGCTTTCAGGAGGAAATGGTTCCGGCTCCCCTGACACGTGGACTGGGGGACGGTTGAGGCCAGGCCTCCCGCTGACCGGGCCTCGAGCAGCACAGAAGGAGCCACAGCCCACAGACGTGACCCACACGCACGGGGGCAGGAGGGCTTTGCCACATCTTTCAGGGATTACTGGTTTTCAGATAGCGTGTGAACGGCAGCCAGGCCTGGGCCCCATGTGCCGTCAGAAGCTGGGGTCATGGCTGGGCCAGCCTCCGGAGGGGCCAGCGTCCCTGTGAGGGCTTGTCCCGGGGCTACAGAAACCCTGCGACGGCTCCGGGGTCGGGGACCCACGTGCTTCTGGACAGAGAATCCCACACCGGCTTCCTATGGGGAGGCTGCCAGCAGAAAGCAAGCAAAACGATCTACTAGGAAAGGGTCCTAGAAAGTCGGCACCAGAAGCTCCCCCCCACCAAACGCTCTTCTCGCTGTGCTCTCCGTGGCCCGTGGGGGCCCCTGTGAGACTGTCCACGTGCACTCTCGGCAGACCCAGTGGGGTGCTCCTCAAGCACTCTGTGGACCCCCGTGGGACTCTCCGCGTATCCTCTGGGGGCCCCCCGAATGTGGCGCTCCGCGTGCGCTCTGGGGCCCTGACCTTGCCGGCCCCGCGCCCTGCCCCTGCGCCCCAGCCAGCGCCAGCCACGCTGCCCTCTTCCTCTGGCACAGATTTATCAAGTTCAGCCGGATTCCGCTGCCACCTGTCTTAAACGTCAATAGCTCACCGCGTGTCCAACCCCGAGAAAGCGATTACACGATCGATTTCCGATGCGGCCGTGGGCTCCAGGGCACCTCTGCCGACAGACGTGTTATTAATGCAAGGTCCAACTTAGAGTCGGTTTTTAAAACTCTTATTTTTTATGAAAAGCGCCTGTAAAGAAGTATGTGGGGGTTGAACTGACTCAGGAATGTCGTGTTTTAAACATACATATTTCACGAGTACGATGTCATCTGTCCTGAGTAATTCTGTTTCTGAACAGTTTCAGGGTCAGAAGTGCCCTCTGAGCAGTTGAGGGCAGAGCGTTGGAAACCTTTCCGTAATAAAAATCACTGTGGAAAGTATAAAAATACACTCTGAAAGCTACTGTATTTGCTTCCTTTGAGGTGGATAATCACACCCAAAATTAGTGTATTTTATCTTCATGTTTCAGTGTAATTACACAGAGGAAAAAACAAAATCAAGATTAAAAGCCCCAGAGCGTGTAACTCTACAACCATTAATCCAACCCCACTTTTAATTTCCATATGCTTGCAAGAGTTTTTTATGAAATTACTAGGATTCTCCATTGAGGTCTATTTTTATGTAGATTTAAGCAGTTCCTCTACACAATGGCCTTAAAATAATTAATAATTTCCCCGTCTTCTATTGCACTGTTTGCAAAGTAAACTTCTAAGTTTTCTCACTTTATAAAACAGGCACATTTTATAAAATACGATGCATTTGCGGCCCTCCATCACACGATTAGCGTGCTCTAGTGGGCTCTCATAAAAACGGCTCAAAAAGAGGAAAACACTGCATAAATGTGAAGCATGAATACGACAGTTACCATGAACAATGGCGTGTAGCACGCTACCATTCAATTGCCTTGTTAGAAAGAAAATTCCAGGGGTCATGCTGTCCGGGGGAGGTGGACAACCGTGCTTTCTGCTGGCTCTGCAATCCCAGGCTGTTTGGGTTTCCTCTGGGAAGTGGGCGGCTCTCGTCCGTCCCAGCCAGACCGCGGTGGCGGGTCCTTACCTGAAGACCGGGGAGGCTGACCGCTCACTGCACAGTCGAGCCCCGTCCTTTCTGTGCGTTAGAGTCTGCAAGCTCCTCAGGAAGACATTTCAGTCCTTTCGTTTTGTTAATTTAAATTCTCCTTAGTTGACCTACTGGGCGGTATGTTTCAGGAGTAGGTTTCAGTGATTCATCCCTTGCCTTCGACACCCAGTGCCCATCCCCCGTCGAGCCCACCCCCCACCCACCTCCCTCCAGCGACCCTCAGTCTGTTCTCCCTTCCAGTCAAAGTTTAGTCCGTTTTAGAAACGCACACAAGTTGCTTTCCATTAGCCAGGAATGTTTCTTTTCTGTAGCCAACGTTTACGTCCCGCCCCTGGGGGACAATTTCCCCGCCCTGGACGTGTTCAGATGAGTCTGAGAACTTCCAGGCAGGGAGAGAAAGTGCTGAACACGGTAGGAAGTCCAGCCATGTTTTTTGCAGCGTGTGGGAGGACCCAGGAGGGAGCACCAGCTGGTCTGGAAGTTGAGGGCCAAGCACACCTGCTCTCCGGACGGAAGTGCACCGGCAAGGGCAGCAAGGAGCCCGCAGCAGGCCCCCCAGCGATGGGGCCGGCGCCCCCCAGCGTCCTCACAACCGCTGATGCTGGGGCAACACTGGGCGGGGGCCCGGGACGCGAGGGCCCCCCACCCCGAGGCGAGCCCACTCAGACCTTCCGTTCCAGCAGGTGGAAACCCAGCTGGAGCTCACGCGGACGTAACGGGTGCCCAAAGGGGTGCCTTCGCTCCCACACCAACGCGGGGGCGGAGCGGCGCCCAGGACCCCCCTCTGCCCGGCGGCCGCCGCCCCTGGCCGAGCCCTCTTCTCCCTCTCGGGCCCAGTCACGGGCCCCCTGTGTGCCTCGGTCCCCTGAGCCAGCACCAGGGAGCTTTCTCCGCATAGCGGACAACAGGCCGCTCTTGTCCGGACTTACGCCGTCTCACCGTGTAACCCAGAAGGGCCACTTAAGTAGGCAAGAGAAAAATGTGCGGACCTCGCGTCACCGTGGAAAAACCCAAGTAAAAGACAACCTGATCGACCGGCTGGGCGCGTGACCCTGAGGCCAACCCACCAGGTTCCTAGGGACGAAACACAAGGGCCAGTGGGCATAGCCCTCCTATCGCCGAGAGGGGAGATTCTCCAAGGAAGCGAGTCAGCTTTGGCCAGGAGATGGGAGGCGATGGCGGACTAAGAAGTCACGGCAAATATGCCAAGTGCCGCTTAGAGGCGTGTCCCCACCACGGGCGCCGGGCTCGGGTGGGACTGGGTGTCGCCCCACGACGGCACGTACAACGCCCGAAACACAACTCAGCCGCCTGTGCACAGGGACACCCTTGGGTGACAATTTGTTGTCGTCACCCGTATTGGTGACGTCTGAACGGCAAGAGACTCGGATTAGGAGAAACAACTGTGTAGACACAGTGCAGACAAACTGTGTAGACAAACTGTGTAGACAAACCAGCGCTTAGAATTATGCCTTCAAAAACCTGATTTCTTTCAAGGAGGTCTCTGGGGACATGTGTTCTCTGCAGCTGCCAACGACCGCAGGAAGACGGGGAAGCACCGAGCGGGAGGGGGAAAGGAAGACGCTAGCCTGGAGGGTGCAGGCACGTGTCACCAACAACTCAGGTGTGTCCCCAGGAACTGAATTCAGTAACGTATTAGCAAAAGGCTTTCTGGGGGGAGGGGGGTGAACCCAAGAGTGCCTCAGCCATGCAGACGTTCTGGTAGGTTCTTTCATAACTGCTTGAACTGGAGAGAGCCTGCCCCGAGTACCTGCCCGCCCCGTCAGGGTGTGGGAACCAGGGAGGAACTGTCCTTTTCTCTTCTTCTTCACGGAGCACACACGTAGGAGCCCTTCAGCCTACGTGCCCAGTGCCAGCGTCGGTTTGGGTCGCACTTTGTGATACAAACCGACAGCCTACACACAACCAAGCTCTTCGGATGGGAGATGCAGAAAATTCCAGGATTAACCAAAGAATGTCTCCCACACGTTGCTGGCCGAGCTGTGTCTGCTCTTGGCATGGCTGGTTGCCTCTGGAAAGCTTGAGCGGCACGGCTCAGCCTCCCTGCCCTCACCCCCGAGGCGGCTTTGGCCAGACTGACCGCGGCCCTGAGTCAAGTGGGGGCTCCCCGCGAGTGACCAGCGTGCACCCCGGGGGAGAGGGTCCTGTCTGGGGTGGGCCCAGGAGAGGGAGCCTCCTGCTGACCCCCAAAGTGGCCAGAGGCACCGAGCTCCAGGCTCCCTGGGCTCCCTTAAGTACCCGGAGCCTCCTCAACAGTGAGTGCGAAGCCCGTGCACAGGGGCCTGGGCTGGTCCCTAATCGCCCCACAGTGGGCTGCAGGAGTGTGGGAGGAGCCAGTGCGGGAGGGAGAGTGGGGCTGGCCCGGTTCCGGAGTCACGGAGGAGGCCGACTGGGTCCGTGTCAGAGAAGTGAAGACCAGAGGGTGTGAGTCTGAGAACATAACATGCAAGAGTCGAGTCCACGCCACCCAAGGGTCCCCATTCTCCGATGCCAGCCCGGCCACATCCTCCGAGAGCCAGACCCCCGGAAGGGCCGGTCGCGGGGCCCCAGAACCCCTCTCCCGTCCTCCACTAACCTCTGGAGGCCCGGGTCCCGGCCAGAGACGGACAGACCGAGTGACGGGTGTTCCGCAACTCGGCAGTGAGATGCCACCGCCCATGACTTCAGTAACCAACTGTCGGGCCAGTTATAGCGACAAGTGCACCACTTACCTCCTCCCGTCTCCGTCCCAGATTTGGCCATCAGTTTCCACGAGAGTCCTGACCTTCAGCCTCCGTCACCCGGAAAACTGGCCACAGATGCGCTCTCCGTGGCTCCTGCCTCAAAAAGCAGACTCTATTCGTGTCTCCAGACAGAAGGCAGACTCGTGCCTGCACTGATGGAGGGGCACCTCGGGTCGGTCTGTCATCCGCCCTCTGTGCCCTCCCGGGAGGCATCCCGACACACGGGCCGGCTCGGTGCAGAGAGGCTGTGCGCCCGCAGGGTCCCTCCACTGGGAAGACTAGCGCTCGGCCCCAAAGCGGAGGGAAGGGAGCAGCCACAGATGTGCAGCAGGTGTCCACGGTCCGGGTGGCCCAGATCCTGCTCCTTCCCTGCACAGGGATATCCAGGCAACAGTCAGAAGGCAGAACGTTCACTAAGAGAATTACGTCTTGATGTTTCATAACCGTTTCTAGAGATGGTTCTTTCCAAATGCCGGTGCTCGTGGGGGGGCCCCCTGGTTTGCCCCCGGTTCTGCGGATGTGGGACCGTGTTTCCAAGATTCCTCCGGAAAGGCTTCCTTTGAGGCTTACAAAAGCAGAAGAACCTCATGGCCCCTGGCTGGCACTCAAGATGCATTCGGACAAATCGGCCTCTCGTGAAAAAGCCGATTAAGTTGACTGGCACGAAACAGCCTGCCATACTCTGCTCGGTACCTGCCCTGTAAGGCCAAAGTCCTGAATTCAGACGTTATCCTGGCTCGTGGGGGCCCAGCGACAGGGCTGGGACTGAGGCCATTAATACCCCCGTTACACAGGAGGGAAAACGGAGGCACTCAAAATGTGGGAGCAAATAGGTCCGTCTCAGCAGCCAGCAGAATTGGAACTGAGATTTAAAGCTGTAAAGCCGTAGCGCTCACGACGCCCGGCCGGTGACATCTCTCCTGATCTGCTGGGGCACGCCCGCTGGCCGTCCGCACAGGAGTGCGGGCAGCTCATCCCCGCCAGGGGAGGCGGCTGTGAAACGCATTTTTAAATGACTCAAATACAGGCGCGTGTGAGAAGGCTTCCGGTCTGTTCACAAATCAGCCAGCCCTGGGGAGTGCCATCGACTGGGTGCCGAGCCATTGATTTGTTTTTGGGGGCGTTTAAGGGAGCTGAAAAAAACACAGAGGAAGATTGACTCTTAATAAGATTATTTTTTAAAGGAATTCCTTTGTTTACAGACTTCACCTCTAACCTTACCTCCATGCTTCCGGCTGTTGGATGAAAGACTGTTCCTCTACCGTTTCACTGTAGTGTTTTACTACTAACAGGGGTCTTCTGGGATCACTGTATATACCAGTTGCCATTTCATGTGTCTGACGAGTTTCTGCTATCCGTTTTCATTTCCTACATTTTGTTGGGTTTTTCATGCTATTTGACACACGTGACATCGAAGCAAACATCGCGTGGACATTGCGATTTCCGCGGACCTTCCTTTAGAAGGTTGGATGTCATAGGTTGGATGGTTTTTTTCCATTTCCACAAAACGAAAAACCTGTAAGCTCATTAACATTTTGGAAGACAGAAGCAAAAATGACCTCGCAGTCTTGCAATGGTAAATTTTGTGTGTCAACCTGACCGGGTCACGAGGCGCCCAGACACCCAGCTGAATAGTACTATGGGCGTGCCCAGGTGAGATTAGGACTCGAACCCCGGGGCTCAGGGAGTACGCATCTCCCCATCCTCGAGGGCCGGGACAGAGTAAAGGAGGAATCCCCCCGTCACTTCTGCCTGCGAGTTGGGCCGGGGGGCCCCTGTCCTCAGACTCGACCTGGACCCGCACAGTGGGCTCCCTGGGCTTCCGGCCCTCGGAGAGCAGATCGTGGGGACTTCAGCCTCCTTAGTTATGCGAGCGGAGTCCTCAAAATAAATCTCTTTATACTGATTGATCCTCCTGGAGAACCCCAACCAGCACACTTACTCCAACAGGAGCACTGGCAAATTTGACGTGTTTCCACCCAGACTTCTTTTCCTTCTCCTTTTGTGTTTGGTAAACCCTTGTGTGGGCATCCCCTCCTCACAGCCCCCGAGAAGTAGGCTGCTGTCAGCCCCACGTTACAGAGAGGGAGACCGAGGCACCGTCCACGTCCGCTCTGGGACCCGCACCCCCAGACCACGGCTGCCCAAGTCCCTTTAGGACAAAGGACGTTTAGCCATCACGTAATACCTACTGTTAGCTGGGGGGCAACGCTCCCACTTACCCACATCAAGCCTGTCTCAGGTTACGTCTGTTCAAAATGGCCCCCACTCCTTGCAACCGGTTGCACGGAGACTTGCCAAGTCCTGGACGGAATGTTCGGGGGCTGCGGGTTTGGCCCGTGGCAGCCATCTTCTCGAAATACCATTCGTGTCTAGAATCACTTTCTCAGGAAAGACCGGCAGGAGTGGCTGGCAGATCAATGGAACCTCACTCAGAGCTCCAGCACACATGTCCCCGAAAGGCCATCCCGAGAACCTTCACGGCCCATGCCCCCCTTGCCGTGGACCGAGGGGGGTGTCCCCCCAAACTCCCACCTGGGAATCCCAACCCCCAATCGGATGGCATTAGGGGGTGGGGCTTTGCTAGGCACTTAGGTCCTGGAGGTGGAGCCCCCAGGGGTCAGTGCCCTGGCGAAGAGACAAGCAGGATCCGGCTTCCTCCTTCTGTGTCCCCGCCACGTGAGGGTCCGCTGAGGGCTCAGTGTCCGCAACCCAGAGCAGCGGCGTCTGGATCCCCACGTGCAGCCTCCAGAACGATGGGGAGCAAGCGTCTGTGCGCCAAGCCCCGGTCTGAGGCGTCCCGCCAGGAGCCCGACGCGAGGCGCCCTCCCGCCGGGGTCCATCACACTTTGAGCCTTATTGCTTCCCTTACACTTTCCTGGGAGGAAATTGTTTCACTTCCACCCTCGTACTGGGGACGCACTGCGCGTTTTGCGGTGTGTGCCCTTTCTCTCTCTGGTGCAGGGGCAAGGCCGGCTTTTCGGCAGAAGGCTGCGTCCCCGAGTCGATTCATGCACTTTAGGGACAGTAAACCTTCGTCTTCCACGAGCGTTACACATAGCTTTGTGCTTGTCATTTGCACACAAGCAATGTGGCGTTACTATCAAGATGATGCATGGACAATGTGAATGTTCTAGAAAGTAAAGCAAAGACAAAAGAAAGATCAACCCCAGTCTTATCATGAGCAAGAACATCGCAGTTAACATTGGAGTATGTTTCCCAAACTTTCTTTTTCTGTGAACAGAATTATGCATTTTGTTTTTCAAAAATAAGATCGTATAGCATCTGCTGTTTGCACTCTGATTTATTTTTTTAATTTTCTGTGGCGCAAGCGTTTTTCTGTCATCAAGTGTTTCTCTCAGGGCATTACGTTTTCAGGGATGACTATAGTAGGTGCTGAAAGTGTCCCGACTCCTGCCTGGTCCCGGGGCTGACGTGGGACCGCATGGCACACTGGGCGGCTTAGGACACAGAAATTGATTCTCTCACGTTCTGGAGGCCGGGAGCCTGGTCCACCGGCCACAGGACTGTGCTGCCCTGAGACTCTGGGCGTCCCAGGGCTGCAGGGCTGCAGACAATGGTCCCACTGTCCCACCTGGCTGCCTTGCGCCCTCCTCGGTGCCTGTGTCTCTGTGCCTCTGGTCCTTCCCTTACACAGTCACCATTATCTCAGATCAAAGCCTCAACGAATTATGTCTGCAATGACCTTGTTTTCAGGTGAGGTCATGTGCCGAGGTCCTGGGGGTTAGGATTCAACATGCCTTTTGGGAGACCGTTCAACCCGTAACAATTTCTGGAAACTACCTGCTCTTGTCTCACATTAAAAGTGTGCCTGGTCCTTTTGGGATGAGCACCGGGTGTTGTATGGAAACCAATTTGACAATAAATTTCATATATTGAAAAAAAAAAAAACTGTGCCTGGTTTGTCCTGTCCTGTTTCAATCAGGGTTCCAGGGGCGCATCATCTGGGCACGTCTGTGGCAGGTCAGTGGCAGCATGGGGCGGCTCTGGTGCGGGTCCCGCCCTCTGTCCTTGCCGGCCGGCGCACGGGGCACCACGCTGGGCACTGTTGACAGGCTTCCCCTTCAGCCGCAGCCCCGTCGCCGGCCCGGCTTGCAAAGCCCCGTGGGAAGAAGCCTGATCAGGCTGTGCTGATGCAGAAGCCAGTGAACACAACGCAAATCTCGAGCGTTCCGGAGCAGAGCCAGAGAGACCGGCATCAATCTGGTTTCTTCTCGACTCTCCTCCTCGCGGCCACAGGGCTTGCAGGGCTGAGACGCGTCAGGAGTCACCTCCTCTGAGTGGGTCAGCATGGCCGATGGCACTGCCAGCTCCTGTGCCCTCCCAGAGCCCCAGGGCACTTGCTGAGGGCACCCGGCCCAGCTCGAGCCTGAAGAAGACGGGACGGCAGGCCCGGGGGGAGGCTGCGCGGTGCTGCTGAGTTTCCCCACCACCCAGCTCGGCCTCCCACGGCCACCTACAACACAGATGACATGGTATCTGCCTTTCTCTGTCTGACTTAGGTCACTTAGCGTAATGCTCGAGGTCCGTCCATGTTGTCACAAATGGCAGGCTTTCATTCTTATTTATGGCTGAGATATGTATAATATCCCAAATTTTAATCCATTTGTCCATCAAGAGACACTGAAGTTGTTTCCATTTCTTGGCTATAATAAACAATGCTGCAATAAACATAAGGGTGCATATATCTCTTAGAATTAGTGTTTTTGGGGAGGGAAAATGCCCTTTAATAATAATCGTCGAATCATAGGGTAGGTCTATTTTTCACCTTTTGAGGACCCTCCATACTATTTTCCAGAGTGGCCACACCAGTTTGCATTCCCAGCAACAGTGCAAGAGGGCTCCCCTTTCTCCCCATCCTCACCAACATCTGTTGTTTCCTGAGTTGTTAATTTTAGCCATTCTGACAGGTGAGAGGTGGTATCTCATCGTGGCTTTGATTTGCATTTCCCTGATGATGAGTGATGTTGAGCATGTTTTCATGTGTCTACTGTCCATCTGGATGTCTTCTTTGGAGAAATGTCTGTTCATGTCTCCTGCCCAGTTTTAATTGGATTTTTTTTTTTTTGCTATTAAGTTGTATCTGTTCTTTATGTATTTTAGATACTAGTCCTGAACAGATATGATTTGCAATTACTTTCTCCCGTTTAGTAAGCTGTATTTTCATTTTGTTGGTGGTTTCCTTCGCTGCGCAGGAACTCTGTAGTCCCGATAGTTTATTTTTGCTTGTGTTTCTTTCACTTTTGGTGTCAGATTGTTGAAAACCAGCATCAAGACCTATGTCAGGGAGCTTACCACCTGTGTTTTCTTCTAGGACTTGTGTGGATCAAGGTCTCACACTCAACCCTTTTATCTACTTTGAGTTGGTTTTGTGTGCGGTGTGAGACAGTGGCCCAGGTTCATTCTTTTGCATGTGGCTGTCTGGTTTTTCCAGCAGCATTCATGGGAGGGACCATCCTTTCTCCATTGCGTATTCTTGGCTCCTTGGTGGTAAATGAACTGATTTGCGAAAATATGTGGATTTATTTCTGGGCTCTCTATTCTGTTCCCAGAACAATGTTTGACCAAAGCTGGGCCCATGGCCCAGCCAAGTGCACATAAAATGAATCATTGATGGATGATGTCATTGTCACCAGGACCTGGTCCCAGAGCCCATCGTTCCCACCCCTCCCCTCCAGAGATGCTAAAGCAGACCCTGAACAGGAGTCCCAGTGGCAACAGCAGTGGGAACCTGCAGACTGGACAATCAGAGTGCAGAATGACCATTGACACGATGGCTGAGACACACGGCCGCCCGTGAGCGTACGCGCCCAGCCTCACTGAGGTGTGCACATGCTCCTTGCAGCCTCTTCCTGATGACCTGCCGCCATCTTCCTCCAGGCAGACTGTTAGTTCTGGAAGCATGAGGATCTCCGCATCCCCAGCACCTGGCCAAGAAGCTGCTCAGAGCAGGCACTTGACAACACTCTGTCGAGCTGGATAAGGCTGCCTGTCCCAACCACCCCCCCTGCACCAGGCCCACCACCCAAGTCACCAGATCCAATGTCGAGAATTTGTCTTAGGAACTGGAGATAACGTTGAATGTCCTGGAGCTGACCATCGTTAAGCAGTACCAGGATGGCCTCAGGAAGTGAAAACATCACTTTCTGTTGCAATTTTAACATTAGAAATATAACTCATCCTGGTTTTCTTGAAATAATCTATGCAC
This sequence comes from Panthera pardus, assembly GCF_024362965.1. Classification (NCBI taxonomy): domain Eukaryota; kingdom Metazoa; phylum Chordata; class Mammalia; order Carnivora; family Felidae; genus Panthera; species Panthera pardus. Next base: position 1,266,665 of record NW_026526765.1, on the reverse strand, counting down.
ACAAAAAGGGCCCTAAATAAACTCTTCGACGAGAGGGGCACCTTCCAGGTATTAATGTATTCATACACTCCTACGCCCATAGAGCTGGAGGAGGTTTTCAAAGGAATTACAGAATATTGGGGCACTTGGGTGGCCCAGTCAGTTGAGTGCCCAACTTTGGCTCAGGCCACCAGCTCACAGTTTGTGAACTCAAGCCCCACACTGGGCTCACTGCTGTCAACACAGAGCCTGCTTCAGATCCTCTGCCCCCCTCTCTCCCTGCCCCTCCCCAACTCACGCTCTCTCTCTCAGAAATAAAACATTTAAAAAATAAAATAAAATTACAGAATATGTACACAATGGAAGGCTTACTGGCTTTCATTTTTTCCTACGACAACAGCCTGAGTCACAAACCAAACTGAAGACGAAACTCGCATCCTTCCAAAGAAGCCTGGAGCTTGCAGGTGAGCTAGTGGCCAAGCCATTAGTCTAAGCTGATGCCACCTTTATGTAAATTAGCTTCCATGGGAACAAGGAAGATGGTTATTGAACCACAGAAAGGGCCCTTGGCAAGTGCATCTGTCTTACAAGCCATGCTCGCAGCAGCCCCAGGCACCCCCGGTGGGGGGGGGGGGTCGTTTCCTTCGCTGCACCCTGTGGCTGCTGAAGACAGAACAAAGCATTTCCCTCCCACCCACACGCAAACTTCCGCCATCATTCCCTGCCACTCAGCAACACAGCTTTAAGACCATGCATTTTCCCAGGGCCCCCGCATGGCTCAGTCGGTTAAACGTCCGACTTCGGCTCAGGTCATGACCTGGCATCACAGTTCATGAGTTCAAGCCCCGCGTCAGGCTCTGTGCTGACCGCTCAGAGCCTGGAGCCTGCTGCAGATTCTGTCTCCCTCTCTCTCTTTTTATGTCCCTCCCCCACTCATGCTCTGTCTCTCTCTCTCAAAAATAAATAAACATTGAAAAAATTTTAAAAACATGCATTTCCCAAATAATAAACATTCTGCACCAGAAAGTTCTCTCAAGAGGTTCATAAGGCCCATCAGGCTTGGGTTTTCATCATTTGCCTGATGCTTGGAAGGTGGTCAATACGCCCCCTGCCCAGGGCAGTGGAGGCGGGGGGGTCTCCTGGGTCCCTGAGGGCTGCTGGAAGCAGGCACAAAGCAGAGCCAAGTGCAGGATCTCACGAAAGCAGGTCAACGGGGCAGGCAGTCGCATGCAAAGGAGACGGGCCCTCAGGACTGACGGTGGCTGCGGTCCTCAGTCCATTGTGCGCCCAACTCCCTCTGCCCTCCAAAAAAAGAGAAATTCAGGAAGACACAGCGGTGGCCTATTGGGCAAGTTCTCTGCTTGCTGTGGAGGAAGATAATTTGCTACATAAATAATGAATTAGATGCGTGTTAACGTGGAATTCGTTCTCGGAACGGTTTGTAGAGCATTCGTGGGACTCCGGGTCACCACGGGCTGTCGACTCCCAAGGAGGCAGGGACGCATGAGTTTGAGGGCCTAGGACTGCCCGCCCTCGCTGGCATTTCTCCACAGGGGTCTCCTAATTCTGTGCTGGCGTGGCTGGCAGTCAAGAAGCAGTCAGGACGTGAAAATACACTTTTTAAACGGTAAAGGAAGGGGCGCCTGGGTGGCTCTGTCGGTTGAGCGTCCGACTTCGGCTCAGGTCATGATCTCGCGGTCCGTGAGTTCGAGCCCCGCGTCAGGCTCTGTGCTGACCACTCAGAGCCTGGAGCTGTTTCAGATTCTGTGTCTCCCTCTCTCTGACCCTCCCCCGTTCATGCTCTGTCTCTCTGTCTCAAAAATAAATAAAAATTTAAAAAATTAAAAAAAAATAATAAACGGTAAAGGAATACCGAGGGTCTAGGCCATGCTTTGTCTCTGGTGGCTCTACAGAGTTTTGTGTGACTTTTTCCACGGGACTTTTCCATCCATGCGGAGAAGATCCCATGCTCCTCCTTCTCCTTCCCGGAAGCCCGCATTCTGTGACTGTGTGTGCTCCTCACGCAGCCGGGAGACGCCAGCCTGAGACGCAGACCCCGGGGCGGGACAGAGCCCGGCCGTTCGTGGTGACGCGGAGTCCAGAGGGCAGCCCATCCACGCGGGGAGATGGGAAATCATGACACTCTCTCGTCCTCACCCAACTCACAGTCCAGCAGTGACAGCTGTCCGGAAGCCGAGGGGCCGAGCAGGGGCTGTGCGGCCCGTCCCCGGTCCTGGCCCTGAGACATCCCAGGCCTGGCTCCAGGAGAGGGGCTGTCCTCGCGGGAAGCCGTCACTGGATGGCTGGAGGCGTATGGAAAGAATCCTAACTTACCGTCACGCTCCAATTTTAGATTTCTCTCCCGTGTCTGGGAAAACTGCTCTGCGAGTGTCTCCCACTCCGCCCGCCGCGCCCCCGCCTGCCTCCTCTGAAGCCTGTAGGCCATCCGTCCCCTGCCGCCCGGCCCCGGGGTACCCGAGGTGCCCACACTTCTCGGCTCCTTGGAGGGCGATCCTACAGCTGGAAGGATCTCCTGCGCTCCAGGCACCCGGTGCTTCGGCAACGGAGTCTGCGAGAGTCACTGAGGTTCTGGGAAACAGGTCCCTCCCAGAACCAAAGGCACCTGCTCCGCCGAAACCAGACCGGGGCCGGGCCGGCTCCCCTGGAGTCCCTGTGCCACCTCCCACCGGCACCCCCTCGGAACGGGCACAGACCCTTCCAGCCCTCCAGGCGCCAGGCTCCTGGTGGAGAGGACACGCTCGGTCATCACGCCAGGAGGAGAGCTTGGGGCAAATCCAGCCGATTCCGAACCTGCCTCTGGTCCATATGCATATATTTTACTGGGGTGAAAACGCTTCCCAGAGACCGAGCATCTGAACAGACTCTAAGGGCACGAGCAGTATCGCTAAGTACAGACACAGCCTTGAATGGCCGGTGTCTCGAACGGAATCTCCTTGAGTAACAGGAACGCAGGCCCCAACTGGCAGCCGCCCCCCCCCCCCCACTCACCCCTGCCCTGCCCTGCAAATCAGCGCTCTGTGGCTTTGGCCATTTTAGGAACCTCGTGTAGGTGGGCACGTGTCTGTCCTTCCGTGACTGTCCCGGGTCAGGATCCCGAAGAGCGATGCGCACCAATTATTTCAAAGCCCACACGCTCCACCCCGGGTGCCCCTCCCCCACTTCCTCCCGGCTGGTGCCTGTTCCCGGGGGACGCCCTCATGACCTTGGAGGGTGGCTCCAGTCCACACGGCTCTCTGGGGCCACACTGGTCTCCACTGAGTGGGAGTAATTATGACCTCGTCCTGTGTGCCCCACGTCAGCCCAGCCCACGTGGCGGGCTTGTTCTGTCATCTGCCCACGTTGTTCTGTGGCCTCCCCGCCCCGGCTCACCCAGGACCCTGTGACTCCTTCTTTCCTCCCGGAGCCTTGCCTCCCCTCCAGAGCCCCTGGTAGGGCCCCCAGGACCCAGGGTGCTCAGGACACCCATGCCCTCGGTCCTCGCCCCCAATCCATACAGAAACACACACACACACACACACTTGCACGGGCACACACTCACACACATGCCTGCATGTGCACTCACACACAAGCACACACCTGCGTGCACACACTCACACACACACTGACAGAGGCTAACGGTCGAGGTGGGCGGTGTTTGTCACCAGCATCGGCCCTATCTGGCGTCCTGGCCTCTGTCACCTCTTCCCGTGGCGGATGATCCCTGGGACCGAGCGAGGCCCGCCTGTCTGTTCTCCCCTGTGAGGACGGGCGTCTGGAATTTGGGAAAAGCCCTCTTTCCTCGTGGTAACCCCTGTTTCCTGAGATGTTTGTCTTGCCGTAGAATCCAACGTGCTATTACTATCTTGGAAGTAAAAAGCTGAAAATTGACTTTTCCTTGCATTATTGCCTTAAAGATTTTTGCAACAATAACAAATACCTGGGACTAAAACGGAGAAAGGTCAAATTAAAGAAAATGGGGGAAAGAACAAGTCAATAACATCTCTCAAAACGGAAGTTCCACGAACCAAACCGCAGTGACGACCCAGGGCTGGAGGCCCGGGGCAGGGGTGCAGCTGGCTAGGTAGGGGTTCAAGGCACCTTTGGGGGGACAGACCCCTTCCCCATCTTGACTGGTGGTGGTTCTGCGGGGAGTGCAGCACCCAATTATAGCCCCAAACAGGGGTATTTACTGCATGTGAATTCTACCTCAGTAATGTGTCCCCATTAGATTTCCTCCGACTGATGTGTGAGCCGTCACAGAGACGGGTGTCCTGAGGCTCCCACGCACGCGTAGGACGGTGGGAGGCACGACCATTCCTGGCGGGGTCCTCCCTCTGCCTCCCCTTCGGGTACGGTGACCCCGGGGGCAGAAGGGGCTGGGAGGGGCTGGAGCACCAGGCAGAAAACGGTTGTCTCAGGCTAAAGCCCCCACCGCCTCACCACCCGGGGCCCCTGCACCACGTGGTCCCATTTTCACATTGCGTGGACCGCCCCCTGGAAGGGAACGCTGGGCTGGGGCAGAAGGTGGGTTAGAGTAGCTGCAAACTGGCCACTGGTGTCCACGTGCTGGGCCATGTGACTTCACAGCTCCCGCCTCTCTGAAAGGTGCGTTTTGTCCCCCCCACTTTTGAGCCCCGATGGCCCTGTGACCTGCGTTGGCCATCAGAAAGGAGCAAGTCACAGGCTCCCCACCCCGTGAGCAAGTCCAGGAGAGCGGGCGGGAGGGTGGGACACACCTCGGGGCAGAGGACCAGCCCCCAGTCGGCCGCCCGGGGCTCCCCAAATCCAACCGCGGAGGCGGGAAGTGCGCACCAGACGGCGAGCCGGGGCGGCCGATTCGCAGCAGCAGCTAATGCGCGCAGAGGCTGGATGGCCCTGGACGGGGCGCACCCCCGGGCCTCCCCTGAGGCGGCCCCTCCTCCCACAGGGGCCCACGGTGGCCCTGCCCCCCGCCGTGCTCGCCCAGGGCTGCGCTGCAATGGAGACAGCGGCCCGGCTCTGCCTCCAGGCGCCTCTGGGCCTCAGGCAGCCGTACTTGAGGTGCCACCGTGGTGATGGTCCTCACAGGGAAGGCAGCTCAGGGCCGACGGCTCGGGGGCGGGGAGCCCCGAGGTGCGACCGCAAAATACTTGGCCTTCTTCAGCGTCCCCAGCGGCCTCCACCCCCGCTCCCGCCCCCGCCCCGCCTGCCTGTCCTCCTAGAGGGGCCAGGTTCCCTCGTGGTTGCGGACATACAGGAGGACAGAGGACATACCCGTGTAGGACGGGCCTCCACCCAGCTGCCCGACGTGGCGACATGGAGACCAGAGCTCAGCGCCACGACAGGCCTGCACGGCGGGACGTGTGAGGCCGCACTGGCCGCCCGCACGCGCGCTAACGGTGAGCCCAGTGTGCCCCGCGTGCGTCTGAGTGTGCACCCCGTGCTCTGGACGCAGGCTGGCACCGCCCTGCTCACGTTGGCTTTCCTGTGCCTCTGGGGTCCCGGTGCCTGTTCCCTGCTCCGCCACGGCTCGTGGCCTCGTCTCTCCGTGGCGTCTCCCTCGTGGGCAACCACCCCAGGCACCACCAGCCCCACGTGTCCTTCGAGCTCATCCAGCTTCCCGGGCCCACCTCACACCTCTCTTGGCCCAACCCCAGCTGTCTTCTCTGAACCCTCTTTAAGTTTTTTCTAAATTTTGTATTTCCTCCCGAAAAATAATCTCGTCAAGTTTGAGTCTTGTCCTGCTGTCCCTTCTCCATGGAGAAGCTGGCCCACCCCGTTCCCTAATCCACATTCTGTCCCAAGAATGAGGGCTCATGCGGCACAGGGGTCACAGGCAGCAGCACCCACACGGCCTCGCCACAGCCTTCAGACCACGGGAGGGCTGAGACTCACAGCCCCGCTGTCCTGGTGCTCCCTGGAGTGACCCTGCGGGTGAAGCCTGGGCAGGCTGGGCTCTCGGGGCACAGGGGACATCAGGCATCTAGTGATTGTCGGTGTGGAGGGGTGATTGCTGCATGACTGGTGGCCGAGCCCGTGGCCTCCAGAAGTGTGGCACCAGTGGGGTGTGGCCGGCCTGGGGAGGCTGGTGCCAGGACAGCGTCCGCACGTGTCCTGTGGGTTTAGATCCCGGTGTGGGGCTGGCCGGCGGGGACATCCACCCGGGGCACTGAACGGACAGCTGGACCTGCCCCAGGCTCCCGGGCCCTCTGTGACCGGTCATCTGCCATTACTGCGTGTGCTCCTTTCTTTCTACCCAAAGTCCCCGAGGACAGCCAGCACCGGTGAGCTGCCCCGCCCCAGCCCGGTCACAGCAGGTCAAGGCTCAGGGACGTGAAAACACCCGCTGGGCCGCGGGCCGCGAGGTCAATGGTGAAGCCTGGATCCCGCCTGGACACCATCTTCAAAGTAAAACAACTCCCTGAGTAAATCGCAGAATTCGCAAATACTGCTTTGGAAAAATGCGTGTCCCGCTGTTTACCTGTTAGTATGATCTCTGCTCCTCCGGATGGAGCCTCTTAGGCTCCCGGCCTCCCGGCACGTGTCTCATTTCTGGTCCAGCAACTTTCACCTTCCGATTCACGCACACCCTGTGTCATCGTCCCCTCGGAGCTCCCGCCTGCCCGAGTGGCGTTGTCCCTCAGGCTGCCGGGAGGGACGCACAGATCGAGTAAGTTTGGGAAACCACAGAGGATGCACTTTTGTTGCACCCTCTGATTCAATCCCTCGCCAAAATATCTCAAACTATTGAAATATAAGCCTATGGTTTTCCTGACGCGGCTCCTGAAGGGCAGGGGGTGGCTGTCCTGCTCCGAGGGTCTTCCGGGAGGGGCCCCGGGTATGTTCCCCTGAGGCTGGTGACTCACGACCCCTGGCTGCCAGGTCTCAGGCTTACAAGGAAATCACAGGATCAGGCTCGCGTGTTAAGCATTTACGTTCAGCGTCCTGACTTTATTTTCACGGTTCCTAGAGAGCTGGGCACCAGATGAGCCTTGAAACTTGCGCTTCTCCTGTGGAGAGGGAGGCCGCCCCCGCAGTCAACCCCCTGCCCCGTCCCGCCCCCGCGGGCCGCCCCCTGGATCCCGTCCCCGCGGAATCCCGCCCCCCCGTCCCGTCCCTGTGGCCCCCCCATCCCGTCCCTGCAGACCCCCCCCAACCCCGTCCCGCCCCCGCGGGCCGCCCCCTGGATCCCGTCCCCGCGGAATCCCGCCCCCCTTCCCGTCCCTGTGGCCCCCCCATCCCGTCCCTGCGGAACCCCCCCCCCCACCCCGTCCGGTCCCCGCAGCCCCCCCAACCCCTCCCTGCAGACCCCCCCCCAACCCCGTCCCGTCCCGCCCCCGCGGGCCGCCCCCTGGATCCCGTCCCCGCGGAATCCCGCCCCCCTTCCCGTCCCTGTGGCCCCCCCATCCCGTCCCTGCGGAACCCCCCCCACCCCGTCCGGTCCCCGCAGCCCCCCCAACCCCTCCCTGCAGACCCCCCCCAACCCCGTCCCGTCCCGCCCCCGCGGGCCGCCCCCTGGATCCCGTCCCCGCGGAATCCCGCCCCCCGTCCCGTCCCTGTGGTCCCCCATCCCGTCCCCGCGGAACTCCCCCCACCCTGTCCCGTCCCCTCTCCCTCCCCCTGTCCCGTCCCCGCGGCCCCCCCATCCCGTCCCTGCGGAACCCCCCCCCCACCCCGTCCGGTCCCCGCGGCCCCCCCAACCCCTCCCTGCAGACCCCCCCCAACCCTGTCCCGTCCCGCCCCCGCGGGCCGCCCCCTGGATCCCGTCCCCACAGAATCCCGCCCCCCGTCCCGTCCCTGTGGTCCCCCATCCCGTCCCCGCGGAACTCCCCCCACCCCGTCCCGTCCCCTCACCCTCCCCCTGTCCCGTCCCCGCGGCCCCCCCCATCCCGTCCCTGCAGACCCCCCCCCCAACCCCGTCCCGTCCCGCCCCCGCGGGCCGCCCCCTGGATCCCGTCCCCACGGAATCCCGCCCCCCGTCCCGTCCCTGTGGCCCCCCCATCCCGTCCCTGTGGAACCCCCCCCCCCACCACCGTCCGGTCCCCGCGGCCCCCCCAACCCGTCCCTGCAGACCCCCCCCAACCCCGTCCCGTCCCGCCCCCGCGGGCCGCCCCCTGGATCCCGTCCCCACGGAATCCCGCCCCCCGTCCCGTCCCTGTGGTCCCCCATCCCGTCCCCGCGGAACTCCCCCCACCCCGTCCCGTCCCCTCACCCTCCCCCTGTCCCGTCCCCGCGGCCCCCCCATCCCGTCCCTGCAGACCCCCCCCCCCCAACCCCGTCCCATCCCTGCAGGCCCCTCCCACTGGCCCTGCTGCACCTGGTCAGGCTCTCCCTGACACACGTGGGGGTTTATTTACTTTCCATTTCCCGGAACTTCCTGCCAGAAAGCAGCCCCAGGTCTGTGTCCCTGAACTTCTTCACTGAAACCACGAAGTTTCGAATCTACGTGAAGGTTTTCATCTGGATGTAACTCACTGACCCTTGAACTGCCCTCTGCTCCTGGTGCCGGCGGGTCCCTCCTGCCCCGTCTTGACTGAACTCCGCCCCCTTCAAGCCCCTTGGCTCACCCAGTCCTCCCTCAGAGCTCCCTCTGAGATGTTTGCACGACTGAGCCACTGCTGGGCGTCCATGAACACAGCGACCATCACCCACAATCACTGCCCTTGACAGCGGCCTCTGACCTTGGCCCACGACCTTCACCGTGACCTCTCGTGACCATCGCCCGTGGCCGCTGACCAGGACTGCAGAACTGCCCACCGTGGATTGGAACTTCCTCCCCTTGCGTGTTCGGGGCTCAGTCTGGGACACGGGACAGACGCGTGTGTCATGTGGGGTCCAGGATGACATCATTCTTGGGGAGAAAGCCGATGCGGTGTCACGGGCGCTCTGCACGGCCCCCTCCTCTCTGCTCGTGCCTGGCAGCTCTCGGATGCCCCCGAGAGCCTGGCGGAGAGGCTGTGCCGCCACCAGCACAGTGGCTCTCTCCACTTGTGCGCCCACCCCCCACCCTCCGGAGCCCCAGGCCAGTGGAGACAGGAGCCCGGACGCAACGACCCGCCTGGGGAGCAGCGTTTTGGGAGATTTGCTGCAGTTCACCGTGAAATCCGGAACCCGTTTGGCGTTTCCCTTAAGCAAATCAGGGTCAATTCACAACATGTGGGTTTCCAGACAAGTGCCATTTATTGATCCGTGCGCCACACCCGACCCAGGACGTGAGAAAATGACGCCTACCTTGTCCAGCACAACAACGGACCACGGTCGGGACGAATATTTGTCCGCATTTTGTCCTTTCTTAAAAATAGGGGCTCAGTCTCTGTCCACGGAGCCCCACACAAATCTTAGCAGTTTGGAAATGTGGATCTTGCGTTTAGATTTCAACAGCCCTCTCCCGAGGCGAGCCATACGTGCCTCGTCCTCCTAAGGGCCTGGCCTCGCGTCTTAAATCTCATTTTGCCTCACGTGTCTGATTTTCGACCCTTAAAACGCAGCGCTTTCCTCCCGTGCCCCACACGGCGGGCGGGCCACTGCGGAGACACTCGTGTGGCGTCTCCCGCGTTTCCTGACTCTGCGGGCTTACCTCCCGCCTCTGCAGTGTGATTGCTTCTTAGTCAATTGATCGTCTCTGCTTTAACTTAACCTGCTCTTTCTCCCCACTCTTCCGAAAGGTAGCTGATAAGATACAAACGGAGAAATACCCTAAGACATACGCACTGCCTCACGTGTTAATAAATATTTTAGTGTGTGTGCAAGCATACCCAGGTATGTACATAATGTGTTTGTGTGTGTGTGTGTGTGTGTGTGTGTTTGATACATTCTGTTGTGTGTCCAGACCGTCCCTGGGTGTAAAAACTTTACCTAAGTAGGAAAAAATAAGTCAAAATCGCTTGGGTGTTGGGTTTCACGTAAGAAACTATCCTTTTGTGAGTTTTCTCCATCACAAAGCAGTGTAGACACACACACAAGTGTTAAAGATTCGAGCCCTGACCTTTAAGCAGAGGCCAGGCCGCCGGGTGCTTCTCGCTTCCACGGGGCTGGACCAGCAGCGCCTTGTTTTAATCGACATCACGCATTCAAGGGGGAGGAGCGTCGAGTCACGACTCAGCCGGGAGCCGCGGGGCACAATATGCTGTGTGGGTCACAGGCACACGTCCTAAAGGAGTCAGCAAGCTACAACAGCATCTTTGTTATTAATCCGGAAATTGCATTTTTAGAACTGATATTGTGGCTACATAAGTCCCTGTTTTCCCTGTGGAACTCCTTCCCCTGAAAATCAAACCACCTTCCCTTTGTTCCCTCGCAGGTGCACAGCCAACCCCGGAGGTGCTCCCACCTTGGTCGGCACGTCCTTCTGCTGCCGGCGTGTCGTCCCCCCGTGCGATGACCCACACAGATGGCCTCTCCAGGAAGGCCAGGCGGCGGGCCCAGCTACGCCTCCAGAAGTCAGATCGTCAGGCCAAGGCCTGACGGAGCAGTCGTGGGGCGTTTGAGGACCGCTGCTCCAGAGGCCGGGAGGACAGTCCTGAACAACAGGACAAGGTGGGAACAGCGTACCCACAGGACACGCACCCGCCGTGCGTTACTTGGGCCTCCTTTGTCTTGAGAGAAAGCCGTGCGTGCCCAGGGATGGGCGTTCCTGGAACAGTGTCCCACCCTCCCCACGAAGCAGGGTTTCCCCACGAACCTGTGCGCTCAGAGAAAGCCGGAGGCCTCGAGGGGCCACCCACTTCTGAGTGTCTCCACCGCCAGGCCCCTCTCAGAGGGTCGTGCAGGGGGCGCATCGTGGGGCGGACCACAAGGGAAGACCTCATACTTGAGGGAACCACAGGCCGCTCGCTGGGGCTCCAGGGATGGGCTCCCGGTCTCAGCTCAGCCACTCGTGGGCCAGCCCAGCGACGACCGTGCACCAGGCTCACTTCCAGGCTCCGGTGAAGAGGCCCACGAGCCACGGTGAGACGCCCACCGTGCGCTGACAGAGCGCATCCACAATTGTAAAGCACCGTCTTCCCACTGGCCACTCCGGGATGCCGCTCCCCGGGCTGGGTGAGGGTGCAGGGTAGGGGCTAGCCCCGAGAAGCTGCACAGTGGTTTTAGGTCAAGGCTTCGGAAAACACAAATGCCACGCCAACGAGACGGGTGAACGGAGAAGCAAGGGTCCCGTGTGTGCCTGTGTGCGGCCCCCGCAACCATCACCCAGGTGTGCGGGGCCGGACCACCTGCCACCCGCGCTGTGTCCCGGCATCCGGTGCCTGGTGAGTGGGACAGGTGCCTGGGCGCCACCGAGGACAGCAGCTTCTGCGGGCAGATTCATCAGAAAAGAGCGAGGAAAGGGCTCAGATATCCTGCCGCCGCCATACAAACCCTTTCAGGAAGAGTGGGCATCGGAGGCCGTCGGCCTGACAGCAGGATTTGTAATTGCATGAATGCGTTTCAATTAATACTGCCTTAAACGCTGCCCATTTATTTACAGTGCAGTCGTTAACCCATTTGGTGTGCCGAGTATCAAAAGATAATGCGGACAATTAACATAATGTAATACGTTCTGAGCATTCCTTCAGGCTCCTGCTTACGGTCGCTCTACAGCAATAAAATAGTTTCCTGTCATTACTTAAATGATGAGAACCGATGTTCAAAACACACAAAGCATTTCTTTATTGTTGGGAAATTACTCACTTGTCCAAGACCTTGAACCTCTGCCGAGAAGATATTTAAATTTCCTCCGCTGGAAACCCAAAAAGTTTGCTCAAGTTCTAGACGTTCTAATGGATTTTAAAATGGATTTTTTTAAACGTTTGTTTATTTTTGAGACAGAGAGAGACAGAGCATGAATGGGGGAGGGTCAGAGAGAGGGAGACACAGAATCTGAAACAGGCTCCAGGCTCGGAGCTGTCAGCACAGAGCCCGACGCGGGGCTTAAACCCACGGACCGTGAGATCATGACCTGAGCCGAAGTCGGCCGCTTAACCAACTGAGCCACCCAGGCGCCCCTAAAATGGATTTTTAAAAAGTCATGCAGTCATTAAGTAACACTCTGGTTTGTCAGAACATCAGTCTTCCCTAATTTGCCCCCACGCCCCGGTCCTCAGCCGCATATTTCAAGTGGACCAAAAGTTACCTGCTTTACAATTAAAAAAAAAAAAAAAAAAAAAAGACAGGGGCACCTGGGTGGCTCAGTCCATTAAGCATCTGACTTTGGCTCAGGTCATGATCTCACGGTTCGTGAGTTCTAGCCCTGCATCGGGCTCTGGGCTGACAGCTCAGCACCTGGAGCCTGCTTCGGATTTTGTGTCTCCCTCTCTCTCTTCCTCTTCCCCACTGGTGTTCTGTCTGTCTCTCTCTCTCTCGAAAATAAATAAAAACATTTTTGAAAAAACAGCTGTGCTGCTGGACTCCCCAAGTCTCTGCTGAGTTGCCGGGAAGCCAGCATCTGGCACTGCTGAGGGACCAACGCCCGCTGCTGCCCAGAGCCCCACATCATGTGCTCAGGAACAAGGGGCGGTAACCCGACCTCCACCCCCAAGTGACCCAGCTCCCAGCCTTCCCTCAGAGGACATGCGGTGCCCCAGCAGGACGGCCTGATTTAATTCCAAAAATTAAAAGACAAAATAAAAAATGTAAAATAAAGATATGGGAAAAATCAACAAGGCCCATGCAGATAAGAAGAAGGGCCTCTGTGACTATCGGGGGGAGTTGAAGTACGATAGACACAGACAACGGGAAAAGATGGGTATTCTATAAAGGGAAAGGTCTCACCAGCCTTGAATTTGTACTCCTGCAAGAACAGAGATATATACCAAGAAATATTGCAAAGGCTGTTATAAATACAAGGAGAAATGGACAGACCCACAGTATCTAGGGGAACCTTTTACACAACTTTAGGCATCAGCAGACAAGTATCTAAAACAAGGAGGATTTTAATATAAATCTGGCAAGCTTGGCCCGGTAGATAAAAAACAGTCGCCCAACAGAGCATAGAAATTAGTTTTAACCATTGCCAGATGCTGACAAAATAGAACATCTAGGGCCGCAGGAAGGAGCTGAACTCACTGAGCCCGGGGCCGTGGCACCAACTCGATCAAACAGACACACCGCGTTCACCCTCAGTACACGTGCAGACACGCACACGCTCACGGGAAGCCTAGAGAGGACACGGCGAGGAGTGACGACGCGGCCAGTGCGCGTTGTCCGTACCGTCAGACCCCACGCCGCCACCCCTCCACGAGTCCACGAAGGCTGGGACCCAGCCACGGCAATAAGGCAGGCACCGAGGGGGAGCTATAGACGGTGTCGTGTTAGTGAGTTCAAGCGTGGAGGCTCGCGGATCACCTCGGGCAGGGGGAACCCACGGGGGAGTCGGAGCCTGCAAACCGAGAGAACCCACCGGGGAGGGGGGAAGGGGCAGAGTCCAGGGTTTGCATTCTCAGCCCCAGAGTGAGGGCCGCCAGGGACGCGGTGGGGCTGTGGCGGCATCCAGTTCCCCGCGGACTCTGTCCTGCGTATACCTCCCTGTGGTGATACAGACGGACACCGTGTTACCGAGTGGAGATGTGACGGACACGGGCAGACCCGGGCCGAACGCCTGGGGAGGCTCTCGATAGGCTTGCCCTCTGCTCAGAATTCTGACCCGGCCGCAAACTGAGGAAGAAACAGGGAGGGAGTCAGAGGGAAACTTGCCATAAAGGCAGAGTGCCAGCTCTCATTTCGAGATTTGACCGTTCGCGAGGAAATCCACGACACCCAAGTGAAAACTGCGAGAGCCACCTGGGGGTGTAGACACCGAGGGGCCACACGGCGTGCCCCGGACCCTCTGCAGCCGGAGGGGGCGGTCCTAGGTGTGCCATCGGGGATCAGGACGATTCTGCTCCTTTCCGGTCTGGACGTCTTCCGTGGTTTCCTTGAGCAGTGTCTTCTCCCGCTTGGAGCCTCCAGCACAGGGCTGAGTGGAAACGCTCAGAAAGGGCATCCTCCCCAGCCTCACGGGGACGGACTCGGACTCGGAGTGTGACGCTGGCCACAGCGGCCGCTTCTCTGAGTGTTCGGTAGCAGGGACGCCCTCTGGGCCTGCAGCCTTTGTGGGAAGGTTTTTACTGCAGGTTCAGTGTATTTAATGTGTATAAGGCTATTCAGGAGATCTATTTCTTCTTGAGTGAGTTCTGGTCTTGCCGTCTTTCAGGGAGTATGTCCATTTTAGCCGCATCTTTAAATTTATTGGCAGGGGTGCCCGGATGGCTCCGTCCATTAAATGTCCAGCTCTGGATTTCGGCTCAGGTCATGATCTCACGGTTTGTGAGTTCAAGCCCCGCATCAGGCTCTGCACTGTCAGTGCAGAATTCCCTCTCTCCTCCCTCTCTGCTCCCCACTCACTCGCCTGCTCTCTCTTAATAAATAACAAATAAATAAGTAATAAACAAATAAATAATTTTTTAGCACTTTAAAAAGATCACTACATTTATTGGAGTAAAATTTATTCAAACTATTTCCTTGTTATAATTTGAATATCACTAAAACCTGCCGTGATGCTATTTCTATCATTTCTGATATCGGTGCTTGTATTTTCTCTCTCTCCCTCCTTCCCCCGAGTGGACTTGAGGTTAATCAGTCTTACTGATCTTCTCAAAGAACCAGCTTTGAGTTTCATGGCTTTCTCTAACATTTTCTGCCTTCTCCAATGTGTTGATTTCTGCCCTGATGCTTGTTACAGGCACACCCCGCTTAATTGCGTTTCGCGTATGGCACTTCACACAGACCGTGTTTTTTACAAACTGAAGGTTTGCAGTGACCCCCCATCAGCCAAGTCCATCAGCATCATTTCCGACAGTATTTGCTCACTTTCTGTCTCCGTGTCACGTTTTCGTAATTCTCTCGATATTTCAAACTTTTTATTTCTCTATTTGTTCTGGTGATCTGTGATCACTGATTACAACTCGCTGAAAGATCGGATGATGGTTAGCATTTTTTAGCAATAAAGTATTTTTTATTTAGGGTGTGTACATTTTCTAGACATGATGCTATTACACACTTAATAGATTCAAGGTAGTGTGAACACAACTTTTATGTGCACTAGAAAACAAAAAAACTCACCTGACTCGCCTTATTGTGGTGCTCTGGAAAGAAACGGCAGTATCTTGGGGGTGTGTCTCTTTCTTTTCTTCTCTTGCTTTGGGTTTCATTTGCTCTTGTTTTCTAAAGCGGAACCTGGCATCACTGATTTGGAACTTTTCTTCTTTTCTAACAATTTAGGAATTTAGTGCTACAAAATTTCCTGTAAGCACAGCTGTAGATGCACCTTGGAAATGGTGCCAAGCTGTGTTTTTGTTTTGTTAATTTCTAATTCCTTCTAATTTCTAATTGGTTTCTTTTCTGACCCATGGATTATCTAGGAGTTTTGTTATCTAATTTCCAAATACTTGGAGATATTCTAGACATTCTTTTGTTGCTGAGTTCTAGGTAAATTTCACTGTGGTCAGAACATATACTTTTAATTATGTGTTTTGTTATGTTAATGGGGTGGCTTTGGGACCCCATGTCAGGATGTGGGCTGGTCCCCAGGAGAGCCAGCCATGGGACTACAGGGCTGAACTTTCAGGCCCCACCCCCACCTCTGTGGGGGTAGACAGGGGCTGGAGGCTGAGTCAATGTCCAGTGACTTAAATGTTCATAGAAAACGTCACTGTGTTATAACAGCATAAGTCATACAATTGAGCTAATAGCAGCCTACATATATATGACCATGTAAGTCACTGCAGTGACCGTCACACCCACACCGACAACGACTCGCCGACTCCACGCTGAGCAAGTGCCATCCTCGTCAGAAACCTTCCACAGAAGGAGCAACGTCTCTTTTTTTCATGGTGAGGGACACGCTTCAATCCGTAACCACAATGCTGTGTTAGAATAGTTTAAATTAATGTACATATTTTATAAAAACAAAACTAAAATGGAGTCCCTTATGTCAGCGACAAGATGGAGACAGTCAACACAGGTGCAGGAAGGAAGTAACCTCACCTTACAGGAAGTCACAGCTGCTCTCACACATCGGCAGAGGGCACCAGCTAGTCCCCAAGTGCCATCTCTGGGCTTCATGCTCCCGTGACTCAGCTACTGTGATCCAAGGAGGAGAGAAGACCAGTAGGCAACCAATCAGCTGGAAAAATAACTTCCCCATGTGTCCCCTAAAAGCCCCTTAGTCTGTGAGCAACTCAGAGCTCGTGGCTCCCACAGTCCTGGGCTTCCAGGCCGGTAGAGCAAAGGTTTCTAATCAACTCATCTTTCTGCCTTGTTTTATTCAATGTGCACCGTTTGGTTTTTGACAATTTCAATAAAACTGTTATTTTATTAAAATATTCATTATCTTATCAAAGCATTCATCATTTTATTAAAACATCGACCACTCACTCTAATCGTACAAATTGGCCAGGTTGTTTTCTATAAAAACACCTCTTTATAGAAGGACTTTTCTCTACCGACAGCTGGAAAACACCCAAGGGTTTGGTGCAAAAGAGAGAGTCCAGAACCAACCGTGGCAGGTGACCAGCCACCAGCAGGGCGGGAGCAGCTGAGAGCCGGGTGCCGTACATTCAGGGGAAGATACCCAAGGACACGGGTAAGGACATCGCAAACGTGCCCACTGCCTCGCTCCTGGGTGTCACTAACACAGCCCACAACATTCCTAGTTCGTGGCTGCGGAGGAAAACTCAGAGCATCGAGGAAAACTAATGGCGTCAATGGGGTGTGGGGGTGTCTGTGTGGAACGACTGGGCTGCCACGCGGAGCAGCAGATAAAGCACCGTCCTCAGACTTCCGCTGCCCCTCGGCGTAGGCCGCGCGTCTGCCCCGTGGCCCGTCCAGCCACGTGCACCGTCTCACTGGCGGCGAAGACCCGTGACCATTGCACATCAGAACCCTAAGCATGGCTCACGACACGGTCCACGCCAAGTCCGTGTACGCTCACATTGGGGAGGTGAAGGGGAAAGGAAAAAGTACGTGGTGCCCGCCTCGGCCAGCCGCTCCCATTTGCGACGGCGGCTGGGTGCCGGCTGCCATCAGCAAGGCGGTCCCGACACACCGGGATCATAATAGGAACATTTTTATACGGAGCCGCTTGGTAAGTTCGGCTCTTGGGTGGCAGTTAGCCACACGAGGGGTAACCAGGTAGCCACGCGCCCGGGTCCGCCCAAGGTAGGGGCGCAGCCGGAGCCCCACCCAGACGGCCGATGTGCCCAGGGTCCGATCACGGATACTAGCCCTTCTTTTCACTCCCTCTTCGTTTTTATATGGCAACAAGGACGAAAACGTACTCACCCAGATGACTTCATCACCTCAGCTGTATGAGTGTCCCCCACCAACAAGGTCCTGAGCAGACTGCAGTCACACCAACGGACAACTTGGTTTTTGTGTGTCGGTCCCTATAGAAAAATCCAGGCTTGGGGCGCCTGGCAGGTGCAGTCGGTTAAGCGTCCGACTCTTGGTTTGGGCTCACGTCATGATCTCATAGTTGGTGAGTTCAAGCCCCGAATTGGGCTCTGTGCTGACAGCATGAAGCCTGCTTGGGATTCTCTCTCTCCCTCTCCCTCTGCCTCTCCTCCAAAAGCACCTTCTCTCTCTCTCAAAATAAATAAATAAACATTAAAAACAGTCCAGATCTTACTCGCAATATATATTCTAGGATTTTAACCTATAATGATCAGAATTCAAGTTATCTGTAGGTTGGCTATATAAAAATTGAGTTGCCTACGGCTTTTTTCCTCTCAAACAATATCATCTAGGAAGATTTGTAAAAATATCCCCCACCCACGTCATCAAATTGTTACTGTCCTGACCCTGTGGGTTCCTGCCCAGATGGTTTCTCATCTGGAAGGTCACCAGCAACTGCTTAAAACAAATTACTGAATATTTACAAAAACCATCATATATGTATGTTTGCCGTTTTGGCACAAAATTTTTTAGTGACTTTTAGCATAGGAATATCATTAATAATGAACTTTTCCCCAGAAATCTTGTTACCATCTCACAGGGCCATAAGAGACCACAGACCCCTGTGGCACCTGCCACCGGGCTAAGTGGCAGAGAAGGTCCTGCTTCATGAAGGTGGCCTCAGGGGACAAGGCAAAAGAAGGCTCTGGTGACAGATTCTATTCAGGAGTGACCGAGGGCAGGAAGCACAGTGCCTTGTCCACTCACGCCGGAGATGATGACAATGACAAAGACGGGAGGGTCGGGGTTCCCCATAGAGTGAAGCAGAAGCTGACTCCATCACCCAAGACTCAGAAGGACGCAGAGTGGGAAAGAAAACACGATGCCGGCGACCGCGGGGTGGTTCGTTGATCACAACTGCCCCGGTGGCGTGCAGTGAGCCACACGGAGGAGGCGTGCGTCGTGGAAGTTCAAATTAAACTGAGCGCCGAGGACCATGGACGGGAGGTGAAAGTTGTGCTCTCCGCTCACAGGCGAGGGGACCTCTGCAGGTGTTAGGGAGCGTGTCCGCGGCATTCCCGCAGGAGCCGGGGGTCAGGCTCGGCCCCTTGGTCATCACCGCGTCCGAATCGCACACTGTGCAAGGACTTTCCCGCCCAGACTGTTGCGGACTCTGCAAGAAGTGTCGGGAAAGCCCTTCGCAGCCAAAACTTACTAGGAAAGGTTCCGTGTGGCTACATCTATATGCAGGGAGTCTAATGTTTTCCACGTCTCCCCCTATTTATTTTCTAAACTGAGAGATTTCTATTTCTGTTTCATCGCATTAAAAACATTAATTACAGAAAACCCAACAACTTCCTGTTTATATCACATGGATTTTTTATAATATTCTGAAATACTGGTAGAGCTGAAGCTCAGCACAGAATTTGATATCTCAAATTTTATATTGAAATTGCACTCGTTAATTTTTAACTGTTGCTAGAACAGTTTTCTTTAACTTACCAAAATCACATCAACAGATACAACAAATCACCTGTACGTTTTATGTAATGCAGTAAAAATGGATCTGAGGGCTGTAAGGGGTCTAACGACTTAAACGTAACAAAGATTTTCATTTTCCCTGGAATGTGTTTAAAAAAATTTTTTTAATGTTTATTTATTTTTGAGAGAGAGGCAGAATATGAGCGGGGGAGGGGCAGAGAGAGAGGGAGACATGGAATCCGAAGCAGGCTCCGAACCATCAGCACAGAGCCCGACGCGGGGCTCGGGCTCGCAAACCGAGGGATCATGACCTGAGCCGAAATCGGACGCTCAACCGACTGAGCCACCCAGGCACCCCTCCCTGGAATGTGTTTAATTGGTTTGTCTTCCTTAACACCAGCAGAGCTCTCTTCCACTCATGTCCCTGTCTCTATATGGCACATTCTGTAACCCAATAGTTACCCCAGCACTGGCGATGAGCCTGGGGCTCCCGCACATGAGAAGACACCTCTGAGGGCTGGCATGATGTCCCCCTGGAGTCACTCTGGGACATCAAGCTGGTGCCTTCTAGAGGGACCGCGACCACCAGAGTTTGGGCTTGGTTGACAATCCCTCCTGCTGCAGCGGAAAGCCACAGTCAGGGACAAGAAATAAAAGGTGTGGCTATGCAGAGGGCTCACTCTTCACGCACCTTGGTGGCACAGAGTCTGCGTGGCACATACCTCGCTCCGGAACCTCGTCTGCTTCCCGGGGGGTCCCTCGCAGCTGCCATTGGCTCTAATCTGCAACATGCAACCAGGGCTCCTCTTCCTCGTTTCAGCGATGATCACCTTAAATGACTGTACAGTGAACTTCCACAAAACTTACATACTCAACGGAACAAGGCTTCACAGAGAAGTCCTCAGGTGACACCTTATTAAAATGAGGATTGACAGAATTTTGGCCAAGGATAAAGTCCGATTGTCCTGAACTGGAAACAAAATCCGTGAATATAATTCCATTTTCTTTAATGTACTTATCTGAACAAATGTTCTGTACGTTAGTGCTGAAATTCGAATGAAACACCTGTTTTAAAGGATCCGGTTCTCGGTACGTGCTGTCACTCTTATTACACCACAGGGTCCTGAGGGAAATATTCACATTTTACTTTGCTTTTCTTCCCAACATTGTTTAACATATGGTTGATGATAAATAAATATTTTTATGAATAAGCAAAATAATGAATGAATAAAGACATTGGTCTCTTTAAAACATCATATTTATTAATATTAGTAAGCGTAGACATTTTAAGATAAATCTAAATAAATAAGTTCCTTTTCCTCATTTAAACAGTCAATAAAATGAAATATTTGTAAGTCTGCCGTAACTACTAGCCCCACAAAGAAAGCACAGGCCATGTGGCACTCGACAACAATTCAAAATGTGTGCTGCTGAATGTTTCGATACAGTGCTTTATCTCTTGGTATCGTTTGTTCTGTTATCTCAGATTCAAGTTTTCTGATGGCACAAGTGAATGTTAAATCAGTGTTTGCTAAGTGAGTGGTGACACCTTCTCTATCACAAAAAAAGGAAATTGAAATAAACATTTAAAATCACCCATAACCACAGGGAACTAATCTCATTTTTTCCTTTTCAGTCTTACCTGACATATATAGTATTTTCAAGGGTGCTATTACAGAATATATGCAACTCTGTACTGTTTCTTTCTTCTGAACGTAATTATCACATTTTGCTGCATGTCCCTAATAATCTTTAAAATGTCTACACAGTGCTCACAGAGTACAGTTCTGTAGCGTTCGAACCATGTGTCATTATTGGGTATTTAGGTTGTTTCTAGTCGTTCACTCTTCAAAATAACATTCCAGCTAATATTTCTGTACATGTGGGGATTGCTATATCAGTCTTTTACAAAATTCACGTGACGTTAAATTTACCACATTAACCATTTTAAAGCGTATAATTCAGTGGCTTTTCGTACATTCGTGACACACTGCAACCATCACACCATCCAAGTCCAGGGCATTTATTGCCCCAAAGAGGAACCCCATGTCCATTAAGCAGTCGCCCTCATTTCCCTGTCCCCCAGATCCCCCCCCAACCACTTAAGTGCTATTTTGCCTCTAAGGGGTCACCTTTTTAGGATGTTTCTATAAGTGGAACCACACAGTATGTGCCTTTTCTGTCAGATACTTTCTCTTAGCATAATGTTTTCAAGGTTCATCCAAGTTGTAGCAAGTGTCAGTTCTTTATTCGTTTTATGGCTCAATAATATTCCATCGTGTATATATATCATATATCACATTTTGTTTATCCATTCATCTTATGATGGGTATGTGAGTTGTTTCCACCTTTTGCCTGTTGTGAATAATGCTTACACACACACACACACACACACACACACACACACACCGAGTGCAATCGTTGGATCATACGTCTATCCTATGTTTAACTTGATATGACAGTAATGCCATAAGGATTGATACATATCATTATAAATTTGCCCAAATCCATAGCCTATACATGGCACCATGTGTTGATGGAACCGTCATATTGTCTTTGCTCCTTTGTCGATGATCAGTTGACTATATTTATGGGAGTCTGTTTGTGGGTCTCCCTCTGTTCTGTTGATATATTTGTCCTTTTTGTCACCAATAGCACACTGTCTTGATTACTGTAGCTTTACAGCAAGTCTTGAAGTCCAGCCCTTCTCCTACTTTGTTCTTCTCTTTCAATATTGTGTTGGCTATTCTGGGTTTTTGCCTCTGCATATAAACCCTAGAATCGGGTCATCGATATGCACAAAATCTTTTTGTGGCATTTTAATTTGTGTTACATTCAATCTATAAATCAAGTTGAGCAAAACTGAGGACAATACTGACTTTCCTTATCCATGAACGTGGGATATCCCTCCATTTACTCAGTTCTTCAACTCCCCTCATAGGAGTTTTGTAGTTTTTCTTGCATATGTCTGGTACATATTTGTTAGGTTTATATCCAAGCATTTCATTTTGGGGAATGCTGATGTTATCCATATTACATTATATCCCTTGTTCATTGCAGGTGTATATGAAAGCAGTTGACTTCTGTAGATTAACCTCATGTCTGTAGCCTTGCTGTGATCATTCATTAATTCCAGATGTTTTGTGTTGTTGATTCTCTCCAGATTTTCTACACAAATGATCATGTCATCTGCAAACAAAGATAGTTTTATTTTTTCCTTCCCAATCTGTATATCTTTTATATACCTTTGTTCTTCTTTTTCAAGATTATTTTCGTTATTCAGGGTTCCTTGCAATTAGATGTGCATTTTAGGATCAGGATTTTTACTTATGAAAAAAAAAAAAAGGCCACTGTCATTTTGATAAGGATTGACTTGATTGTATTTGAGAATGTTGTCATCCATTTATTTAGTTCTTTTAAAAAATGTCAACAATGTTTTGTGATTTTTGGTATACAAGTCTTAGCTAAATGTTTTCCTAAGTATCTCATTCCTTATTGATGCCATTGCAAATAGAACTCAGTTTATAATTTCATTTCTGGATTGTCTACTGTTTACCAATAGAAATGCAACTGATTTGTGTAAGTTGATCTCATATCCTGCAACTTGGCTGACTCGCTTATTAGCTCCAATGGCTTTTCTGTGGACTTTCAGAGTTTCTACAAGACTATGTGCTCTATAACTAGATATAGTTTGCTTCTTCCTTCCAGTGTGGGTGCCTGTGTCTTTTTCTTGCCCAGAACTTCCAGAACTTCCAGTACAATGTCGAAGAGAAGCAGTGAGAACAGACACCCTTGTCTTGTTTTTGACCTTAGAATTAAGATTTCAGGCTTCACCACTGAGTATGAGGTTAGCTGTGGGTTTTCATAGATACTGTATCTAGTTGAGAAAGCTTCCCTCTAGTTCCAGTTTATCAGGTGGTTTTTTTTTTTCATGAAGAGGTTGGATTTTGTCAAATGCTTTTTCTGCATCAATTGAAATTGTTTTCCCCTTCATTTTATTAATATGATGCATTACATGGTTTGATTTTTGTATATTGAAACACCTTTGTACTCATGGGATAAATCCCATTTAGTCATGGTGTTTAATCCTCTTAATATGCTGCTGGATTTGAGTTGCTGGTATTTTGTTGAGGATTTTTTTGCATCTATATTCGTACGGAATACAAACCTGTAGTTTTCTTTTCATCTGATGTCTTTGTCTGACTTTGGTATCACAGTAATAGTCGGTGTATAGAAGGAGCTAGGTACTGTTCTCTTATGTCATGCTTTGAAAGTATTTGAAATTGAACAGTGTTAATTTCTTCTTTAAATGTTTGATGGAATTCAACAGCGATGCCTTCTGGTCTAGAGATTTTATTCACTGGGAGGTTTTCTGTTATCGATTCAATCTCTTCATTTGTTGTAAATATATTAAGATTTACTCTTTCTGGGTGCCTGGGTGGCTCAGTTGGTTAAGCTTCCGACGTAGGCTCAGGTCATGATCTCACGGCTCGCATTGGAGCCCCATGTCGGGCTCTGTGCTGACAGCTCAGAGCCTGGAGCCTGCTTCAGAATCTGTCTCCCTCTCTCTCGGCCCCTCCCCTGCTCACGCTCTGTCTCTCTCTGTCTCTCAAAAATAAATAAACATTAAAAAAATGTTTTTAATGTTCACTCTTTCTTCCTAAGTCACTTTTGGTATTCGGTGTGTTTCTGGAAATCTGTCCATTTTATTTAGGTTATCTACTTTGTCAGCATAACATTGTTCATAGTATTGTCTTGTAATTATTCTTGTAAAGTCAGTAATTTCCTTATTTCCGTACCTGATTTTAGTAAGTGTAGTTGTCCCTATTTTTTTTCTTGGTTAGTCTAACCAAAAGTTTGTCAATGTGTTTATCTTTTTAAAGGAAAACTCTTGCTTTCATTGATTCCCTCTGCTGCTTTCTACTCAGTGGCACATTTATCTCTGAGTCAATCTTTATTATTTCCTCCTTTCACTTGCTTCAGGTTTGATTTGTTCTTTTTCTAATTCCTTTAGGTGGAAGGTGAGGCTGTTTATCTGGGATCTTCTCTCCCCAGAGGATTCATGGCCGGGAGGTTCCTCCTGCGCACTGCTCTCCCCACATCCCAAAGTCTTGCCACATTATCTTCACTTTTTTCCTCGCAAAGTACTTTCTAAATTCCCTCGGGACTTCTTTATTGACTCATTGGTTGTTTAAGAATGCTTAAGAATTGGTTGCTTGATTTCCACGTATTTCTGAGTCTTCCAGAGTTCCTTCAGTTATTGATTTTTCATTTTATTTCATTGTAGTTGGAGAAGATACTTTGTAGGATTTCAGTCTTTTTAAATGGATTAAGACTTGTTTTATGGTTTCACATGTGGTCCTGCTACGCCCCTCGTAATGATGAAATTGTCAATCCCCCAGAACAGTGTAGCTTTCCAAATCACTACGCATGTATACCACAGCTTCAAATATATAAAGTAAGAGTTGACAAAATTAAAAGGCATAAGTACTCAAACCCACAATTTTCACACAACACTCTCAGTGAGACCAGGAAAAGCACACACTGAAGTATCTGAATACAGAAAGTCAGAACAATGTGAGAAACCACCTGATCTAACTGGCACGGGAGAGGGATCCACCTGACAGCTGTGGAACGTGTACCTCTTATAAGCACACGCGCTGGGTGTGCAACGACTCTTCACAGTCCGGGTCATAAGTTAGATCATAACAAACCTCGAAGGACCGACATCCTCTGAAGAATGTTGCCTTGTCACAACATGGTGGGCTCAGAAAACAACAACGACGAGCCAACTAGAACATTCGCGTGTGTTTGGAAATTAAGAAGTACAGTCCTCAGTAGCCATGGGTCGGAAGAGAAATCAGGACAGAAACGCATCAACCATTCGCGGTATTTTGAACGGAGAGTCACAAACATCCTGTACATTCAAATGCACAGATAACGCTTAATTTATGCACAAGGAGATACTTAAAGCCTTGAACTCATAGATTAGGAAAGAAGGAAAACTGCAAGATGGTGTGCCTCTCGCTTCATTCAAATAATGCTCTTGCACTTCGGTAAAGTCTCCGGCTGTCTTTGTCCAGACCCTACACGTTTCTTGTTCAGATTTTCTCTGAGGCATCCCCTGGTTCCAGCAGCCAGGACGGCGATCAGCGTGAGGGTGATGGGGTGCTGGCCCGGGCACAAAATTTTCAGGGCCATCAGTAAGAGTCAGTAATCTAGCAGACAATACTGAGGTGCAATCATTTAGGAAATAAGCACGAATGCAAAGAATCGATGATGAAGGAAACACCAACGCTTGAGAGACCTGATCAATATCACTGGCCTTTCAGCCTCACCGCGGCACCGCACAGCCCTGCTGGGCTTTTATGAATTGAATTTTTGTTCTGTTTTATCTGTTTGGCTTATCCGGTCAGGCTGTATTTTCAGGGAATACGTTGGGAAGAATGCGCTTTTGAGATTATGAGAACGAGAATGGGAATTAGGGTTTTGCCTGTTGGCAAGGCTAAGGAAGCTTGTCTTAGGCTCTGAGGGGACTCTGGCTCGGGCCTGACATCACAAAGCCCCTGCGAGCACAGACAGCTGGATGGAGAGCCCTTGGTCTGGAGCCCGCTGCCCAGCACGGCCGGTCCCGCCCCAGTGCCAGCAGACCAGGCCTCACTCCGGCCGTAGCGCAGGATGTCAGGCCGGTGGGACCTCGCCCGACAGGTGGGACCCAGAGCCTGCAGGCTGACCGCAAGGGACCTTGAGGAATGCGGGGTTTGGCATTCTCGCTCAGCGATAACGATGCTGGCGTGGACTCCTAGCCTCTGGACAGAAACAGCTTCTCGTGAGCGTCCCCAGCCCAGCCAGAGGACAGCGTCTCCCATAACTGGGCAAAGTGGCAGCTGACACTTGCCCGAAAGAAGCCGTGCCCCATCTGGTTAGTCAGAGACAAAACAGTGTCCCAGTGGACACGGATGCTGGTGACTTTAGGGGCCCCAGCTTCTCTGTGGGGGCGTCCTCCCTGTGACCTAGCCAGGTGGTCTCTGTCCCTCCATGCCGCTGCCTCTAGTGGAAGCAAATCGGAGCTACAGGCAGGCTCTCCGTGACCACGGGACTCTCGTCACTACCGCACTTCTGTCCCCCACGGGGACTGGCTCCAGACGCCCTGGGAGAATCAGCAGTCCTGCTTCCGGAAGCTCATGGAGCCTGCTGTCTCTTCCACTGCCTCTCTGCGCACTTATGTGACTCCTGGGGGCAGGCTCCGGCCGCGGGGGACATTTGCTCAAAGCAAAGCTCTGAGCATCGCAGAGTTAACACCCACCTTCCCCCGTCTGCCATTCAGTGAAAACGCCGTGACCCCCCCCCCCACCCCCAACAGGCAGCCTGAGACGTCATCAAATCAAAGTCCCAAGCTAGGGGTGGAGGAGACTCTCCCTTGATCTTAGTCTCCTGGCGAACCGTGGTCTAACCGTCAATGCAACAGCCACAGGGAAGGGGGGCCCTGTGCTCGGTCGAGGTAAACAGTCTGAGCGCCTTCGCTTCTGCGCGTGGGCTGCAGAAAGCCGACGTCAGCACATGGATGCACCATTCGTTTGAAGACCGTCTTGAGCCATGAGCACCGAAGAGAAAGCGGTTATCCCGGAAAGGCATTCAATTGAGCAAGACGGCTCGAGAAGGTGACACGGACCCTCAGCCCCAGGCCCACACGCTGGCCGGATGGTGCCCATTCACGCTCTGCTCGAAGCTCCGTCCTGCTCCGCACACCGTCTGGGCACCTGCCATGCAGCCTGGGTACACGGGGCCCCACACGCCCTCCCCGGGGGCTCGGCACTCTTGACGGTGAGGCTGCAGCGCCTCACGGAGGAGCGTGGCCACCGTGGTGCCTCAGGGCTTCCAGAACCCTCCGCCCACCTGACCCACAGGCTCTTTCTCTCCTTCCTTCAGAGGCTGCTGCCGGGATGCGGGTGGATGCAGAGTAAGACGTGGCACCTGCCATCAGCCAAGCGGGGGCACGGACAAGGGGCGGGCGGCCTCTTCCCGGAGGTCGGGGAGGCAGAGCTGGAGGAAGGGATAGGTGGTCGCAGACTGAGCTTCGGGACACATCCACGTGGCGGGGGCTCCGGCAGAGCTACGGTCCCGGCGTGTCTGCGAAAGCGCTGCCCTCGGAGCCCGTGAGAAGATGCGAGGCTTACGTCCCGGGCGAGGGGACCTGGCGTCACAAGACCCTAGCAGCCAGCCGAGCCGGGGCGGCACCCCCACTTTGCAGATGAGAAGCTGGAAATCACAAAACAAGGGAGCCCCGCCCCAGGGAACCCGCCAACCCCCAGCCCCACCTTCACGCGGGAGGGCTCCCCCTTCGAGTCTGTGTGCACACGTGCTCGCCACAGTGACAGGACGGTGCCAGGAGCTGCACGGTGTGGGACCTAGACCACAGTCACAACTCCTCAGTGCAGGAAGATACCCAGGCACCTGCGCCGGACACGAAACCGGTCCCGCCTGCAAATAGACGCCGCGTTTCTCGGGTTGGTCACAGGGACAGCGGTGGATGTCACCTGGGGAGCCCAGCAGGCTCTACGAATAACCCAGGACTCTACCCATTTTCCTGGCTGTGTTTCGGCTGCGTGGCTTGTTTTAGGACGTTTCCGACTCCTTTCAGACACTGAATTTTCACCCCTCTGTGTTTGCAAAGGGAGGAGGCATTGATCGATTGGCAAATGGGTATTCTTTCTTTCCTCTCTTTTGGGTTCCTAAAGGTGTGCAACAGAAGCCGAAGTTTACTGCAAGAATATACACTTCCAGACCCCACCCTGTCGGCAGCCCGATCCGCAGACACCGCGGCCACGTCCAGGGCGGGAGGGAAAAGAGGCCCTCGGATTAGCTCACGTCCGAAACAGCTGGGAAAGGAGAAGTTGCCACGGCAAGCATGTTGTTTATACGAGGACTCTTCCTGAAACCTTAATCCTCTGCGTTTCCCTGTATTCCTGATACCCTGACAACCCTCCCCCACGTGTTCATTCAGTCCTCGCCGTGAAGCGTTGTAAGAAGACGCTCTCCTCCCGTGCTCGCACTTGCTGCGCTCTGGGAAGGACACAGTAACAGCCCGACACACGCAAATCTGTCGTACTTGGACAACACAAGATTTCACTTCTCTCAAATCACAGGGCAGAGACGCTGGGGGGGCAGGTGGGGTGCCGCTGCGTGCGGTCCCTCGGGCACCCGGCATCACGTGGCCTGGCCAGCTGCAGCACGTGGCCTGAGTTGGCCAAGCAGGGGAGAGGATGGGTTCTTCCGTGGGCTGCAGGTGGCATCTCTCGGACAGGGGGGTGCACGGGGACCAGGAGCTGGCGGCCGGCCGTGCGCCCTGGAGAAAGAGACACGCCGTGGGCATCTGTGTCCTCCGGCACCACGTCCCGTGCTAACGCTCAAAGGGGCGGGGCCGTGCCTCCCTCTGTGGAACCCAGTCCACGCTGGACTAGCCCGAGTGTCCATCCACGTGGCGAAAACTGAGGAACGCCCAGCCCGGTCACCCCAGCCTCCCCTCCTGTCCAACGGGAAGCTGGGGGAGCCAGAGCCCGAAGGGGGAGGCACACGCAGTGATCTCTCCCGTGGCCACTTCGAGGGTTTTCTGGTCACAAGGCCCACGGTGCCGCCCCTGCCCTTTACCATGCGCGTTACCGTTCTCCCCGGGAGACTCCCTAGGAATTAGGTCTACAAAGCAGATCTCCGAGGGCGCGTTCTGAATGTGTGTGCCTACAGCCGTGGCTTCCTGCTGCCCCAGGGACGGGAGCTTCCAGAAGAGCACCAAGGAGGCAAGGAAAGCTCGCGGGTGCCCCGGGTCCCGTGCTGGAGACGATGGTTGAGTTCTGCTCCTCTGACCCAATCAGCACCGACTGTAAGCTGTCGGAAAGCAGGCTCCGCGTCCCACGCACGTGCGTCCCGGGCAGGGCTCCCTGAGCAGGTTAACATTTAATGGGGGAGGATGGCATCTACTCCCAGGGCGATTCTCCACGAGTACATTAAGCCGCTCTGCTCCACTGCTGCTTCCTGGACATGTCAGGTCTCATCCATCCAGTCCAACATTCTTCCGTGTTTCCGGGGCCGTGAAATTGTTCAACAGCCAGCCTTTCATTGTTCCCTCTCGCACAACTCGTTCCATTATTACATCCGATGATGCAACAGCCAGACCCTGAGAGGGTGAAATTCTTGACACAGCCGAGGGCATTTGATGTGGGGCTCTGGGTTCTTTTCCATTTTATCATTTTACGGCCACGAAAACATACAGACGTAATTCTAAGAAGGAAGACGCAATAAAACAAGCTACAAGGAGGGAACTAACTGCATTTTTTGACCTTCGGGTGGCTCTCACACAATTTTAGATTAAATTTTCCTTAAAAATTCTGAAGGACTTAAAAGTTCATGAAGAGGGTGTTTCCGGAGGACAGCCAACCCCAAAACTTGAAGAAAGGGAATCTCAAGACGGCGTGAAGAAACTCGGAGACGACAGGACTGCTGGCTGCCAGCCAACCCGGGCAGAGCACAGGAGAACTCACGTTCTCCTCTCGGGAGATTTGTTTGTCCCTGGGGAAGCTTCCTGAGATGCCTTGTGGTATCTGATAGGACAGGACAAGGTTTTCTCCGCTGTCTTTCCAGAATTCCCTGGAGATATTGTGAAGTTAATTACAAACCTAATTTTGAAAATTACACGATCTGGGTGTTGCGCCCCCTTAGCCGGATGCTGACGTGGGCCGCATTCCTTGGCTGCCACGGACAGGTGTTCAAGTCACAACTGAATCGCTTCTGCCTCCCCTCCTTGTTGTAAAATCACACGGCTCCTGCCAAGCCACTTTTAAATATACCCTTTCTCTCAGCTCATCCCAAATGAAGCACGCTTAATGAATTGGTTTACAGGGAGAGCGGGTGAGTCACCAGCACCTGGGCACAGAGGATGCTACATCAGATAATCACCCCTGGGTGCTTTCAGGTGCCAGGGCAAACGGCGAGGGAAGAGTCCCCACTCAGAAGTAACACAGAAGCAGAGCCGTCGTCATCACCCACGCACAACGGGCAGTGCCTAACCTCGGGGAGCCTGACTCGACATCAGATGGCGTGCGTCCACGAGGGGGCCATTTTTCTCAGCCAGGGAGGCGAAACCAAGATGGTCTGCTTACGCCTATACGCATAAAACCAGTCCAAGGCTCTTCCAAACGATGAGCACCTGGCCTTGTTTAAAGCCAGCAGCCTGTCTGGACTGAGCCACCGGCTAGCTCATCCGTAAGCGGCACGATTATTTAGGGCAAACACAGAGCCACCAACCCACGGGACGAAACATGATTTTGAGAAGGAAAAGATTCAAGACAGCTCTCCGGTATCAGATACAGACCCTACGGTCGACCCTGAACAGCACGGCTGTTTGACCCGCCCGGGGCCCACTCACACGCGGATTGTTTTCCATAAACGCGGGACAGGTCTCTACATGTGTTTTCTCTTCCTTATGATTTTCTGAGTAACATTTTTTTCTCTACCTTACTTTGCCGTCAGAACACAGTGCAGAATGTATAGCACACAAAATACGTTAATTGACTGTTTCTGTTATCTGTGAGGCTTCTGGTCAACCGTAAGCCATTAGTATTAAGTTTGGGAGGATTCGGAAGTTATGCGTGAACTTTTGACTGCACGGGGCTCAGTGCCCCTGACGCCTGCTTTGTTCAGGGGTCCGATATAATTGTATTCTCAATATCCTGTAACTTGAATGCGGCAAGAGGGGGTGATTTTGCTGTAATTGTTTTAAGGGTACTAAACTCAGCACCCTACCCGAAGTTCCTAACCTGTGCAGGAATATGGCTACCATAAGGGCAAGAGAAATGGAGGGGAGGGAGGAGAAAACAGTACAACAAAGATACCTGCTTTCTGGGGCGGTTTATCTTCTCCGACAAGAACTGTCTCCTCTCTCTCTGCTCAGAGAGCCTAGAGGAGAATGACGTCCAACCTCCTGGCGGGCACTCCCGGTCCGTGTCTGTCCGTCAGCCCTCCTTCCCAGATGACCCTCCGGCATCCTGACACTTCCCCTTGGGGCCAGTGCTGTGCTTGGCCGTCTTGAATCTCTTAACAAACTTTGAACAAGGGGTCCCAAGCTTTCATGTTTTACTGGGGGCCACGGATTCCAGAGCGGGTCTCGTGTCGGGCCGGCTGTGTCCCCGCCGGATCCAGGAGACAGCCACGTGCTTGTCCATCCACAGCATCGCCACAGAGGGCCTGCTCCGTGCTGGCACGACACCAAGATGGCACCCTGCCCATGTACCCACGTGCCCGGTCCAGCACAATTGGCAGAGAGGCCCAGCGCCATGACCCCAAGGACCCCCCTTGCCCTTTGGAGGATCCGGAATTACCTGATGGTCGCCCGGTATGATGAACATCATACTCACGCATAGCTTTTCGAGGTAAATATAAGGACTTCATGAGCAACGAAATAGAGAACTCTTCCAAGTGTCGTTCCGCTGAGTTTGTTGACTTGTGGATAGCACAATCGTGTTACGTCGTGGCTTCAGATTTCCTCCGATGGCCAAATCTCACGATTCACCTAAGTACTTCATCAAATGGACAATTGCCAGACTGCCTTTGTTTTGATTTTTATCGGAAACAAATCACAACTTTCTTTCTTCAAGGAACCAGGGTCATCTGGCTTGTGGAACAGAAACACAAAGGCTAAAATGAACTCGACCTTTGATTTGCCCGAAGGACTTTACATCGAGGGTGGTGACCAAGTGTTCTCCCTCTGCCTTTTGGAAAGATCGGGAGGAAACTGTCTCAACTCCAAGTATGAGGGGGAGTTTCCTGCCAATGGAGGCTGTCGAGCATTACAAAGACGCACCCGCGGGACGGTGTGGAATTTCCCCCTCGAAGATCTGCCACGGTCCAGACGGAGTCGATGGTTCCCAAGCCATTTATGCCAGATGTGTTTTGTGTGGGGTTAGAATCACCGGGCTCATAGACGACATCAGGGCTCACAGCACCACATCCAGCGGCCAGACACCGGTGAGAGGACCCTCACGGGAGAGGAAACACTGTTCCAGAAACTTCACTCACACCCAGGGAGCCACGGGCCCAGCGCTGCCACGGCCATTAGGGTCTCATCTGGTCTGGTTTTCAGCCGTTCACTCGGCATCCTCTGGCACGTGGGACAGCAGCCCATCGAGTCCCTTCACTGCTCTCGTCTCCTCCAGACCAGCCCTGTCCAACGGAGTGCAAGCCACATGTGTGTTATTAAATTTTCCACAGTCACATTACAAAAAATAAAAGGAAGCAGGTGAAAGTGATTCTAATAACGTATTTTATTTAACCCAGTATATCCAAGATACTATCATTTCAACACGGAACCACCGCGAACCTATTGTTACTGAGGCACGTTACATTCTGTTTGTGCACCGTCTCTGAGATCCCAGAGCTCATCGGTAGCACCCGTTTCAGCGTGAGCAGAGACGCTTGACGTGCTCAACAGCCACACACGGCCAGTGGCTGCCACAGTGGACAGCTGACTGCAGACAAAGTTGAGATGCTCTTGTGTGACCTTATGGCAACTGTAAGATTGGTATTTACATGATCTGAAAGAATATCCCAATTAATAGATGTGTTTCCTTCCGGTATTTTTTCCCTTTGACTCTATTGAATTTTGGAAGGTGAAAGGTGTGCATTGGAGCAGGCGGGGGCAGGGTTGACAGCTTCTGTGACTTGGTGACAGCCTGGTGCAGCGAGAAGAAAGTCACCTCGGCTCCCGGAAGCAGGGCCTGGGGCGAGGATCTTGCACAGTGACATCTAGGGGTGGGGGGATGCTGCAGGGAAGGGACAGTGAGGAAAGCGGGGTGGGGCAGGGGTGAATCTGAGCAGCAGAGGGGCCGGGCTGCAGACCGGAGCCACCCCCATCCTGCAGGAGCCTCCGGCCCAGCTGGGTAGACACCTAGAGTGTTCGATTCAGTATGTCCGGGTGGGACCCGAGAATCTGTACCTCCAGCTGGTGTCCAGCTGGCGTAGCGACACAGGTGCCCTAGGCTGGGTTTGCTTTGAGAACCGGCTTTCCTCTGGAGCCCGCCTGGGGCCCAGGGGTCAGGTGTGTGCACCCGTGCCCACCGGTCGTCGGCCGTGTGCGCGGCGGTGCGTGACCCCTGTTGGCTCAGAGGCATCCGTACTTTCTGCTGAAGGAGACGGCTGCACGGTGGGCAGGTGGCTCCCTGCCCTCGGGACCGGGCACGTGAGCAGGACAAGACACCGAGCCGGCCTCTAACGCCCAGCGGCTCCTTCAGTGGAGGCAGCCCAGGGGCTGGTCTGATGCAGCTCAGGCCGGTGGAGCCGACGGAATGCAGCTTCTTGGGCCGCGGGGCCCAGCGGACCCAGTCCTCTCCTCCGCTCCAGGGGTCCTCACGGCTGCTTGAGCTGCCTGCCCCCACGCAGGGAGACCAGAGCTGAGATAAAATGCCCTCCTGGCCAGCGGTTCAAAATTATCTGTTTCTAACAAGTGGAGACGGGCAAGTACAAGGAAGTGCACCCACCACCCAAACGAGCGTGGGACTCGGATGCCCACAGCCTCCCTGAACCCTCCGTGGTCTCAGCAGGGACTCTAGGGACACTGGGGTGCTGGGGAGAACGTTCAGGGCTCTGGCCCCCAAGTGGGGCGAAAGGAAACCGGGGCTTCCCGGGGGTTCGGCGTAGCTGAGTGGGGGAGGAACACAGAGACCGGTGCCCACGGCCACCCTGAGACAGGCCGGGCTTCCCTACGGGGACCAGGCGGAGGGGTTCAGAGCAACGATCTCAGAGACACCAGATGAGGAGGCCCAGGGAAGTCCCGGCTGACTGGGAGGAGATCTTCAGATCGAAACCCGCCCGGGTCAGCCAAGAGCCGCCTGGCCCGCCCTCCTGCTGCAAGTGCTGTGCACACATTCTCATGTTCTGCCAGGGCGATTTTAAGAGAAAATTAATAATAGGGTTCCAAATTAGGTCACCTAAGACATAAGCGATAACGACCGGTAATCTCGTAAAATGAAGGTGTAGACAATGCCTCCTTTCTGACTCGCGGGAAACGTCTTTAAAGGAAACATCAGCGCACTTTATCTGGGCGGATTTCTCAGGCTGAACCGAAGCCTATTAAAGAGGGCAAGGACAACCAAAATACATGACGAGACAGAAAATATTCGTGATTGCAATGACTTTAGGTGAAAATGAAGTAAACTAACCTGACCCTTGCAAACAAGAGATGTCGTGGACAAGATGGGGCATAGAGAGGAGCGGTGGGGAATGTGAGGGTCCCAGGGGCTATGGCCCCAGGGGACGTGGCCCCAGGGGATGTGGTATCGGCCCAGGTGGCAGCAGGCAGTGTTGCCTTAACTGTCGAGTGACTCCCTGAGCCGGCTGTCACCTTACCTGGGATCAGACCAGACCTGTGGCTCTCAAATGCCCATACAGCTTTTGCTTCACTACTAGGAATTTATCCAAAGGACATAAAAATGCTGCTTCAAAGGGGTACGTGGACCCCAATGTTTATAGCAGCACCATCGACAGTAGCCAAAGTATGGAAAGAGCCCAATGTCCATCGACGGATGAATGGATCGAGAAGATGTGCTTCATCCATACAACGGTATTACTCGGCAATCAAAAGGAATGAAATCTTGCCATTTGCAACGACGTGGACGGAGCTGGAGGGTATTATGCTGAGCGAAATTAGTCAGGCAGAGAAGGACAAATGTATGATTTCACTCATATGTGGAATTAAAAAAACACACCAGATGAACACAGGGGATGGGAAGGAAAAATAAGGTAAAAAGAGAGGGGGACAAACCATAAGAGGCTCGTAAATACAGAGAACAAACTGAGGGTTGCTGGACGGGCGGTGGGTGGGGAAGGGGTCGGTGGGGGAGGGGCACCGAGGAGGGCACCTGTTGGGATGAGCACTGGGTGTTTTGCGTAAGTGATGAATCACTAGGTTCTACTCCTGAAGCCACTGTATGTAAACTAACTTGAATTTAAATTAAAAGAAATTAAAGCCGAGGAAAAATTAAATATGCACTTAAGTCATTTAAAAGTAACCGTAACAGACTCGCAACTCACACCCCTGTTACCTCTTCTGTTTCTTCTCTCAAGCACTTAACAACGCGAAAACCTTCCTTGACTTGTGGGCTTCACCGAACCGGCCCACGGCCCGACCTGGTCCGCAAGCCGTGGCCGTGGCCGTGGCCGTGCCATCCAGCTCCATGGCCACTAGCTCTGTGGGCCGCTGGGCACAGGAAATGTATAAATGTAAAATGCACAAAAGGGATGTGGGCCTTGAAGGAAGTGGCACAAAAGGGACGTGAAACACTTCGCCCCATTTTTTATATCAGGTGCATGTTAAAGTGACAATAGTTTGGATGTTCCCGGTTAAATAAAAGACATATTAAAATCAGTTTCCTCTGCCTTTTTACTTTTTTCCACTGTGAGTACTAGAATATTTAAAACCCCCACGGGGCTCACATTCTGTTTCTAGGAGGCAGGGCTGACCCGGAATGCCTTCATATTGTACCAATTGTCCCACGTCCCCAGGAAAGAACTCTGCACTCTTAAGAACTCAACTTACAAACAAAAGCATAAAACATGGCACTTGGAAAATACTGGAAAAAAATAACCTCCGTCCCCATTTCCCAATTACACAAATTTACTTGTCAAGAACCAAGATATTTCCCAAGCGTACGAGGCAAAACTCCTAAAGATGAAGTAAGGTTCATTTGGAAAAGAAAGAAAGAAGAGAAGCTCTCCCCAGGCGGAAGCGTGTTTCCGTGGCTGGCTGAGCGCCGTCCTGGGTCTGCATTGATGGAAGAGAATATGAAGTCGTTCGTAGCCGCAGAGAAATGATTTTAATTCCGCTGCATGTTTGAGCAAATTGCCAAAATGTAGCCGTGGTTTTCCTGTGTTACCAATTAGCAGCCTGGCAGGATGACGGAGTCAGGCTCCGGAAACGCCACGGACGGGGGCTCCGTGTCTCTGGGAGGGAAGAGCCTTTCGGGGAACTTGGTTGTAAAGCAAACTTCCCTGCTTCCATTCTCCAGGTGACCGTTGCCCTGTCGCCACCCACGGGAAATCGCGCTGCCCTGACGGAGCTTACGTTTCATGCAGACAGACAGCAAGTGACAGGCGTGTAGACGGACGGACCGGACGGGGCTATCCTAGATAGCACTCGGTGCCACGAAGAACCGAGAAGAGACGCAGGGCAGAGCGGCTGGGTGGGCGTGGGGAGGAGGGACCGTCTGAGCTGAGCGGGGTGACAGGCCGGAGCGCAAAGACCAGGAGGCAGCGGTCCTGGGCAGACACAGGGACAGGGCGGGACGGAGGTGGGAAGGACAGAAGCCTGAGGCCATCCTTGCTGGACCTCCCCACCCCCAGCCCCGTCTAACTCCACACTCCCGAGCAACACGTGGGCGACGGGGTCACCTGCCGGGTGCGCTGGCAGGACTGGAGGGGTTGACGCGTTGGCTCTGAGAAGCCGCCTGGCTGTGGCCGCGCGCTGAGGGAAGGAGGGAGGACCAGGTGTGGGCACCCACAGAGCTGGCCGGTGACACGCCTGTGTGCCCCCGCCCATCTTCCGCCTCGGGCAGGCCCAGCGGAGGGTCGGGGGCTGACGGCCACCAGGCGGACGGAACGCGGCTCCCAGGATGGCCATGTTAAAGACCTTGGCCCGCCCGTTTGATGAGCCCCCGAGACGTGGCCGTTGTAGCAGGACACCCAGTCTGTCATTTTCCAGCCTTGAGGAGGGACGCGTCTGGGGTGCCCGCAGGGGAACAAGGCTGGAGAGGACTGTGGGAAAGGGGCCAGCGTGAGCCAGGAGGACCGTGGTGGGGTCTGGGGAGAGCATGTTGGGGGGGGAGGTGAGCAAACGGGGGCTGACTCGTGTTAAAATGGATGTTAGCAGGGCGCGTGGGTGGCTCAGTCGGTTGAGCGTCCGCCTCTTGATCTTGGCTCGGGAGACGATCCCAGGGTCGTGGGGCGGAGCCCCGAGGCGGGCTCTGCACTGAGTGTGGAGCCTGCTTGGGATTCTCTCTCTCTCTCTCTCTCTCTCTCTCTGCCCCTCCCTGGCTTGCACAAACTCTCTCTCTCACACATAATAAATAAACAAACCAACAAACAAACAAAGGACAGCGTCAGCTGCTGTGGAAAAGCACCTTGTACGGGTCCAGGGTGTTTGTGGCTTTTGTTCAAAAGAAGGTGTTTAACTTCCTGTGCTCAGGTGGTTATATAAGGGAAATCAAGTCACAAACTTAACCAACAACCAACAGGGAGGAATGTAACAAGAAGCCAGTGTCCTCAAGGGGCCCAGAGGTAAGCTTTGCCCCAAGGATCCCCGTGACCACGACCCTGTGCGCTCTGAGACCCGGGGGCGGGGGGTCTGCACTGCGAGCTTTTGCTTCGTGCTCATCGGGAACCACTGACCCGTGAGCTGCCGGTGGCCCTGAACTCATCTTCTGCCAGGACCTCCCTCGAGGTCGCGTCGTCCCCTCCTCACAACCTTCCAAATGCCGTCCACCAAGTTCCCCGCTCGTCACTCCCGGGGCGAGTCTCCTTCCCCCACACGTGGCGGTGCCACGACGCTCGAATGTGGCCACCTCACCTGCCTTCCCGCCTCTCCCATCTCCCGGCTGCCGCCACCGGCCAGCTCCTCTCGGGTGTGGACGTGGGGACAGCCGGCTGACCGGGGCGCCCCCCACAGCCAACCCCTTATCATCTCCATCGCCAACAGTTATCTTACAAACCGCCGTGGCCCCTGCCGCCACGATGGTCCCCGTCCACCAGAGAGAACCAAGACCGTCAGCTTGAAGGCCGCCGGCCACCTTGCTCCCTCTGCCCTGGTGCTGGCACAACACGTAGCTGTAGACGCCTAGGGCCCGGCTCACTGTTCCCTGTGGCACCGGGGACGCTCCCACCATGTGCTACCAAGGCGGCTGGCTTCCCACGGCCGCCCCCGTCCCCACCACGCGTCGGCCACGTTGTGCCGGAGGCGCCCCTACCTGCCCGCCTTGCTCCCCGGCTGTGAGCTGTGGCTCCTCGGGCACCCGTCTGCCGGGCACCGAGCTCGGGGAGACGGTGAGGAGACGGTGGGACCCGTGGGCTGCACAGGCCAGACCTGCTGCCGAATCCAGGTTCACGACCGTTCACGCTCCACAAAGAGGAGTTTCCTCCTGCGCCGTGAGGTGAACATTGTGAACACGCCAGAGGGGGGTGAGGCGGCCGTGGTGTGGGCACGTGTGTGCGTGTGTGACACTCTCCACAGCGGCTGGCGTGGCAGGGGCCCCCGGGACGGGCTTGTAGCCATACATCCGGGTAAACCTCTCCAGCTGGGCACAGAGGGGCCTCCGGGGGCACTTCTGACACGTGCCGGGTGACCCGGGATGCCCAAAGTCCCAACCCTGTCCTTTGTGGGGCAAAGACCAAGTTAGGACACTGCAGGGTAAGCCTGAATTCTTAACCGCCGACTTATGGGCCCCACCCACTGCAGTCATCCACGGTGCTGTGTCCTAAGACGTCCCTGAGGTCAGTGCATTAGTGACTGTGGATCGCCAGTCCTGCGAGGCACAGGGGAGGCTCTGAGAGCCTTCCTCTGGTCGGTACAGAACTCGGTTTCATGAGAGTCTCTGTTCAACGACACGTGGATTCACACACGTTGATCTCGCAGGGCAGCACGGGTGACAGGCCTCAAGGAAGCTGACCCCAGGGGCCGTGTCAGTGTCCTCCCACGTTCGGGAACGCCAGACAGACTCCTCCGCACTTCCGGGGACACTGTGAACGACAACATCACCGATGAGAAAGAACAAACGTGTGGAAAACGTGGTTCCGAGCCGACCGCGAGAAGGACACTTGCCTACTGCGGGACAGCCCGGACAAGACAGCAGAGCGTCGCCTTGCTGGGCACGTGGGCACATCGGTGGCCAGAGACTCAACGTTTTCATGCCACGCTCTGTGATGGGTGTTGATTTGGGGGTACGTATCAGTTTCAGTGAGCAGGTGAACAGTGAGGGTCTCCCGTCTGTGAGCGTGCCGGGCTGTCGGGAAGACGTGGGCCAGAGGCCGTGGCCCGGCCCAGTTGGATACATAAAACGTGAACAATTGTCGTACGTGAGTTACAGACACGCTGCTGTGCCAGTTTGGGGCCCAGGGGAGGCCAGGGGAACCACAAAACCAGGAGAGCGTCTACGGGAGAGACCAGAATTGTGTGGGTCTCAGAGGTCAGATGGGCCGTACCTAAATAGTGATGAGAGAGAGACAGAGATGCGCAGGGAAGGCGTTCCGGGTCCACGAACGTGCTCTCCGTCCGGGACAAACGGACACAAGGGTGAGGTTCGCTCCCAGCTGCAGCAGGAGGTTTGGCCCAACCCCAGAGCCACAGGAGAACCGGCAGGGATTCAATAATCTAACACGAAGGGGGGCCTAGGACCCAAGTAAAGTAAAATGCAAACAATGTATGGTAGGAAATCATTTCTGATTTGTGCTGCAACACTTCTTTAAATTTTTTTTTTAATTTTTTTTTTAACGTTTATTTATTTTTGAGACAGAGACAGAGCATGAACGGGGGAGGGGCAGAGAGAGAGGGAGACACAGAATCGGAAGCAGGCTCCGGGCTCTGAGCCGTCAGCCCAGAGCCCGACACGGGGCTCGAACTCATGGACCGCGAGATCGTGACCTCATGGACCGCGAGATCGTGACCTCATGGACCGCGAGATCGTGACCTCATGGACCGCGAGATCGTGACCTGAGCTGAAGTCGGACGCTTAACCGACTGAGCCACCCAGGCGCCCCTGAGCTGCAACACTTCTCAACAGCTATGTCCGCCTCGACGAGAACGATTTCCAGAGTGGGTTGTGATCACACTTTCCGAAGCAGACTGGTTGCCCCACGTGTCCTAGGACAGCACTCCGGGGTTTCTCTCTAACCCCCTCGGCTGACCGACAGGGAGGGGACTTGCCGAAACCGCATCTGTCCCCACAGGCAGAGTCTGGGAGGCAGCGGCTCCCCTCCCGGGGCCCAGACCCCCCCCCCCCCCCGCACCGAGGGCACAGCACTGTGAGACACGCTCCACCAGGACGACGCTCGCCGGACGGTGGGACAGCAAAGTCGAACAAGTACGAGGAACGCTGGACCGCGGTTTGATTCCTGGGGCCTCCGCCTGCAGGGTCCACGCCACTTCAGGCAGGACCGGGTCCATGAGCACGGCTGGCGAGGCCTCCGAGGTGGGTTCCCGCCAGCGTACGGGCGCCACGTGGCCGCTGAGGCACGGGTGGCCGGCCCTGGAAGCTCGGAGGTGCGTCACCACAAAAGAGAGATCCTGGAGAAAACTTAATGAGCTAACGGTGATTTCAGACCCGCGATTCTTCCTTCGAGGGGGTCAGGAGAGGGCTCTGTGGGAAGGCGGCTTCCTCTGGGCCCCTGGGGTCCAGGGCCAGGCTGTTGGGGTGTCTGTCATCCACGGAGACGGGGCCACGCAAGGTGGCCTCAGATCTGCACGGACAGCTGTGCAGGAAACCACAGGGCCCGCTCCGTGGGGCCCCTCTCCCGCAGCCCCATCACCCCGTCACTCGGCCCCGCCCTCCAGACGCCACCAGGAGGCCGAGAGGCCGGCTGCCGTCCTCTTGTGACTCCGGCGTTCGCAAGGACCTTAGTCACAGCAATAACAGCAACAGTGGTGAGCACCCAACACGAACAGAGGGCAGGCCCCTTCGTGTTGATTTCAAAGTTCCCGGGAGAGGCCCCTCTGACCCTCTGCAGGGCGCGGCCAAGATCAAGGTCTGACACGGCCTCTCCAGCTGCATTTCCATCCCGGGGAAGGTCGCCTTCCTGGCCTGGTGACAGCCACCCTCCGCCACCAGCCCCAGCACGCCCCTAGAGGCCCCGGCCGCCTCCTGGGGTACCGGGAAATGATGCAAGCAAAGCACATCCTCATTTTAGAATAAACAAAAGCCATGCTGCCTTGCTACAGAGAAATCTCTGGGGAGGAGGGGGGCCCAGGACTGGAGCTGACGGGGAGCTCCCCTCTGGGCCCGGACGTGGGCATCATTAGTGTAGATGAAAATCCACGGGGGGGGATGAGAAAAAGCTAGGATCCTGGGGCCCCAAACACAAAGAGCAGGTCGACGAGGGGACTTGGGGACAGACAAGCCGCCCCACCAGTGGGAAGATGTGGAGAAACCCATCAGGTCACCGGCGCCCGGAGTTGAGTGCGTGCCGTTTTAGCGAGTGTCGGGCAGAATCCAGGTAAGAGCTGGAAACGAGCGCCAGGGGCCGGCCCAGCAGGTGGCAGGAGGTGACATGCGTGCTGTTCGGGCAGCGGCGGCCGCCAGGACTCGGCCCCGGTCAGCCGAGTGGCTTCCTTCTCCAGGTGCCCTTGTGACAGCCCTGCCCAGCCCCAAACTCCCCCTCCCCCTGCTCCCGGGCCCCCAGACTGGCCGGGTCTGCACTCCTGGGACCTGCCGGGCCGGGCCCCATTCATCCTCCCTCTGCCAGGGTCCCCGCAGCCGTCTGTGAACTCCGGGCTGAGCAGACTTGTCGTCACCACCCCCAGCCCGAGAAAGGACAGGAAAGCACAGGCCGGCCGGTTTCTGGAACTCATTGGTCAGGCTGGGTGGTTCCGATGAGTGTGGACAGGAGGCCCATAGACCGCGTGGCGCTGTCCCCAAATCCCCCAGGATTTAGGACTTGAGTTTTAGTGTGTGAACAGCCCTACGTATCACTTGAAAATGAACAAACACGTTCACTCAGTGAGTTTAGATTCTGTGACTGAAGAGCCTTGAGAATCTACTTTTGTGCCAAAACAGAGAAGCAGGAAGTACTCCTCTCCAGCAGCCACCACTCTGAAAGCGTGGCCAGCTTGTCCGGAGACACTTTCGAGGGCACGTCAGACCAAACGACAAGGACCATTGGCGTGACGGCCACCATCTCCCAGGTGCCCCCCAACCCTGCCAGCAGCGCTGGATACATTACGATACGTCGCCTGCCAGAGATGCCACGGGGAACGGACACGGGAGCTGCCCCACGGGGCCCCGGGGTCCAGGGACAGAGGTCGGCTCCAGCCTGGGGCCATGCTCTGTGTCACCTGGGGCGCTGGGACTCACGCCTTCAGGACGGGGGACTCTGGGTACTGCAGGGGCCGAGGTGACACGGCAGTGTGCGGGCGCCCCCGTCCCAGGTCGTGGGCTCCGTGGGGCCCGATCTGCAGACGATGAAGCCGAAGGTCACGGTCAACAGCCAGCAGGTGGCAGGACTGACTGAGCCCGAACCCAGGGATGCTGTGCCACAGTCACTCTTGACTGTGGGGCAGCCAGTCGGCCACGGCTCCGGAAGGACACCCGGCAGCACGTCATGTGACTAACGAGGCCGTAAGGGCGCTCAACTACCCTCTTCATCAGGGCCCCAGAAACCGGCGTGGGGGCTCCGAGAAGTCCCTAGGGGAGGGGGCACCACAGTTGAGACTCCGGGGTCGTGAACCGTCTGAGGTGTCATGGAACCCTCGCAACCTGAGGGCGTCAGGACGCCCAGAAAGGAGGCTGGACCCAGAGCGATGCACCGGGCGTGGGGGGGCTCGTGGCCAGGCGTGGCCTCTCAGAAGGCCTGCTGGTCTCCCCCCACCCCTTCTCTTCAGCTGGGAAAACGGCAGGGGGAGCGGTGACTCCACAGAGGAAGGCACACAGGTGCAGACGACCGGGCGGGATTTTTAACCTGACGTCGGGACACCTTGCCAGGCCCGACCCGTCGCGGTTTGCCTCGTCTGAGAGGGAGTTCAGCAGGTGTTCGCCCAGACTCGGTGGGGTGCCCCGGCCTAGGGAATGCTGGCGGTTCTCCAACCACGTATCCCGCGGCTCCATCGAGACTCGCCTGCGAATCTGTTTTCACAACGCTCTGTCCCTTAGGATAAACGCATCCTGAACTTGCTCAAGGGACACGCGCCAGTTAGAATGGTAACATTTTCCTGTGAGAGAATTATGCCTGCCCAGCCTGGTTCTTGCAAGGCCGCGGCAATAACCTTTCCGAAGGAAAGGTGAAGACTGTGTTAGTATCGTGTTAATATCACACGCCCCATGGTGATCCTGACGTTTGGAGTCAGAAGCTGAGCCCGAGAAATTACGCGATCCCTTTAAAACAATAACGCCCGATACCTACATTGAGCCACTAGGACCCCGTACTCTTCTGAGCATCTTATAAATCGTAATATTCTGGGTTCGTTTTTATAGTAAGCGATTAATAATCGGAAAGTGACCTGTGATAGTGTAATTAAATCTAACAGCGTGCTGAGGCCGTTAGATTAACAGACCTCTGATTTATCGTGGGAAACGCAGGTGGAGCTCTGGGGACAATCTAGCGTTCTA
Source organism: Panthera pardus (assembly GCF_024362965.1). NCBI lineage: Eukaryota > Metazoa > Chordata > Mammalia > Carnivora > Felidae > Panthera > Panthera pardus. Next base: position 1,223,466 of record NW_026526765.1, on the reverse strand, counting down.
GAAGACCAGTTGTGTGTGTCGCAGGGACCCAGAAGAACCGACCCACGGTAGGCACAGACCCTGGAGAAAGGGCTCACGTGGCGGGAACTCTACCCCAAAACTCGACCGAGTGAAACGTTCCACGAAATAGGAACTTCCTTTTCGAAGCATGTTTTAAGTGCCGTAGAACACAAGGTTTTCCCCAAGGACAGCCGAAGATCAACGAGGCCACCTAGGAAACATCAGGGTCCTGGTTAGAAAGAGGTCTGGAGCTCGCAGATTACGAGGTGATGATGCAGGTCAAATGTGGTACCAAAAAGACAGCATCACAGGAGAAACTGCTCTTTTTTTTAAGTTTATTTCTTTTTGAGAGACAGAGGTGGGGGAAGGGCAGAGAGAGGGAGAGAGAGAATCCCAAGCAGGCTTCACGCTGTCGGCACAGAGCCCAACACGGGGCTCGAACTCACAAACCATGAGATCGTGATCTGAGCCGAAGTCAAGAGTCGATGCTTAACCCACCGAGCCCCCCATGCGCCCCCCGCCCAATGTTTAAAAAGAAATCGTTCGGGCGCCTGGGTGGCTCAGTCAGTTAAGCGTACGACTTCAGCTCAGGTCACGATCTCGCGGTCCGTGAGTTCGAGCCCCGCGTCGGGCTCTGGGCTCATGGCTCAGAGCCTGGAGCCTGCTTCCGATTCTGTGTCTCCCTCTCTCTCTGCCCCTCCCCCGTTCATACTCTGTCTCCCTCTGTCTCAAAAATAAATAAACATTAAAAAAATAAAAAAAATAAAAAATAAAAAATAAAAAGAAATCGTGGGCCATCCCGAGGCGATGGGTGGGGGCCCAGGACCCTGCTCTTCCTTGTTTCTTGTTTGGACCTGCGCTGTACCCGGGAGCCTCCTGGACTCTGTCAGGGCGTCTGGCACCGGGTCCGCTGGCAAGGGGAGGGGTGCGGGGAGAGGGGAGGCAGGTGGGGGGCGTGGCGCTGGGAAGCGGAGAGCCGTGGGAACCGGCGATGACAGACGAGGGGCGGGAGCCCAGCCCTGTGATGAGGGCCCCGCCTGGGGCGGCCCCAGGTGGTGGTGCAGGGCGTGCACGGACGGCCCCCGGTGCGCGCCCCTGGAGAAGCCCCAGCAGCAGTGCCGGTGGGGGGGCCCGTTTGCTGAGTGCGAACAAAAGGCCGAGGGCCTGCCAGCCTTTCCAGCAGAGCCGCCCCACCTCGCCCTCCGGGGCCAGGGAGGGGCCCTTCCCCGACTTGAAAGGGAAGCGTGATGATCGGGCGCCCACACGAGCCCTGTGGTGGGTTTGCCCGACGGGGGCGCACGCCTGGGGCTGGCTTCTCAAAGAGCCCACGACAACTAGCTGTGGTTCTCTGTCCTCACGCCTTAAATGTCGTACTGCTCACAGTATTCGGGTGGCTGTTCACCGTTCCCCAGACACGACTCGTGTCGCACACAAGAAACGCCGTGGGTCGTTCCGAGTCTAACCGTCCCCCTCCGTCCCTGCAGTGACGTTCCCGAGGGCTCCGCACCCACAGACGGAGGGAGGCCCGCTGGGTCGAGAGCGGCGATCCCGACCTCGACGGACAGGAAAACGAGGGGTCGCTCACCTGAGGACGTCTGCTCATGCGGCCTGATGATGCACTGACGCGGCCGCTGGGCCACCAGCGGCCTCTGTGTCACCGAGCCCACAGAGAAAGAGAAACACGTCGCCGGGACTGTGGGGTCAGAGCACCTGAAAGACAGAAGGGGCCTCCGTCCTGGAGACGAGCACAGAGCACAGACACTGCCGGGTGACGTGTCCCTCGGTGCCACGGCCGCTGCTCACGCCTCGCAGAAAACCCGTCCAAACCCGCCCTCCACGGTGAAGACATTGCTTACCCTCCTTTGGAGCCAACGTGCAATCAGATGACAGTTTTGCAGGAAAGTCGGGGCCTCTGCTCGGAACACAGAGGGAAGAAAATCTGCAGGAAACGTCTGTGCAGCCAGAGCAGCACCACGGGCTGGGCGGACCTGCTCCGGCCAGGGCGCATCCGGGGTGGGTGTCACCCCACGGCCCACCCTCCCCCCCAACCCTGGGGTGTGAGCGCACCTGCAGGGGGAGCCCAGGGCTGCAGCAGGAGGCAGACGGCCGGTGAGGGAGGGAACCAGAGGGACGGCCCTCTGGACACTCACTCCGGGAAAGCAAGGCCCTGCCGGGCTGCGTCTCCACCGAGGTCCCTCTGACCACGTCTCCCCAGCTCCCCACGGCCGGCCGCTGTGTGTTTCTCGTCCTCCTGGCCCCGCACAGTGGCAGGGCCAGCCTCTCGCTGCTCCCCCTGCGCTGCCTCAGCTCCCGTGTCCATGAGGACCCAGCTGTGAGACGCTGAGACATTAACTGCTGGCAGGATGGACCACAGGCGCCCGCCTAGGAGACCCAGGCCTGGCGAGACCAGCCTGACATGTGTCAGGAAGGCCGGCCAGGGGCCCCCTTCACAGGCAGGGTCTCGGCTTCGGGAGAGCCTCGGCTCTGACCTGAAGGCCTTTCAACTGATTTGACCAGGCCCACCTAGATGACGCAGGATGACCTCCTTTACTCAGTCACTGAACTCTGGAGTTTGCTTCCATCTACACAACGTTGGCTGCACCGCCCAGAGGAGTGTTTGGGCAAACGGCAGCAGGAAAGCCCTGCACCCCTCCATCGAACTGGCAGGAAGACCAACGTGTCTTTCGGGCCTTTGTCCTCCCTGGAGCCCCACCTCCCAGAGCTGACACGGGTCGGGAAAGACCGCTGGAGCCCGGCCGGTCGTGTCTTCGGGCTGCAGGCTCCCGGCCCGGCCGCCCACGGGGTTCAGGGCCTAAGGGGACCTGCGGTTCTGAAAGCAAACGTCGTGTGGAACTCAAGGGACGGGGAGTCCAACCCCGGACGGTCATCGGGCGTGTGGCCAGGGCAGCTCACCACAGTGAGGCCCTCTGCCTCGGTTTCTCTCTAGGGGGGTGAGGAGGAAACCCACAGCTCCCCGCAGGCCCCGCGGGGCCACCCGAAGGATCCAGATTCAAATAGACTTCATCACTTTGGGCCCCGAGAGGAGGGAAAGCCCAGAGAAGCCCACTTCAGGGAAGTTTCGTAGGAAAACGCAGACAGGCTGCACCCCTCCCCTCGGCCCCGCCAGGCCCCGGCCCCGAAGGACACGGAGGGACCTCGAATGCGTGTTCCGCCACGACGGGAGCCAGTCGGAAAAGGACGCACGGTGTACGACCAAGTCCAGGACCTTCTGGAAAAGGAAAACTGTGGGGTCACTGAGAAGCTCAGTGGGGTCGGGGTGTGGGGGAAGGCTGAGCAGGTAGAACACAGAGGGCTCACCGGGCAGGGGCACTCGTACGACACGACCACGACGGACACGTCACGTAGGCCATGGTGCGCACTGCACCACAGTGTGTCACTCGTCACTTGGCCATAATTCACGCTGCCCCGTGGCGCGCCACAGCATGTCAGTGCTGGTCCCTCCGCTGCAACGCGCGTCCCGCGCCCACACTCATGCAGGACGTTGGGACCCGGGAAGCTGTCGGTGGGTGAGAGCGAACGGGGGGTGGGGGGGGGGGGCTCCCTGTACTTCCTGTTCAGTCTTCCCGTAAACCCAGAACCGCTCCCAGAAAGAGCCGATGAGCCATAAAAACAGATCCTCCGACCGAATGAGCAAAAGCCTCCCGCTTCCCTCCCGCGCACCGCCCCAAGCAGGCCTGCGGCTCCCGTCACAGCGGCCATCCCCCGCCACGTGCCTCCCTCCTCCCCGTGCCTCCGTGCTCCCCGTGCACAGACATCTTCCCATGTTTCTGTCCTCCCCAGCCACAGACGTCCTCCCCGATCCTCCCTCCTCCCCAGGCACAGACGTCCTCCCCGTGCCCCCATCCTCCCCGGGTACAGACGTCCTCCCCGATCCTCCCTCTTCCCTGTGCACAGACATCTCCCAATGCCTCCCTCCTCCCTGTGCACAGATGTCATCCCCGATCCTCCCTCTTCCCCATGCCTCCCTCCTCCCCGGGCACAGACATCCTCCCCGTGCCTCCGTGCTCCCCGTGCACAGACATCTTCCCATGTTTCTGTCCTCCCCAGCCACAGACGTCCTCCCCGATCCTCCCTCCTCCCTGTGCACAGACGTCATCCCCGATCCTCCCTCCTCCCCATGCCTCCGTCCTCCCCGGGCACAGACATCCTCCCTGTGCCTCCCTCCTCCCCGTGCACAGACGTCCTCCCCGAGCACAGACGTCCTCCCCGTGCCTCCCTCCTCCCCGGGCACAGACGTCTTCCCCAATCCTCCCTTCTCCCCATGCACAGATGTCCTCCCCGTGCCCCCATCCTCCCCGGGCACAGATGTCTTCCCGTGCACAGACGTCCTCCCCATGCCCCCGTCCTCCTTGGGCACAGACATCCTCCCCGATCTTCCCTCCTCCCCGGGCACAGACGTCCTCCCCGATCCTCCCTCCTCCCCGGGCACAGACATCTTCCCCATGCCTCCATCCTCCCCGGCACAGACGTCCTCCCTGATCCTCCCTTCTCCCCATGCACAGACGTCCTCCCCATGCCCCCATCCTCCCCGGGCACAGACGTCCTCCCCGTGCCCCCATCCTCCCCGGGTACAGATGTCCTCCCTGTGCCCCCGTCCTCCCGAGCACAGACGTCCTCCCCGATCCTCCCTCCTCCCCGGGCACAGACGTCCTCCCCATGCACAGACGTCCTCCCCGTGCCCCCATCCTCCCCGGGCACAGACGTCCTCCCTGTGCCCCCGTCCTCCCGAGCACAGACGTCCTCCCCGATCCTCCCTCCTCCCTGGGCACAGACGTCCTTCCCGTGCCTCCATCCTTCCGTGCACAGACGTCCTCCCTGATCCTCCCTCCTCCCCAGACACAGACGTCCTCCCCGTGCCCCCGTCCTCCCCGGCACAGACGTCCTCCCTGATCCTCCCTCCTCCTCGTGCACATGCTTCTTCCCTGATCCTCCCTCCTCCCTGGGCACAGACGTCCTCCCCGTGCCTCCATCCTCCCCGGGCACAGACGTCCTCCCCGATCCTCCCTCCTCCCCAGGCACAGACGTCCTCCCCATGCACAGACGTCCTCCTTGTGCCCCCGTCCTCCCCGGGCACAGACGTCCTCCCCGGGCACAGACGTCCTCCCCGATCCTCCCTCCTCCCCGTGCACAGACGTCCGCCCTGATCCTCCCTCCTCCCTGGGCACAGACGTCCTCCCGTGCCTCCATCCTTCCGTGCACAGACGTCTCCCCGTGCCCCCATCCTCCCCAGGCACAGACATCCTCCCCGATCCTCTGTCCTCCCCGTGCCCCCGTCCTCCCTGGGCACAGACATCCTCCCTGATCCTCCCTCCTCCCCGTGCACAGACGTCCTCCCCGATCCTCTGTCCTCCTCGTGCACAGATGTCCTCCCCGTGCCTCCGTCTTCCCCGTGCACAGACGTCCTCCCCGCGTCTCCCTCCTCCCCGTGCACAGACGTCCTCCCCATGCTCCCGTCCTCCCCGTGCACAGACGTCCTCCCCGTGCCCCGTCCTCCACGTGCACAGACGTCCTCCCCGATCCTCTGTCCTCCCCGTGCACAGACATCCTCCCCGTGCCCCCATCCTCCCTGGGCACAGACATCCTCCCTGATCCTCCCTCCTCCTCGTGCACAGACGTCCTCCCCGATCCTCCCTCCTCCACGTGCACAGACGTCCTCCCCGTGCCCCCATCCTCCCCAGGCACAGACATCCTCCCCGTGCCTCCATCTTCCCTGGGCACAGACATCCTCCCCGATCCTCCCTCCTCCCCATGCACAGACGTCCTCCCCGATCTGTCCTCCCGGGGCACAGACGTCCTCCCCGTGCCCCCGTCCTCCCCAGGCACAGACGTCCTCCCCGATCCTCTGTCCTCCCCGTGCACAGACGTCCTCCCCGTGCCCCCGTCCTCCCTGGGCACAGACGTGCTCCCCGATCCTCTGTCCTCCCCGTGCACAGACATCCTCCCCGATCCTCTGTCCTCCCCGTGCACAGACATCCTCCCCGTGCCTCCATCCTCCTCGTGCACAGACGTTCTCCCCGTGCCTCCGTCCTCCCGGTGCACACCGCAAACACGCCTCCCCCACGACCGGCCCCAAACGCAAGAGGAAGCCAGCGCAGCCGGGACACCGTTCCCCCCTGGTGGTGAGGGCAGCAAGCTCGGTGAGCGCCCTGTCTCCACGCTGCGAGCACCCAGGACCCAGGACCCAGCCGGCAGCCGGTTGATCTCAAAAGCCGCCGAGCCCTCCCGGGGGCCTCCCGCTCCGCTCCGCGCGGTCGGTGGTGTCTCCACCCCGAGCTCCGCAAGGAGGCGGCCGTGGCTGCAGCCGCACGCAAGTGCCACGGCGGCCTCCGCCCGCCAGGGGGGGCACCACGGCCCCTCCGCCAATCCCGCAGCCGCCACGGGAGGGGGCGGGAGACGACATCCCCCCCGACGTTTAGTGTCAAGCGGTGTGGGCGGCACACCCCTGGGGGGGAAAGCCCAAGTCGGCCTCCCCGAGACTTTCGGTCCCTCGTCCGCAACCAGGGAGAATCACCCACGTGCGACGTACTTGCAACAAAGCGGCGAAACCATGTTCCTAAGTGTTCGGCGGGCGCACTCGGGGACGCCTAACAAATGGAGGCACGCGCGTCCCCGCCCTTCAGCCCCGGCCACCGTCCGTCACGCGGAGGGCACCGCCCGCCCCGCGCTGGAAACACACATCGTCCTATTCAGCTCTTTGGTGGGAACGCTCCGTTCCTCCTGATGCACACGTGCCAGGCTGCAGCACGGAGCCCGCCCGGCCCTCCCCTGCACGGCCACCCCTCCCCGCCCGCAGCAGAGGACCTTGCGCCCACCAGTCTCGGAAAGGAGTGTCATGCCGTGGCCCCTGCACCGTGACTCCACCACACGTGGAGTTCTGGATGAGGCAACACCAACCATGACGGAAAAATAGAGCAGACGGGAAACAGAGCCTGGCTCTGGGGCCAAGGGGTCCTGGTGGAGAAGGACAACGCTCTTTGTTTCTTAAGTTCATTTATTTTGAGACAGAGAGAGCACGACCAGAGGGGGGTGGCAGGGGGAGAGAGAGAGACAGAGACAGAGAGAGAAAATCCCAAGCAGGCTCCTTGCTGTCAGCGCAGAGCCCGACGTGGGGCTCGAACCCAGAAACCGTGAGACCAGGACCTGAGCCGAATCAAGAGTCCGATGCTTAACCGACTGAGCCCCCAGGCGCCCCAGGAAGTGCTCTGACTTTTCAGAGGTTTGGGCTTCACGGGTGTTCGCGTTTGTCAAAACACAGAGAAGGTTCATGGAGATTTAGACATTTTATTTATACTTGCTAATATTTATCATACTTTTCTCCAAAGCAAAGCAACTGAGAACGTCCCGAGTTCCAGGTAATGACGCTGCTGACGTCTGGAGAGAAAGTGCGTGCCCGTCCCCCTCTACTTCGACGTGGCAGATGCGAGAACGTGTCATAAGGCCAGTGCAGGAAAGGGTACTGAGCGAGCCAAGATGGGGGTCCTACAGTATTTATTATGAAATTACAAAATTCTTTCTATTTTGCCACATATTTTTAAGTTTCGTAAAATGTCGATAAAGTTAACGTCAAAAAAATTAAATGGCGGAACTCAGTTGGAACATACCAGCCATCAAACGACAAGAGAACAGGTGGATCTCCGTCAGCCGACAGGACACAGGCCGACCCCTGGGTCTCGCCTGGGGAAGGGGGGCACTGCCCCCCAACAGGAAGCCCACGAGGTTTTTAAGGAACAGGTATCAGCGAGGACCGAAAGAGGTCAAGATGGTAAACATACAGCTCTTGGACTCGCCCCAACCTTTCTTGGGTGCGTAAAGCATGCACACGAGCCTTCTGGTCTGCAAAGATTTGCCATTTCTCATGGAGCAGAAAGGTGTCTCAGAGGGCAGAACCAGGAGCCCCGGGAGCAGGGGGCCCTGACAGAGCAGCCGGCAGCATGTGCCTCGTGGGACGACATGGCTGCTGGGGGCCAGCGAGTGCGTCTGCCACCCCTCACCCCCCTTTGAGCAGGCACATCTTCTGTAGTAACCCCCCCCACCCCGTCTCATCACGTTGCCGGCCAGGAGCCGTGTCCAAGATGGGGCGGCTGCGGCCTTGTGCAAAGACAGAGGCTTCAGTTGGCTCCCCGCTCGCCCAAGCCCTGATTTTCCTGATTTTCCGTGACATTTGTCATTCCCAGAGCCTACTCTTATCATGCAAATGTCCTTGTTCCGGTGAGAAAATGTGCAGGGGCCGGGCCAGAGGCCACTGCGCTGAGTCCCTTCCTGCAAAGAGAACGACTCCTGGGCTACAGCCAAGCTCCTTGTGCTCACAGAAGTTCCGCCGGAAGTCGGGTGAGGTCACTGTCCACAAACATAGAGCACTACCGTGCCCGGCGGGTCCAGCGATGAGCCTCCGGTAACGAACCAAAGCCGAGAAGTGAGGAGAGGTTTCTGGCGAACGTCAGAAAGCCTCCCACTACACTTCCTAAGGTCTGACAACAAAGGGCCTATAAAACACAGTATTTCGGGGCACCTGGGGGGCCCAGTCAGTTAAGCGTCCGACTCTTGATTTCGGCTCAGGTCCTGATCTCACACGTCCAGGAGCTCAGGCCCCGAATCGGGCTCCGCGCTGACACACGGAGCCTGCTTGGGACTCTCTCTCCCTCCCTGTCTGTGCCCCTCCTCTGATCTCTCTCCCTCGCAATAAAGAAAGAAACTTAAAAACAGCTGTACTTCAAGAGGTGAGACGACGAGTATTCGAACGGTCCTCGCTGATCACGTGATAAACACCCACAGGCCAGTCCTCAGCTGCCGCCAGCACTGGCACCAACCAGAAGGGCGGAAAAACTCTGCTGTTCTGCATCGTTATCTGCACCTGCCACCCTCCCACCAGCACGCTCCCCCGACGGGTCCGCGACGAGTCCCAGGACCGGCGGTGAGGGGGACGCGCACCTTCTCGTGGTAACGTCTGCGTCTCAAACACCAAGGAGGGGCGGCTGTTCGAACCTTAGCTGATGGAAACCTGAGTGTGATTTCTGCCCCTTGCCCGAAAATGGCACCGCACGAGTACGTTGCCATGTAATAAATCAGAAAAGCGTGCCGCGAAAACATGGATTTATTTATCGAATGACACAAAAATTTTGGAATAAAGCAGTAATATTTCCCATGTGGCGTATGGAACCCACAACCATAAAATTACTTAGGAAACAGTATTGCACATTTTGAATTTCTTTGACTTTTGTTTGCACGATTTGAAAATTTGAAAAATATCTTCCGTTTTAGTTCATTCGAGCAGCTGAAGTTCTAAAATCCCAGTTGATTAGAGCTGCATTCTCAGTAAACAGCAGTTCTGAGAGATTGAAAGATGTATTTTCGGTGCGAATCATGTATTCATTTCACCGTACAACACAACCCAGGAGATTTGAGGCATTTAAAAGAAATTTTCTTGTTTTCTCTCCTTGCCATTGACAACACAGAAATTCTGCTGTCCCTCCCGAGCGTTGAGACCTTGGCCAGCCCACTCGCGGCCTTGCGCCCTCCCCGGGCTGCACGCTCCACCGGCCGCCCTGTGGGACGAGTCCACGGCAGGGACGGGAACCTGGCGTGTGGGTGTCCCTTCCGCCGCCCCCCGCAGCTGGTCCCCCTGCATCCACCCTCGAGGCCTCTGGACGGGAGAGGCTGACACGGGGTTCCTGGGAGACCGGGAAGACCACAGGTCCTGTGCCGGTGGGAGGATCCCCGTGATGGCGCCGGCCCCTCGGCAGGAGCTGATAACGGTCTAGGACCCTCAGCGTAGACCCTGAGCCTCTGACGTCTGTGCCCCGAGTCGCAGGACAGCGGCGGGACGGCCCCACGGCAAACGCCTCCCGTGCCGGCGGGGCAGTGACGCAGCGCGGGCGATGGGTGGTGGGGAAGGTCAGGAGACCCCGAGGCACACAGTCAAAAGCACGTGGCAGCGGCACTTGACGGCCGTGAGGTCTGCCCCACGCCCCGGAAGACGGAAGTTACGTTTCCCCCAAGTGACGCAATGCCGGCGAGGGTCCTGGGCTGGGAACGACCTGTGTGGGGTACGCATTTCAGGGGGCACCCTGACCTCAGCCGGGGGCACACGGAGTGGACGCAGGGAAGTGCACAGTCGGGGCAGGAGGCGGCCTGCGGGGATGTGGAGCCCCCACTTCGCGGGCGGGAGATGTCGAGCCGGGGGCCTGGCTGTCGGACGGGGCAGGGGCGAGGGAGCCCCAGAGGAGCTGCCTTTCAGGGGCCGAGAGAGGCGGCTTGGGTAGGGTGGGGGTACCCCCACTTGGGTAGGGGGGCGTGGAGGCCGGCCTCGGGGCCGGGGGGTGACTGGCGAGGGGCGAGGAGGGCTGGCGGGTCCGCGGGTCGGGTCGCCAGGACGGTCAGAGCCCCCGCCCGCGTGTCAAGGCACAGCCTGCTCATTAACCTTCTCACGGCGCCCGCCCTGTGCCGAGAGCCGGAGGCGCTAGGGAGCGAGACAGACCCCCGTGTGCGAGCCCCCCGGGAAGGGCTCCGCGCCCCAGTGGGAGCCGCGAGCTCCGCGTGGAGACTCCTGTTGTGTGGGCCTCCGCCTGCCGGGTCTGGGACCCCGATTTGGGAACCGCTCCCTGGCCCAGGAGCCGGAGGTCTGGGGGATCCAGGACAGGCTGAACCCGGGAAGCTGTCTATCTGCCAAAAGGCGGCAACACTTGGGGCTCAACCTTCTGGAAGTCTCCACCGCTGGATGGCGTGACCCATTCCCCTCTGACACCTGAACGATGCCCGCTGAGGCCCGTGGACGGGGCTTGGTAAACACTTGTCACCATAACTGCCTGGCGCCGGGAGGCCGCTGGCAGCCCGCGGTCCACGTTCCCGCCAGGCCACGTGGGAGGCGCTGGGGGCGCTGGAGACCCAGAGCCAGTCTGCGCGGGAAGCTGACCGTCAAACCCCGCGGCCCCGAGCCCCACGGTGCTCCCTCGTGGGCCACGCACTCGCAACGTGGTGCCGTGTGAGTGAGGGATTATTTCCCGGGCACGAGAAGGACCCATTTCCCTGCTCGCTCCGAGTATCGAGCATCCTGACCGCAGGCGTCCGTAAGTCCCGTTGAGGGACATTATTTGTTGAATGAGTTTAAGCAATGACTTGGTCCTTGGACAGTTTCCCACCTCAAGAACCTGACGCCCAAACCTCGCTGTTCAATTATTTACCTGCCCGAGTGGAAAGGTCAAAGCACCGAAGGCCACCCAGAGGACAGCAGCTCTGACCGGCGGTCACGCCCGGCAGGGGCAGAAGCACCACAGGTCGGCCAGCCACCGAGCCGGTCACGTTCACACTGGACAGGAATTGCTGTGGTGCCACGGCCGAACTCACCAGACGATGCTACAAATTTTAGAGACACTCTATATTTAAATTAAGTCACCTGGTGTTCATTCTGTACTTCTCGATCACAAATTCAAGGTGGACGATTGGCTGTAAAACCAAAGGTAAGGACCTGGCGTTATTTTCTCACAAAGACGAGACAAGTGTGATGCTTACGCTGTGCCTTTCACACTCGTGCACGTGCTTTGCTCCCTCACGCGTCCTGACTCTGAGAGTGACCGCGGCCGTCGACATCGGCTACGTGCCCCAGACATCCCTCGAGGGAAGGGATAAGCCTCCGCGGAGAAAACACTCAAATACTGGGAATTAAAACCTTTTCGTATTAACTGGGTTTATGATGACGGAAATTAATGCCACGAAAAAACCGTGGCGGGGGCTCTGGACCCACTGGTGAGCCCGTGGCTCACACACACTGTTGCCTTAGAGACAGAAACCGCCCCCAGACACACAGCCCTTCCCTTGAGGCTAAAAGGACCTTGAAAGCAGGAAACTTTTTTTTTAATCCGTAAATGACCATAAAACCATAAACCATAAACCATAAAACCATAAAAACCCTGAAGCCTGCCTCATGGCAGTCCCCGTGTCCCCACAAGTGCCCGAGGCTTCAGGGACAGAGGCCGAACTGAGCGCACGTGAGGAAAGACTCGGAGGTGACGGGGCAGCAGGTGTGTGTTGTTAACTCGGCCCGAGCGAGACCCAGGGATTCGGTGCAGGTCTGACGATGCCTCGTCCCTGCGTCCCGAAAAGTCTGTGGCACCATCGCATCCACCCGCAGCCTTTGCCTCGAGGCGTGGACGGATCCAGGCTGGACGGAGACAAAGCCTCTTTCCGACTGGACCTCTCCCCTCCCCTACGTAAGCAGCAGCTGTCTACGGGGACAGGAGGAGAAAGGGGGATTGCTGTTCAAATAATTTGTCTGTAAACTGGAGAGGACACACATACGCCGAGCTGTGCCACTGGCAATCTCCGGGTATTGGGATTTGAAGTGAGTTTCATTATTATTACTATTATTACTATTATTTGCTTCTCCATACACTCGGTGCCCCTTTTGCAAAGAGAAAACAGCCAGTAAGAACTTTTGAGGCAAATAGTGTGCTAGGCACCAATGAAGTTCATGCTAGAAACGGATGCAGATCTGCTCGTTTTGTGGTTGGTGCTTTAGAAAGTGAAGCTCTGCAGTTTTGAGTGAAAATGGTGGCAGGACACGCCGATTGTCCACCTGCAGTGAGTGGACAAGGGAGGGAACAGCCCCCAAGTCCCCGTGGCCGCCATGGCTTCCTCAACAAGCTGGCTGCTCTCGGCAGCCCGGCTAAGCAGGGCGGCAGGGGTCCCGGGCCGGCCCTGAAGGTCTCACCTGCGGTGAGACAGAGACCCCTGTGACCCGTCCCCCTGACCTCCGTCACACGGTCCTCAGTGCCCCCAGGTGTGGAAGACAATGCCTCAGACACCTGCTGAAAACAAGACGTCAGGGGCGCCTGGGTGGCTCAGTCGGTTGAGCATCTGACTTTGGCTCAGGTCATGATCTCACAGTTCATGGGTTCGAGCCCCGCGTCGGGCTCTGTGCTGACGGCTCAGAGCCTGGAGCCTGTTTCGGATTCTGTGTCTCCCTCTCTCTGTGCCCCTCCCTTGTTCGTGCTCTGTCTCTGTCTCATGGATAAGTAAACATTAAAGAGAGAGAGAGAGAGAGAGAGAAGGAAAGTCTAATTAAAAAAAAGAAAAAGAAAACAAGATGTCACCCAAGACCATTGCGATGGGGACAGCTGGGGACCTAACTCCAGACGCACCAGCGGGCAGGGACTTACGAGTGTGGACAGTGACCAGGCAGGTGGGTCTTTAGGGTAACGGAGCCAGTGTGGGTCCTGGAGAAGGCGTCCTGGGACGGTGGGCACCCGTCAAGGGCACCTCCTGGACGGAACGTCAGCTCGGGTCCCCGGAGCCCCTGATGCCGGGCCGACCTCCGGCCGCCAGCGCACTCGTGGCAAGAATCCCGCCGACCTGGTCGCTGAGCGTCCCTCCCCCCACCCGACGTCGGCCGGGCTCCCCCTCCTTCCAGACACCAGACTCGCTGCTCTCAGTGACTGTCCACCCGGTAAGTTCGGGGGAGCTTAGCTGAGGTCTCAACAACGTGCATTCCGCACTCTAGGTCTCCTCCCTCGCTTCCAGCTTGATCAGCATCACGGGCCGTGTGACGGTGCGGCTGGCCTGCGTTCCCCGGGCCGCTGTGCCCTCAGAGTCCCGGAGGCAGAATGGGGCTTGGCGTGTGCACAGCCTCAGTTCCCACCGCCTTGTCCGGACACATTCTGGCGTAGGCGGGGAGGGACGGCCGGACGGCGAAGCGAGGCCGCGACTGCCACTCTGCGCGTTCAAAACCGCTCCGAACATCGCAGCCAAATTTCTAACATCCTCACAGAAACGGCGATGGCAGCGACAGCGACGCTAGGATGTGGTCCCGTTAACATCAAGCCAAGTGGCTACACTTACGCTTCTCACTCATTAACTCAGATCATTCATGAATTTGTCCGATCGGCCAGAAAGTACCTATCGCAAGCCGTGACCTGCCAGGCACCGAGCAGGGCCCCGGGCAGAGGGTCGGCGGGGAGGACGGGGTCCTGCCCTGCGGGACCCCGGTGTGACGGGCCCCAGACGCTGCCGGCGGAAAGCTCGGTGCCTGTCGGGCAGGTCACACTGGCTAGATTCTCCTGACTTTCAGTGCAAGGACAAAGCTGTCGGGGCGCCTGGGGGGCTCAGTCGGTCAAGCGTCTGACTCCTGGTTTCACTCAGGTCACGATGTCACAGTTCGTGGGATGGAGCCCCACATCAGGCTCTGTGCCAGCAGCGTGGATCCTGCTTGGGACTCTCTCTCCCCCTCTATCTCTGCCCTGGCCCTCCTTGCTCTCTCTCTCTCTCTCTCTCTCTCTCTCTCTCCGTCTCTAAAAAAAAAACAGACAAAGCCTCAAACCGCCAGGAAGAGTGAAGAAGGGGTAGACGTGAATCAGGAGCTCTTCTGTTGTGACACACACGTGGCACAGGGGGCCTCCCTCAGTCACGCTGGGAAACGTGTCGCAAACATGCAGAGAGGTTATTCTCCGAAGGGAGGAAATGAACCAGAAGCCCTCGCCCTGAACCCCCAGCCGAAGGAAAACCTTCAAAGTCACTCCATTACAACGAGGACCCGAGTCAGGCTACATCTCCACACAGGCCACAGACAGAGGCCCCCCCCCCCCTGCCCTGGCCTCTGCAGGCAGGAGGCGGGAAGGCCCAGAGGAAGGAGAGGCGGAGGCCCGGGACCTGGACCCCGGGGGGGGCCGTGCCCCGCCAAGTGGAAGGAGAAGGAGCGTCCTGACGCCCGGCCGCTCAAGCCACCTCCTCGCCGTTTGCTGAATTCCCACCGGCTCCGGGGAGGAAATCTGGGAGTGCAGTGGCCGGAAAGCTGGAGGCGGCCGTAATGGCAGCGGGTCTGCCGAGACCCCGCTGACCGCTTCCAGGAAGGGAAGAGCGTCCCCGAGTAGCAGCCACGGGTCCTCCGGAGGCCACGGCCGGCGTCCACTCAGACGGAAGCGACACGATTTTATCACCTGAGTGGCGGTCCAGGTGCACTAATGGAGGGCCACGTGAGCCCAAGTCCCTTTAGGTGGGAGACTCGCTGGCTGCTTTTGTCCGCTATTCTTAGGAGAACGTCTTTGGATCCAACTTTAAGTCTTTTCTTAAAAAAAAAGGAGAAGAAGCAGCGTATTTTCCAGCTGACTGTCGCTTCATTTTCAAGACACGGCACAAGGCTCCCTGCAGAGGCTTCTCACCTCTGGCTGGGGTAACCTGGCTCAGGGGCAGGGAGTCACCCCCCGGACTCCCATAAAGTAAATCCTCAAGAAGGCTAGGGGGCAGAGAGGCCCCGAAGGCCCTTCTGTGAGGATTCATCTTTTCTTTAGAAATTTTGAGGTTTCTTAAAATGATACACACACAAACCATTTTGAACCCCGCAAGGGTGCGTGAGTCGATGAAAACGTCAAGACAGACTCCAGGCCCCCCCTGCTCATAGCAGACAAAAACTGGAAACAAACCAAACGGCCATCGGCCACTGAATTTGTCCACAAAATGCGTCAATAGCCACCCACAGAATCAGACTGGCAATAAAAAGGAACAAACCACTGATTCACGCTCCACAGGGATGCACCTCAAAACCTTGCTAAAAAAATTAAAATGTGGTGCCGAAAACACGAGACCTATGAGAGCAGGTATTGAGTTGAGCATTTATGTGAAATTTCTAGAAAAGGAAAGAACACACACAGACAGAAAACTACAGAAGCAGACCAGCAGTTGCCTGGTACTGGGGCAGGAGGGGGGGGTCGGGGGGCTAGTACATTACTTGATGTGTTCGGACATCTAGAAACATCATTACCAGGCATCTGGCAGAGGATGAGAGCGTGTGGGAAATGCAATACTGGTCGCATAGAAAATTAGGCCGCGAAAACAATCATGCAAACATTAACTCCAGGAAAAATGCAAAGTCACACAGCAAAGGAAAAATCGCAGGGCGTAACTTGACCTCGCAGGATGTGAAAGCGATTTATCCAAAACTGGTGATAAAAGTGTGTTAGGAAGAGAGAGGCACGCTGGAAAAGAGACATAGGGAAGGGCAGAAATCAGTACACAGTAGGATGACGGTATTATCCGTAAATAGAGGCAAATAGTTGAAATGGGTCACAGGAAGGGGAGGTGCTCTGAGGAACGAGAGTGGAGATGGGCAGGGGCTGCATTGTACTTTCGTACAAGCCTTTCAGTATTGTTTGATTTTGAACATTGCTCATACTAATTTTTGAAATAATAAAACCATGCTGAAAAGCAAGGGCGTTGAAAAAACAAACCACTACAATCTACCCCCCCACACACACCATTTTGAAAGTATATTTTAACGCCAAAACTGTGGGAAGAACAAAAATTAGTTCAAAGGAAGATTCAATGGAGTCTCCAACAGCAGGAAGGGGCAGGAAGGAGCCTCCCTCAGAACACAGCCCCGTGGACTCCGACGTGTACCTCCGGAACTGTGAGGACGTCGAGTCCCGTGGTCCTGGGCCACCCGTCTGTGGCGTTCGTCATGGCCTCAGGACACTGATGCACCCGTTCTCTCAGCCCCCAGCCTGTGACATGTTCAGGACACCCCCGTACCGCCGGGACCTCCACACGCCCCCCCGCCCCCCCCCCGAGGCCGCCTCCCCGTACCCGACCTGGGAGTCGAACATTTGCCCGCGTCTGTGCCCAGAGGCGAAGGGTGGGGCGGGCAGGCCTCAGCTGGGGTCGGGCCCCTCCAAGCGTCCACCGCCAGGGGCCGTAGGCTAGGGTGACCCCACCTGGAGAACTCCCGACACCCGCCCCCCTGGGAGCCCCCCGCCAGGAGCAGGCCTGGCTGAGCGGCTTCCCTGCGTGGCCCCGTCTGTTGCCCTTTCCCCAAACACAGGTGCCCGCTAGGCTCACGTTTCCGTGGCTCATTATTTTTCTCATGAAAAGTAATGAGTTTCAAACCAGTTCACCTTCTGGAGATGAAGATCCGGCTGGGGGAACATTACCGCTGCCTGACCCCCAGCCCGCGGGGCACGGAGATCTTGGGAAAGGTCGCGTCTCCCTCGCTGGGAACAGGGCCCGGGGAGAGCAAGTGGCGTTCTGATATTTCACGAAGCACGCACGCGGACAAGAACGTGGGAAGGATGGAAACAGTCCTTGAAACTGTGTTCTCCTAATTGAACACACTTCGATTCCGGGGATTTTATTTGGAGACTTTCCCAGCCTGCGATGGGTACCTGGCTGCCACCTGATTTTGTGGATGAGGTTTTACAAGCACGCAGCCCGCCCATCCACGCATCTCCAGGCGCTTCTCCGTGACGCAGCGCTGAGTGGTGGTGACAGAGGCCACCGCGGCCCCGCAGGCCAAAGAGCTTACCTTCCGGCCCTTGGCGGGAAGAGCCTGTGGACCCCGCGACAGACCAGGGGCCGCACGTGGTGCACCACAGGATGGGGGGGGGGCAGCCTCGAGTTACCAGCGTTGCGCGGAAGTCCTGCTCGGTGGTCGTCTCTGAGGGCTGTAACTACCTGTCAGTTTTAGTTCCTCCTTTCGTCTCTTCTGCATTCTCCAAACTTTCTAGAATGAATTAGTTCCTCCTTTCATCTCTTCTGCATTCTCCAAACTTTCTGTCAGTTTTAGTTTCTTCTTTAATCTTTTCTGCATTTTCCAAACTTTCTAGAATGAATATTGTAACTGTTACCCAAAAAAAAAACAAAACTTTTTTTACATTTTTTTGAATTTTACTTATTTATTTTGAGAGAGACAAAGACAGCAAGCAGAGGAGGGGCACAGAGAGAGAGAAAGAGAGAGAGAAACCCAAGCAGGCTCCATGTTGTCAGCACAGAGCCCGACATGGGGCTCGAACTCACGAACTGTGAGATCATGACCTGAGCTGAAATCAAGAGTTGGACGCTTAACCTACTGAGCCCCCAGGCGCCCTCAAAACACATGTTTTGGTAAAAGCTGTCATGTCGTTAAACCAAGCCACTCGGAGGGCGGGAGCTCAGGCGAGGCAGTAAGGAGAGCTGGTAATGGGAGGGAGGGGGGAGGGACGATAATAAAGACACATCTCGAGAGCCCGATCCCGGGGCCAGCAGAGGGAGGTGGGAGGCAGCCAGTGTCCCAGGCTCTTGGAAGGCTCCGTGGGGACGCTGGTGTTCCTAGAAGTCCCTCGTGGGGACGCTGTGTTCCTAGGGGTCCCTCGTGGGGACGCTGGTGTTCCTAGGGGTCCCTCGTGGGGACGCTGGTGTTCCTAGAGGTCCCTCGTGGGGTAGCTGGTGTTCCTAGAGTTCCCTCGTGGGGACACGGTGTTCCTAGAGTTCCCTCGTGGGGACACGTTGTTCCTAGAGTTCCCTCGTGGGGACACGTTGTTCCTAGAGATCCCTTGTGGGGACGCTGTGTTCCTAGAGGTCCTGCCAGCGCAGGGCACAGAGCCGCTCACCCTCCCCTCTCTGCATGCAGGGGGCCAAGCGGCAGGGCGGATGCTGACTTTGTCCAGGGCACATGTTGGGGGTCAAGGGCACCGGGCTTTGCGTTCACAGTGACCAGGGAGCCTGGGGTGTGCGGCCACCTCGAGGGCACAGCGGGTCTGAAGCACCAGGTCGGAGGAGAGCTGGTGAGAGTGGCAGTGTCGCGGAGGGGGTTCTGGCAGGGGCTGGCTGGGGACGAGCTGCAGGGGACACACGTGCGGACTTTGCCCCTGGAGTCCGAGCGATGTCCAGTGGCTCCGCTGACACGGGTCACCACGTCGGTCCCAGTGTGGTGTCCAGGGAGCACGTTACTTCTCCGTCCTGCCAGGCTCCCCTTCCCAGGAAAAATGACACATTTTTCTCAAAGTCAACTCTAGTTCCTTTAGGACGAAATGAAAATATTTGCACTTATTTCGGGAAAACACAGGAGAGCAGAGGTGACACCGTGAGGCTGGTCATTAAGGTCTCAGAGCTCCTGGCCCCCACCGGCGATGGCCACGCACAAAGCTGGGAACAGACCTCCCTCTCTGTGAAAGACGGCACTTCCCGCCTGGGCTGGGCTCCCTTAGATGCCCCAACCAGCCATCACCCCGACCCCCGCGGCATCCGAATGTCCCCATCTCCCAACTTCCTCCCACTCGGTCACTCCAAGGCTCTGCTCCGGGACGCACCGGGCACAGGTCAGGACTCGCCCCCTCCAGTCCCGGACCCACGGCCGTGCTCACTGAGACCCCAGTGCCCACGAGGCCTGGCCCTCACTCGCAGACTCTAGACCGAGCCCATCCCTGCTGAGCAGCCTCGTGTGTGGGGCCCCCTCGGGGCTGCGAAGCCCCTGGACCGTCAGGAGCGCGCGTGGTGAGCCGGCCCCCCTCGGAAGACCCGCTCCAGGAGGGAGGAGGGGGGACTGGCCGGTCAGCCAGAATCTGCCCGCAAGCAGCAGCACCCAGACTCAGCCGGTGGGCGCCCGGGGGGCCGGGTGAGCTGACCACGAGAGGCGGGGTCCCCGGGGCCACCGGGGAAGGTGTCGGTAGGGCAGGGAGGCTGCTTCCAGTAGTCCCAGGAGGAAGTGAGTGCTGGGATTCCCGGGAGGGGCAGGGCACAGCTGAGGTGCCCGCGCTGGCCTCCGGCTGTGACACCCGCTCGCCGGGCTGAGCAGAGCGGGCAGCGGGCCCCGGGGGGCCCCCTGAGGGCCGAGGGTTTGGGTGTCCTGCCAGCTCTGCCCACTCAGCTGTGGACGCCCACGGGACAGAGACGGGAGATGGGAAGGGCTGACCTGCCTGGACACTGTCCCCTTCCTGTGTATCGTGTGACAAAACACCCCAAACTGAGTGCCCCCCATGGCTGTTTGGGCCCTCCCGACAGTGTGGGCGCGTCGGGGGATCCAGACCCGCCACGCCGGGGCCGACCGGCTTCCGAGAGGCCGGGGCCCGGAGGCCTGGCGTCCGGGGTCCCGGCAGGGCCGCCGTCCGGCTTCTGCACCTGTCTGGAAACAAGCCCACAGAGAAGTCACGTCCGCCGAGCAGCGCCTGTGAGGCCGTCCGCACGGCCACGGTGTCCTCGTCCCGGGCTGGCGGCACAAGCCTCGGGCTGCCCGTCGGGGACAGAGGCCCTCGAGGCAGCGGGGGCCCGCCAGCTCGCCCGCCCTCCTGGTCCCCGAGGCCCCGCGGAGCCCTGCGTGCCGGCGGCCGCTGGATCGTCTCTGAGGTGAGCCGCACATCGCTCCTTCCCACACGTTTTCCTTGATTAAAAACTGATTTTCTGCTGTGCTCTCAGAATTGCTTTTCATTGCCTTTGGAGGAACAGAAGGGAGGGGGAGAAAAAGTCCGCTGTAAATAATCTTCCTCGGGAAGTCCGTCCGATTTTCTTCTTTATGGAGAAAGCGCATACTTAACGAGAACCGTCTATGCTGCGCGTAGATCATCTTTATGCTCCGGGGTGACCGTGGAGAAGTCTCAGCTTTAAAACATCCCTGGAGCGCAGCGGGGAACGAGCGCGGTGTCTGCGGCACCCAGGTCCCCACGCGGGCGCGGCGTCCGGAGATGTCTCCCCGCGTCCCGCGCCCCGGGCGGCTCTGCCTGCACCCGAACTACACACGGCAGCATTTAATATTCCGGTGCATGATTTAAGCACTTGGGACTGAGGGAGACGCGCTCCTAAAGTCACAGGCCTCCTGTTTGCCGTAAATCCCTTTTCCTGAAGGAAACTAACAGTTTCATAACGCGTCTCCAGGCTCCACTCAAATGGGTCTCCTGAAACATGAGGTCATAACAAAGAAAACAGCAGAGACGAGGAAAGAGCTCCTCTCTGGAGCTGGGAGACCCCGAGCACGTGCGGCCGGCCCGCGTTGTCCGCGATCGCCCGTCCAGACCAAGGGGAGCCCCCTCCCCAGGGCGCGGCTCCAGGTGTGGGAGAAACGCCCCCCGGGCCCCCCGAAGGCGCTGATTCTCCGCGGTGGTGGAGGCCACAGGCAGCGGCAGGCGCTCCGCTCCGAGGCAGCAGCGCTGGAGTCAGGGGGACCCCGGGGCGGACCCTGCCCGCGGCTTCCACGCTCGCTGGGCCCGTGGCACCCGCTTTGACCGCACGGCGTGCCCTTCCTGTGCACAG
Organism: Panthera pardus; assembly: GCF_024362965.1. Lineage (NCBI taxonomy): Eukaryota > Metazoa > Chordata > Mammalia > Carnivora > Felidae > Panthera > Panthera pardus. The sequence continues at coordinate 1,202,469 of NW_026526765.1, read as the reverse complement.
GGGACAGCACATCCAGACGCTGCCCTGGGCCCGCTGCCCACGACGTGCAAGCCCACGGTGCAGCCAGGAACACAGGGCCCCCCCCCCCCAGGGCAGCGAGAGCCGGGACCAGAACCCCCCCGGGGCCACGCTGGACCCCCCGGCTCCTGCTTCGCGAGCCCCCACGCGCACCCGGCCCGCCCTGCCCCCACGCCAGGAGGTGGAGGAGCCAGCGGAACGGGGTCGGACGGCCGAGGAGCCCGTGGACCCTGGCCCAGGGGAGGTACGCCTTAAGCGCCCACCGAATGACTCAAGTAGCTTCGGACAAAACCACACTCGGAGCCACCCACGGTGGTGTGCCCGTGTCCGTCCTCGGCGGAGGACAAGCCAGGGGGCCGCATCGGCCAGGGGGCCGTCCAGGACGGCTTTGCTCCCGGAGAGCGGTGGGGCCAGCTGTCGGCTGGGCCATGGGGGACACCCGCACGGTGGCCAGGGCCCCCCAGCCGGGGAGGGAGGCCCCACGTGCGGGCACGTTTCCAGCCCTTGCCGACGTCCCCACGCCGGCCACGGCTCCTTCAGGGAGAGCCAGCCTCCGCTTCTCACAGGAGGAGGTGAGAGCGCCGTGGGGCGCGCGCGGCCCCCTTCGTGCTGTGCAGTGTGAGGTGCGTGTGATGCCCAAATCTGCGAAGCTCACGGCCGCGTCCGGGTTCTGTGGTGCCCCGGCCAGGGCACCCGGGCCGCTATTCAGACATTTGTTTGAGTTCGAGTGCATACACGCGTAAATAAACACGCGCGCACGCGGGCACAGGAGAGGGGGCAGAGAAGACCGAAACACCGAGTCGGGGTGGGACTGACGGGGAGGAGGTGAGGGGCACCTCCTGGGTCGGGGCGCGCTGGGTTTGCCTGTCTGCGCGCGAAGCTGGACGCGTCACCTGCTGGCCCTTCTGTTCACGTCGGCAGGATCTACAGGGACGCTCCGTTTGCCTCCTGATATTGGCAATTTGTGCTTCCTGACGTCTTCTTGATGGGTCTCTGGGACGTGCCAATTTTTATTAACTCCCCAAAGAACCGACTTTAGGCCTTGTTTTTTTCTATGGGCTCTCTGGCTTATAGCGTATTGATTTTTTTCCTCTTACTTTTGTTATTTGCTTCCTTTTTCTTCACGTTCATTTCCCCTCCCTCTTTCTAAACTCTCAAGCAGGAAACATCATTGATTTCCAACTTTTTAGAATACATCTATCGAAGGCCGCAGACTCCCGAAGAAGACGGCTTCAGCTGCTTCCGGCAGGTTCCGACACGTTCTGTTCTCACACACAGGAAACTGCTCTCGTGGGACCTCGTGAATGTCGGTTCGCTTCACCAGACACGCACTGACTTCCCAGCTGTGCTGCCTGGCCGTGCGTGTTAGCGGCCCCGCCGGCCGTCACCCTGGCACCTGACGCGCAGTCTGCCCTGAGCGGACACGGCCGCACCCCACACACCACGCGGCCCTCCCTTCCGGATCCACGTGCGTTCATCTCACATCCGTCTGCGTGCGTCATAAAACTCGTAACACGTTTGCAAATTATTTTTGTCCTACCCGACAGATTCCTAAGGAAACTGGGAGAATGCCGTAACGTTCTGTTCCCTCCCAGGTTTGCTTAGCTTTGGCTCATCAAGGGAATGTCTCCACTTAATCTTCATGGATGTGTGATGTTCTCGGTGACTGCGGAATATTCCAGCATAAAACCTTTGATTTTTGTCCTAACTTCCACTGTTTCTGATGGTCCCTATTTACAGCAAAAACTCCACAAATGGCAGCCGTTCATTTACTTAATTTCACCAATTCATTTATTCAGGAAGGATGTGTTCCAGTCCTCCTCCATTCTGGACGGTGTGGGAGACGCCAGCTCACTACATGCAGAAAGCAGACCGAATCTCCACCCCGCAGTGGCCACGTGGCCCACGCGCACGAGAGGAGTTTCCAGGGGACGGTGGCCCACGCGCACGAGAGGAGTTTCCAGGGGACGGTGGCCCACGCGCAAGAGAGGAGTTTCCAGGGGACGGTGGCACTGGGGAGCCCCTGCCAAGACGGCTCTTCTCTCCTGTAATATCCTAAACGTGCTTAGTCTGCACCACGGGACACAGCAGCACGTAGCTCAGGCACCAGCTCTGCCGGAGCCAAAGGGTGGGATTTCCACCGTCCAGGGGCTCCCCCCGCTCATTAGAATCCCTGCCTCTACCATCGGTGACCCTCCAGGAGTTGCCTCTGTGCCCGCATGAGACGTCTTACCTGAGTCTTCACCCAGAAACGGTGGGTGCGCGTGGCTCTTTGGGGGAAGCAGGCGTGGGGCCTGGGAAAAGCCAAGGCCGAGGACGGAAGGCAGTCTGAGGCCATCCCTGAGCCTGTCACCGGTGTGATGGGCTCTCGTGCATGAGCTCCCACCGTCCACCGGGCAGGGGGCACGGGGAGTTACACCCGCCGCCACCCGGGGTTCAAGAGGGCCTGGGCAGAGCAGGAGGGACCCGCGTTCCAGGGGTCACTTCCAGATACACAGGGCAGGGGCTGGCGGGCCACGCCCTGCGCGGCCACGCGTCCCGACTGTGTCCGGCTCGAGGGTGGCCAGGAGCCCACGGGCCGGGCACAGAGGTGTCCACACAAACGTCTACAGCGCTGAGCGTTCGGCGGGGACTGCCGTCATGGGTGCCGCAGTCTGGAACACAGCTCGTGAAGTGGTTTCTGTTAAACCACGTGACTAACTTCACGGACTGATTTCTAGCTTTGCTTTTAGGCTCAGTTCTCACTCTACAGAAGAGAAATGCGTACGGGCAGACAGGGCTCGGGCACCTGCAAAGGCCGCGGAGGGCTTGGGTTCTGGCCAACCTGCTTCCTGCTGGTCCCCGCCCGCCAGGAGAGCACGCTGGCGGGAACACGCCACTGCGCCAGGTGCTGAGTCCCCCCACCCGGCCCCCCTCCAGCCCCGCGGCTTCTTAGCCGGGGATTCTGACCGAGCCCTCTGGCATCTTCTCCGGTAACGGCAACGCCCGTGGTCTGTCGGCACCCTGCTCTCCCCTCGCCCGGGGGCCCCCAAGGTGCACAGGGTTCGTCTGCGCTGTCGGGCCTCCTGCCGCACGCTTCCGTGGGGACTGACGGTGACCGGCCTCCCCCTGCCCTTGGACAAAACCACGGCTGCCCCGTGGACTCTCCCCACGCTTTCCAGCAACCTACACAGCCAGCTCTCGGAAGACAGCCAACTAACTTGACAAACGAGATTGAGCCTGAGAGCTGATCCTTTAAGGTAAGAAGAGTTATTTTAACCCATTCTTGACAGACTTGGTTTGGTGGCCATAATGAAACCCGCCCAAGAACCGGGCTGCTCTCCTCTGCGAGAGGCCAGAAGGCCTAGCTGGTGAACGGGGTGCACTGAGCCACCCAAGTCGGGCACTGAGCAAGCAGGCTCAGGAGCGCGGCCGCGGGGGATGGGAGCCGGGACTCCTGGGGCCACACAACACAACTCACCCACCACGGGACGTCCACCTCCCTGCCGACCCCGGGCCCCAGCCCCGGGTGGGCACTGGTACCGCTCATTCCAGGGGTCACTTCCAGGTACGGCCGCGTCCGGTGGAAGGAGAGGCCCTTTCTTGCCATTTCTTTCCGTCACAAAGAAATCTTTCCAGAACCCCAGGCCGACTTCCCTGCGTGTCTCAGCGGCCAGCCGTGCGTGCCAGGTACGCGCCCTTCCCCCGGGTGCACGTCCCGTCCTGAGCGCAAGCCGGGCCTGGCCACTCACGGCGACAAACCGAACACAGTAAGCGACCTGGTTTGTCGCCTCTCAGGTCAGGCCGCACACGGCTTGTTCCACAACAGGAGCCGAGGCCGTGAGTCCCCACCTGCTCGCGGGACCGACTCCCGACCTCAGCCGCGGAAGCCCCCTCGGGAGCAGGTGTCTCCCCGGGGGCTCCTTCAGATGACCCCGCAGCCCCGGCTGCCGGCTCGCGGCCTCGCAGGAGACCCTGACGCCCAGGCCCCACGTGAGCTTCGTCCGGATCCACGACCCACGGAAAGTCTGAGCTAAGTCTCAGGGCGATTTGTTCGGACAGTTGATAACTGATGCGGCCCTTGAGCAACCATGCGACAGGGAGAGGTGGTATTGGGGTCGGTCCCCACACGGGGACGCCGGGACAGGCAGACGGGGGCGGATTTCGTCACCGCTCCTTGGAGACACTCTTGCCGAGAGCCTGCTTCTGTCCTGGGCCTGGGCTGGCTGGGGAGCGAGCGTCACGCGCCCCGGGGGCCTGTGCTCTGGGCCTAGGGGTCGGACCGGGGTTCCGGCTTCTCGGCAGGCAGGACCCTAGTGTGTTTCTCACCCGGGCCCCGTGCCGCTGTGATTGGGGTCTTTTCCACAATATGATTCTGGTTATTGGCTGGACCCTCCTGAATTCTCAGAAGTGGGGCAACGGATTAAACCATGGGAAAGCGGTCGAGTGAGTTCAATTCTTTTTTTTTATGTCAACATGCTGGCAGGCACTACTGAAGAATATTTTTCCAGTGAGGTGCTTATGAAAAACAGTTCTGAGTACCATAAAATCAATTGAGTGTAGAAGAGAAAGCCCTCGTTCCAGGAAACTTCGCTACAAAATCAGAGACACAAGGAAGAAGCAAAAGGAGGAAGGGCCAGGCCCACAAAGGGCGCTCTCGGCCCCGACCTTCAGGTCGCTTTATCCCAGCCAGGGCGCATGGGTGCGTCGGGGGGTTTCAACCCGAGCCCAGCGGGTTCCTCTCATTCCCGTGGCTGTTTCCTGCGGGGTCTGAAAGGAGAGATAAGGGCCCGGCTGCCGTGCACGGGGCCTTCCGGAAAAGATGGCTCTTCGTCCGCCACCCCGACGGCTCCTGTGCCCCGCCTCCTCCCACTGCGACAGGCCGGCCTCGCGGGGGTCGCCCGCTGGAAACGTGCTGGTCCTGGCAGGCGCCCCGGGGAAGCCCAGCCCGAGAGGACAGAGGCGGGAGCACCGAGAGCTCTCGGGACGAAGGGTCGGCCGCGGCCGCCGGCTGGGCCTGCCCTGACCGCGGACCCCGCAGCCCCTCCCGACAGGCGCCCGGTCAGGGGGCTCGGTGCTCTGACAGCACGGGGTGTGCATCCGTGTTTCTCCAAATCCCGCTTCTCACGTCACTTCGGGGGACAGGAGCCCGCGGCCCGGCTGTCCGCCTGCTCCTGCCTCCTCCCCGCAGCACAACAGCCGACAAAACGGGCGACGCACGTCGCGACGCCCTGCGTGTGTCCTTCAGGTGACGTCCGGGGGTGCTGTGCACGGTCCTGGGGAAGGGGTCCTGAGAACAGAACGTCATCCCGTGACACAAAGCAACATTTCTTGTTATGCAGCAAAACGTTATCTCAGAATAAGGGTGACAAGCAAACGCACGGCCGCGGTTAGGTCCTCCATCGGGCGGTGGCCTCGAGAGGGGATGTCTGGCGGCCGCTGTGGACCCCGCGTCCCAGCAGAGACCGGACGGCACGGGGACTGACGGCGCCCCGTAAACAAGCCGCTCACTTCCCATCTTGCGCGTCTTAAACGTGGGGTGACACGGCGCCCTGGCCGCGGCCTGTAAGTACCACTGACCCCGGAAGCAGCCGGGACCCGCAGGAGACCAGGGCAGGGACGGGAGACGGGCGCACGGGCCCAGAACGTGTCGCTGTGCCAGAAAAGCAGGGCCGTCGGAGGGACTGGGGAGCCTCCCAGGGGCCAAAGGGGGACACTTTAAGCCCCAGTAGCTGCAATGGATCAAAACACAGGGAGCATGTTCCAACCCAAGGGGTGGTCCTGAGGCTCAGAAGGCACAGCTCTCACGTCTCTCCTTGGGAGGCTCCTGGGCCATCAGATCACGTTCACTCCGTCTCTGCCATGTCTCCGAGGGGCCATGAGTGCGCTGCCCCAGATCACAGGTGAGGGAAGACGACAGGGCCCCAACAGCGCCGTTTCCCGAGCCCGGAACCACCGCCGGCGGCCCCAACACGGCCTTGCAGAGACATACGCAGCCCAGGACACACAGCCCGACCTGAGCAGCCTCTGCACCGGCCGCCAGTGGCCGTGATGTGCGGGGACAGAGGAGCGCGGTCACTGGTGCTGCGAGGGCAGGGTCGGCAGAAACGGGAACATGGGAAACTCTTAGGGCAAAAGCCCAGTTTCTTCTTCAGCAACCAAAAGTCAGAAGAAGGAGGAGGGACAGAAAGGACCAGAAAGACCTCACGAGATGTCACTAACATGTCATCTGAGCCCCGGGCGTGAACTTCGCCACATGCTGAGGTTAAAACAAACTGGGTGAACACACAAAAATAAACTCAAAATGGATGAAAGACCTCAATGTAAGACAGGAAGCCATCAACATCCTCGAGGAGAAAGCAGGCAAAAACCTCTTTGATCTTGGCCGCAGCAACTTCTTACTCAACACGTCTCCGGAGGCAAGGGAAACAAAAGCAAAAATGAACTATTGGGACCTCATCAAAATAAAATCTTCTGCACAACGAAGAAAACAATCTGCAAAAGTAAAAGGCAACCGACAGAATGGGAGAAGATATTTGCAGGTGACATACCAGATAAAGGGTTAGTATCCAAAATCTATAGAGAACTTATCAAACTCAACACCCGAAAAACAAATAATCCGGTGAAGAAATGGGCAAAAGACATGAATAGACACTTCTCCAAAGAAGACACCCAGATGGCCAACAGACACATGACAAGATGTTCAACATCACTCATCATCAGGCAAATACAAATCAAAACTACACTGACACACCACCTCACACCTGTCAGAATGGCTCACGTTAACAACTCAGGCAACAACAGATGTTGGCGGGGATGCGGAGAGAGAGGATCTCCTTTGCATTGTTGGTGGGAATGCAAGCTGGTGCAGCCACTCTGGAAAACAGGATGGAGGTTCCTCCAAAAACTGAAAATAGAACCACCCTATGACCCAGCAATGGCACTACTAGGCATTTATCCACGGGATACAGGTGTGCTGTTTCGAAGGGACACATGCACCCCAATGTTTATAGCAGCACTATCAACAATAGCCAAAGTATGGAAAGAGCCCAAATGTCCATCGTGGATGAACGGATAAAGAAGATGTGGCATATATACAATGGAATATTACTCGGCAATCAAAAAGAATGAAATCTTGCCATTTGTAACTACGTGGATGGAACTGGAGGGTATTAGGCTAAGTGACATTAGTCACTCAGAGACACACAAATATCCTAGAACTTCACTCATAGGAGGACTTTAAAACCCAGAACAGATACACATAGGGAAGGGAAGGAAAATAATATAAAAACAGGGAGGGGGACAAAACAGAAGAGACTCATAAATATGGAGAACAGACTGAGGGTTACGGGAGGGGTTGTGGGAGGGGGGATGGGCTAAATGGGGGAGGGGCACTAAGGAATCTCCTCCTGAAATCACTGTTGCACTCTATGCTAACTAATTTGGATGTAAATTTAAGAAAATAAAAAATAAAACAAGATAAAATTTTAAAAAAAGAAAAGAAAAGAAAATTGAAAAAAACCCAAACTGGGTGAAAATGAGGAAGCAGGAATACTGACTGTGTATTTGGGGCCATCAGAGAATGACTGACTGTTTTAGGTCTGATATTTGCCTCGGAGACATTTTTATATGTCTCCGTCTTTTAGACACAAGCGCTGAAACATTCACGTCTGGTGTCCTGAGTTTGCCCCACAGCAAACCGGTTGGGGAAATGGGTGGGATTGGCCCCAAGTTACGTGAGCCTGTTCTACTCTAGTTTTGTGAATGCCTGGAATTTCCCGTGAGGAATCGTTTAAAATGTGGAGTTTGGAACAGGAGCAGGTGTCCGTGCCCTGCGTGCTGACTCTCTAGATTAAGTGTGCAAGTGACGGGCGAAGAGTCCTGTGTGCCATCAGTCCACGTCCGCCCCTTCGTGTGCGCCTCTGCCCGCCACGTCCCCCGCAGCCCGGTCGTCTGTCCCGGCCAGCTGTTGGAGAGCCCGTGCGTGTCAGTGACAGGTCCCCGGGGCCCGTGGAAGCAGGAGAGGGTCCAGCGTGGCCGTGCCCGTCCTCAGCCCTCTCGGAGCCAGGCTGGGCACACTCGGAGGGCAGGGACGGGCCCCCCAGAGCCCCGCCAGCCAGGCCTTCCCAAGGCTGCCCGCCGGGCTTCCCCGCCTCTGATGCCACGGCCGAGAGGCTTCCGTGACGTCAGCCTGTTGTGCACAAGACGAGCTGCAGCCCGGGGCAGCGGAAGGTGACTGCAGGCCACCGTCCGGAGCAGCCGAGCACTCCCGCCATCTCAGCGTGCGGCCTGGCCACCGGGGCCCCAGAAGACGGTGACCCATTGGAAAAGGCCACACGACGGCAATATCAGACCTAAGCAGGCCGATCAGAGGCAAACACACAAAACTGGAAAAGGGGCTCGAGGGGCAGTGAGGCCAGGAAGATGTGTATTGATTCCCTGCTGAGCGCGTGCCCGGAGCACCGGCCGATGAAGACAGCTCCCTCCGCTCCCTGACAGCACTGAGCCCTGCCTGCCTTCCAGAACCCGCCGTATCGAACCAGGCTCCCGGGGTTCACAGGGAAACACTGAAAACCGTCACTGGGTTGAACACGGGCCTGCTATTTCCAGCCTTCTTATGAAAACAATGCCTCGGTACGGTTTGCCCTGCCGCTTTCCCGGACCTCTGGCCACAGACGGCGGTGGATGGTTGCGGGTCCCCCGTGTGTTTCTCTGTCTTACGGTGGCTCCAAAGAGAGATCTGGCAAAAGCACACTTTCAAAGTACCAGCTCAATGTGCTTTGAAAGTCTCAGCCCGTAGAAAATTTCTCGGAGCTCGTGATCTTTCAGCCCCATACCCCACTCCCCCCAAAACACGAGGAATCAAAGAGAAAACCAGCAACCTTTTCTCCACATTGTGGGAGACGCTCACCTAAACTGTGAGGGTCGGAAGACCCCAACTGAGATCCCACCTCGTCCGGCTGGGGGCCGGTGCCGATGGGCAGAGGCTCCTGGCGTTTGCGAGGCTGCTGTTCTGACCAAAATGATAACCAGCCCTTCTCTGCCCACCCAGAACGAGGCTTAACAAGGGTGCCAAGACCCATCGTGCCCCAGGGACAGGGGAGACGGGAGTGACTGGGGCCCCGTGGGCAACAACTCAAGTCTGCACCACGCCCAAGGGTGTGAGCTGGGGTCCAACCCGGCTTTGAGCCTCCTGCTCCGGAGGCCGGGACCCCATCAGGATTCCGGAAATTCAGAGAACCTGTGCCTCCTCACAGAATGCGAGGTAGAAGGGAGAGCAAAACCTCCAATGACTTCATTTCTAGCCTTCTCCTTGTAACGGAACGTCCCGCAGACGAGACACCGGCCAGCCAGCAGGACAGCCCTACCGGGAGACGGTCTGAGCTGAGCGTCTTGCCTAAGATGGGGTCCCAGGGCACCGGACGCGGCTCCAGCCCTGACAGGCACGCCGAGCAGAGAGGCAGGTCTACAGCTGAGCTTGTCCCTGATTGGGGAGCAGAGCGACCCATCCAGCCCTCGGGGTCCCCCACCCCGGGCTCCAGGAGCAACGTCAGAAGACAGCGCCTATGTGCACAGGCCCTCAGACACGGTGGCGACACCTTCGGTGGAGCGGGGACCGAAACAGGGTGCAAACCCTGGTGGCGTCTGGGCTCGGGCAGTCAGGAGCTCCTGGGGCGGCTCGCCCCACAGGCCCATGCGCCTCCCCTCCGAGGGAAGACAGCACGTTCTCAGGACGCCAGGCCGTGGGGCCGAGGCTCTGAAGGAGCAGGTGTGTGTTCAGCAAGGCGACCCCACTGGCAGGCAAGTCCCGCACCCCAGGGCCGGCCCCTGCGTGTGGTTCCGGGGTGAGCACTTGTGCGCCCAGCAAGCCGCCCCTGCACACTCCCATGCCAGCCACGCATCCAGAGCGGGTCAGGGGACAGCCACCGTGGACGTCTGTGGGGCACAACCACCACCAGGGGCAAGGGAAATGCCGGAAGGGAAGTACAGGGAGAAGGAACGTCTCTTCCAGAAGGACTGACTTTTAACCGCGCAAGCTCACTCTGTCAGTGGTTAAAGAAAACACAAACGGAATCTGCTCGGAAAAACCTGACGACGGACTACGTTCGGCCACGTCTACAAGTTTCTTATTCTTTTCTAATGCACGGAAAACCAACAGGTTTTCTGAGCCACCCCTGCCTTGGGGAGCCGTGTATGAGTGGCTCCCCTCCCCAGCACACAGTTTTATTTCACGGAATAAAATATTTCTGCAAAGTCAAATATACCCTCGACAACATGAAATGTTATTACCTAATACTGAATCACTAAAACTAGGTAAAATACCAATACATATTATTTAATATTATTATTTGCTAATATTATAATATTAAATATTCTTATCTTCCTAAACTATAAGAAGATTTTGATTTTTTTTTAGAGCCATACTAGAATTTCCCTGGTTCTCTGTTCTTTGGGCTGCTAGTTTAAAACTGTAAAATACTAGCACATCATTATTTTTCTCTAAGTCCTTCAGGCCTGTCAAAACAGCCCTCTCTCCCCGATGATCTTCATGGTCCTTGTCACCAGTGGCCAGTGCAGTGGTCAGTTAGTGTCCTGGAGTCCCGGCCGGACAGACACCCTTGTCTGAGCAACCAGGTACCACAACGTGTGGACACTGAGTCCTACAGAGAGTTCCAGGGCAAGGAAGTGAGGCCAGCGGGTGCTAGAAATGTTCATAAATAGAAAATATTCGTGGGTAAGTTAAGAAAGTTTCTTGAAGATATTTTTTCCTGACCATGGCAGCAATGAAAGGGCATGTAATCTAATTTCAGCCTTTAGTGTCCTTGTATAATCTTGCCCTTACGTTAGATTTAAGATAGTGTTTCTTGGGGCGCCTGGGTGGTTCAGTTGGTTGGGCGACCGACTTCGGCTCAGGTCATGATCTCGCAGTTTGTAAGTTCAAGCCCCGCGTCGGGCTCTGTGCTGACAGCTCAGAGCCTGGAGCCTACTTTAGATTCTGTGTCTCCCCCCTCTCTCTACGCCTCCCCTGCTCATGCTCTGTGTCTCTCTCTCAATAATAAATAAACATTAAAAAATTAAAAAAAAAAAAAAGTAGTGTTTCTTTCTGGGGCGCCTGGGTGGCTCAGTTGACAGCCCAACTTCAGCTCGGGTCATGATCTCCCAGTTTGTGGGTTCGAGCCCCGCATGGGTCTCTGTGCTGACAGCTCAGAGCCTGGAGCCTGCTTCGGATTCTGTGTCTCCCTCTCTCTCTCTGCCCCTCCCCTGCTCTGTCTCTCTCTCTCTCTCAAAAACAATAAATAAACATAAAAAAAAAAGTTAGTGTTTCTTTCTAGGTATTTTATCCGTATTGAAAATTAGATTGTAATGTATAATTATGTAATAACATACAATTTGAATTTGGAATTATGTGACTTATAATTATAGCATAATCACATGATAATATACAATTATATTATAACAGTATTAAAAGAAGAAACTGTAGCAGTCAGATAGGGCAGGTCGAGCTGCCGTGACAACAATCCCGACACGCAGTGGCTTAAAATCGGGGCTGATTCTGGCTCTCACAGTGTGTCCACCCAGGTCAGCAGGCCGCCCCATCCACGGAGCCTGGCCGAGCCTCCACCAGCTAAGGTGCCACCGTCTGCCACAGCAGGTGGAAGGGAGGGGGGTGAAGTGCAAACCAAAGACAGTCACAAGGTCCCGAGCCCTCGGGCGGTGGGCGAGGGCGCTCACCCCAGGGGCGGCACCAGGAGGCCCCCAGGGCCGGCTCCCCACCACGCGTCCCCACCTCACCGCAGCCCCTGGCCAGAAGCAAGAGGGAGCAGGCTGGGAACCAGGAGGACCGGGGAAATCGTGCCTGGAGCCCACCGTGCCTCCCGCGACTGCACAGCCTTCGCTGAAACCTCAGGAAAGTCAAAGGTCAGAGAATGCAGTCACAGGGGTCTGTGGTTTCCCAGTCAGCTGAGCGGGAGTGACCCCCCGGGGGGCCCACGGAAGGCCAGCTGCGCTGGGAGAGAACACAGTGAGAGAAGGTGGTTGGCCCCCAAAAGCGAGGGCAGGAAGCAGCACGCGCAGCTGAGTCTGCGAAGGCACAGCAACGGATCAGCAGTGCAGGTGTGCATTCGTGCATTTAGTGAGCTCCTTTGTCTACGCGGTCATTCGGTCTGCTGATTGCTTATCTGCCTCTCTCTGAGGACATGCACGCTCCCCCGGGCAGATGCCTTTCTTTCTTCTGTCCACTGGTGCACCCCAAAGCCCCAGGAGAGCGCCTGGGACACGGAAGGTGCTCTGTCAGTACGTCCCACATGAACAGTTTCAGCCTCCCGCATGCAAGAACGCTCCTGATGTCTCTTCTCTGCGCGGCTCTCCTTCTACGAAGAATGCCACCCATATGTCCTCATTCATTCAACACTCGTTAAGCCCCTACTGTGCGTTTAATGTGCACCTACTATTACAATAAGTCCCCAACCCTCCTGAAGCATTGATTCTAGCGTAGGAGGGAGGAAATGAGGGCAAAGAAATAAAGCAAGGACACAATGTGCCCGACGGCAATAAAACACAGGAACAAAACGGGAGCATATTGGGGCTCACCGCCCACACAGCCGCACCAGACTTGGGGCGGGGACCCGAGAGGCCTCGAGAAGTTAGGGAAAAAGGGTGTGTGAGACGCCATCCTTCCCGATGGACACACGTGGGGACCCCCTCCGTGGACCTGCCAGTGGTGATGGTGGGGTCGCTCTAAAGACACAAACCCAGGCCTTCCCAGACTCCTCCTCTGTTACAGCTTGAACTGTGTCCCCTCAATATTCGTACTTGCAGCTTTAACCCCCAGCACCCAGGTCGCACCCTCATTCGGAAACAAGGTCATCGCAGCTGCGATCGGTTAGGATGTGATTGTGCTGGAGTGAGCGGCCCTAATCCAATATGACGGTGTCCCTACAGAAACGGGAACTTTGGACACAGGCACCGGACACGCCCAGGGCGACTGCCGTGTGAGCCTGAAGACAGAGATGCAAGCGGGGGTCAGGAGCCCCCAGACCGCCAGCAGCCGCCAGAGGCCGGACAGACGCCTGGGACAGACTCCGCCTCACAGCCTCGGGGGGCCAGCCCTGCCCACGGCTTGGCCTCGGACTTGTCCCCTCCAGAGCTGAGAGAGACCCCTGGGTTGTGGCTCTTTGTCAGGCCCCCGCGGAGGGGCTCCCCTGAGCCCCGAGCTGGGGGTCAGGCCCCCCGAGGGGCAGGTGTGCTTCTGACCGAGCCTGGTGACCACAGTCCCTTGTCAGGAGCTTCTTGTCACGGGCAAGAAGAATGCCTCTTCCGCTGTTCGTACACAGAAAATGAAAAGGTTGCTAAATGTATAAGTAATTTTGACTGAGTCATTGATCTGGATACTTTTAAAGTAAAACAGTAAGTATTTCTGTCACACTTTGAAGTCGGGCTCGGTGGCTCCCTCTCCTCCCTCGGGGTTATTTTATAGCCATTAAGAATGTGTTCCTTTTATCTGGGCCTTCAATTAATTGAATTTCAAAAATACTCTGAAATGGCTTTTTTTTATATAAAAATCAGCCACCTCCTGGAGGACATTCCTGTATGATTTGCTGCCACAGTAATTAAAAGCCTGTGTGTGACACCGGTCACCGTCAGAGCGTCACCAGCTGCACTGAGTTTACCGCCGGGGAGGCGGGGGGAACACTCGGTTTTTTTAGGTGGCCGGCAACTGTCCCCAGCCACCCTTGAGGGGGACACACCAGAGTCCCCAGGACAACGCTGTGCAAGGCAGATCGGTGCCCCAACGACAGACCCGCAGCGCTGACCCGCCCACGTCGGCAAAGGTCCCTGACGGCACGGCTCCGTCTGGGGCGCTGCTGGGAGGGGTGCACACAGGCCTCCCCGAACCCGGGCTGGGAGGGGTGCAAGAGAGGCCAGCAGCCCAGCCCCGATGGCAGCACAGCCCCCTGTGCCCTGCGCTCCACCCCTCTGTCTCCCTCACCTGCTCCCTGGCCTGGGCAAGTGCCATTTGGTACCTGGTCACCTTCCACCCGCCACCGGGCTGTTGGCGTGTGATTGTGGAGCAGTGCGCGTGAACGAGGCGGGCGGGCCGCGCCTTCGCTGCCGCCGCCGTGGGAAAATGGGCTTTCGGGCCGCGAGTTCCGGGGAGCGCGCCCCACGGGGCTCCTACGGGAGGCCCCCCACAAGCTCGCACACTCGGGACCCACCCTTACACTTCCTGTCCCCACCCGCAAGACGTTGTCTCCCAACCCTTCCGTCAAGGACTCGGACGCGACAGTCAAACTCCAGGCGGTGTGTGTGCTGTTGTCTCTTCTACGCTTCACGGTACCTCCCTCTGGTGTGGATGCCGGTGAGTCCAGGCTGCGGCAGGTAAACGTTTCAAGCTGGACCACACAGACTGCAGACAGCGTCTGAATTGATAGCCTCTCGCTTGTAATAACAGAAACCTCCCTAAAATCTGCCCATGCGTTTCAGCATCACAGACGTGACATCGTGTTTCTGAAATGAGGAGAAAGAAAAACTTCCCAACTCCTGCTCCCTGGCCTCCTTCCAAGCCCACGAGGGTGGGAAAACAGGAAGGGAGGCGGTGACCGGGCGGGAGTGGGGGGCAGCCCTCAGGCCCCTCCGATCACCCTGGGCCGCGGCCCCAGCACCTCTGACCCGGGGCCAGGGGCGCGTCCCTGTCCCTGACCCTGACCCCAGCACCAGGCTGCTTTGAAAGAGAAGCCACTCAGACTTTCTGCTTTAAGTAATTCAGGTTGGCGCTGGGCCGGGACAAAGCCCTCCTACAGCCCTGCGCCCCCAGTCCTCAGCTCCCGGGGGCACTTGCCAGAGATGAGCCATGTCGCTCTCCACTGTCCAGCCCCAGGATCTGGGCCCCACGCTGCTCTGCGGCTAAGTCTGGCCACGGAGCCGTTAGAAGGCTGGGCCCTTCCAAGCCCAAGGGCATCTTCGGGACCCCATGCCCAGTGCCGCCAGGCGGTCCCTCTGAGGCCGTCCTCACTCGGGACCGGTTCCTGTGGCCTCCCCTCCCCCTCCCCCACTGCAGTCGGAGCCTCTCGTGGGTCCCCAGGGAGGGGGACCGGGGCGCGGGTCCCTGGGTGACGGCAGGCAGCAGACAGCATCGGGCCAGCTCCTCGTTCCCCACCAGATGCCTCTGCATGTTGCTGCAACGGCCAGGCTGGGGGGGGCGGGGGGGACGCCGCAGTGGGGCCAGGCCCCGGGGGCACGGAGGCTTTGTTTCAGATCGCACCCGGCCCGCTCTGCCAGCAGCAGAAACAAAAGACAATCGACAGACAATGGATCCACCAGGGAGCACCTCCGACCACAGGGACCAGAGGTGGGGGCGCAGGGGTGGGCGCAGCCCCTGGCCTCGTTCCTGTGCAGGGAGTGCCGGGGGCGCCCTCCGTCGGCCTGGGGGGACCGCTGCCCTTCGGAGGTGGCCGGCTGCACAATGGCTCCCTGGACAGATCACTCAGTCCCGGGACAAAGAGGGACTTTCCCTGCCAGGCTCCCTGGGCAAGACCTGGGGTATTGCCATCCTTTCCCCAGAGCACGGGCCCAGGAGGCCCTCTCAGCGCGGCGGGAGAGCCGCGCTAGCCTCCTGCCCGAGAGGCAGGGGCGGAGGAGGGCCATCGACGCTTCTGGCCACTTGGCCAGGGAGCCGGGCAAGGTCAGGCCCGGCAGCGTCCAAGTGATGGGACACGAAGATTGGCTTCCAGGGAGCGGAGTGAAGGGAGGCCCTGCCCCCCAAGGAAGGGCGACGGGCCGCTCAGCGCACCTTCTGGGGAGGTGCCGTTTCCAGGGGCCTGGGTGCTGTTCCGGCTGTGGAGACTCCGGAGGCCGCCGGCTGCCCTGAGCTCCACGTGGGCCCTGGTGCTTCTCAGACGCCCGCCTCCACGGCCACCGCTGTCTTGAATGAGCGAAGGCAGGCAGAATGCGCCTATCTCCCCATCAGGGCTGTGAACACAAACATGCCTTGCTTATCGTCAGCTATGAAAAGAATCTAAGTCCCAGGTAGGCTCTGCGGGGAGGGACTGGCATGCTTGTCCCCGTTGGCCCCGAGGCCCTGCCAAAACCATCCTGTGGCGAGAAGAGGGAGGAGGAAGCTGCCAGCAGGGCAGGGACAGCGGTCATCCCTCCCTCGGAGCCCTGAGTCCACTTCCTTCCGGCTAGAATCGAGCAAGCTCCCTGCCTCACTCTGGAGGACGTTTCCAGACGCCCCGACATACAGGCACCCCTCTCACAACCCCCTCCAATCAGCCCAGGGTCGGAAAGGGTGTCTGCAGGCCCGTAGCCCGCCCGAGGCCCAGCTTCGTGCTTCCAGAGCGAACCCAGACCGCAAAGCTGTGTCCTTCCCAGAGAAGCCAGCGGAAGCTCTGGGCTCAGAAGCAGGGCCGGGAAGCCAGGACTGCTGGCTCTCCTTCTGCTCCGTGGACGAAACAGAGGCACACAGGAGGCCCGGAGACAAACACCACCCAGCGTGCCGTTGTCGGAGCAGGCAAATAAATGAGCACTGTCCCCCAGCGGTTGCCGGAGCTTTGAAGGGAAAAAACAAGGAGGACAGCAAGTAACTTTTTCAGACATGATCCGGGTCAACAAATCTCAGACGTCATTATAAGGCCACAGATCATGAGGAGAACAACTCCACCATTCCTTGAAATGATGGGGAGGGGGCGGGGGGCGGGGGGGGGCGGGCGCAGGGCAAGGTTCCTCTGGCTGAGTGACCTGGGACCCACCCAGACTGACTTCCCTCCTGGACTCAGGTCTCAGGAGCCACTGGCTGTCCAAGCGGAGGGGTGGCCCCAGGCCGGACACCCAGCCCAGCAGCACTGCAGTCAGCCCTTAGCAAGCTCCCACTCCCGCCACCCAGTCCTGGGCAGATTGCAGGCTTGCTGTCACCTTTGTACAGCCACCCCCACCTGCCCACACCAAGGCAGTCCCCGCTGCCCGGACAGCCCGAGTGGACTCGCCCGGACAGTAGCCGTGGGAGCTGGGCTCCCTCCGCGCCAAGGGGCGATGCTGCGGGGCTGGGAGTGCGGGGAAGGAAGCCCGGGCCCGGAGCTGCTCGCCCAGCCTACTCCCAGGAGGCCTGCGGGCAGCCGAGCCCTCTGCCAGCTCCTCGGAGCGCGGGGTAGCGCGGCCAACGGGCGACTCAGGAGAACTGGGGCCAAGAACCAGCGAGGCGGTCTCGGGCGCCGTTCCTCTGGCCCAAGACAGCGGGGCGCGGGGGAGGGCGGCCTAACAGCCCCCCCGAAGGGTCTGGCCGGACGGAGGCGGCCTGCCTTCCTGCCGCCCCGTTGTGGCGGCGCCGTCTTCTCTGAGCCCGGCGTCCCTGCCCCCGCCCCAGGGCGCCCCCCGTGCCTGCCCCTACGCCCCACGCACCCAGGGCGCGGGCCAGGCGGAGGGGAAAGTTGGCGAGCGCGCGGCGCCCGCGGGGGAAAGCGTTAATGGGCGGCCGGGTGGGAGCAGCGCGCTCGCTCGCCCACGTCACGCCGGTGCGGGCTCGGCTGACGACCGCGGCGCCTGGGGACGCCGGCGCGCTCCGCTCGCCAGGTGCTCCGCCTGGAAATGTCTCCATTAGTTGTCGCCTGCTCCCCGCCGGAGCGCGCGCGCCGAGCGGCCGCGCAGAGCCCTCGCGGGCGGCCGGTAGTGGCCGGGCGCCACCGCAGGTAGGCGAGGTCCCCCGCCGCCCGCCCCCGCCCCGGGGCTCCGAGACCCCTCCCCCCTTCCGGGGAGGCGGAGGCTCCGCGCGGCCGCCGAGGGGCGCGGGCGGCGGCGACTGCGGCGACTCCCCGGTGCGTCCCGGGCTGCGCGCTGCTCCCCGCGGCCCCGGCGCCCGAGCGGCGCGGGCGGGCGCGTCCCCAGCGCAGGTAGGGAGTGGGCTCGGCCGCACAAACTTTGCGGGGATCGCTCCTGCGCCGGAGGGCACAAAGTTTGCCGCCTGCCGCTGGGGTCTCCAGAGGCGGCCGCGTTCGCTGCAAGTTGCGGAAACGGGGTGCGGGGGAGGCGCGGGGCGCTGGGGGCCGACGCGGGGCATCCGGGCCTGCCCCGGGACGCCCCGACCGCGCGCCTTTCCCGCTCGGGCGGCGCCCTGCGGGCGGGCGGCGGGGGCGCGGCGGGAGAACCGGAGCGAAACGGTGGGGGGCGGGGGGGGGGGTGCAGGCGGTTCGGGAGCAGGATTCCGCGCGCCTGCCTGCAGCTCGCCCGCCTCACTTCGCGTGAGACCCGGAGGACCGGCCGCGAAGGAGTGACCCGCCGACCTCGGCGCCAGCGACATCCAGAACGCCTTTCAGCGCCACACCCCGCCCGGGTGTCCGCAAGCAGTGGGCGGGCACCGGCGCCCCGAGGGCTGGCCCTCGCCCGGCTCCGCGCGCTCCAGCCTCCGCCCTCTGCCTGAGGTCAACTTCGTCGGGCTGGAGCGAGCCCCGGGAGGCTCTCGGTGCGGAGGACGGGGTGGCCCCGGGGGGACGACTCGGGGAACCGCGGGGAGCGCCTGGCCTCGGCGGGGCTCGGGAGCGAAGCCCCACGGGGAGCGGGGCGGCGTGGAACGTTAGGGCGCGGCCTACCTCCCAGAGGCCCTCAGCGGCCTACAGCACCCCCCGGGGCGAAGAGAGCGACCCATAGGCCTCTAATGTTGGGCGCTAACCATCCTCAGGCCCCCTGGCCCTGGGCTCCTTCAGCACTCAACAGGCTGGTGGGGGCACCTCGCCCAAGCTGAGCCGCTGCTCGGTCCCCGGGGAGCCTCTGGGGGGTGTATTTAGAACCGAGGGTCCCTGGAGGGACTTGGGTTCAGCACGCGCGTCTATGCAGGAGCATTTAGCTGATGGTACCTGAGATGCCGACCCTCCCGTTCTGCCCGCTCTGGGAGGGAAACCCCGGGGCCTCAGCTCAAGGCTCAGCCTTTTGGGAAAGGGCACTCGGAGAGTTATTCCGGCATTTGCTCCGGGACAAAGATAACCCAGAAAGTATCTCGGTTGCAGGAGGCCGGCCTCAGCCCGGCGCAGGGTGTCAGCGAGATGCCGGGGTGTTCGCCAGTCTGGAGACAGGCCTGGCCAGCCCTGCATCCAGGATCGGGTCGCGGGGCCTGGGTGAGCCGGGACAAGGTCGCCAGGCTCCTCATGACAGCACCGAGCTTCCCTAGACAGGGTGGCCGCCAGGGTGCGGCAGGCCTGGAGCCGGCGGGAAGCGGAGGCCTTGGAAAGTAGTCGGTGAGCTTGATTTCTGGATTAGAAGTCCAGGTTGCCTGGGAGAACCGGGCCAGCGGGTGGGGACTGGGGGCGTCTTTTTACGACCCAGGCTGGAAAGGGAAACGTTGCAGTGATGGTCAAAGGAAGCCCTTGACCCCCCTGAGGCCTCCACTGACGGGCTGTGCCCTCCAGGGCTCCGGGCTCCGAAGGCTGCTCACAAGATGAATGTTGGCGCGTTCAGGGGGCGGCGTTCCCCGCGAGCTGTGGCCCGGGTGAGGAAGGCAGGGCGCAGGCCTGGGTGTGCTGCCCGGCAAGCCAGAGCGAGGTGGCTCAGTGCCGCTGGGACCTGGGCGGTGGCTGTCCTCCCCCTGCCAGCTGAGCGCTCACGATCGCTGGGGTTGGGCCTTGGGAGTGGGGTGAGGACAAGGGGCTGAAGGCATCTTTGCCCCGGATTGCTGCTCCCGGAGCCCCCTCGGCCACCCGTGGCTCGGGCCCCTCCGTGGCCCAAACCTCATTACCAGGAGAGAGAGAGCTGTTTGTAAACAATAAATAATGGAAAGTAGGAGGATGTTCAGAAAAGCCACAGCAGAAGCCGGGAAAACTGGAAGGAGTTGGGAGGAGGGGGTGGGGGAGGGGAGGAGCAGAGGAGGAAGAGGGAGAGCGACTGAGAGATTCATTTCTGCCCCAGAAGCCCCGGTGGCTAGTTTCTTATTATTTACAGGAAGGTGATATTAGCAATTCAGGTGAGAAAGAAATAAACACGGCCGCCACGAGATCAATACAGAATTCAGAAACAATTATTAATGTCATTTGACTCGTGTTCTTTATATATCTCTCCCGGCTACAGACGCTTAAACTGTCTGAATAATTTGCATGGGGCGGCTATTCATTATTTCCGATGATTTTCCTTCGCAAGCAGCTCGGACGTGGCCGGCTGTGGTTCAGCGCGATCGGAGAGCTCGTATTTTCATCTGTAAATTAAAGCAATTACGCAGCAGATATTATATGATGCGTACTGTGGTCTCCAGACAGTCATCAATCACCTTCAACCGAGCTGTCAGAGCGGGCAGATTTCGTTTCTGGGAGGCAGGTTTGCAGCTGGGGAGAGGGCGAGAACGTCATCATTAATTAGAGGGTGACCCTGGGGCGATTCACAGGTCTGAACCCAGGAATCTTTCCGAGCAAGTCTGCACAGCGCCGCCGCGCACAGCTCCCCTCCCGGCCGGCCGACCGCGGGAGGCCGAGCGAGGCAGAGCGGCAGGGGCGAGCCGGGAGGTCCCCGGAGGGCGGCTGCATAAAAGGCGGGGAGCGAGTTCGGGGTGCCCGGGCGCCCATTTGCAGCCTGCGTGCTGGCCTCCGCTTTGCATTCGAGCTGGGTCCCAGGACCGGGACCCGATGGAAAGTCCTGGAGAGGGCGCGCGGCTGTCCCCCAGCCCCCAGACTGCCCCGCACGCCCCGGGCCCAGAGCTATGCAAAACGGGCAGGGGAAGGCGTCCCGGCGCTCCCTCCCCTGCGGGGCGCCGGGCGGAGCAAGCACAGCGGGAGGGGCCCCGGAGCAGGGCGGCGGAAACCTCCTCTCCGGACCGCGCAGGGCTGTCTGGCAGTCCCGGGTTCAGCCGCGAGGGGCAGGGGGAGGCTGGGAGGGCGGCCGCGGAAGGGGGTGGAGGAGGAAAGGGAGGGCCGCTCGCTGTGCAGGAACTCACAGGACCGGGGGTGGGACGCGCGGGGGCGGTGGGGGGGGGGGCGTTCCCGGGGGACAGGCTGGCGGGCAGACGCAGAGCCCCGCGGCAATTGGACCACCGAGGCCCGGAGTGGATGGCTCTGGGGGAGGCCTCGGTGGATGGCTCTGGGGAGGACGCGGGACCCACACACCTGAGAGCAGGTTGCCCTTCGGACGCGCACACTGGCAGCCGCATCTGGTTCTGGAACTCCCCGCCCCGGAGCAGGGTTCGAACCGGCGGGAGGCCGAGCAGAGAGCCAGTTAAACAATAGTCGGGGTCGCGCGCGGGCCTGCGGAGCGGCCCTCCTGCACCTGCCGCCGAGCGGGGCGCGGAGGCCCGGCCGCCTGCGCCAGCGCCCGGCTAATTTTAACTGTTGATTACATCTTCGGTGGAGACTCGCTCGTGTGTCCCTTCACATGTCTCATTTGTAATTGAGACTAATGATTACAGTGGGGCGGGCAGGCGCAGGTGCTCATTAATTAATTTCTAATTAAAAGTGCTTCCCATCCTCGGTGACTAAGGAGAAACGGCATTCGTGGGGGCGATATTGACTCCACGGACGGAATTCATTTGTCAGAGCCTGTTGTGGCCTCTTCGCCCCGCGCGGCGCCCCCGCCCCGCAGCCCCGCAGCCCCGCAGCCCCGCAGCCCCGCAGCCCCGCAGCCCCGCAGCCCCGCAGCCCCGCAGCCCGGCCGCCGCCAGTGACCCGCACGTCTGCGGCCCGGCCGAGCTGCGCGGCGTGGGCTGACGTCAGCGCCCCCGCCGCTGAAAGCCAAGCACATTTGACTTGACGGGTTCGCGCAACTCGGTGGTTTTTTTTTTCCCTTTTTTGCAAAATATGTATTTGTGTCGCCGCTGCGAGGCGGGCTGGTCCCAGAGCCCCCTCGAGGCTCGGGAACGTGAGGCTAAAAGGCTCGGTGCGGCCGTCGCGGCTCACTTTCCCGCCGGGTTAGAAAAGTTTGCGGGGCGCGTGGATGAATTAACCCGCTCTTCCGCTTCGCCCTCCCAGCGCCTAGGAGCCGGCGGCCCCGGAGCAGTGGCCGCGCCACGCGGGCGACCACGCGCAGGACCCCGCCGGCCCCGCCATGTCCTACCCGCAGTTTGGATACCCCTATTCCTCCGCACCCCAGGTAAGGGGGCCCCGCGAGGGTGCGGGGAACGCGGCCGGACACGCCGGCTGGCAGGCTGTCCAGCGACCCGGGGTCGCTTCCCAGAGAGCGGGGCCTGTGCCAGGCGCTCCTTGCACCCAGCCCCGGGGAGGGCAGGGGCACCGAGAAACTCTGACGTGCGGGCCCCCCTTGTCTCCCGCTTTCTTTGACCCTCACCATCACCCCAGGAGAGACGGCGTGGCACAGGAGGGCGTGCGCGGCCTTGGGACCCCCCCCACACACACACCCACACACCCGGGGTGCGTGTGAAAACTCCGGGGCCTGGTAGGGCTGGTCCCCCAGTGGCTCGCGGCAGGAGGGAACGCGCGGCGTGGACGGCAGTACGCCCCGGGCCGTGGGGCAGGGTCCCCTGGGCGGCGCGCCCCCCTCACCCGCGGGCGCTTCCTCGCGGCCCCTCCCTCCCCCAGTTCCTGATGACCACCAACTCCCTGAGCACGTGCTGCGAGTCCGGCGGCCGCACGCTGGCCGACTCGGGGCCCGCCGCCTCGGCCCAGGCGCCCGTCTACTGCCCGGTCTACGAGAGCCGGCTGCTGGCCACCGCGCGCCACGAGCTCAACTCGGCCGCGGCGCTTGGGGTGTACGGGGGCCCGTACGGCGGCTCGCAGGGCTACGGCAACTACGTGACCTACGGCTCCGAGGCGTCCGCCTTCTACTCGCTGGTAAGGGGAGGGGATTGTCTGAAGCCTTTCTCCGCCCCGCCACGCCCCTGCCCCCGATTTGCCCAGCCCACCTCCCATGGAGCCCGCGGCGCGGGCGCAAGTGCCCAGGACCCCACGCTGCAGGGGGAGCCTCCTGGCCGGGTTCCTCCCAGCGCCGCCCGCCCTCGGAGCTCGAGCTCGGCGCCCGCCCCTCGTCCCGCGCTTTCCTCCTCTGAGCTCCCTACCTTCACTCCTCCCGGTCTCCCTCCTCCTCCCTCCCAGTGCCCCACCGCTTGGCCCTCCCCTGCTCCCTTCCCCCTCCTCCCCCCAGCTCGTCTCCCCCCTCGCTCCTCCTTCCTCCCTGCGGGCGGTCGGTCGGTCCTCTTCTTGGGTCCGGGTCCTCCCTCCTGCTGTCTCCCAACCCCCACCTGTCTCCTCTGCCCCCCTCTCCCTCCAACCTCATTCTTCTCTCTCCTACTCCCCGACCACCACCCCCCAATTCTGCGCGTCCTCACTCCCCATCTTGAGGCTTCTTTGCTCCCTGGGCCCAAGAGAGAGTCCGGGGGTGGGGGTGGCTTATGAGGCTGCCCAGGGGTGTGTGCAAAGCGTGCAAGAGCCAAGGGGCCTGGGGGGCTGGGGTTGAGCTGGGTCGCCTCCCGGAAGCTGCGACCCCAGGCGCGTGGGATCCTACAGAATGGCTTCGACTCCAAGGACGCGCCGGGATCTGCGCATGCGGGCCTCGCGCCTGCTGCGGCCGCCGCCTACTACCCCTACGAGCCGGCGCTGGGCCAGTACCCCTACGACAGGTGAGGGACCGGCGGACAGAATCCCTCCTCACTGCCCCCGCCCGGGCCCCCGCGCTCCATTCAGTCGTCAAACTCCGCACCACCAGCCCCACGCCCCCTGTGAATGTTTGGGCGGCTAGGGGAGGGATTTCGGGTCAGGTTTCAGCTGACCTGCGCTACTCCCGAGCCCCGCCCCCTTGGCAAGCCTTGCCCCACTGGGCAAATGCGTCCCCAGCCTCTCCCTCTCGCTCCCTTCGCTGTCTGGACGCTCACAGCCCTCGCTGCACTGTGGTTCTGGGCGGCTGTCAAGTCTCCCTGCCCAGGCTTCAGACGCCTCCCTCTGCCCAAGAGCCCAGCCCACCTTTCCCTTTGGTGGGAACCAGAAGGGGGAGTCCAGTCTGCTCATCCAGAGACGCGTGGCCCATCTTGGGGGGAGGAGGGTGACAATTATAAATTTAACTGCAGGAAGTCCACATAAGCCGTCTGGACGCTTTCTCCCCACGGACACTAATGACCACCCCTGCCCACGGCTGTTATATAGTCGGGTTCACATTTGTGTGGTTCGGGGATCAAAAGGGTAGGCGAGGGGGCCCATAAAGGAACCTGAAGAAATAGATGTCTATGTAGGGTGACAGAGACCTGGCCAGGCCTTGAGCCCACATTCCACTCCGGCTAGGAAGGAGCCCAGGCTCCCTGTAAGTTGAATCAAATATACACATCTTGGGCCACAAAAGGCTGTGCCTGTGGGCCGTGGCGAGGAACCAGGGGCCTGGGTTTGACCCAGGTCTTACCACCATAAAAACACTCCCACACGACGGGGACTGAAAGCCTGCCTGGGCCTTGGCCCGCCGCCCGCGACGCAAGGGTCTCGGCCCAGCGCCCCATTGCCCAGCCTGTCTCCAGGTACGGGACCATGGACAGCGGCACGCGGCGGAAGAACGCCACGCGCGAGACCACCAGCACGCTCAAGGCCTGGCTGCAGGAGCACCGCAAGAACCCGTACCCCACCAAGGGCGAGAAGATCATGCTGGCCATCATCACCAAGATGACCCTCACGCAGGTGTCCACCTGGTTCGCCAACGCGCGCCGGCGCCTCAAGAAGGAGAACAAGATGACGTGGCCCCCGAGGAACAAATGCGCGGATGAGAAGCGACCCTACGCGGAGGGCGAGGAGGAAGAGGGGGGCGAAGAGGAAGCCAGGGAGGAGCCCCTCAAGAGCACCAAGAATGAAGGTGGGTGGCACCTGCAATGCTAAGGCTGGGGCACCGAGGCCGGGACTCCCTGTGCCTTCTTCTTGGGTTCTGGGACCTCTGAAGACATTGAACCTGGGGTAGTAAGAGCAAACTGTCAGGGCACGGGCAACAAATGAATGAGCTGACCCATGGGGGCCCTGACCTGGGGGCCTGCGGGAGTAACTGGGAACAGGCTTAAAGAAATCCAAAATAACGCTTAAAACAATAGACACACTCTCCCTCCGCCCCCACCCCCCACCCCATTGATTTGAGCAGGAAATCGCTAGGCTTCTTTGTTACCACTTGGGGTTCTGGAGCAGGTGGGAGGTACAGGTGCTTCTCCTAGCTTGGGGGCGGGGGGTCGGGCCCATAACCATGTGCGCAGAGCTAGGAAGGAAGAGTGAGGTCCAGACTAGCGCCTTCCTCTCTTCCTGCACCGGCCCCTCTTTCTACCCCGCGCAGAGACGGTGGGCAAAGGGGAGAAGGATCTAGAACTCACAGACTTGGAGGATTTCGACCCGCTGGAGGCGGAGCCCCCTGAGTGCGAGCTGAAACCGCCCTTCCAGCCCCTGGACGGCGGTCTGGAGCGCATCCCCGCCGCGCCTGACGGTCCAAGCGCCCCGGGAAAGGAGGCTTCCGGCACCCTCCGGATGCCCCTGGCCGCCGGTGGCGCGGCCGCCCTGGACCAGGACCTGGAGAGGGCCAGAAGCTGCCTCCGGAGCGCGGCGGCTGCGCCCGAGCAGCAGCCTGGCGCTGGGGGCGGCTCGCAGGCCTGCGAGGCCAAGCTGGGCTTTGCGCCGGCTGGGGCGACGGCGGGCCTCGAGGCCAAGCCGCGCATCTGGTCGCTGGCTCACACGGCTACCGCGGCCGCCACAGCCCTGAGCCAGACTGAGTTCCCCTCGTGCATGCTGAAGCGCCAAGGCTCCGCTGCCCCTGCGGCCGCTTCCTTGGCTCCTGCGTCGTCCTCGCCTGCGGCCCCGGCCCCCACTGGTGCCCTGGACAGGCACCAGGACTCCCCGGTAACCAGTCTCAGAAACTGGGTGGATGGGGTCTTTCACGACCCTATCCTCAGGCACAGCACTTTGAACCAGGCCTGGGCCACCGCCAAGGGCGCCCTCCTGGACCCAGGACCGCTGGGACGCTCTCTGGGGGCAGGTGCCAACGTGCTGACGACGCCCCTGGCGCGCGCTTTCCCGCCCTCCGCGCCCCACGACGCCCCGACCGCAGGCTCAGCCAAGGAGCTGCTGGCGGCGCCCAAGGCCGGGGGCAAGCCCTTTTGCGCCTAACGGGCCCCGCCCCGCGCGGAGGAGGAGCAGACGGGGAGCCGGCCTGCTGCGCGTCGCAGACTCTGTTTCTACGGAGTTTCCAAAGCAGGACGGGAGCGCGTCCAAGTGCAGGCAGCCCACCCGCCGTGGGGGGACCGGCCGGACTCGGCCCTCCCGGCCACAGACCCCGCCTGGACAAGCATTGGTCCGGGCCGTTTCCGACCTCCGCCCCGGGCCCCAGCCGGGTAGGGACGCTCCCAGAGCAGAAGGGAGCCGCCCCGGAGCCTAAAGTTTACGTCCCAAAGTTTACACGGACCAGACATTTCAGCTCTGAGGCTTAGTTTTGCTGCCTCCTCCCGGGTTTGAGGCATCCTTGCTCCTTCCGAAGACCCCTCAGCCCGCTGACCCGCGTCGTCCTCAGCACACCTTCCAGCAACCGCACTCCCACCTGTTTACACTGTTGCACACTCGTAACTCGATAAAATTACGTTTTTTTACGTGTATGTTCACACCAATAATTGCCTGCTTCAGAGGCTGATATAACAAACCAATAAACCGAGTGATGGTGTTTGCATTGCAAAATGAACACGCTTCACACCCAGGGGGTTGAGGTCTTGCCCAGGAAAGGTGCTAATCGCCCAGGGGAGGAGGGGGCGGCGGCCTGCCCGAGTGCCCCGCGAAGTTAACCCGCAGAGCCCAGACGTCCTGCTTCAAAGCCCCGTTTGTAGCAACGGTTACGGGAACTTCCAGGAATTTTGGGGTCTGTGAGAGAAGTGCACAGGCCCTAAACTGCAAACTCTCCCCCGTTACCACACTCCACAATGCTGAGAAAGTGGGGGTTTCCCTTGCAAGATTAGAGTAACTTTTAAACTTGCTAAATTCCCTGGAACTGGGGGGGGGGGGGGGGGTGGCGTGGACTGCGTTCCGACCGCCCTGAGCCGAAGTGGCGCGGCCTTCCCGCCCCCGGCCCCGCCTCCCCTCCCTCCCGGGACCGGCCGCCCCGCCCGCGCTCCGAAAGCCCGGGGCCGCGCCCCGGGGGTGGGGGGGTGGGCGAGCGCTTAGTCGGCTGCGGATAGAAGGCGGGGCTGGGAGTGGAGGCCCGGGGGCGGGGGCGGGGGCGAGCCCCGCCTGGCCCCGGTTCCCGCGCGCTTCCAGCCCTGGGTTCCCGCTTCCCTCCGGCCCCCACCCCCACCCCCACCCCCGCGGAGCCCGGCCCGCACCTCCGAGCCCAGGAAGCTCTCGGGGCGCTCCCTCCGGTGGCGCGGGCCCCTGGAGGGCGGCGGGGAGCGCTGCGCTCTGCACTCGGGGTCCCCTCGCCGGCCAGCGCTCGGCTGCGGGGGCCTCGTCGCAGTCCCAGGCGTCCCGAGGAAGGACGGATCGGCAAGTCGGCGAACCTGCCGGGGGGCGGGGGGCCTTGGAGGCGCCCGCGAGGCGGGGTCCCTCCCTGCGACGGTTGGGACTGGACAGGGGCCCGCCCCCGCGGGGGTCCCGGGCCGCCGGGGAGCGGCTCCGGGGCGGGCCTCGAGCGCTGGTGGCCAGAGGCCGGTGTCGGGGTCCGCGCCCCAGAGCGACCGGACCTCGACCCCCGGCGCCTGAGAGAAGGGGGCGGTCCCGGACCCCGGTGGCCGGGCGGGCGCCGCGCCCCAGGCCTGTCCGGGCCGCGCGGTAATTGGATTGTATCCGCGCGCTGTCACCGTATTGACTTTCGCTCCCGTGGATGATATCATCGGGACTCGGAGGCTCGCCGCTGATGCGCCTGTCAAAGGCTGGGCGGGGGCCCCCGGCCCGGCGAGCGAGCATCAGCCAAGATAATTTGAAGTGAAATTTTCATTTTGACAGTAAACCCCTCAATTTCTAAAGGCTCCGCGCTCCGAGAGCTCGCTGGCAGGGGGAGGCTTTGCAGAAAGCCCACGTCTTAGACTGAAAAGGGCAAAAGAACTCGAATTAGTTGTAATAGATAAAAGGGCAAAAATAAAGAGTCAAGGGTACTTGACAGTAATAGCGAAAGTGGAGTCTCGGGGGAGACGCGTTGCGGCCGCGGCTGGGGCGCCAGGAATTTTAATGCGGCCGAGGGCGGCTGCCCCCGCGCCCCCACCCCAGCCCCAGACAAAGCCAGACATTTTCAGCAAAAATGAGGCTTCGCTGACGCAGGCGGCGCGGCGGGCGGGGTAGGGGCTGTGGGGGCCGCGGCCCGGGCCCCGGTGCGGGTGGCAGGGGCTGTGGGGGCCACGGCCGGGTCTGGACCCCTGCCCCCCCTCCCGACCCCCCGCAGCCAGTCCGGGGGGGGGGGTGCCCAGAGGGCTCCCGCTGCCAACCACGCCTTGGCCCTGGAGACCTCACACTCTGGGCAGGGTCTGTGGGGCAGGAAGCCCGGCCGGTCCCCGCAGACTGGAGGTCAGAATCCCGCACCGCAGGAGCCCCCAGACCTTGGTGGCGCCGACTGGAAGAGACTTGTTTGATTAATCTGCAAAATTGTGGGGATAAAGACATCAGGTGGGGGCGGGGAGTCAGCCGCGCGCCCCTCCCCCCCCCCACCAGGGGCTGTCCCTTGGACCTCCCCCTTACCTTTGGGGGGAATGCTCTGGAAGGCTGGCCGTAGGCACCCTTACCCCCAAGTGGCCTGTGTGCCCCCGGGGTGGGGGTCAGGAGGCGGATCCCCTCAGTGAGGGGGAGGGGACTGGACGCCGCCGGGGTGGGGAGGGTGGGGACGTGTGTTTTAAGGGTCTGTGGTGCTGGGGAGAAAGGTCGTGGTGGGGGGCGGGGCCCCGCTTCCCTCCCGGGAGGCTGTCAGGGCAGCGGCGCTGGGGACCGCGCTCTCAGCCACTCAGGCGTGGCCAATTCAGACACACCAAGGAAGGGCTGCTAAATTAACGGCGCTCTTTACATAGCGCCCAAATAAAACTGTAATCAGCCGCGCGTTACTTTTCATTAAGCGAGTCTGACAGCAGCATATCCAGACCCGACAGGGAAATATACGGCGGCGGCCGGCCGGTCTAAGATAATTCCTTAAGCTCCATTAACAACTCTTAGCCGCGGGAAATGGGCTCCCGGAAAACGTCTCCAAATCTAAGAGCTTTATCGACCCTCAAACCGCCGCTGATGCCTCCATTTCTTTCTTTTTTTTTTTCTTTCTACCCCCCCCCCCTTTTTTTTTTAACTTAAGGGAGACTCGTCCAGCGAGGTAATAGAGTTTGACACGACACCTTCTTAACTAGAGAGAGAGGCAGGGACACCAGCCCTTAAATGATATTTAAAAGGCAACCAATTAAGATTTAAAGTGATGGTCTCCTGAGACTGCCCGATTCATGCCCCACCACCTCTCCCCGGGCCTGCCTGCCTGCCTGCCGGTGGCTGCACACGGCCTGCCCGCCCCTCCGTCTCTCTCCCTCTCCCCAGCCTACCCGCCGCCGCCGTGTGTTCCCCTCTCCATTCTGTCTGTGTCTTTCTCTGGCATAAAACAAGAGACAGAGAAAAGATCTTTCCGTGCTCCAGTCCTCCCCAGTGGGAGGATTCTTGGGACCGCCTGTCTCCTAAGGCACATAGTAGCGGGTTGAGGGACACTGAGCCTGGCTCCCCCTGCGGACATCCAGCTGGCCACGTGGTGTCCCCGGTGCCCCGGGGCCCAGACGAGGCCCCTCCAGTGGGGTGTGGGCGCCCAGGCTGCAGGCCGTGAGGTCAGCCTCGCTCACAGCGGGCAGGCCGTCTGGTGAAGGGACAGCCCAGGTTGGGGCGGGTGGCACTTGGTACCAGGGGAGCGCTCTGAAGTGCCTCCTTCCAGCTGGTACAATTGAGGCAGAGGGAGTCCCCTGCCCAGAGCTGCTGTCCTCTGCGCCAGGGCACCAGGAAGATGCCGTTCCCTCCTTCACAGTGACGGTGACACTGGCCAGGGTATTTGCCCCATTGGTGCCACTAAGCGGGAGAACCTGGAAAGCCCCTCCGCCAGGATCACGGCGTGGGAAGGCGGTGAAGCCCTGGGAAGGAAACACCGTGACCTTTCCATCTGACCCTGTCTGGAACAGTGGGGCCCTGGAGGAAGAGAAGGCGGGGGTGGGGGGGGGGCCTTCAGGGAGGAGGGGGGCAGGGAGAAGGAGGGAGGACTGCCTTCCAGCATGTCTGGCATCAGCTTCATGAAATTGTGAAGAAACTGCCTTTTCCCCGGAGGACTCTGGCCCTGGGGTGAAGAGGGGTTTACCGAAGCCCCGGGACCAGTCAGGCCCCTGCACATTGGGGGATCCCTGAGCGGGCAGCGCCCCCACTTTGCTGCTGGGGTGCAGTGGCTGCTGGGGTGCAGGGGGCCGACGCCGCCCGGAAGGCACTGGGGCAGGACTGTACGAGGCGAGGCACCCGTCTCACCGGCCTGGGGGTGGGGGGTGTCTTCCCTGGCCCCAGGCCCCCTCCCCATCCCGGGGCTTATTGCCACTTCCAAGGAGATCTAAACACGAAGGGTGCAGTTCAGGAGCCAGAAGCCCCACCCGCTAAGAGCCTTAATGTCTTGAACTAAGCCCACCGAGTGAGCGCCCAAAGCGGGAATTAGAGCGAGAAGGGGCTTATGCAGGCTTGGCGTGAACCCTGGCCCACTTGGGGTGGCTGATGCCTCCCTTCCAGCAATCCAACCAGAATTCTGTGTCCGTTACAGTGGTGTGGTCACTCCAGGGAGGAGCTCCCAGAAAAGGAGCTGAATGTCTGTAGCAGCATCCGACCTCCACTTCTGGTGTCGATGCAGACGAGACTGAGCGGGGCCGCCTGTGTGCTTAGGGACTCTGTCATCTGGCCGGGAAACGGTCATGATGGGAGTAGAACTAATGGGGGCATCAATGTGGGGGGTGCACCAGCCTGGTCCTCCCTGCCTTTGCTTCTCAAGGCACTGTGCTATCTTAAAGGCATAACCCTTACGTTCGTCCGATCGAGCCGGTGGAAGGAGCTGATGGGGTCATGTGCACAACACTTGTGTGAACCCCGTTTCCACCGGCCCGGGGTTTGCAGATGCCGTGCTGAGGGAGAGGCACTGAGTGTCGGCCTGCCCGGCCCCAGCAGGTGCAAGCAGGCCTGGCCAGGAGAGGCTGGGAGAGCAGGAGGGGCCCACGCCAGGCCCCAGGAGCTATTCAGCAGGTCGGGCATACGTGTACGTCGTCGCTGTTTGCCCCTGTCCTGCTGGGATGATGCCCCGGGCCGGCTGTGGTGAGCTGGGAGGGCCCACAGCTGGCCTGGAGAGGGCCTTTGTGACAGACGGAGCAGGAGGAGGGAGAGCATTCACGGTGGAGGGAGGGGCCAGTCCAGAGGCCAGGGCACCGGAAGTGACAGGACTCACACGGGTGAGTGTAGGGGAGACAGGGACAGCAACACCAGTGGAGCCGGACTGAGGAAAGTGTAGGTGGGACAGTGAGCAGGGGGGTAGCTTCAGGTCACCTGCCACAGCCCCCTAGGGGCAGGAAGTCACCCAGTTCCCAGGGCAGGGCTGGGATGCAGTGGCTAGGTGTAGACAGGTGGGTGTAGGCAGGCCAGTATAGGCAGGTGAGTGTAGACAGGCGGGTGTAGACAGGTGGGCGTAGTCAGGTGGGTGTAGACAGGCGGGTGTAGGCAGGTGGGGGCTGTTCACCAAAGTGTGTCCGGCTCACCTGACATGGGGCGGCCAAGGACAGAAGAAAACCACCCAATCATCCACCAGAGTGCAGGCAGCAGAGACAAACCCCAGGACAAAGGAAATGTGGTTTCCGTGTGACGCTCTGACATTTGCTAGTGGCCTAGTAAGATTAGGGGCATCTCTGGGGACAGCAGGAAACTGATGGGTGCGTGTAAGTATGCGGGTGCCACGGGCCAGGAGAACAGCTGCACAGCGGCACGGCCACGTCCCTGCCGGGCTTTGACTGGCGCCTCATGGGCATCCTGGCCTTACCAAGGGCACCTGCCCTGGGGGACCCGCAGGGTCAGGTGAGGCCGCTCCATCGGAAACGCCTGGCAGACATATAGCTTGGTCCAGCTGTGGCCTCCCCAGTGCAGGGGCAGGGCAGGGAGAGGGAAGGGTGCCAGCACCTTTGGCTGAGGAGCTGCCACTGAGAGAGCCTGCCTAGAATGAGGCGAGCAAGCCCGCCTGCACCTACGGAGGGTTTGGGGGGGGGGGGGACGCCGAAGGAGAGACCTCGCTGAGTCGGCTGGAGGAGGAGGGGGAGCTCACCCTCTGCGCAGGGGTGAGGGAATGGAGCAGGGGGGCAGGACCCAGTGTCACGGGCCAGAGGGCAAGCAGCCCCAGGCCCCCAGGAGCCCCGCTCCCTCACAGGCCGGGGAGGACCCGCCCCACGACCCCTCCTGCGCACCAGAGGGCAATGCACTGGGCACGCGGTCCTGCGGGGAAGCGACGGCCGACCGGCGCCACTGGTCACAGGACCCCCACCCCGGGACCCAGCCTGAGCTCGAAGTGCAGCCCCGCCCCACCCCACCCCCGGGCTGACCTGGAATCGGGGAGCGTGTCCCCGCCCCTCAGAGACTGACTCACGTGCCCACAGCAGCCTCACCAGCCAGGAGCAGGGTCTGCCCCATCACACAAGTGACGCCCATTCACAATCAGCCTGCAAATGGGACCTTAATTAATGAATTTGATGATAGAGACTCTTTTCATGGAACATTAGCCCAAGTTCAAGATAATCAGCCTGAACACAAACTCCAGCTTCGCAACAACACTCGCCGGGGGCAGGAACATAATTTACGTCCGGCAAGTGGGTGGGCGCGCGGCTTCCGGGCAGGGGGCTCACCTCCAGGCACAGGACCGTCCAGGAGCTGGGGACAGACCCTTCTGTGGCACGGCGCACACACAGGCTGTCATGGGCACCTCTCGGGGTCATCAGAGTCCATTGCACGCGGCC
The DNA here is from genome assembly GCF_024362965.1 of Panthera pardus. Taxonomy (NCBI): domain Eukaryota; kingdom Metazoa; phylum Chordata; class Mammalia; order Carnivora; family Felidae; genus Panthera; species Panthera pardus. Next base: position 1,169,606 of record NW_026526765.1, on the reverse strand, counting down.
CTGCTTCCGCTGGTCTGTGGGTATGTGACGGATGCCCCCGTGTGTCCGTGAGAACAGGATGAAGGTTTTCCGAGGCGGCCCCATCTCTGTGGACGGGGCGGCCCTGACAGGGGGTGGGGCACTGAGGCCGGAGAACCCCAGGATTTAGGGGCCACAGCTGGCCTTTCCCGCTGGCACTTCGGTAGTGAAAACCGGTCACGTGCGTGGTTGTGGCTACCTGTGTGGGACCCTGGGGGCTGCGGGGGTGGGGGCAGCACCCCGAGGATGCTCCAGGCTGGGCCGGCGTGGGGGGAGGGCGTCCCACAGCAGTTCCGGGGGGAGGGGAGCCGCAGGGGCACACACGCCTGCCGTGCAGGGGAGGCACCCAGGGTTCAGAAAGGCAGCGGCAGGCCTGGCGGGGAGGGGCGCCCCCGCCCCGCTTTCCTCCTCCCCTTCCCTCCCCAGCTCAGCTCGCTGCCTCGCCGGGGGTGGGGCGCTGGAAGCGAGGCGGGAGGAAAATCCGGTGAGTGTGGCCTCACCAAGGGGCACTGCTGACCCCAGGGGAGACCCGGGGCCTGCGGGATCCGGCCACCCCGTACAGAGCTCACTTCTAACTCGGGCGCTGCAGGGGTGAGGCGCACACGGTGGGAATGGAGGAGACAGCGCTTTAGAAAAGGCTCACGCTCCTTCTCCACCTCGCCTGTGTCTTCAGTAACAGAGTAGCCTAGAACGTTCCACCGCAGGAGGGCAAGGAGCCCCTTGGGGAAGACACAGGTGCAGGGACCACACAGTTGGCCGAGGGTGTCCCGCAGGAAGGGGCCCCAGAGCCCTGGGGACGAAGCAGCCAGCGCTCAGGCACCTTCGTGCCTCCCCGCCCGCCCCCACAGCCTGGTTGGTTGCCCTCCTCTAGATTTCATTCCAGAACCCCAGCTTCCCCCATGGTGCAGCACACGCGGCTCGTTAGGGTGAATTTTCAGCGCATTTGCAACTTTTCACCCATTTCCAGCTCAGCGGGCTGGGGCTGCAGGGAAGTCCCCCCAGGAAGCAGTGGAAGGGCCCTCTGGACCCCAGACGGTGGGTTCCAGAGCCCCCGGCAACCCCCCTACAGACACAAACCACATTGTTATTTTGGTTTTGTTCCCAAGCTTCTGGAAACCAGAGGTCACTTTTTATTCCTCCCGTTCGAGTACAGACTAGATCACGTGGCGCACTGAGCTGCTGGGCCCGCACTGCCGCAGCACCCCTCCTCGGACGTCTTTTCTAGACGTGCCCGGTTCCACCCCCCCCCGGGGGAGACCGGCGACCAGGCGGCCTCCCTGGTCCTCACCTGCCGTAACAGCGCTGTCCCTGCGGTGAACATAGACTGCGTCGTCCGAGCCTGGGTCACCGAAGTCCCAGGCCGCGTCTCGCGGGCCGCCACCCGCCCTTGGCAGGCGTGGGTTCGTGGGGGGAACGCCCCAAGACCCCGACCTGCTTTGGGCTCTCGAAACCAAGGGCACCCCTTGTGTGGAGAAGTTACAGGGCTGTGGGATCGCATCGCAGGGAAGGGGGGAGACACAGATACGTGCACAGACTTAAAAAGCAACGTGACACGTGCACACAAGGGACACGTTAGACGGGGGAGAGGCAGTGTCTCCTACCTTTTCTAGGTGGTTCCTTGAAGATCAAGTTTAGGGTTTTCATCACGGCTTTGCTTTTGTTTCACACAATCACCTGACTTCTCATGCGGTTCGGAGAATGAGACTGTGGCCCTGAAGCACGTGGGGCCCTCGCGGGTCCCTTCTCGGCCCAGCAGTGCTGGTGCCTGATCCTGCAGTGTCTCTGTGCCCCTCCCCGGCCTGCGCTGACCCCTCTCCTCGAGTTCACCCAGAAAACGGACGTAATTCAGGCACTTGCTGCAAAGGGACAGCAGCGGCCATGTCGTCCGCCCGGGCCCGGGGCTCCCGCGCCACCACCCGCCCTCCGGCCTCCACAGGGTTAGTAATTGTGCCATCACGAGCGGCTCGTGAGAGGCTGGGGGATCGGAAACAAGGGAGCCTCGCTGTCCGGGAGAGAGAGGGACAGAGCGGGCAGGCCGCAGGACGTCCGGATGAGCCACGCCTGGGCTGGCATTCGAGCATCTGCACTGGGGGCTGTCCTGCCCACCCAGGACCACAGGCTGACACCCGGCGTTTCCTTCCAGAAGACCCTTACCCCAGCCTCCCCACTCCCTGCATCCCCTCAATCATCCACACAGGGCCGTCTCTCCACTGACCAAGCCTTGAGTGCAGGTGCACTTCCGGGAAACAGAACCTCAGGATAGAAATCTAGATGGAGTTTGCTGGTCGGATGGGATCCAGAGGCATCCGTGCTGCCCGTGGTCTGAAGCACCTACAGCCACAGAACCATGACGCAAGCCATCACCTGTGGCCGGCTCCAGACGGCCGCCTGTTCACAGGAGGCTCTGGTGACCAGGCGGCCACCACGTGCACCAGGGTAGAAACTTGCAGAGCAAGGGCCCAGGCATGAAGAACCCCAGGGCTCGGAATCCCCATCCTGGACCCCGTCAGGACCAGAGAGCTACGGGGCTGTCCTAAAGGAAGCCCTTCTCTCCAGTAGCCTGAGGGTCACAGGCTGGAAACCGGATTCTCGGGCCGCCTGGCAGGGCACCTGGGGTCCCAGCCCTGGAGGGCCTGAGCCAGTGACTGGGGCGGCACCATGAGAGGACAGGGACGGAGTCCAGTAAGGGGAGGGTGTGAGCCCCTGCCTAGTCTGGGCACTTCTCGCTGCCCTGCCCCCAGCCACCCTCTCCTTGTCCGGGAGCTCTCGGATCCCCATCACCCCTCGGTGCTTCAAAACCCGAAACCCACCTGAAATCCCGGGGGTCCAGGGCTCAGCTACAAACTGACCAGGAGGACGGGCCGTGCGCGCAAGAAGTTTGTACAATTTTTATGGACAGAACCACAGGGAGTCAGGAGGGCAGTGGCCCCGAGGGCAACAGGCCAGGCTGGAGGGCGTGGCATGCCCCACCGTGCACTCTGGCTCCGTGGCATTGGCTGGGGCGGCCGAGAGGAGCTCCCAGTGTTTCAGTGGCTGATGGAGATGTGGGCTCTCTCGCCGCCACGTGGAATTAAATCTGAAGGGGAGGACACCAAATCTCGGGAGACAGGACTGTGGCATCAGGTGGGCTCACCATGCCTGCCCCGCCCAGCCCCACCCATTCCTGCCACAGGCCCCAGCGCATCCCCTCCCCCGGCCCCGGGAAGGAAGCGGTCGAAGAGAGAGCCTACATTCTCGAAGGCCCTGCGAGGCTCTTCCCTGTGGGCTGAACACGAGAGACCCCGATTTCACGGGGATGGCGTCCCAGAGAGCCAGGGCCAACGGCTAGGTCTCGACCGCCAGAGACAAGGTGGGCGCGGGACCCCATTCACGAACCCCAGTAGTCAGCCAGCTAAAATCCTACTTGACTTGTACAATAAGGGAGACAAAGACAAAAAGCCTGGAAACGAGCAAAAACCGGGTCAAACCTCCAAGCCTGACGGACAAGATTCGACCTGAACCATGGCCTGCTGACCAACGCCCAGCTTGCGCCGGTTCCGAGGCCCCGTGCGGAAGGGAGGCCGTGTCCCCTGGGCTGACACCTCTGCACCACCAGAGGTGCGTGTGCAAGTCTCCTTCCTGACCTTCCCAAGAGGGCCAGCGTGACCGTGTGCCGTGTGAGGGACACATCCCGGGGATTTCTGCACAGTGGCTCAGGATGGACACTAATTTCTGGAAATCAGGAGGGCCGCAGTGGCCACAGTCAGGACAGGAACCCATGCAGGCAGGTGCATGGAGCTGGGGCTCAAAACCTTGAGAGATTCGGGGGTGGTGACCACAGTCAGACACCCACCGACCTCCCCGTGACCTATACAGGGGACGGCTGGACCTCGTAGGACGTCATCGAATCACCATAAACTCGGGAGGGTGGTGACCCCCGCTGGGGCTGACTCTCCAAACGTGGCTTCTTTAGTGGGAAAAGATCAACGCGTCCCTTCTCACCAACGAGTGGCTAACGATGTGCGAGCACATTTTTCTCTATGGCGGTCAGTAAACACCACCACACATACGGTTTCACCCGCAAAGAAGGCTGTGCTAAAGCCCCACTGTGTTCCCTGAAGCCCCACTGTGCTCCCTGGCCCCTGGGCGTGACCGGGCGTGCCGAGTGAGTGGCCTTGATCACAAAACGGAGAGCGGTCACCACTCCACACGGGGGCAGGGAGGAGAACGCCTGCAATCCAGAAGGTTCTCTGGGCTTTTCAGATACTCCCGTCCTGTGGGTAAAGAAAAGTTGCTGTAATCTGACACGGGGGAGGGGACATCTATTTGATTGGAGACGGAGTCTTCAAAGAGGTGATCAACTAAAGTGAGGTCACTAGCGTGGGCCCTAATCCAATCCGCCCGGTGTCCTGAGGAAGGGAGGAGATCAGGACACAGACACAGGGGGAGGTGCCCGTCCACGGGCCGAGGAGAGAGCAGCCTGTCCACCCGGCCCTCGGGCTTCCCACCGGCAGGCTTCCCTTGCTCGAAGTCACCGGGTCTAGGGACGGCCGTCGCCCCAGCAGCCCCCGGGCACTGACGGGGGGCGGTGGGAGAAGCTGGACGCCCAGACGCGGGCAGAGTCGAGGCTGACAGCCTGGCTCAAACCCCGTGAAACGCCGGGCCCGCAGCCTTTCCTGTTAGCAAGTGGTCAGGCATCTTGTGCAGACCTTTGGATTTGCTGCGGGCTTCCGCTAACACGCCCCGAGCTTTGCGAATGCTCCCGAGTGGGGATATCCCGTTTGCGCGCGTGTCTGCTGGGTTTCTGCGAAGAGCGACGCGCCCTCGGTACGCGGGCAGAGACCTCGGCTTTCGCGAGACGACGACGGGCTTCTCGTTGCAGGCTCGATGGTGGACCCCGCAGCGAGACCGCGTCCTGCGAGCTTCGCGAGGCCCGCGCCCTGTGGCATCGCGACGGGATCTCCGGCGCCGTCCTGGCACAGAGACAGCACCGCTCACGTCACCGCCACCTGGACCCGCACGGTTTGAAGCCCCGCTTCCGGCGGTCTTGCCTGCTCCACTCGAACCCATCTGCACTCACGGGGCCTCGGGGTGGGGGGCGGCAGCCCCGACGCGCACGTTACTGCCCAGTGACACCCTCGTAAATGAAACAACCGGGAGAGAACAGTGCGGGCAGCCGGGCAGAGCGGGCCCGTGCTGAACCGCCTCTGCGGCACGAGCTGGACCGGCGATGCCTGTGCGTCCCCAGGGGCCTCGGGCTCGGTCCCCTTGCCTGGCACTCCCCACACCCGGGGCGGTGTCCTTGCGGGACACAGAAAGGGCGGGGGCTGCACGGGCACGGCATCTTCTCTCTACAGCAGCCGAGGCCCCAAGTAGCCCAGCCCATGTCTGCAGGACCGTGGACGGGTCACAAGTCCGTGCACGGTCAAAGCCGTCTACCAGAAAGAAAGCGGGTGCTCCTGAGTCCCTCAGCCCATCTTGCTGGGGCTGTCCTGTCAGGAGGCTCTGCCTCGCCAGGGACAGCAGAACCACAGACACACAGGGCGAGGGACCTCCCTGCCGGGCGGCTGGGCACACAGAACCCCTGGCTTCTAGGTTATCAGACCCAAACCCAGAGGGGCCAGCAAATCTCTGGTTCCAGAAGAGACACTGGGAAGATGTCAGGTGGTGACACGGGACAATGAGGACAGGTCACAGGCAGGAGGGTTACTACGGCAGGAGGTGACTGTGACCCGTGGACAGGAGACCACGGGGCTAGGAAGTCCCTCGGTCAGGGCCAGCCGCCCCCGCAGCTCTGGTCCGGGGCACATCACTGTCCCACCAGAGCAAAGCAGAGGTTGGGGGTCAGAGAACCCAGGGTGGGGCCTCCGAGGTCCCAGAAACCTGCGAGGGAGGGAAACAGGGTTGTGGTGGAGGAAGTGTCTTTGGAACGACAGCCGTCCGCGAACGGCCTCCAGCGACAGGAGGAATGGGCACTGGGGCTTTGCCCTGGTTCCCCAGGCAGGCAGAGGGGCCTTCCTCCCTCTGAGGCCGGTCCCCAGGGTGGACCCCTTCCAGGGCCCTGCTCCCCCGCACCTCCTGGCGGGCGCGGGAGCGGCAGCGCTGTCCCGTCCGGGGGGCGGGGCGCTCTCGTCAGTAAGGCGGCGGCCCCCCTTCCTCCCTTCACCCCGCACTGACAGCTCATCAGCTGCACGAAGGACAGATGGCCCCGGGTCATCCTGCAAAAGTCAAATTGTCCTTTGACCTTGCCCACATGACCTCCGCATTACTCTTCCGTGTTGCAGAGAAATAGCGCATAAATCGCCCTCGCCTCCCGCCCCGCCGTTTCCCTGTGTTTCTCCGGGTTTCTCGCTGTAGGGGAAGCATCCACAGCCCCGGTTGTGACAAATGTCCAACAGTCAATGCACGCTGAGTCCCGTGTCCTTGGGGGGGCTGCAATTCCTGCCCTTTGCTCAGACCGTTCTTCTGATTGTTACTATAGACGCTCGAACAGAAAATTTGGAAAACACAAAGGAGTTTGAGGAAAAATAAGTCACGTGTGACGCCCTCACTCAGAGCGTACGTAATCTTGATGAATTTTTTCCAGTTGCTGTCTGTAAGCACATCTCTGCAATTACTGTGCCAATGACACTGACAAGTCTTTTCAGGAACATTGGCCCCAGGAAACAGCTGGCCACGGACCTTTACCAGGAGCACGGAACCCATGATGCCTTTTGAAGTAGATCTTTCCAGAGTCTGGGTGGAGAGGGTGAAGCATTGCACGGGGGCGGCGGTCACCGCTGGCCTCACCCCGCCGCTCCCGGGGGCCCAGCGGGGCACCACGGGGCCTTACCCCTCGGGTCCAGACCACGCGAGGCACCTTTCGGTGCCGGGGGCCGCGGGAGACCGGCGGGGGCTGCTGGGCACACGGGCGTCTCAGTGGCCAGGCTGCCCGAGCCAGCCACCGACGGAGCTTCCCGACAACACCTTCGAGTGGTTGCCAAGCCACGGAGGCAGGGCCACCAGTGGGCTTCCAAGCATCTACCACGAAGCCCAGGATGAATCCTGACACCATCAGTGCCCCTCGCCCTCTGCCCGCCTGCCATCTCTGAGGGGTCTGGGCTCCTTGAGGGCAGACGCCCACGGGCAGTCAGCACCCTGCACGGAGCGCACCCCTGGGCCTCAGGTGTTCTGGAACAAGGCAGACTGCGGGAAGTAAGGGGTCGTTCCACAGCCCTGGACCCTGCAGGGCCTGTGTCTGGGGCGTGAGCTGACCTGGAAGGATGTCTGGGCCGCCTTTCCCGCCGGAGAGGACGAGGAGCCCCAGGGACGTGCGGGACGGACGATCCTTGCTTTGTGTTCGTGTGTTTTTGCCTTACTCTAACGTAGGCGTGTTAACGTCGACGTAGATAAATCTGTATTTAAGTCTCAAAATTTTGTCACTGCAGTATTTTATTGTTTAAATGGAAACACAGCTGACGCCACACTGGCGACGCCACCTCAGTCTCAGGTGCACGACGCAGTGCTCCAGCTCTCTGTGCTGCACGGGGCCCACGGGTGTGTTAGCACCTGCCCCCATCCGCACGACCGCTCCGGCCACCGGGCCCTTCGTCACCCCTGCGCCCATCTTGCGGAACCCCCGTCCCCTCTGGCAGCCATCAGTTTGTGCTCTGCATTGACAGGTCCGTTTCTGCTTTTTGGGTGTTTCTTCACGTGTTTCATAGATTCCACGCAGGAGGGACGTCGTGTGGTATTTGTCCTCTGACCGTTTTGCTCAGCATAGTACTACTCTCTGGCTCCTTTCGTGTCCTTGCAAATGGCAAGATCTCGTTCTTTTTCACGGCTGAGTGATATTCCGCCGTGTGTGCACACCGCCCCTTCCTCGTCCATCCATCAGTCGAAGGACACAGGCTGCCTCCCTTCCGTGGCCGTCGCAGGTAACGCTGCCGCAGACGTCAGGGGGCAGGTGTCTTTTCACATCCGGGTTTTCATTTTCTTCAGGTAAGTACCCAGTAGTGCAAGGGCTGGGCCGTAGGGTGGTTCTATTTTCGACTTTCTGAGGACCCTCCACACTGTTCTCCGGAGTGGCTGCGCCAGTTTTCACTCTCACCAACAGTGCACGAGGGGCCCCTTTTCTCCACATCCTCGCCAACACCCGCTGTTTCTTGTGTTTTGATTTTAGCCACTTGGACGGTATGAGCTGGTGTCTCATCGTGGTTTAGATTTGCATCTCCCTGATGATGATGATGGTGAGCATCTCTTCATGTGTCTGTTACCATCTGCACGTCTTTGGGAAACGTCTTTTCAGGTCCTCTGCCAATATTTTCATTGGATTATTTGTTTTATGGTGTGTAAGTTCTTTACGTACTGTGGACATTGATCCTCTATGAGGTACATGATTTGCAAATACCTTCACTAGGTTGCCTTGTCGTTTTGTTGACTGTTTCCTTTGCTGTGCAAAAGCTTCCTACTCTGATGTAATTCATGCTTGCTGTTGTTTCCCTGGGACAGATGCGTCCCTGTAAAGGTCAAGGTGGTGGTTAGGTCTGCTCAGGGAAGCTAGGTTCAGCCGGGGAAGATCAAGGCCACGCAGAGGAGAAAGGAGCGGATCTTAACAGGTCCAGGCAGCTTAAAACCAGGAAGAATAAAACCAAGCCATCCTCCCACCCCGGTCAGGGCCGGGCGCTCCGAGGCAAATTCTCAGAGACCTCCTGGGGCCACAGGACCACAGTAGGTGTTGGACTTCCCCACAGGCTGTCCTCCTCGGGGATCTAGATTCTTCTCCCCGTGTGGGGGCCCAGGCCCCACCGTCCTGCCCTTCTCAGGGCCCTGGGCACTGCTGTCCCAAGTACCCTCACAGTGGTACCCACGACACTGAGGACGATGGTGTCCAGCCAGTGGGAGGACCTTGACCTGGGCTGTGAGCCAGCGAGCCCACCAAGCTGGCATCCCTGGAGTCCTGGGACGCTCTGGGCACCCCCCAGCAGGGGCCTCGTCCCCAGAGCCTCGCCCACCTTGTCTCCCTGTAGCCCGTGGCCGCCTCCCTGGCCATCAACCCCTAGACAGTACACCTCAAAATGTCCCTTTTGACTTCCAGTGCCAGTGTGTCCTTCCATGAACAGCCTCCTTCTCCATTATTAAGGGATCGGGAAGAGCCACAGGACAGGCTTCCACAGGACGGGGTCCTGGCAGAGCCAGGAGGGCCCGGGGGGTCCCTGGAGCTGCTGTCGCCCCCACATCTGGGCCCCAGGAGCAGCGCTCTGGGTGTTAGTCCTTTAAGGACTCCTACAGATTAGGAGTGACCACGGACAGCTTCTCTTTGCTGTAAATGTCTGGTGGAAGCCAGACTCGTGTCGTTCGGCACTTAGCGTGAGGATTATTGTCGATTCTGGCGTAACGGCAGACCTTCAGAACGAACACAGAAGACACTGCTCCACTGGTGGGTCTTTCCTTCCCGTTTCTGAGTGGAAGCCCTGATGCCCCTAAGAAGCCGTTTTCACAAAGATTCCTTGTTACATGGGAAAGTAGTCTTCCCATTCTCCATCTCCCTTCTGCCAGCCTGGGCTGGGCGCCCCTCCCCATCTCAGAGCCGTCCGGCTCCCTGCGGCCTCAGCCTTCCAGATGGTTCCGTCTTAAAACGGGCTCTCGGCCTCAGAACCGCGGCCTCCTGTACGTCTCGGCAGGAAGGAAGCAACGGCTGTGCTCCAGCCTTTCCGGGTCCAGAGCAAGTGTGCGGCCCACACCACATTTCTAATTCAAACTTTATTGTGTAATTATAGTGTGAAACATATGATTTTTCTCTTTATTTTTCCTCTCAGTTAACGGTAAATTTTATTGCATAAATAAATTACACATGCCGTAATTCATGCCTCGCAGCCTACACACCAATTAAACCTGAGGTTGACACAGTGCACGCACAATTACAGGTGATCTGCAAAGTGAAATAGCCATTTATTTGCTCTGCAATAATAGTCAGCGCCGTTTAGCTACATGGTGGCTGCACGTCCGGGGAGGCAGGGCTCTCGGAGCGGCGATTTACAGGCTCCGTGACTAGGGTGCCGGCGGCAGGTGGCCTCACGCCCTGGGGTCTGGGCATGCCCTGCACGTGGCCACACAGATGGGGGGCCTGGTGCTGCTGCCCCGAGGAGGGTCCCAGCAGGACGGTGCACATCTTCTCTCCAGAAACATCCTAAAGCCACGGGTCCCCAACAAGCTTCAGCTGGTAATCACCCTGCCCCTCCCGAAGGGTGTGACCAGGGGATGGTCAGCAGGGTGCCCTGTCCCTCCAGCTGTCCGTGGCCCCTTCTGAGGAGGCCTCCTGGTGCAGGCCTCCTGGTGCACGTCCCGATGGCTCCAGAAGGCTCCTGACGCGGTCCTCTCCTGTGCAGGGAATGTGCACATCCCACTGGCTCCAGAAGGTCCCTGATGCAGTCGTCTCCTGTGCAGGGAGTGTGCACATCCCAATGGCTCCAGAAGGTTCCTGACGCAGTCCTCTCCTGTGCAGGGAACGTGCACATCCCCATGGCTCCATAAGGTTCCTGATGCGGTTGTCTCCTGTGCAGGGAACGTGCACATCGTGATCGCTCCTGAAGGTTCCTGACACGGTCCTCTCCCTGAGGGTCACCGCTGTGAGGCGAGAATGAACAGAGGCGGAGGAAACCGGGCAAGAAAATGGTGGAAACAGCAGAGGTGGGAGCAGCTGAGGGACGGTGCTCTGGCGGGTGGACTGGAGAGTCTCCCGCACCCGCGAATGGACGCGGGTCTCAGGTCAACTCGAATAAATGAGGGACCGGACAACTTACGTCCGGAAGCGAAGTCACAGAACCACGGAGCTGGGCAGCACAGGATTAGCGAGACGACCGGAGAGCCAGTCTGTCCCCAGGGTGACAGTCCACCGCATCCGCGGGACACAGCCAGTGCCACAGCTGCAGACGAGACGCACGCGTGCGCTCAGCCTCTGCCTCCGTGGATGCCGAGGGCCGGACGCCACGGCAGGGCCACAGCCCGAGGGTCAGGTCAGCCCGCAGACGTGGGGGAGTCTCCACGGGTAGGGCGTTGAGCATGCCCCCCGTCCGTGCCACAGCCTGGGGCCTCTCCCTCCACGCGGAACAAGAAAGACAGCTAAGAATCTCCAGGAGGAAAGCGTAACGGGCCCACCGGCGAGCGCCTCCGGGCCCCACCGAGCAGAACCAGGAGCCCAGGCTGCGCCTCAGTGCGGAAAACCTCAACCCCGTTCTGGAGGGTGACTGTGATGCCACCACCCCTCCCGTAAAGGCTCACTTCACAGAGGAAACACCCCGGTAGTGTGTTTCTGAAGGAGCGCTTTCCGGACCCCTCAGCGCAAGCGGGTGTCTCCAAGGCCGCTAGGGACGGGGCTGCGGCGGGCAAGGCCCGAGCGGAAGGTTCTGGCTCTGCGTCCTGGCTGGCAGGAGGCCGGGTGCGGTCCGAGCCTGGCCTCGCCCACTCAGGCTGTGGGGCCACCCCCACCCCGTCACCCCCACCAGCTGAGCTCTGAAATCCACTTAGAGCTAATCATGCAACGTAAAGGATTTGGTCAACGCTGAACGCACACCGCCTGCCTTTTTAAATCCACACCCATTGAAACTCACTGCAAGTTACTGCCAGCCAAGGGCCTATTAAAAAAGATTTGCTGTTAGTCTAGTGAACAAGCGTGGTGTCTACTCCACATTTAAATCACATTTTGTTTTAAATTTTTTTTAAGTTTGCTTACTTTTCAGAGAGAGAGAGAGAGAGAGAGAGACAGAGTGTGCACAGGGGAGGGGCAGAGAGAGAGGGAGACACAGAATCCGAAGCAGGTTCCAGGCTCCGAGCTGTCGGCACAGAGCCCGACGCGGGGCTCGAACTCACGGACCAGGAGATCATGACCCGAGCCGAAGTCGGACTGAGCCACCCAGGTGCCCTGAAATCACATTCTTTATTGAAGAGAATATATAAGTGGGACTCTTCGGCCTCTGAAGGTGCCACGTGGAGCTGCCTTCACCCGGCCACCTGTCCACTGCGGCCACACTACTGGGCGTAACACGCACGTGGCCCCACCGAGCCCTCACGTGAATCTGCAGGAACACCGCGACCGTACTGTAGGAGAGCACAGCCAACCGTGACGTTCCCCTCAGCCATCTGTGGGGGGACGTGGATCTCTGCCTTCCAGACTCGGGGCCCCGCCGTGTGACCCGCCTCAGCCAACTGGATTCGGGCAGGTGCCCCGTGAGCCACGTGAGACTGGAGGTTGGAGGGCCGCGAAGAGCTCCCACCCGGCCTCCGGTTGCCACGGCCGCCGTGAGGAAGCCACGTCCCAGTGGGGCTGCTCACTCCTCACGGCCTCATGGCCAGGGTGAAGAGAGGCGCAGAGAGGCGCCAGCCCACGGCCGAGGCAGAAGCGCCCTGAGATTCAGGGGTGCTTGTTACACGGCAGAGCTGACCGCCCCGCAGAGTCAGGCCCCAGGCCCAGGCCGTTGTCACCCTGGTCGACACGGCCTCGGGCAGCTCTTCCCGGCGTGTGCGTTCCCACGACCCCCGCCTGGTGTCATCCTGTCCACGGTGTAGGGGTGGAAAGAGGCTCCCCAGCTGCTCTTTGCTGGGCTCTCGGGCACTTTGGCTACAGCCCCATCCCGGACCCCCCCCACCTCCTCCAGAGGCCCCGTGGTCCCCACAAACTGCCCATCACTCTCCTTCTCCTGTCTCTGCCCAGTGGGTGCTGGGGATGCAGGTTGAAGGTCAGCTCTAAGAGAGTGAACATCCCACCCCCGCTGGCCACATCGAAGCTGGAGCACAGGCCCAGGATGGATGACAAGGTGCACCCCCCATCCCGACACCACTCCGATTCTCGGCCCGGGACCACCCTGATTCTCAGCCTGGGCCCCACACGCCCACCAGCCCTCCAGCCGCGAGGTGGCTTCCTCTGTGACCCTCGCGTGCCTGCCCGCACTGGCCCCCAGGTGGCTCTGGGCTGGGTCCCCTCTGCTGCGGGGCTCTGGCTCCTCGAGGACAGGGGCCAGGTTTTGTTTGAGCCCAGGTCCGGCGGGTTTCACACAGAGGGCTTTGGGGATGTTGGGAGCCATGAGACGATGCCGTCTGGAGCTACCTCTCACTTTCTGGCCGGGCATGAATTCAGCTTAAAGCGGCCGTGGGTTCGGGGACAGACGGCCCCACGAGACGCACGGCCACGTGGGTGCCAAAGCCCCCCATGAGGACTGGCCACCTGGTTCCCACCAAGAACACAACAGAAAAGTCACCCCCACGGTCGGTGCACCCATTTTCGCAGTGCGCCAAGGCTAGGGTCCTCGCGACTCCCAACCTACCTGTGAGGCGACAGGGGTGGATGATTCCGGAAGGAGCCTCCCGCCGGCCAGGGGAGGAAGGGAGGAGGTGGGAGACAGGTGATAGGCCAGCCCCAGGCTCACCTGCGCTGGTTCCTAACTGCACAGCTCGTTTCCCGGCCCCGCGGTGACCCAGGTGCAGGGACCCCACGAGGCCTCGGCTAGACGCCGCAGAAGAGGCCACCCTGAACCGCCAGGCGAAGGAGATGTGGGACCCGCCGTGGGCACACGCTGCAGAGGAAGCTTGGAGCCCCGTGGGCAGGCTTCGGACGGAACCGTGTCTCCTGTGAGAAGGCCGCGCAGCGGGGGACGAAAACAGCCGACGTGGAGGACTTGCCAGTGCGCACCTGCCAAGTGACGAACCCGGGCTGAAGGCTGCGCACAGCACGCGTCAAGGACACGGTGGAGGCGGCGGGAAGTTGAATGGTCTCCAGGGGCGGCAGTGGGGAGGGCGGGACGAACAGGTGGAGCACGGAGGAGGTTTGGGGCAGTGAGACGCTCCCGGGTGGCACCGGAACGGGGGGCGCCCGCCAGGGTACGTCTGTCCAGACTCGCAAAGGTGCAGCGCCAAGAGCCACCCGTGTAGACGGGAGGGGCTGGATCACGGTGTCTCACCTGGCTCACCTGGGGCACAGGTGCGCCCAGCCAGCGTGGCACGTCAGCGGGAGGGGAGACCGGGAGGGGCGGGACGTGGAGCGACGTACTTCCCTTCGGGTTCCTGTGAACCTAAAACTGCCGTGAAAAAAACAGTCTGTGAATTAATAAAAACAATAAGAAATCAAGAGTGTGGTGAGGGAGTCCCCTGATGAAACCCATCATTTCATTCTTCCTGCAATGAAGCCACCTTAAAATTATTTTTCATTGTATTTCAGAGTTTCTGTTGTTTCGCTAAGGTTACTAAGAAGTACATGTGTTGCATGAAAAGCTAAGAAACACGGGACTCGGGCAGTGAGAGTCCTGGACGCCCGGCCGAGGTGAGGCCTCCCGGCGCTTTGAGGCAGCTTCCTGCCGAGCCTTCCCGGCCGGTCCCAGCCGTCGCCTGCTCGCCCGCGCTCCAGGGCGCACGTCAGGGCCGAGGGCGGGCTGTGGGGGGTTGAGTTCTGAGGCCGGTGGGGCCCCAAGAGGTCCCCAGAGGCACGTGAGCCGGGTGCGAAGGAGGTGGAGGCCAGCAGGCCCAGACAGGCCGGCCGCCCGCCTCACATTCCTGCCCCTCGTTGACAGGCATGCAGGGAAAACGTTAGGCTTTTCCAAGATCCAGCCGGCCCGGCTGATGAATGAATGTTCCAGGCCAGCTCGGCCCCGGCTCTCCTGCTCTCAGAGGGAGGGACGGCCTCCGGGAGGGGCGGGGTGGCGCCTGTCATCCCCCGGGTCACCGGAGCCTCTGGAATGTGCCAGCTGGCTGCTGAGTGCCGCCCCCCACTTGTGGGTCCTCCCGGTGCGCGCCCGCGGGGGTCAGGCGCCCGCTCCGGCCGGCTGACGTGTGTCATCTGGCAGCCGCTGGCTCGCATCCTGCTGCAGGGCCCACGGCAGCGGGGAGCGCCTGCAAATACCACAGCGACAGAGGGTCAGACGTGACAGGCGGAGGTGAGGAGAGGTCGCCTCGCCGACACTTCCCCGGCCTTCCAGCTGTCACTGCCGGCACACACCGCGGGCCGAGGGGGCGCGAGAAGCGAAACGCAGGTCCAGACGGACGGAGCTTCCAGAGGACGGCACGTCATACTTTCCCTGCAGCTCCAGAAAGTTCCGGGAGAGCGGAGGTGTTGAGACCCCAGGCCTGCGGAAAGTATGCGTGCTGTGCGTGCACGTGTGTGCTCACGTGCGCGTGGCCGCACGGTAGGAGGCAGTGCCCCGAAGAACCACGTGGTGAGTCTGTAGGTACGTGATTATCTCGAGATGACCCCACTCGCGACATTTGCCTCACAAACACGAGGCGTGACGCCCGGGTTACAGTGCGGCTGACGAGGCCCCTTTCTAGAGAAAGGCCAGACACGCGCAAGTGATGGGTGTGCTTCGCGTGTGTCAGCGGCCCCCCTGCAGGGCAGACTTTCCTCCCGGGGAGGAGGCTGAGGGGCCACATCCGGGCCACGTCCAGGTCTGATGGCCTGTCTCTGTCCCTTGGGACACACGTCTGTCCCCAGCCCTGCGCACAGAGAGGACTTGCAGCGTCCCACACGGAGAAGACACAGCTCCGCCCGTGCGAACAGGAGGAGCTGCGTTCTGCTCACGTGGCCCCTGTGGCTGCTTCGTCTATTTCACGGCGCTACCACGTGGGCACTGGGGGTGGGGAGGGAAGAGAGGAAGGACGGAAGGGCCTTGGCAGCTGAATCCCGGGCCCCCCTCGGATGCCACACCGGGGAACACAAGGAGGGACAGCCAGACTCCCGCCAACAGTGATTCCCAGTGTCGTCCTTAGAGACGAGGCAGTGCTGGCATGGGTGCGGGTGTGTGTGTGTGTGGGGGGGAGGGTGTGGACGTGAGTGTGTGCACGCACACACGCTCGTACTGTGGGGACCGAGCTCCAGGCCTCTGGCCCTGTGCTGCTTGGGACTTTCCCAGAACAGCCACCTGCTTCTCACAGCCAGCGAGGGAGAGGGTGTGCTCACCAGAAATGTCCCAATCTTGTGGAACGTGACCACAGATGCGCGACGTAACCATGCGACGCAATCACGTGTATGCGATCCCAGCCCCACCCACAAAGAGGTGTGAATGTGGGGGAGGGTCACCGGGACCCCCTCGGTCTCTGCCACAAGCCCTGGGTGGGAGCGACAACCAGCGCTGGAGAAGTAAGTCAGCAAGCTCCCCAATCTCACAAAAAAACACGCTGTGTCCCTTCAAAACCGAAGGAAGCCCAGACGGGTGCAATCACAGTGTGGCCCCCGGAACACGGTCTAACAGCCGCCCTGCCCGTCCAGCAGGCGGGCACCGTGTCGACGCTGTCTGCGTGTTTCCCTGGAGCAGAGTCCGCTGCCGCTCTCCCGCACGCGGTCCAGCCCAAACGGTTGGCCTCTCCCGGCCCAGCACCCGGGGACCTCCGCTCAGGCCCTCGCTGTGACAAAACCCCGGGAGATCCCCCACTGCAAGGTGAGAGGCACTATGTTTCATTGTACAGAACTGAACAGATACAGGTTGAATTGGTCAAAAATTTTATTCCAAAAGCAACAGCGGTGATGAGAACGCACCTGACCTCGGGGGGGAGGGGTCTGAGGCTCCTTCCGGACCAATCTGGCGGCCTGGATTATCCCCTGAGTCTTTTCTTAAGAACAACAGCAACAAAAAGTCTTGTTCCAAATAATGGCATCATCCAATCCACAGAAAGGAAATGGCCTGTGCAGGCAGTGATGCCTGCGGACGGTACGGTGGCTTCCCCCACTGGGGACAGTCTCCAAGTGTCCCCACACAGGGCGTCCCACTGCTGGGGCCCTGGGTCACACACAACACCCCACCTCTGGCCAACTCAAACAGAAAAGGGCCTTTGAGAGGACACCGGTGAGCCAAAGAGCCAGGTGTGGGTCACCAAGGGCCAGGCTGGCGCTCAACTCGCCCCAGCGGGAGCCTGAAAAGCCCGGGGGCACTGGAGGGTCTGACTGTCCACCTTCCTGGAGACTTCGTGCATCTCACAGTCAGTGTCCGCACAGGAAGCCATTCCCGGGCCCTATGTCTGGGGGGTCACCGGGACACCACGCCCGCGCCCACCACTGGGCTGATCACTCGGCCCCTGGCACCAGCGTCCCGGACGTGTCGGAGAAGAGCCCCCAGCGTCACTAACGGGGACCCTCAGGGCTGTCCCCTGGCGGCACCGCTCGTCTTGCCTGAGCCTAGAAAACCCCGTGCCGCCTGTCAGGGGCTCCGGCGCCGAGCAGAGGGCGCCACGACCGCAGGGAGGAGCCGCGTGCCCTCTAGCCACACACGGCCCGGGTTTCCAGCGCACTCGGGCCCACCACAGCCATGGCAGGTGGGGGAGTGCAGGTGGCCCGTCCAGGAGTGCACGGGGTCCTCGTCGGGGAGTGCACGGGGTCCTTGTGCGTGTGACCCAGCACAAGACAGGGACCGTGTGCGTGTGCCCCCAGGGCTGTGCGGCCGAGCTCATGGCGTCTCTCCAGAGACAAGGGGCCCTCTCGCCGCCACCGTAAGTGGAGCCCAAGGGACACTTTGGAGAGAAGGCACGGGGCCACCAGAGCCAGGACAGCTGCCAAAGACCCAACGCTTCCGCCAGCTTCCGGAAGGTCTTCCTTGTCTACTGGCAATAAATGTTAACAGTAAGGGCTCTCAGAGAAAAGGGGCAAAAACAAAGTTCCACTTTACCAGCACCCGGCACTGAATGGTCACGTGTGGCGTTCAGAGGAGACACGACGTGTCCCTGGCGGGGACGGGATGGCGAGCCGGGGCAGCCCCACGCGCCCTCGGACCCCGCGTCTGCAGCGTCCACCCTCGGGCTCGCTTCTCTGGCGTGTTCGGGCCCTGCTCCCACGGTCGTAAGGGAGTCTGCAGCTTCCGTGTTCTAATCTCTTCTGTCCCTGTGACCAGGTGTTTACGCAGCGTCTTCTGTGTTACCGCAGAGCCCGGCTGGCCCAGACGTTCTCAGCGCCAATGGCAAACGCATTTCTTGGTTCACTGAAACCCACTCATTGGTTTGAGCGAGTTTACAGAATGCAATTTAAAGATGCACACTGGTTAAAATACATTTCCCCTCTCGGTTGTGTATCAGGGTATCAGGGTTGGTTTTTTTGTTTTTTATTTTTTTATTGTTTGATCAGGTTTTAAGAGAGAGTGGAATTTATAATTTAGAAAACTCTTTAAAAGATCGTAACTCGTGAAAAAATATTTTCACTTTGGCCACACATGTGTGTATAGGGTCTGAGTAATAAAAGGTACCTTATAAAAAACACAGTCAAGGGACCTTTACAATCATACGAAAAACCAGTTATAATTCCAAAGCGCAACACTGTCACTGTGGAGTGGTGTTCAAGAATGAGTCGTGTCACACAAGCGTAGGTTCTGAATAAACACTGCGTTTCGGAGCTTCAACGCGGTCTCGAATTCCGGGCAGGGGTCTCCTCGCCCTCCCCGTGCAGCCCCCGAACGCTTTATTAAGTGAGAACATCAATCTGTAGAGAGTCCCGGCGCTCTGGGGTGGCTTCTGAAAACGCTGCTTAACGCGGGACAATTTCGTCCTCCCTCCCCTTAAATCAATCACAGGGAATTAGAAAGCAATGGTTATTGGGGGAAAAGTCTGTTTTCCGATCGTCCTCCGCCCATGCAGCGAACCGTCGCGCACGTCTGGAGGACTCCGCGAGGCTGTGTTTGGTGTCGATAAATGCAGGTGATTCTACGGTCTTTCGTATGCAGAAGGCTGCTTATTTACAGACGGATGCAGGACCCACAAAGAGAAATGCCTACTTTTTAAACAAATCGGCCGCCTGTGCCCTTCTGATACCCTCATGTTGCCTGGAAAACGCAGGACCGGGGATTTAAGGAAAGCCACGGAGAAGCCTACGGGAAGATTCCTGTCTCCGTCCTCGTCATTCTGGAGGCCACGTCTCAATAAACAGCCGTTCCGTCCTCCCCGCCAGACCACCTGTGGGCCCCTCCCTCCCGTCGCCCCAAGCCCAGCCGGGCCCCTCCCTCCCGTCGCCCCAAGCCCAGCCCCTCCTAGGGGGACTCGGGGGCGCTCATGCGTGCCGGCAGGCGTGTCTGGGCGTCTGGGAGCCACGGTGGCGTTGATGGCGCTGACAGCGGGCCAGGCCGTCCGGGCTGTCTTCCCAGGTCTGCCTTTGACCGTTCTGGCAGCCGGTGGCCACTCCCCACCGCACGACCCCTCTGTGCCCTCTGGGTGACAACACTCCCTTTTCAGCCTCTCCAAGGGTCAGCAAGATAACCCCGTCCCCAAGAGGGCTTATCTCGGTCCTTCCTCCCTGGCTGTCCCTGAGAAGGGACAGAACATGGTGGGGGGGGGGGGTGCCGAAGGATAGCGGAGCCGGTGGGGAGGGGAAGGGCCCCTGGGACTCGACTGCCCTCCTCCTGCCCCAACACAGCCCTGCATCATTCACCCACACCTGGTGCCGGTCTCGAATCTTACAGAACCACCAGCACGAGGCAGGCCTCCCTGGGAATGGGCCCAGCCTCTGCAGGCAGGACCATCCCCCAGGGGGGTCAGGGAACGCTCCGCGGGGATCGTTGCTGCCCCCTCTGTGCCGCAACCCCAGCCCCGTACCCTGCCTGGCCCGGCACACGGGAAATGCCACTGTGCGAGGCCCATCCCAGCCGCCCAGCAGGGCCTAGAGCATGTGTCCAGCCTGGTGACCGAGTGGTCACCTGGTGACAGGCCCAACCCCCCGCTCCTGCGTGTGGCCTATGACCTCCCCGGGGAGCTCGTGGCACTGTGCACGGACTCCCAGCACGGGGAGGCAGCTGGGCACTTTCCACACACAGAAGCGTGTTGCCTCACAGCCCTGGGGGCAGAGGCCCCGATGCCCCGACATCGAGGTGCCCACAGGGGGTTCCCGCTGCTGCCTCGGGGGGCGACCCGACCCAGGCCTCTGGCTGCCCTCCATCCCCTCTGGTCCTGGACTGCCGACGCTCACTCCCGCCTCCGAGTCTGCATTTCCCTCACGTGAGGACACCAGTCATATGGATTTAAGCCACCATGACCTCGTCTTCACTCTGTCACATCTGCAAAGACACCATTCCCAAATAAGGTCACACCCCCACCCCCCCCGTCCCAGGTCGGCAGGAGTTTGGGGGAAGACACTATTCAACCTAGCACAGGTGTGACCAACCTGTCGGCAGCGAGGGCTCAGCCCCTGAGCCCTGGGCTGGACCCCGGTCCCCTGCACTCTGGCCTCCCACCAAGTGACACGCTCCTGTCACACTGTCCCTCTGAGGGGGCTGCTGGGCTCTCCCGTGAGGCTGACATCCTGGCACACGCTTATGCACACGCGCACACGCAGACATCTGCACATGCATGCACACATGTGGACACGTGTGCACACACAGACACATGCACACGTGCAGGCACGTGCTCAGGTACACACAGGCACACACAGACACCAGACACACGCACCCGCACACACGCAGAGACACACATATGCAGGCACAGGTACACACGTACGTGCGCACACACATGCACGCGCAGGCACACGCACACCCACGCACACACGTGGGTTGGCCTCCTGGCAGAGCGCCCACGCACACGGGGCTTTCTCGTCCGAAACAGCCATTTGCTCCGAGGACCTGCAGGAAGACAGGTATTAAACGCCCGTCGAGGGGATTCTGCGGTGGCTCTAGACAATCGCGGTGTGAAGCGGCCGGGGTGGCAGACAGAACGTGGCTGTGAGGACAGCGGTTCAACAAGGAAATCAAGGAAACGTCTTGTTGCGACATTAGACAGCGTGAAGAAGATGATGTATTAATTAAATAGGAGACTAAACAGGACAAACCTTTGGAACGGGAGACATAACATTTCAGAGCAAAATCAACATGGCGGGGTAAAGGTCGCAGAAGATCAAGTAAGGCGCTAACAGTGGTGCTTTTCCATTTTCTGATCGATCAATATTACATTTTTCCCAAGCTGAAATGCAACGGCAGAGTTATTGCTAACCTTTCCCTCACCCTTCCGTTGTGTATAAGTCACAGCAAAATCACAGATGACTTTATACGCCACGGAGTTTTCCAGACCCAGACCCCCAGGTGAGCCGAAAGCTTCCTCAAAATCTATTTCGTTTGAAAATGGGAAGAATGAGCGTCTGCACCACGTAGACAGCGGAGAACACCCAGGCCTTGGAAAACAAGTCACCGTCTGGACAATGGCTCGGTGCCCGCCGGCTCCCCCGGGCGCGAGAACCCCACGTGGGATCCGGCCTCTGCAAGCGGGAGCAGTCCACGCTTCATTTGCCACAATTGACCAGACCGCACCTCTCCCGTCTGAGACGTTATTTAGGACACTGCCCAAAACCCTTCTCACGAACCAGAGAGGACGGGCCCACGTGGGAGGAGAGCCTGAGGGGAGACGTGAAGCCTCATGAGACCCCAGACGGCCCACCCGCGCTTTCCCGGGCATGGGGGGGAGGGGGGGGTTGGTTTGTCCCTTTCGGGCCCATGCGTTCCCTTCCCCTGCTGCGCTGGGAACGGCGTGCCGGGACCCCGACGCCCCACGATTCCAAGCACGGCAGGCGTGGAAAAACGAAACAAATTTGGTTTGAAACGCGTCGAGCAGGACTTAGGCCCCGTGGAAGGTGACCCCGTGCTCCGGACGGGCGGCCCGGACCCTGTCTCAGGAGAGCGTGCTCTGGTCCCGTCCGAGGGCCGAGTTTGGAGTTGTAGGTTGGCGCCCTGCAGGAAAATCCTCCCCCAAAGCATTCCTGGTCAAAATGACACGGTCACGAATCCCGAAGAAGGCTTCTATACACTTCCGATTCACAGTAAAATAAAAATAACATCCCTGATTTGTAAAAAGATCTGGATCTCCTCTAAATCTTGTGAGGACAACTGAGCAAACACACAAAGTGTCCGGAAGCGTGCGCTCATGAGTGTGCACGAGCGCCCGCGCCCGCGTGTAAGGAGGTGTGAGCGTGCTCCAGCGCACCGTGCGCTGAGAAAATGCGCCTTAAAAGAGTAAAATGTGGAATCTCGGGACCCTTAAGCAAACGAGGGCACGCCTCCTGGGAGAGCCGGGGGCCGGGGTTGCGGGGCCGCGGCTCTAGGGCACAGGCAGGGCCCGGCGCAGCCGCTCGGCTGGGCCCGGCTGTCAGAGCGCCGGGGCCGTGATCCCCAGCCAGCGCCAGGCGGCGGCCTCCCGCGCAGCCGAGCCACGTCTGCGCTGTTTTATGACAATTAAGGAAGCGTTAAAGCAAGGCTGGGCTGGAGACGGTGATTGCCCTGCGGTGAAATTCCGCCTGTCTTCCACGAGGCCGCCACCCTGGGCTGGAAGACGGCCCGCAAAGATGTCACAGGTGGGATGGAGAAAGGGAAAAATCACACACATGAACATGTCATGAAAACGTCTGTGTCTTATTTTTTAGACGTGGCATTTCACCTTGGATTACATAAACGGTGAGATTTCACCGTGCGGTTTTTGTCTAGACTCCCTGGGGCCCCGTCATGAGGGATGGGGAGCCTGCGACCTCACCGTGAAGCCCGGTGCGGGCGAGACAGCCAGCTGTCCCCCGCACACGGGCCCCCAGGCGGCGCTGCGTCGCGCCTGGGTCTGGGGAGCGCGGGTGGGCTGCGGGAGGCCTCCTGTCCCTCCCGTTTCTCGTGCAATCAGCCCCGTGAATCGTCTCTCGAGTTGGGAGAGGCCGGGACGTGTTTAGAGTCCAGCGTGGTTTCTGCCCAGACCTCACCGTGGGGCCCAATCCCCCAGCCCCCGCGGACCCGGTGGCGTCCCCACCACCCTCCTGACCGGCCTCCACCCCAGCCTGGGGGCCCGGGGGTTGCTGTGATGCCTGGCCGGGTTTACTTCCCTCTTCTGACACATGATACTATCTGAGGAAACAGCTCTCTGGCCCTCATTTTTAATGATATAATGAAATCTCATTTTTAATTACCTGAACAAAAAGGTTTCAAGTCCGTCAGATTGCTCTCAGGGCCTGCAGAGGTATTAACAGCTCCAGAACCAATTACCTACATTTCCTTTTTACTTATTGCAAATGTGACCTTTTGTGAGCGTGTGACGGCGAATCTCCCGCTGTGAGTGCGTATCCGCCCGGCACGGGGGCCCCCGGTCAGGACACTGCTCATCCGCGCCCCTCTGATGGCTGGAGGACAAGCCGTGTCTGGACAGGGATCCGGGGCCAGGGGGCCCTTCCCTTGACGATCCCAAACACGACTCTTCTAAGGTGGCATCCCAGTCACGGCCCAAAGGAAAAGCCAGCCCACCCACCCCCGCCACCCGCCCGGGAAAGGGGAAGTCGTGCTCTCTGTGTGGAGCGGACCGCGGCCACCGGTGTGGACGTGTGAACGCAGACGCAGGGGTGGGCGGCGGGGGCCGGGGCCGAGAGCCCAGACGGGCCCCACCACCTCCCTCCAAGTGTCCTGTGCCCTTGCTCAGGCTCGGGGGCCCGTCTAAGCTGCCGCCCCACCCGCCTCCTCCCTGCTTGGGGAAGGCGGGCGGGAGGGCTCCTCGGGGAGCAGTAGCAGAGCCGAGAAACCCAGAGGGGCTGCAGGGCTCAGCAGGAAAGACCCACTCCACAGCGTCCTTGTGTGGGAGCGTCGCCCCACCTGCCAGGACCAGGTGGGACCCCCCCCGGGGCCGGGTGCCAGCCCCAGACACGGTGCAGACGGCCGTGACAGGCCAGCCGCGGTGGGGGCTTGAAGCCCACGGGTGCCCACGGCCAGACCGCAGGGCTGGACCAACTTGCCGGTGGCCACTTGACCGGCCCCGGGTCCCCCGCGACATGGCCACGGGGCTGCCTCTGTCCCCGAGCATGCTGCACAAAGGGAGAGGGGAGGACCGCCCATCAGGGACGCAGGCCGAGCTGGACGGAGGCCACGGGGCTCCTGACTCTCGAAAGATAGTCCCCTCATGACTCTTCAAAATAAACCCACGAGCGTCTCTGACAACTGTCCCCAGCCTTTCATCCCACACTGGGGGGAACGGACAGATGAGATCTATTTTGTGCAGTAGAGTACGGCGCAGCGAGGCCACGGCCATGGCTTTTCTGGAGTTTTCAGCCGTAACCGGGAGTGGTTTTCTGTGCGGTTTCTTGGGAAGTCACTGAAACGCGCGGCCGAGAGGTCAGCCGCGTCTTCCGTTTGCAAACTCTGTCAGAACGTCCGCACGCGGCGGCAAACTCCTGACGCCAGCAAACTCCCGGAGTCAACCCCCTCACGGCCCCGGGCTGCCCCCTGGCCCACGACGGCCATTTGAGCCACAGAACAAGCTCCATTTATTAGCCAAGCTGCCATAACTCACCGCGAGCGCAGAGGGGAGAGGCGCCCCCGATCGCGGAGGGAAACTCAATTAGCAGAAGCGGCCGCAACATCCATGACGGCAATAAAGCGCCTCCCGCCACTGCCGGGGGAGAGGCCTGGAGTGATTGAGACAAACAGCCCCCGCCGGCCGCGTCCGCGCACAGGGAACCGGGACTGCTCAGGGGCCGGGGACAGGAAGTGGGGACCCCTCAGGGGCTGGGGACAGGAAGTGGGGGCCCCTCAGGGGCTGGGGACAGGAAGTGGGGACCCCCCAGGGGCTGGCGGCAGGAAGTGGGGACCCCTCAGGGGCTGGGGACAGGAAGTGGGGACCCCTCAGGGGCTGGGGACAGGAAGGGGGGACCCCTCAGGGGCTGGGGACAGGAAGTGGGGGCCCCTCGGGGGCTGGGGACAGGAAGTGGGGACCCCTCAGGGGCTGGGGACAGGAAGTGGGGGCCCCTCAGGGGCTGGGGACAGGAAGTGGGGGCCCCTCAGGGGCTGGGGGCCCCTCAGGGGCTGGGGACAGGAAGTGGGGACCCCTCAGGGGCTGGGGACAGGAAGTGGGGACCCCCCAGGGGCTGGCGACAGGAAGGGGGGACCCCTCAGGGGCTGGGGACAGGAAGGGGGGACCCCTCAGGGGCTGGGGACAGGAAGTGGGGGCCCCTCAGGGGCTGGGGACAGGAAGTGGGGACCCCTCAGGGGCTGGGGACAGGAAGTGGGGGCCCCTCAGGGGCTGGGGACAGGAAGTGGGGGCCCCTCAGGGGCTGGGGACAGGAAGTGGGGACCCCCCAGGGGCTGGCGGCAGGAAGTGGGGACCCCTCAGGGGCTGGGGACAGGAAGTGGGGACCCCTCAGGGGCTGGGGACAGGAAGGGGGGACCCCTCAGGGGCTGGGGACAGGAAGTGGGGGCCCCTCGGGGGCTGGGGACAGGAAGTGGGGACCCCTCAGGGGCTGGGGACAGGAAGTGGGTGCCCCTCAGGGGCTGGGGACAGGAAGTGGGGGCCCCTCAGGGGCTGGGGGCCCCTCAGGGGCTGGGGACAGGAAGTGGGGACCCCTCAGGGGCTGGGGACAGGAAGTGGGGACCCCCCAGGGGCTGGGGACAGGAAGTGGGGACCCCTCAGGGGCTGGGGACAGGAAGTGGGGGCCCCTCAGGGGCTGGGGACAGGAAGTGGGGGCCCCTCAGGGGCCGGGGACAGGAAGTGGGGGCCCCTCAGGGGCCGGGGACAGGAAGTGGGGGCCCCTCAGGGGCTGGGGGCCCCTCAGGGGCTGGGGACAGGAAGTGGGGACCCCCAGGGGCTGGGGACAGGAAGTGGGGGCCCCCCAGGGGCTGGCGACAGGAAGTCGGGACTGCCTGCCGCAAAGTCACATGCTTCGGAAGTGCAAGCACGGGTGGCCCCAGGGAGGCGGCGGCCGCGAGCTGCTATGGCCGGGCGACGTGGCTTGGAGCAAGCCAAGGCAACAGGGAAAGGCCACGCTCCGCTTTGAGCGAATGTCTGGGTCCCGCTGCTGCTCCGAGTGTCCACCCGGCCACCCATCGGCACCTGAACTTGGGCCACCCTGGAAAGGTGTCCAGGGTGGGGAAAGAAGCAGGCTGTCCCCGCACAAGACAGGGGAATGTGCTCTGAGCCCCTCAGGCACGGCCTCTGTCCCTCCCCGTCGGCTCTGTTCAGGCAGTGCCCTTTCCTCAAGGCTCTGAGGGCCAGGCTCCCCATCCGCTCACCCACCTGCCTGGCCTCAGCCCCGCTGGACGCCCTGGGCACCGCCTGCTCCCAGGCTTCGCTTCTCCCAGACGCCCAGGGCGGTGGACCGTCCTACACTACGCACACCCATCCCCGAGGAGGCCCCGTCACTCGGGGAAGCCTGACTGGCTGTCTCCCTCTGGAAAACCAGGGTGAGCTGGCTTTTCCTTCGGGCCAGGACCGGGATGCCTCCTTGGAACAGTGTCTAAGCTACGGCCTCCTGCTGCCAATCGGCGGCTCCCCTGCTGACACGGGAGGAGCGTTTCAATCAGGAAAGGAGCGGAGATTGGTGCGGGCAGGCCGGCCTGAGAGCAGGACGCATCAGTCGCCCTCGGAGACCACCCTGCACCAGCCAACAGCCAGCCAGGGCACCCAAGGCCCCGAGACTCATAAATCGGTCGGTTCCTGCCCCGAGCCACTGATTCGGGGCCGTCTGTCATGCAGCGTTCTGGCGGAAAGGGGTAACTGACACACGGGCTCCGAGGACCCCCCCTCCCTTTGCTGCGGAGAACGCCAGCTCGGCGGGTGCACCTGCAGGGAAGGGGGCTTCTCCGTGCCAGGAAGGAAGCTGCCAGCCGCACGCACACAGAGCAGGGAAGCCCAGGCAGCGTTGCCCCACCCCTGCCCCGCCCCGCCCCCGCCCTGCTGGAAGAAGAGGCTTCCCAGCCCTCACCTTGCACTCCACCTGCTCCCCCTCTGTTCCATTCTGCAGCGGCATCCACACAGGACACAGACGTCGTCACAATCAGCACAGTGTTCTGATTTGCAGCTGAGTAACTGGGAACTTTCTACCAGACCCACGAAGTCACAGCTACAATGCTTTCGGGGAAATAAATCATAACTTTTATTACACTAACATTTACACAGAATGAGTCAACTCACTGCTAACTGTTAGCCAGATTAGCACAACGCTGGAAACTCAGGAGGGGAGCCGGCTGAGGGCCCACGCGCATCCAAGGGTCCCGGGGTCGGCAGCCTCGCTCTGCTGGGGGGGTGGGGGCCCCTCCGTCCTCAACTTGCTTCTCGTGTGGACTGTCAAGGAACTCCGTGGACGTGCCGAAACCCCACAGTCACTCTGTGCCTAGCCACCAGCTTTGGCCTGTTCACAGACAAGTCGTGCTGTGTGGCGGCCACCGCGTGGTGGGAGCGCACCTGTCTCCTGCGCGCTGCGGCTGGGACCGCTCCCTCTCCAGAGGCTGACGAGGCACAAGCTCGGTGAGAGAAGGCAGCCCCAACGCCTGGCTCCCAGGACCTGTAGCCAAGGATGCCAACACGCTCTCCTTCGCGGCTTACTGAAATTGTTGTTTGCCACGCTGGGAGTTCAGATAGGTCACGTGAAAATACGTATGCATTCATTTAAAAATAAAAAATCGGGACGCCTGGGTGGCTCAGTCGGGTGAGCGTCCAACTTCAGCTCAGGTCGTGATCTCACACTCCGTGAGTTCAAGCCCCGCGTCGGGCTCTGTGCTGACGGCTCGGAGCCCGGAGCCTGCTTCGGATTCTGTGTGTCCCTCTCTCTCTGCCCCTCCCCTGCTCATTCTCTGTCTCAAAAATAAATAAACATTCAAAAAATTTTAAAAATAAAAACAAATCCATTACATGTTAACATAAGTATCATTTTTTTATTAAACTTATTTTTCAAGAAAAATGCTGAAAAGGGTGGCATTGTTTCACATTTTCCGAATTCCTCTAATGTCCCGCTCAGTAGCTGACAGCTGTGTGCTCCTGCATTCAGTCTGCAGTGAGAGAGAGTGTGCAAGCAGGAGGGGCAGAGAAAGAGGGAAAGAGAATCCAAGGCAGGCTCCACGCTGTCAGCACAGAGCCGGACTCGGGGCTCGAACTCACAGACTGGGAGATCATGACCTGAGCCGAAGTCAGACGCTCAACTGACTGAGCCACCCAGGCGCCCCTGTGAGGTGTGTTTTCATAGTATTTTCAGAACATGTGGATTATTCTTCTTTGATATTACACCAAAACTCAACAAGTACAGTTTCCTAAGCTTAGTCATAAAATAAAATCTGGAATCCTATCCATAAGTTTTATCTGTTATGTTAAAACCCACTGGTCCAGCTTGTGCTTCGAATGCATCTTTTACCCACACATAATTCTGGAACAACCCGCGTGGGTCATTCACAAACTATCGAGTCGTTCGGCTAAATATGTCTTCCAGATGTCAACACGTTTTATTTTACAATAGAAGCAAATCATATTCATGAATGTCCCCATCAATCTCCTCATTAGTCTGTAAGTCCCGGGAGATGAGTTTTCCAAACTCCCGGTATTTGTCTGAAAGCCCGGGGCTCTGACAACGAGCAGTGCTCGTGGTTCCCCCTGAATGGCAGTCTTACCTCATTTGGTTTTCAGACCAGGTCCCCCTCGCCACTGTCTGTTGGCCGTTTCCTCTAGGGAGACGGTGCCGCTTGAACATGGCCGTGGGCCTGGCTCTCGGCTCGGCACATCCCGGGGACTGCAACCCGGCACGGAGGGCGCGCCTGCGTGCCCCGCGTGCCAGGTCCTCGGTCAGGGCCACTCGAGCTCGGCCGTGGCTGCGCGCCACGTGGACTCATCATGGGAGCTGGCACCTTTGTCAGGGTCTCCGGCGGCCGAGAGCGCCCGCCCGCCCGCAGAGCCGGCGCCCTCCCGGAGCATCGCGGCGTGGTGCCGGGACCTCCCTGTCGGTGCGGACGTCAACGCCATGAGAGAGCAAATAGCACGACGCTGGGTGATGGTGGCCCTGGGGCCTGGGGGCCTGGGGCCTGTGCGTGTGACCTGGTCCGGAAATAGGGTCTTGGCACGTGTGGTCAAGTTCAGACGAGCCCTAGATACAGCGACTGTGTCTCCACAAGGGGAGGGAGTTTCAGACATACAGAGCGCAACGCGGTGGGAAGACCGAGGCGAGGGAGGTGTAGACGAGGCGCCTGTGAGTCAGGACGCCACAGACCATCAGGAACCAGCAGCCGGATGCTGAGAGGGGCCTGGGACACGGTCCCCACCCCCAGGGGCTCCAGAAAGACCAGCCCTGCGACCCCTCCCCCCTGACCCCCGGCCCCCGGAACGGAGACAGAGTGGACTGCTGTGGCTCTCACCACCCGGTCTCGGGTGACATCTGCCTGTGAAGATGCTGGGAGCACGGGGAGCACCCCTGGAGACCCGCGGCCGTGAGACGCTCCTCCCACCCGTCCCCGGAGACTCCGCTTCCCGCACTCAGGCCCGCGGGCTCTGGGGGCTTCATGGTTCTGGTCGTCCGGGGGGGGGGGGGGCTCCTGCAGCGGGGGCCGTTTGACCCGAGTGGGTCTAAGTCCTCGTCACCCCAGACAGGGCGAACGTGTCACGCTGACGACCGCTCACCGGGCTCCGGGGAGGACCTGTGAGAAGGGCCACACCGACCAGTCCTGGACCCACATCTGACTACCTGGCTCAGGGGCGGGGAGGGCCGTGCGAGGGGCTTCAGATTCTCCCCGTGTGTCCCGCACCGAAGGGTGAATTTCCCGCTTCCGCTGAACCAAAACGGAACGGGGCTTGGTGCCCCCGAGTACGCACTCGTGAGGTCACGGGGGAATCATTCGTTCATTCCCTGACCCACCCGCGAGCACTCCCCTGCTCACTGGGGGACGGCGGTGGCTAAGAGCTCATGGCGTGCCGGAGGAAGACAGACAGCCGGAAGGTTCCCGGATGCCTGGGGCCAGCAGGCTCCCACTCAGGCTCCTCCCGATGTCACTGCTGTGCTCCACTCCCACCACACGCAGCTTCTCTGCACGGGGCCCCGGGCCCGCCCTCCCCCTGGGCCCTGTTAACACAGGTTCCCCACACCCCAGCCCCACACCTGGCTGTCGGGGACCCCAGCACAGGGGTGTTGAGGGAGGGGCGGAGGGGCAGAGGGGCAGACAGAGGGGTGAGCCAAACGAAGGGCACTAAGGATTGACAAGTTTTGTGTATTTCTATTTAGGATTTTAAAGGCAACTTGTGTGGAGTCCCCGCCCAAACACACGTTTTTCTTGTAACCTTGAGTGGTTTGTTTTATTTTCTCTCGTTCTCTGTCACTCTGTCTCTGTCCCTCTGTCTGTCACACGCACACTCACGTGCACGCACACCACAGCCGCACGGGGCTCAGCCACAGGGCTCGGTCTTAATGCTGCAGCAGATTGAGTTTCAAGACTCCGAATCACCCTCTGAGCCACGTGAGGGAAACACGGGCTTACAAGGCAGCGGCCTCACAGGAAGGCCGCCTCACGAGCACGCGTGACTGGAGGGTCACACTGGAGGGTCGCACTGGAGGGGCTCCAAGTGTGGAAAGGAGTGTGCATCGATCACGCCCCTCTGTGGGACACAGCAATGCCCCCGCTGCCACGGGAAGTCAACCCCAAATACCAGCAAGCACCCAGGCACTGCTGGGGCACAGGGGCAAGGAGCTCACACGCCTTCCGGCACCTTCCGTGGTGCTTCCCTGACTCTACCGCCCGCTCGGGGCCTGGGCCCTGGCCCTGGGACCCTTCAGCCACCGGCCCAGCATTCGGCAAGCTCACCCAGAGGAGCGGATCCCAGAGAGCCTTCCGGAAGGTTTCGGGAGGCGGCTTATTCTCGGGAGGCTGTCAGTGTCGGTGAGGAAGGCGATACGAAGGACGACATCATGGTGAGAAGACCCTTGTGGGGCCGCAATCGTGAGCTCACGGGGGCTGCGCGGGGAGGGGGGCGGGGGGCGAGGCCCCCTCCCCTCCCCCCACAGCAGGGTCACAGGGCTCAGCCACAAGCACACACCCGCCTCTCCACACAAAGGGTTCCCTTTGAGCTCTGCAGACCTGGCCCCGGAGCTAAGGTCACAGTCTCTGGTCCAGGCACGTCCGGGGCCAGGACCAGGACAAGAAAGGGCCCCTCGCCACGTTTAACGCCAAGAAGGCCCGGCGGGGTGGTCACTACCCACAGGATCAGGACCCATGCGCCCAACAGCGATGCACAGAGAAAGTAATGAAAATACAGATGCACCGTTTTCACGAAGGTTCTCAGCCAAGGGGTGCCCGGGGGGCTCGGTCAGTTAAGTGTCCCACTCTTGATTTCAGCTCAGGTCATGATCTCCAGGTTGTGGGATCGAGCCCTGTACCAGGCTGACAGTGTGGACCTGCTCGGGATTCTCTCTCTCCCTCTCTCTGCCCCTCCCCACTCGTGTGTTGTCTCCCTCGCTCCCTCTCACTCACTCAGAATAAAGAAAAAAAAAACTTAAAAAAAAAAAAAAAGGTTTCCAGCCAAACGATAAGGGTGTCAGGACCGGAGCTTTATTTACCAAGGAACACAGACAGATTGGTAAAGCCAAGATACAAACCGAGGTGCTGGGCTGAAAGTCAAAACGTGGCACCCACAGTGAGACCGGGGTCTGTCCAGGGGCCTTCGCAGAAATGCTCTCGGCATCTGTTTGCTCCACGGAGGAAAACAGGGCCGAGCAGAGAACACCCTGCTTCCTGGCTATGTTCTGGCCTTCAAAAACGATTCCTTGATCCCGCGACTAAAATGCTGTCGCTCTCCGGCGGGGCCCCAAGCAGGCGGACAGCAGAAGCCAGGAAGCACTGTGCGCAGGGCCGAGCCAGGTCCTGAACCCCACGGGAGCACTTCCCGCTGCTCGGAAGGGAAGTTTTGCCCCCCACCCCATCACCCCAAATAGAACACCTTCCTCCAGGATCGCACAATCCCTCCAGGGCGGGTCTGGGGAGAAGTGACACTGGAGAGACTTCTCGAGCGGCCACGGACGTGAAGCTGAGCCTGAGCCACGCAGGGATGATGGGGATGCGGGATGAGCTCCAGCACGCTCGGCTCGTCCACCCGCGTCACGCCCACCCCTGCCTCTCGCCCGCAGGAGGAAGACCACGGCGGTCGCCCCCCACCCACTGCCAGCAGGAAGCAGCGTGTCTGCACAGATTCATCCCCACAAACCACGGGGATTAAGCTGATGGGAAAAACTCGTCCTCTGGCCCCAAAAATGAGGGCTCACGTTTCAGCAACAGCTCAGAAAAGAGCACAGAGGCCGACAGTACGCAGGGGCGTCCCTCTGCGGGAACCCGGACAGGGGACCTGTCGGTGCCCGTTCATTCCCACCAGCGTCCTCGTGCTCCCTCCCCCTCCCGTGACGCCCGCCCCCCGCCCGGGGTTGTCCGCCGGCTCCCCGAATCCTCGAGGTGCCCGCTCGCAGGCCTGGGGCGGCCCTGACGCGGGACCTCAGTGCAGGGGGGAGGACGGTCGGGGAGAGGCCGTGAGTCTCGGCTGGCGCATGGCATCTCCACAGGACCAGGGGGGGAAAGGCCTGCGTCCGGAGCCCCCACGCCCAGCGAACACGTCCCGCAGACACGAGCGCGGACCCTGAGACGGTCGTCGGGACGCGGAGCTCGAAGTGACCCCGAGGGAGGCACAGACGTTCCGGGCCCACGTCCGGAGTAGCAGATGCAGCACCTCCTGGCTGTGGACCGTGCCGGCCACCGGCGGGGCTGACGTGTGGAAGCAAATCCGCCGGCGGGAGGAGAGGGGGGATGGCTGGATCCCCGGGGCTGCCCCACGTGCTCGCGGTGTCACGCAGACGGGCGCGTCGTGTGATTCCCAGGGGAGCCACAAAAGGCACTAAACGGTCGACTCGAAACAGGTGACAGACGAGAATAAAAGGGGACCGTAAAGTCCTTGACTGACAGCAGGCTGGCCGCGAAAGTGGCACCCGGCTCAGGGACCAGGTGAGCCGAACAGGAGCACACAGCGAGACGGCGGGGCCGGCCGGGTCAGAGGGCGCCGCGTGCCGTGAGAGCGAGCCCTCCAGCGAGGAGGGGACCAGACACCATGGGACAAGCGTGTGAGTGGATCGTAGGAACGTAAGTCTCGTGACGTACAGCAGGGGACGTGGAAACGCATCCAGGCGGCGCACGGCTGGCCAGGCTGAGCCCCAGGGCCAAGTGCACACAGACCACGTCCCGGGGGGAGAGGACCCCCGAGGGGGGCTGCCCTCAACACGCCCGCTCAGCTGGGGGCGGGGCCCCCACACCTGTTCCAGCCCCAGGACCCCTACTCAGGGGAGCTCCTCCGGCCCCCAGCACATGCCAGAGTC
The DNA here is from genome assembly GCF_024362965.1 of Panthera pardus. Classification (NCBI taxonomy): domain Eukaryota; kingdom Metazoa; phylum Chordata; class Mammalia; order Carnivora; family Felidae; genus Panthera; species Panthera pardus. The sequence continues at coordinate 1,136,578 of NW_026526765.1, read as the reverse complement.
CAGAGTGGCCGGAATCGGGACTGGGGGCACAGAGCCCGCCCACCGCCTCCCCTTCCCCTGGCCCCCCCCAGGAGGTCTTGCAAGGCCCCTCGAGGAGCGCCCGCCCCACCATGTCTCGGGCTCCGTGCACAGCGACGCTAACACAGGTGCCTCCCCCCGGACTCCCCCGTTGGGAGGTCCCTCCCCACACCTCGGCCCGCTGGCCTGAGGCGGAAGAGGGCAGCTCACAGAATCCACGCACGGTCCCGCCCCCCCGCCGCCACCACGGCTGACTCTAGCTCTCTACCTTCTTCACTGCGGTGACAGAAAGGGGATCTCGGCCGGCCGTGGAGCGACCCCCTCAGGGCCTGGTTCTCAGGACCCTCACTCCAGGGCGTGTCTGGGGGCCCCGAGTCTCCAGTGGGAGGTGAACTGCCCACCCGCCACCCCGGGACAGGTAGAGGTTAGGACCTAGTTCTTGCCGCCTGGGGACACAGTCACAAAATACCCGATTGTCCTTCAGTCCCAGGCGGGCTCGGCAGGACTGGCCTCCATCACCACAGGCAGGCAGCACGTGGCCACCAGAGGGCCAGAAAGGTCCAGAAGGCGAGGAGGGGCTGCCAGGGTCTCGGGGCAGGGTGGGAGGGGCTAAGTTCAGGCGGGAAGAACCCCCCGTGTGCAAAAGCACACGGGAGTGAGGCGGGAGGTCTTCGTGGCGGCCAAGAGCGAAGGCGGAACAGGACACGGGGGCCCTTGGAGGGTTTGGAAGTGTCGAGAAGGGGGGCCTCCCAATGGAGGACACGAAGCCACGGCCCCGGGTACACGGTGGCCCCCCGAACCATCCAGGCTGCTGTCACACAGGGATGCTCCCCGGGAGCAGAAGGAGCCTGCACAGTCACCACCCTCTGACCCCGCAGCTCCACGGAGCCTAAGCTGGACCGTCGAGGCAGGGGACACACATCCCCACCCAACGGAACCGGCACCTGCACGTGGACTGAGAACCGTGTGAGTCTCCAGACAAGCCCCAAAGTGAAATAATCCAGAGCAGAAGCCGGCGTGTCCCCAGAACTCGGGCAGGGCCGCAGCTGGCCTCACCTCCCTCCCCCTTCCCTGGCTTTCTCTGGGGTGGCCGTGCTTCTGACAAGTTCCCAAAACCTCTCCCGGACTGCAAAAGTGCCCCGAGTGTTACGATCGAATCACTGCCTGCAGAGGGTGGCCACCACGTCTAACTCTGACGTTGCTAATCTTATTGCTGGGGTGACTCCTGTGGCCCCGTCGGGACATCTAACCTCGCTGGCCCCCCACACGCAGATCCGGCACGGTCCCCACCGCCTGCAGACAGCGTGCAAAGGTACTGCGGCCCGTCCCTCCACTGGCCGGCGCTGGGTTCCCCTCATCCATGCCTGCAGGGCACGGGCCACTGCGCCCGCCGCTGGCCTCTGAGCTTCCAGACGCGGCCGAGCGCGCACAACTTCCCTAAAAGGAGGTTTCTACGGTCCGTGTGCTTGAGATGAGGAAATGAGGCAACTTTCACGACTGGCCACTGCAGAGCCAAGCGTTACCCCGGGGCCGCGTCTCCTTAGGGGCCTGGTCTCTGTTAGCGCCTGGGCTGGCCCCCCTGCCTGCTCACACAGGTGGACGTCCAGCGGGCGGCGGATATTCGGGCCACGAGCCACGTGTGCCGAGTGTTCCTGGACCAGGGACCGCCCCGTCGTACCCGTGCCAGTCGCTGGAGTCCTTGCTCACGCGGGCAGCCAGGAGGCCACGGACGCTCCGTGTGACCCACCAACGGGGAGGGACGTTCCTGTCCGTGGGCTAACTGCCCTCAGGGGGTCCCCGTGATGGTGGGCGTCCCCGCCAGGCCGAAAACAGGCTCTCTCCGCTGGAGTCCCTAAATCACGAGGATGTCAGAAATCCCCAAAGAGAAAGGTCAAACCAGGAGCACACAATTATCACAAAACGGGAGAAGGAATTCACTGTGTGTGAATAGTCCCAGAACCTGACGTCAGCCATTCAAGGCGCTTTTCCGAACTGGGTCCGCCAGCTTTCCTCTCTGCTGCTTTATTTCCCGGGGCCGACTGGGGGACAGGACGGTCCCCAGAGCAGATCATCTACATATACGTTAAGCTGTTAAAAGACTCCTGATCCATTTTTTATACGACTTGGTGCGTTTGGAGAGTGACCTGCTGAGAGGTAATTGGGTTAGACGTTAACTTTTTAAATTATAAATAACTGCTCAGAAACGAAATTTAAAATCTCCCCGCGTCTAATAAATTAGTACCGTAACAGTGATACCGGCCTCTGAGGAGTCGGGCGCGTTCAGCGAGCACAGGGGGCAGCCCGGCGGTGTCCCGGGTCAGCAGTCACGCCTGGAACAGGGACCCAGACCGTCCCTCGGAGCAGACACTTGGGCGAAACCGCGCACAAATGCACCGATGGTCAGGCTCACCAGCCCAAGAGGGCCCGTCCTCGTTCCGGGGGCTCCTGGCCAATCACCCCCAGGCCAGGAGGCCACCTAAGAGGTGCCCCGCGTGGGAGGCTGTGCCCACTGCACACCCTCTCGTGGCCACAGAGCCGGGAGGCTGGGCAGGGGGCTGCTTCCCCGGGGCCCCACACACCCGCCTGCGAGCCTGCGGGCCAGCGAAGCTGCAGGTCCGGCCAGATGGCCTCCGGGTGGGGTGTCCCGGCTGAGGGACACTCAGGGGAGGGGGCTCCTGCGGGTCGGTGGCCTTCAGGCGTCCTGTCCACCAGACGGAGCCAGGACTCCACAGGACTGGTCTCCCAAAGGTCCCTTCCCTTTCCCGCCGCGGGTTTGCGCGGCAACATCACACCTCGCCGGCCTCCCGGCCAAAGCTGGGTCAGGTGTCAGCTCCAAGGGCGGCCCCGCTGGGACCGGCGGCCAGGGCTGCGCACCACTGCCCTCTGCTGGGCAGGCCGGGCAGGGCTAGCGGTGCCCATGCTGAGCGTGCCCCCGCCCGGGTCGCCGCCCCTGCACCTGCCTTTCCGGGAAAGCGCTGTCCGCATTCCTCCCTGCTTCTAGTCCAGATCCCAGTGCCGGACGGACGTGTTTGCCATGGCTTGGCTGGGGGAGGTGGGCGCCTCTGGGGACCCTCAAATGGGCGAGGCCCGGGAAGCGTGTGCACCCAGCCCCCCGCGTGACCTCCATCAGCGCCCTTGTGACCCCAGGGAAATTCCTTCCTCCACTCACCCCAGGGGCCCTTGCTGGCTTTTCCATCCTTTCTCCATCCTCTCTAGAAATCTTAGCCACAAACGTTTTCTTTCTAAATTTTATTTTTTTTAATTTTTTGTAAGTTTATTTTTTTTAATTTTTTTAACGTTTATTTATTTTTGAGACAGAGAGAGACAGAGCATGAACAGGGGGAGGATGAGAGAGAGAGGGAGACACAGAATCTGAAACAAGCTCCAGGGTCTGAGCCATCAGCACAGAGCCTGACGCGGGGCTCAAACTCACAGACCGTGAGATCATGACCTGAACCGAAGTCGGACGCTTAACCGACTGAGCCACCCAGGCGCCCCAAGTTTATTTATTTTTGAGACAGCGTGCGAGCAGGGGAGGGGCAGAGAGAGAGGGGGAGACACAGAACCTGAAGCAGGCTCCAGGCTCCGAGCTGTCAGCACAGAGCCCGACGCGGGGCTCGAACTCACGAACCGTGAGATCAGGACCTGAGCTGAAGTCGGACACTCAACCAACTAAGCCACCCAGGCACCCCTAGTTTATTTTATTTTTCAACTAAATTTTGTTACAACAAAACTAATACGTGTTTCAAATAAATCCTCAGGCGTCTCAGTGTACTGCACACTGTTTCAGTGCACAGCCTCTCAGGGGACGGAAGGCAGGGTGGCCACGATGTGGATCCATGAAAAACCTGGAAAAAGTCTCTTCAGAGTCTTAGAAAACGCAGTTGTTTGATTCTGGATTCCCCCACTTGTGAGCCACAGAAGGAGAGGATGTGAAGACAGACTCCCGTCTGCTTCTGTGCCCCCCCAGTAGCCAGGGAAGGAGCCCGAGATCCGAGCCCTCCCCCCATCCGCCCCTCCGCTGACCACCTGCCTGGCTGAAGTCGGGGGTTCCTCCCGCGGGGGGCCTTTCCTCACCCCCACCCACATCCTGTCACTCGGCATCCTTCCTCTTCCCAGTCCTTCCCCACCCGTGTGTCCCTGAAACACCTCCGGTGGCCCCTGCCCCCTCCCCTGGACTCGAGGGCGGCAGTGCCCCAGGAGCGCCCACCTGGCTGAGCACAGGGGAGTCGGCCGCTCTGACCTCAAAGTCAAGCCCAGCCTGGCGCACCTGCTCCCTGGTGCTCGCGCTTACTGTGGGCCGGGTGCTCGGCCTCCACACCCCACCCAGCACCAGGCCTTACGGACGTCAGCACCGATCCCCTAAGGAGGGGCAGGGGCAGCAAACCCCAAAGGAGTCGGGGTGCACCGGCCCCCACGGCAGGTTCCCAGGCGGAGGCTGGCCGTCCCGCACCGGCCTCCAGCGCGACACAGCCATCTGAGGTCTGCTGGGCGTGCAAAGTCTCCTGGGGCCTCTGTCCCGCGCCCCCGGGCCGCTGTGAGCAAGACCCACCCCCGTGTGACACCGTCGACCGGCCGGCCTGGAAAGCACCTTCGTCCCACACAGCGTCCTCCGCTGGTCGACAGTAAGCACGGCCATTTCAGGCGACACGATGCCCATCTCCCACGGCGGCTTCCCCAGCATCCACCCCCCGTCTGACACCCGCCAGCCGCGGTGTCTGGACCAGAGTGGAAAGTGATGATGAGCCTCGTCTGGGCCACCCGCTCTGGAGCGACACGGGCTCTCCCCCTCCCTCCCGGTCTGGGGTCATTATGGATTTCCTGGAGAAAACTCAAATTAGGTGGGATAGAGGTTCGCTCTGCCAAAAGAACCAGAGGCTAAAGCCGATCCCTGCACGTGGTCAGCTGGGGCTGTGAGTTTCCCCTGGTACTCGGGGCTGGTTTGCTGGGTCCGGGCAGCCGCGGTCCCGGAACCCAAGGCCACGCACACAGTCACGTCTGACCGCCGCCGCCCCCCGGCAAAATCGCGCTCTCCGTTTCTGAACCGTCCCTTTGCTTTTGCAGACACGACTGGAGAGTGGGCACCGTACTTTGGGTCACCTCTTCCTGTGCGGCTCACCAGGACTGCGGCAGAATTCACCATCAGTGGCTCCGGGGCCGGGCTCCCTCCCTGGGGGGGCACCGAGGGCACAGGGGTCAGCGGGCGGCCGCACTGAAGCGGGCAGGCGTGGAGGTCTCCAGAGGGCGGCGCAGGCCCTGGTGAATGGAGCCCAGAGCGAGAAGCCGGCACCCACCCCTCCCAGGGGAGGGGGCACCGGTGCCCGTGAAAGGTGACGCAGGGAAGCGTGGCTGGGCTGGCAGGGAGCCGTGGACGAACCGGCACGTGCCTCGGCAGCCCCCTTCTGCCTGCATCAGCTCGGCTCAGGTGGGAGCCCCTGCACGGCCACGGGTGGCTGGGCTCCACGGGACGTAGAAGGAAGCCACCTGCTGCAGTGCGTGACCGTGTGGCCCCCAGCGGCCGCCTCGCCCCCGACAGCCCGCCTCCCTTCTCCTCGGCCTTCACCCCAGGAAGTGCGCAGCCTCACCGGCCTTGTCCGTTGCTTTATTGGCCTTTAGTGACCGTGACTGGACACGGAAGGGCACCGACGGCTGGAGGGCCCTCAGCTACAGCCAGCCGGGCCCTCGTGCTCACGGGGCTGGCCCTCTGGGACTGCCGGGTGGGAACTCTGCATGAGAAGGCAGAAGGTGGAACCCACGGAGCTCGAGGCCACAGGGGTGAGAAGTGCGCCTTCCCAACGTGCACCCCTGGGCCCGACCGTGGGGGTGCTGGCCCTCCGGCCCATCCTTGCCCCCAGGCCTTCGCCTCTGAGCGACCCGGCCTGTGCACTGGCCACCACTGGGCGACACACTGCCCCATGAAGGGCCACGAACACCTGCTGAGAGGAGGCAAGAGGCTGGGAGCAGGGACGGCCGCCGTGCCCAGAGCAGGTGCCACCCCCAGTGAGGGGGGCGCCTCGCGGGAGGTCCCATGTGAGTGTCCAGCGTTGGTCTGTGAGCTGGCAGCTGGAGCCTCCATCAGGCCGGCGTGGAGAGGAAGCATGCTTGGCCTTCCTCCCTGTGGCCACGGCGACTGGGCACAGGGGCCCCTGGGTGTGGGCACCAGGAGGCCAAGGGCCCAGGCTGGGTGGTATCTATACGGAGGTGCTTCCCGGGGGAGCAGCACGGCCCGGGTGCACACGCTGACAAGCAGGCCGGCTCTCGGACCTCGGGGCCAGGCCGTCCACCTTGCCTCCCCCGGCACGGCACCCCGGGCCGGCAGCGCCAGTCCCGGGTGTGCGTGTCCTTCCCCGCAGGAGATGGCGTGGTCCTCTGCTTCTGGGAGCGTGGGGCCCACATGCCGTCCCTACTCCTCCCGCTACGCGCCACACTGGGCGCTGCACCCGCAGCAGAGGTCGAGGACTCCGAGAGGGGCGTGGCAGACCAGCTGGGCCACCGGCCCAGGGGACCCGCAGACCAGCTGCCGAGCTCCCGGGTCTTCCCTTCGCCTCGCGGGCCCCAGGCACGGGCGGAAGGAGCTCTGGAGGCCAAAGCCTGCGGACAAACGCCAAGGCCCGTGCCCTCCAGCCAGAGACCCAGCCGAGGAGGCGGACGGCGGCACAGCGAAGCGCCACAGTTGTCGCGGGGCCCACCCCCGCGCCACGCAGCGCAGGCCACGGCGGAACCAGCCTGCCACCGGCCGGGCACCACCAGCAAACCCTGCTGGGGCCGCCGGGGCGGGAGGGGAGGGGAGCCATCGTCAGCCCGCACCAGCTCTGGAACTCTAAACCTGTTCCGGGAACCCACGGGGCCGGGGCCGGGGCGGGGGGAGGGGGTTCAGGGAAAGGAAAACACAAATAGCAACGGAACAAAAGCAAACCCAAAAGAGGCAGACGTGAGCCCTAACTTTTCAATAACTACGTTCCGTGCAAACGGTCTAAATACATCAATTAAGAGACAGGTTGGCAGAGCGGATTCACAAAACCCTGCGCTGCCCACGAGAACCTCGCTTCAAACAGGAAGCAGGCGGGTTGCAGGAGGAAGGAGGGAGAGGCATCGCCCAAACTTGAATCAAGGAAGACGGGAGCGGCCACGGGACGCAGACTGTGCAGACATCAGGGCAAAGGAAGGAGCCAGCGTGTCCGGGGGCCCTGCACCACGTCTGCTCCACAGGCGACGTCTCCCGGAGTGGGGAGGACCTGTCACATGGGCCCTTGGGGCCAGGGAGCTGCCCCAGACCTGGGGCCTGGGGTTGGTTCGTGTTTCTTAGCCAAGCAGGAACCTCGGGGCTGTCTGTCCATCCAGCTCAACCTCAGAAGCACCGGGGTCCTGAGCCACAACCACAGGGAGCTACAGGCCAACACCCCTCACCTGGAACCATGCACGTGGCCTCTGTCCCCCGTCTCTGCCGTCCCCTGAACACAGGGACACCGGCTGCAAAGCAGCGTATCCCGGTGGCCATCCTGGCCTGCAAAGGACAGCTGTCTCTGAGAAGTAGGGACCCCTCACAGCCCACAGAGAGCACGCCCCCCGGGAACAGTCCCGGGAGCCCCCAGCACAGCTCTGAACGGCCAGGCTCCCTCCTCCGTGCTCTGCTGGGCCTGTCCAGAAGCCTCGCCTCCTCTCCTGCAGACCAGAGCCCACCCTGCTGGCTGCGTGGCCCAGCCCCTGCCTTGGCCTGAATCCGCTCCAGGGGGAAACCTTCCACTCCACACTGCACGTGCTCCCGCTACCACTGGCCATGCGAGCCGGGTCTGCTTTTCTACAGGGAGGGGTGTCTAAGGTACCCCCCAGATCGGCGTACTTCCGTCCCGGGCGGTGCTGGGAACTGTGCTCAGGCAGGACGCGACAGGGGCGGTGGGGCAGGCGTGTTTGCAGAAGGGGTCTCGCACCTACACCCGCATCGCCTCGCGAGGGCCACCCGCCCCCGACCGCAGGCAGGCAGGCTTCGCGGGGTGACCACGCCACCGGACACGGCCCGTAAAGTTTATGCGCTTGCCTGCGGACAACCGGTCATTTCGATACGTTTCCCCCTTCGTCAGAGCCCAGCACTCGTCAGGTTTACTTCTCCTCTCGGGGCCCGAAGAGGCAAGTTGGCGTAGGTGGCCGAGGAGGGGGCGCAGGGCTGAGCTGGGCACGGACCCCCCTCCCCGAGGGCGTGGGCGGTCACGAGAGGCCTCCCTCAGCTTCCCACCTGCAGTACAGGGAGCAGCCTGGCCCCGGAGGCCCGCCGGGGGCAGGGGCGGCCCCACGAGGCGCACACACAGCACCGTCACCAGACTCACTCACAACACAGATCAGGAAGTGGCTCTCAGAGCTGGGAGGAGGGGGCTGCCCTCAGGCTGGGACCTCCACTGCTCCCTCTCGAGAAACCTGCACTTGGCTGTTCCGACTTTAGTGGGTTTTCGTTTGCTTCCTCTGGCTCCAGAAATACGTATTTCCATTCTTATGTCTCAAGGTTAACTGGGAGACAGAATGTTGCATTTTCACCTTACGCAAACTTGTGAAACCTGTGTGTTTATGCAGAAAACGTTCTCATAAAGAGAAGGCGAACCCCCTCTTCTCCCGTGGCTCCTTGCCAGGACACGCCGTCCCTCTGGGCACACGCCCAGACTCTCGGGGTGCGGTCTGCCCTGACGCCAGGTGGGAGGAGCACGTACCCCGCTCCCACGTTCCCTGGGGGGGACGTGTCCCCCAAACCCTCATCCACTGAGTGGAAGAACAGGCCTTATTTAGAAACCCGGTCTTCGCGGGGGTCACTGGTGAAGACGAGGTCATAGTGGAGCAGGGCCCCTGCCGATGACCGTGCTCAGACAGGACACTCAGGGGCAGGACGGAGGGAAGAGGGGCGAGGCAGAGAGGGGCGATGGCCTGCGAGCCCAGAAGCCACAGGGCGCCCGGAGGAGGCTTGCCTGTGCCTTCGGAGGGAGGGCGCCGGGGCCCTGGGGCCACCCCATTCCAGACTTCTGGCCGCGGTCCTGGGTTTCGAGCCCCCGGTTTGCAGTAGCCGTTCCTCCCTGGATGCCAGTGTCTGTGGCGCCCACCCACTCGTCCTCGGGAGATCACCAACCCCGCGGTGGGAGGGGGTCCCCGACACATCCCGCCGGAGAGCCAGGTGACTGCCACACACAGACACACTGGGTCACCAGCCCCTTCCCGGCATGCTCGGCCCCGGAGGACCCCTACCTGGCCAGGCAGGGGACAGGGGACAGGGGCTCGGGGCTGACATCATCCAGAAACCCCCCACCTGCCCCAGATACTCCCGTGGATGACATCACTGGGGCCCCCAGGCCCCCCTGCTCCGCCTGATGACATCACCGAGGCCACGCGTCCGGTGCTCTGCGTGAGGCTGTCACCCGACTCCACACCTGTGCTTCACACGTTGACGTCACTCGAGCACACCCGCCTCTGCGTGAGGTCACGGGACGCCGCACCCTTGGCCTTCACGTGGATGGCAATCTCACCCAGGTCCCTGAACCTCTGCATGGTGATGCCACCTGCCCCCGCCCCACTGCTCTGCACGATGACATCATCGGGCCCCCCCACCCCCATGCTCTATGTACAGACACCCTCCGACCCCCACCCGTGCCCCACCCCACGCGGCCAGCCAGCTGTGGTCGGACAGTCCCTGAGGTTACGGGACACCGAGGCAGCGTGGTTTCCCTCACATGTGCATCCTCCCACTCCCCTGCCCCTGCCCCAGGGCCTCAGGGTCCCTTGGCCCCTTCCCCCCACCCCTCCCCTCCTCCGACACTTGCTCGGAGCCCCACCCTCCTGTGTGGCTCCAGCCAAGGAGCTTCATGAGGACCCACTGTGCGCTCCCAGGTGGCGCCCAGACTGACCTGGCGCCCTCCCTTGCCGGAGATGGGGTCCAGGAGGCCCTCTGCGACTTCTCCACACGCCGTGGGGGACGACCTTGTGCACAGGACTCCTGACTGCTCTAGGCCAGTGACACTACTCCTGTGTCCAGCTTCCAGGACTGAAAACCGAGGCGCCCTGCGCGAACCTCTGCACTGGGTGATCTATTCCTTCTTCCTGACGCTCTAACAGTTAGTTTCCTTTCCTCTGGCCCCTAAAGGCTCGGGCTTCAGTGCTTTGTGATCAGAACACGCCCCGCTGTCCTTTCTCACGGGTCCCCCTGGGATGCGGGGGCCCCGTGGTCTGTGGGTTTCCTTCCTTCCTTCCTGGTTTAGTCAGGGCCTCACCTTCCATCTGCGTCAGGAGCCTCCTCCGGGACCCCACGGACCACAGGTCAGAGCCCACGGGGGCTGCACCCAGCCTCCTTCCCCTCCCCTCTGAAGTCCTGTTACTTCTGTGTTACCTCACACCCATTACTCTTTTCATTACACGGATTGCCTTGAATTTGGCCCGTAGGTGACCGTACTTTCCGAAGATGCTTAGTTCCCGGGCTTTAAGAGTCTATATTTCACCCGAAAGATGAGGACACAATGAAGCACAGGCGCAGGGGAGTGGCAGGGAGAGCACACGCTTCCAGTCAGAGGGTGGAGGCCTGAACCCAGCACCGGCCCCCGTGGGAGCTCCTGAGCCTGACCAACCTCCCATTCGTCCGCAAAATCGGAGAAGCCCTTCTCCCTCCCGCCCCTCGGCCACCCGGTGCGGTGACCCGGATCGCAGGAGGTGCCGCGAGGCCCCCCGCGCGCCCGGAGGAGGACCCTGCCCTTCCAGGTGGGTGCTCGTTCCCAAGTCCGCTCTGAAAGCAGCACGCGTGCGGCTCGCCGTCCTGGGTCACAACGCCCTTTATTCAGCCGGCGGCGCCCCGTGACGGCACCGGGCTCTTGGCTGCTGCGTGTTAAGGCGGAGACGCCCGCGCGTGCACAGCTTGGCCACGCTAATGGTGATGCTGCTGTCTGAACTGCAGTCCACAGTAGCCGCACGTCCCAGTTTTGGTTTCCTTGTCCTGAAAAGATTCAAGAGGAAAGATCTCATGTTTCCACATTCTACTTAAAGTGTAAACACTGAGACAGCAGACACGGACCTGACTTACAGCCTCACCTAGACACGGCGGAAAAGCTCTGAGGTCGCTACGGGACCAAGAACCACGGTGGCACCGGGGGCCCAGGTCCCGCTACACCCTGACTCGCTGCAGCCGGGGCAGTGGACCGAACCCCAGCTCAGCACCTACGCCAGAACCTGTGGTCCTCTCGAGGGAGCACCGCAGGGAGCGGGGATCAGCACAGCGGCCGCCTGGGGCCTTAGCTCGATGCCCATCTGCCCTCCCGGCCCGGGACGGCCGAGCTCTGGCCCTGAGCACAGAACTCAACGGACGGGAGCGCGTGGGGTGCCGAGCAGAGGCCCACCCGCGCACCCCCGGACCGGGGTCCGGTCCGGGCGCACGCCGGCCCCTAGCGGACGGGACACCGGGGCACTGCTGAGCCCCTTCCCCTCCATGACGCCACGGCAGCTGAGCCCCAGCCCCCGGTCGCCTTCTCCGCTCTAACGGCCCCGCGTCTCATCTTCCCGAAGGCTCCGCGCACTCATCCACGTGCACAGGGGCCGAAACGACGGTCCCAGGAAGACAGAGTAGGCGCGTGGAAGGAGAGTGGACAGTCGGCGCTGGCCACACTAAGTACTTCACACAGCACCTCACGGCGCGTCCCAGCGCGAGACGACGCATCCCGAGGCGTGAAGGCGCGTCCCGGGGGACAGGTGCCCTTCACGGGGTCCCTGCGGCAGGGTCCACGGGCAGATCGAGCGGGAAGGTGGGCGGTCAAGGTCGGCACTGCGACGGCCGCTCTCAACAGGGCACCTCAGACTAGGACAGCAAGGACAGGGGACACGGTACCAGGTTTATGTACACTTTCGGGTGGCCAAGAGCCCCCCCGCCGCCGTCACACGCGACCACCCGACTGTCAGCTCCACTCACGGGCTGCTCAGCTATCAAATCGATGGCAAAGTTTTCATTCACCTGGAACAAGAGGAAGAGAAAAATTCGTAGAGCCAAAACCAACAGCTTCATAATTTCATGCAATCCAAGTTCATGTGGACAGTGCCCCCCGGCCCCCGGGCCCCCGGGCCCCCAGGTCCAGCCGGCACGGGCACAGTTGCACACAAGTGTCTTAGTGCAGACACACACTCTTCTGGCGCTTCCTGTGGATGCAATTTCAAACGTACAGAAACAGTGCAAGAATTTGGATACGAACCCCTCTCACTTCTCTCACTTGCCAGAACCTGGATTCCAGACCTTTAACAACTGCCCGGTGGGCTTTGTCCAAGCTCCCCTCCCCGCACCAGCCACCCACTGGGACAGGTCAGGAAGAGCCATGGGAGGGACTGTCCCCAGCAGCACCCTGCTGTCACAGAGGAGAGGAATACAGCCCCCAGAGGGCAGCCGACCCGGGGAAACAGCCAACTGGGGAGGGCCGGGCAGGGGAGGGAATCCAAGGGACAAGGGCACTCACGGTAACTGCAGGCACCAAAACACGCTAGGCTCAAGTCTGTGACTTCACAGACTTTAAAAATTCAGTAAGCGCCTTACTAGAGATAAAAGCCCATAAACAAAAGCAGAGAACCGATTTCTTCACCTTCCTCAGGCCGCCCAAAGTTTCTTTTCACGCAGGTCCTCGGGCTCCCGGGACGCAAGAGAACGTGACCCTTGGCCCGCCCCCCACCCCCACCCCAGGGACACTGCATCTCAAGGCTGGAAGCGCCCCTCGCCATGAAGAGACCAGGAGTCGGACCTGACCCCGCCCCCGTTAGACACTCACAGAACAGAGGCACCAACTCCTCTAAGGACCACAGTCAGGAAGACCCAGCTGCGGGTGACCCCACAGGAGAAAATGACCCGGGTCTTTTGACAAGTGAGCTCCAAGGACACAAATGGACAGATAGGAGGGGGCGCAACACATAAAGTTAAAAGAAACTGAGACACGTCAGCAGTGCGCGGAGCTTAGGCTCCAAGATACAACCGTAAAATGAAATTTTTCGTAACGGGACACACCGAGCGCACCTGCCCCCCCCCCCCCCCCCCCCCCCCGGGACGCTTCAAGGACTCCCGGGAACCTTACTCACGGGAAGCGGTGCCGCAGTCGCGTCGGCATCTCTGGGACACACGTGCGTCCCGGTGAACCCGACGTCACGGAGCGACGCGACGTCACGAGCCGCTCGGCCGGCCGGCGCTGGCGGGCCGCAGGGCGCTGCGGGACCAGAGCGGAAGCCGGCGCGGCCGCTGGAAGCTGCCGAATCGGAGCGGCTGGGCTCACGGGACCAGGGGGCCGTGATACGCTCCCTCCGCGTTCAAACGGCCACTCGAACGTCGGGGCTCGGCACCTCACGGCTCTGACGACGAGCCGCCGCGGCAAAATTCGGACGCGGGCCAGGGGGCCCGCCTGGCCCGCACGGGATTCGCGGCGAGCCCGCCACTCGGGGCCGCCTGGTGGGCGCCACGCAGACAAAGCCTGGAGGGCCGGGGAGGCCGTGCACGTGCAGCACCGGCGTCGGTGTCCCGGGCAAGGGCCGAAGCCGAGACCACACGGTCCCTGGCGAGCCCACGGCCCGGTGTGGGGGCCGACTCCGGTGTCCTGCCGCGGTGGGCCGGCCGTGCCAGGGGCCGCAGCCTCCTCTCCCGGAGGGCCTCCCTCGGGAGGCCCCTGCCCCGGCTCGCCCCCCTCTCTGACGCCGTCGTCCGCAGCCATCGGGACCCCGCTCTCACCGTCGGCGGCAGGTGTGGACCCCGCTCAGGCCGACGAGGAGCGGCTCGCTCGACGGCACCTCCAGATCGAGCATCGTCCACCCACCCAGGCAGGGACACAGCGGCGTGGCCACACGTGGAGGGTCACCCGCGCCCGGAGGCTGAGGGTCACGTGACCGAGGCGCACGGTAGCCGGAACGCCGTCAGCAGCGGAACATCGCGCGCGTCCCCAACAGATGCGCCAGGAGACAAGACAGGAAGTGCGAGGCCGCACGGAGCACACACCGCCCGGAGACTTCGCCACCCGCTCGCCCCATCCGCCTCAGTTCTGACGTGTCACTACGGGCGAGAAGTGCGCGCTGGGTCAGTCCCGGTGACCAGGCCCTGCGGGTCCCCACCCCGTGTGCCCAGAGCCCCGCCTACCGCCTCAGTGAAGATGAGGAAACAAAGGTCAGGCACCATCTTTACCAATACGGGGGTGGGGCCTCTGAATCCGGGTGATAAAACCCAGGGGTCAGTCAGAAAGGCACAACTGACCTCAGATTCTCCGGAGCCAGCTGACTCCGTCCGGAGGACGCGGGACCCAGAGCGGCCCGGCCCCTCGCTCTCCCAGGCACCTCACCAGACCTGACGCCCCAAATCCACGGGACGGGGACACTTTGGGAAAGTTTAGTTATTTCTTAAAAGGCTTGACGGCTACAGACCCTGACTTTGTAAGACTTTTCCTCCAACTTCTATTTCCAGAAACACAGTAGGAAGTTACTGGGAAGTACGGCTGCGTTCGAGCCAACACACCAGGTGCGCGGGGAGGCCAGGCAGCGTGGCCGCGGGATACGGACGCGCTGGGTGTGGCCGCGCTGTCCCACCGGCGCTCTGAGCTCGGCGCCCTGTGGACGGCCCCGCCGCTCCCGATGCCGGCACCTCACGGTGGGCTGCGGAGGGAGGGATGTCGCGCTCACTCACCTCTGCTGCAGACAGAGCCACACGCCCCACAAATAAAGCCTCGTGCTGTAAAACAGTATGGTGTCCACCTAAGTGACAAACGTGTCACAAAGGGCACACTAACAAACCCCCAGGTCCCATCACGGCAGTCAGACAGACCACCATCTCCCGCGGGAAGGGCAGCTGACACCGGAGACTGACACAGGACTGCCCCCGTCACTCAGCTCCCCGTCACTCAGTAGGTGACCCTGACCTACCGTGATGAACGTCTCGCTCCCAGGACTCAGGCCGACCGCGGGAATACGTACACTGGGCCGCAGAGTAAGCAGGGCCCGGTCCCAGCGCCAGAGCGCGCCCCGCTGCCGACCCGGTTCCCACGGGCACGGCCAGGAGCGTCCCCAGCCCTTCCGAGGGACGAACAGAGAAATGCCACGGCGCCCCGCACGCCTCGCCTCAGCTGTGAGCACACGCTGCGTCACAAGCCATAAGCCGATGGCCGGACAGCTGGCCTATGCGCGTCACTAGTGTAGCAAACACGAAACTACCTTGTTATGTGCCTCTTGGTCGACCGACTTGGGCACGAACATGTTTAGGTCCAAATACCTAGTGAGCCGTTTGTATTTTTTAGCTGGTGTTTTGGCAGCAACAGTTCCTATGGAAAGTGCAGATCAAAGGCACAACGCCAAACACAGGACCACACGGGACAGCATTAAACTGTCCAAAAGGCATCGCAGCCCAGTTGAGCAACGAGTGTCCTGCAGGACGTTACCCGTGTTCATGGAGAGCTACAGATTTAAAGCAAAGTAAAAGCCCCAATCCAATTATTTGGAATATCGACTGTTTTCATACTAATACCAACGTTTATACCTAGCTAAACGCACGTGTACACACACGTGTATAATTTTCAAGTCAAAATAAAAACTGAAGCTTTCATCCAAATTAAAAAGTAAGCTACATTTGGAGAAAATGCTCAAAAACACCCCTTAGGACTTTTGTACAGCGGTGTCCACGGGTGCTTTGGGGTGACACAGGTTCAGGGGCCACCCAGCCGGTGCCAGGAGGGCGAGCTCAGACACGCGGAGCAGGACCCAGCACGGGGCTGCAGAGCCACCAGCCGCGAGGCTCGGCGCCCAGGGCCAGCAGTGTCTGGACCCTGCAGTTTAGGAACTCAGTTTCAAGGGTTTTCCTCTGGGTCCGGGGGGCAAACATATGGACAGGCCATGCCCCCCCCCCCAGGAAGCCAAAGGCCCGTGGACCCCATTCACCCCACTGTCAAGACAGAGAGGATATACCTGGGAAGGGAAATGTTTCAGAAGAGCCACGCCTATGAATGCGACGCCCAGCTGTGTTGACTTCTTCCAGAAGGAAGGAAAGCGGGAGCGGATGCCTACTCACCACTTACAGACACACTGTGCACCTTTACAACGTGAAGATGTGCCCCTGGGCCCTCACGATCTCAGCCAGGAAAAGGCCACGCACACCCAGAGCTGGGAGAGGGGTGCAGACCTGGGGGAGCTCACAGAGCGAGGCGACACCTTCAGCACTGCCCCGTTCCCACTTTACTCGCTTCGCCAACTCTGATTTTGTTTGTTCAGTTTCAATTTTAGGTTGCTTCCCTGATGCGACCCCTCTGCCGCCACCGCCCCCTACCCTCCCCCACCACCCCCCGCCCCCGCCCCTCCGGCCCCGGCAATCAGAAGCCAGAGGCCACACAGTTTCCAGCTGAGAGGAGCTTGTGACAGACACAGGTGCTTGCTGGAACATCAGAAGAGCTGAGGTAGGGGGCCGGGGGCCAGGCCACAGGGACGACCCCCAAGCTTCAGGACCCATGCATTCCCCACAGGGCACCAAACTCCGCCTCCTCCACCTGCCCCACCAGGCCCACAAAGCAGGAATGGAAGTAGAAATGTAGACGATAAGAACGGACAATGTAACCAAGATCAACGGGGAAGGGAACACGATTCAGGGACAACTGAGGAGCAAGGAGAAGGTTGACTGAGGGAAGGACGGACTCAGGGCGACCGTGGAAAACAAACGGACTCAGAAGTGGAAAACCGGCCGAACCAACACGCACGGAGACTGGGGAGCTGGCAGCTCGGGTGAGGAACCAGGACGAGAACAGGCCCCTGCGGGCTGGCTCCACCGTCTGCCCTGTCTCCAGCGGTTACACGGTGGGTGAGCCGTCAGACCCACGCGGGGAAGGACAACCCTCGTGCCGGTTTTCAGCGTGTGCATGTCCGTCCCTGTGAGAACACAGTCTGGTCTGTCTGGCAGTAAATATGACAAGCGTACCCCAAAGAGTGACCAAAAGAGTAATTTTTAAAAGCTGCTGTGACTTCCTTTAATCTGAAGATTTCAGGAGTGTAAGACACAGAAATGGAGGGGTGAAAAAGATCACTCCCATTTATACAGAAACCGAGAGACACAAGATGTCACTTTACAATGGGGGGGGGGGGGACAAAATAAATACAGGCACATTTAGCATTTCAAAGACAGGCAAACCTCCACAGCCTCCAGGGTGCCCCCAGTTTGAGAATTTAAGTCCAGAGATTAACTTTTATTTCCTGTTGGTTACATAAAGGTTTTACCAAAGCCTACCTCTCTTTCACTACAAGTTTGGCTTACCTCTTTCTGGCGACCGACAAATCGGATTTTCCTGTAGTCTTTATCATCATAAGCCTGAAAAAAAAAAAAAAAAAAAAAAGACCTTATATGATTTTCACAGCCCGATCCGGGAAGAAGTCACTTCATACCAAGAGTAAACATTACAGGAAAGTGTTTTTTTCTTAACATTCTGGCCCCTCGTGACCAACTTCGTGACGAGGGCATTCTCCAGCGAGATACCGAAAGTGAGACGGGACAATCGGAATCAGAAGGTAGCGAGGTGCGGTCTGAAAGAGCAGAGACCAACTCGGGCAGAGGAGGGGCACCCCCAATTTTCTTTCACCTCCGGCCGACATCGGATAAAAGTGTCGGCTAGGGGACTCCTTAATAACACAGGTACCTCGCTCACTTTTCCGCTTTCTGTTTTAGACTACAGCGGCCCCTCGGCTTGTTAAAATGTACGGCCCAGCACCGCGGACACGACAGGAAGCGCACGCGGGCCCCAACGGTCAGCCTGTCCACCGGGACGGGCCTGATGCTGGAGCTGGCGACGCTCGGAGGACGAGCCCACCCTGACTGCAGAGGCACGGCGGCGGCCGTGGGGGTGGGGCGGCTTCCGTCTCGTCGGCCAGAGCGTGGGACCCCGCACACACCCACCCTAACGTGAACGGGGGCCGGCCCGGGACTCGGCCTGCGAGACCCTGCCCACCGGCCGGCGCGTCCCCCGGCCGCAGGGGGAGGGGACCGGAGGGACGGGAAGCCGAGATGGAGGGCGTCCTCCACGCCGCGGCGGTTACCTGGCCGGTGTGCGTAATCTTCTCCCCGGTCGGTGAAGTCCGCACCCCTAGACACCGGGCGCCACGGGGCAGGCTCAGCGCCGCCGGACCGCTCCGGCCCAGCAGCCGGCAGAAGGTCACCGTCGCCGCCATCTTTGCGGGCTGACCCCTGACCCTGCGCACCGACGCGCTGACGCGTGCGCACGGCTTCCGCAGGGAGGGGCGCTTGCTGCGGCAACTTACGCTGGGGGCGGGGACGCGCAAGCGCAGTGCGCTCGGGCGAGTGCCGCCCAGCAGGTGCAACGGTGGGGCCGAGGCTCAGTACGGAAAAGGCGGGAAAATTTGTGCGCAACCTGAGCATTTATCGACTGCTGAGTGGCCCCCCTGCCAGGGCTAGGGCAGAGCAGGATGGAAAATGAAAGGGCACTCTTCACATTCGATGACAATTGATAATCATGGGAGGAGGTTGCGTGTCGAATGTTTTTATTGGCGAAGGGTCCTTGCATTGAGTAAACTGTATGTACATTCACGTTGCGCAGCGTGCATTTCTGTGTGGGCGCGGGGACAGCAGAAATTGGGATTTCTGCAGAACTCCAGTGAAGCTACCAGTAAGACACATTCGATGTCATCCCCATGCAGATCAGCCCCGAGGGCTCCCTGCTCTAGAGCACACCTGTGCACACCCGCGCTGGCGGTCCCGGTGCTTCCCTCTCCGAACTGCCTGTTCATAGATGGGTCAGGAGGGTCAATTACGCCGAGGGCGGTGGGCACGGGGGGCAGACTCAGAGTTCAGAGCTAGGGTGGGGCTGCCCCCCCCCCCCCCCCCGCCAGGAGTTGAGGACACCCACAGCCGGGATTCCGGGAGGTGGAAGAGAACTCAGCAAGGTGAGGAGAGACGAGATGCACCGGAAATCTCAGAACGGAAAGATGCCCACAAACAGGTACCCAGAGGCAGGCCCAAAGCTCACCTGGGCAGGTGCAAGAGTGAGCTCGCTGCCTTATCGATGGTGCGCAGATGGGCCGCCGTCTGTGCACGGACAGTAGATGGATGGGTGGGCACACATACCCGGAATGACAAGACGCACTGGGTTCAGTGTGGACTCTGGTGGTGGGTAGATGGGTGCTCACCGTAGTCCTTCACCTTTTGTTTGAAGTGTCTCATTAAAGAATACGGGCGGGAAAAAAAGATATGTAACTGCAACCAGTTAGGACCAGTGCCTATCTCCACTGCTTCCCTGCGCCTCGCCACATTTCTCCCAGGATGTGCACTTAATACAAGCGTGTGAGTTCTTCTAGATTTTTGTTTTGAGCCGGTATTCGTTTTTTTTAAACGTCTACTTGGTTGTGACTTATTTTTCATTCCAGATGTGTATTTCTGTTCCCATTTTGTCAGCCTCCGAGGCCGTAGGTACCCAGTGGCGGGAGGGCGTCCGCGCGGGGGGTAGCGGCTCCTGCAGCTCCGCCTCTGCGCCCGGCGCTGCGGGGGCGACCACGTGACCCTGCCGCCATCTTTTTTTCTGGCGGACACCGTGGGCGGCAGCTTCCCCGCCCCACTGCGCAGGCGCATGCGAGGCGCGCGGGCGACAGTCCCCGGCGCCTTCTTCCCAGGTCTGTGGTCCTGGGGGTCGCGTGGGGCCGGGGAGGAGGAGGGGGCGGAGGCCCGGGAGTCCCCGGGTGCGTCGCGGCCTCAGGTCCGGGCTGTCCACGCCCCGGAGGGATGCTGTCCCCGGCCGGCGGGCTCCCCTGGGGCCCGGAGACAGACGAGGGGCGGCGGAGGGGCGGAGGAGCCACGGAAAGGGCCCGGGGACAGCCGAGTGGCGGCGGAGGGGCGGGGGGGGGGGGGGGGCCTGGCGGCGAAACTCCTCCTCCCGCGCGGAGGCCATACGGATTGTTTCTCGGTCCCCCCGCAGGCCCGGCCACCACATGGCCCGCGTGCTCGTGGCGAAGATGCTGGCGTGCGCCCTGAGCCCGCTGCTCCGGGGGAGCCCCGGGCCGGCGAAGCCCCGCGCGCTCTCCACTCTCCTGGCGGGACCTCTTCGCACCGCGGGGCCCGCGGGACCCTGGCCCCTGCCCGGCCGCCTCCTGCCCGGCCTGCAGCTTGCCCTGGGCTTCAAGACCAAGGGCGTCATCAAGGAGCGCTGTCGGGACTGCTACCGGGTGAAGAGGCGCGGGCGCTGGTTCATCTACTGCAAAACGAACCCAAAACACAAACAGAGACAGATGTAGGTCTCCGCCGTAAAATAATGTGCAAGACTGTGTCCCTTCCTTGAGGAACGGTACTACCTCATGGAAAGGAAAATAAAAGTGAAGCAGTGCCTAATCTAAGATCTGTCGAGCCTCGGGTTTTGTTGACTCTACCGCCGGGCACCTCACCCCCTTGTAGCAGCGCAGCCAGGTCAGCTGGTCAAGCCAGAGCCCCAGATGGAAAGCGCATCGTTTTTATCTTCTGGGCAAGCCGTCCGTGCTCGGGCCGCAGGGCAGGAGGCAAGATGGAGGGGGCGCGGGTCTTGCCTCTGAGGCCCCAGTTGCTTAGGTAGCGCCCCTGCAAGGCGGCGTCCGGCCCTGTCCCCGCATTTAGCCCGCCTGCAGCTTCTGAGTGCCAACTGCTCTGCTCCCTGGCCGCGGATAAGCATGAAAGCCTTGATGGCAATCGTTACGTCAAGGAAAGTTTGGCTCCCCGTGTGTAACGTTGTTTTAGACACCAGTTAGACGTGTTTGTCATCTCTGGTGACGCACGAATGGACACGTGTGTGGTGTGGGTGCGCTGTGCACACGTGCATGTCCCCGTATGCATGGATGTGGGTGGTGTGTAGACGTATTTGTACGTGCATGTCCCCATTTGCGTGGATGTGGTGTGTGCATGTATCTGTACACATGTACGCACGACGCACCTGGAGGGTGTGTACTAAGCAGAGCCTCCGTGGGACTCTGCAGGCATGTGGCCTGGAGCCCGTGGCGTGCAGTGTTCTTGTGTCTCGTGTCCCAGCGGCTGCCTCACCCGCACGGTCTGAGCCCCCCACACAATGTCCCCGGCCCCCCTGGCAGCCTTGGTGTCCGGGCCACAGCTGGAGCGGGTTGTACTAGGACAGCGGTACAGGCATCGCACCGCGCGCGGGCAGTTCCATGTCCCACGCTAAGGCGCGGCGCACACACAGTCCTGCTCTCCGGGATCCTGACCACGATGCCCGGAACCACAGCGCAGAGCCCAGGAGGCAGCTCAGGACAAGAAGTGACACGGCTTTGCACATTATGTCACAGAGCAGTTTGTCCTGGGAGAAGGCGGGGTTCAGCTAGTTCTGCTGGAGTAAAGACCTTCTTTCCCCACGTTGCTTCAGGGGGTCCCGGATCCCCTGCCCTGGTTTGAGAACAGCCAGCCCGTGTAGACGCTGTAACGCTTAGACTCGTTTTCTCTGAAGCGAGCTGTGTTGAGTGCAGGGGTTCTGAGGGTAATTACCTCCTGCATAGACCTCAGTCCCAGAGCAGCTGCAGAGGAGCCCTGTGACCTTAGGAGGTTTCCCCTCTCAGCACAGCTGGCCCTCAGGACACAGTTTTCCCAGTGCAGGGCCGTCCGGGCCACTGAAGTGTGTGCAGCAGCATGCTCAGCCCCCACCCACTAGATGGCCAGGAGCACCTCATCGCCGGTTGTGACAACCGAAAGTGTCTCCAGACGTGGCAGACGTTCCCCGGGCACGATCTGCCCCGGAGGGGCTGACACGCAGGGGCTGATTCCGCCCAGCCCTCCCCGCAGGGTTCCTCTGAGAACCGAGACCTGGGGTGGGCAGGGCCCGGTTCTGTCGTGCTCCGCCCTCCGGCTGTCACAGGCCCGGCCCGCCGTAGGCACTCAGTGATAACAGTGGAATCAGACGACCGTGCCTGCTTGTAAATACACAGCCTTTTGTCCTCTCCGCTCAGAACAGGCTCATCCATAAGGTTCGGCACACAACTTTGTTCCGAAGACGTGGCAGACTGGCCCTGTCCCCACGGGCTCAGCCACCTCCCGTGTGGGGGAGAGTTTGATGCCACACCCGTCTCGGACCCGCAACGCACCAGGCATGCCTTCTCAGTGTTTTCTCCTTGACAGGTGCGAGGTTTCACATGCCATTGTGCGTGTCTGGCTCTGTGTGGGGCTGACGGTGTTGTCACAACCACAGGTACGTGCCTCTGTGGAGATCTTCAAAGGACAGGCAGTAATGGGGTAGTGAAGCCATGGGCCCCAAGTCCACAGGAACCCATGATTACAGTTGACAAGCTGGAATTCTAACAGGCTGTTGATGGGTTTTTAAGTCCTGCCTCCCTCCTGGGATTTTCGTCCCTATTTGATCCAAGGTGACCGTGTGCGTGCTGACCAAACCCTCCCACAGCCCATTCCCTTTCCGATACCCGCACGGACCAGCGTTCAGAGTCCCAGGGTCTACCTGCAGGGACCAGCATTCAGAGCCCTGGGATTCCAGCTTAGCAGCAAGTGTTGTTTAGGACAAGAGACAGCAAGCTACTCCCGCCCACCACCCATTTTTGTAAGTGAAGTTTTATTGGAAAACAGCCGTGTGCACTCACGAATGTATCGTCTGTGCCTCTATGACAGCGGGGGTAGCCGCTGAGTAATTGCTATAAAGAACATATGGCTTGAAAAACCTAAAGATATTTACTATTTGAGCTCTACGTGCAGAAAAAGTGTGCCAACTCCTTGTTTAGAACATTACATAAGCTCTCACCTCACCCTGGGGCTTGACTTCAGAGACCACAACCTGCCAGAAGCGTTTCACGGGTTCTCCGTCGTCCACAGTGAGAAGGATTTTTGTATTTGTAAATACTAGCCATAAGCACATAGAAATTGACATAAAAAACGGTGTTTGTAATAGCACCGAAAACATGAATGTTTAGATACCAAAGTAATAAAATTTGCACGCATTCTATATACTTAAAATTGTAAAACACTGTTGAAAGAATGTGAGTAAAATGTAAAGTATTGAGCTGTACCATGGTTATGGATTAGAATATTTGACATTGTCAGTTCTCACCAAATTAGTCTGCAAATTCACTGTGGTCCCAATAAAAATCCCAGCAGGAATTTTTGTGCAAAATGCCATGCTTCTTCAGAATTTTACGTGGAAAGGCAAAGTATGTGAAAGTAGCCAGAATTTTGAAAATGCGAAGAAATGTTAAAGGACGCATGCTCCCTGATTTCAAAACTTACTTTGAAGCCACAGTAGCCAAGACACCATAGTATTCATGCAGCACAGCTCATAGGTCAGTAGAACCGAATAGAGACGTCAGAGATAGGCCCACACATATGTGGTCAGATGATTTTCAAAACAGGTTTAAAGGCGATTCAGTGAAGAAAGGATAGGCTTTTGTACATATGGTGCTAGAAAGTTGGATTTCCATATATACAAAATCCCTTTCACCATATACAGAGGTTAACTAAAAATAAATCACAGACCTAAATGTAAAACCTAATACTATAAAATCTTAAGAAAACAGAAAATACATGTGGCTTTGGGTTATGCAGATTTATTAGATAAAACACCAGAAACATGATCCATGAAAGAAAACCTTCATAAATTAGATTTTACCAAAGTTAGTATCTTCAAAATATTTTCATCAAAGTTAATATCTTCTGCTTTTCAAAAGATACTGTCAAGTAAACGAAGACAAGCCAAAAACTGGGAGAAAATATTTGCAAAACACATTTCTGATAAAGGAATGGATCTAGAATATATAAAGAAATCTCAGAACTCAATAACAAAGAAACAGCCAACGCAATTCAAAGTGGGCAAAAGATTCGAAGAGCTATTTCACAAAGGTACACATACCGATGGAAAATAAACACAAAAAAACGTTTAACACTGGCTTTAGCAAAAAGTAAATTGCTGCCATGACAAAATAATACTACAGACCCAACAGAATGGTTGAGAAATGGAAAAACCACGTTCTGGTGAGATCGTGTAGCAAGGGTATGACCCTCACTGCAGATAACACAGTCACGTTGAATGCGGCTTAGCCATTTGTCATAAAGTTGAATGATGCGATCACTTAGCAATCCCTTGAGTATTTGCCCGAGAGCAATGAAAACTTAGGTTCACAATAAAACCTTTATGTCAGTGTTTATGGTGGCTTTATTTACAATTCAAACGAAAACCACCCCAACTGGAAACAGCCCACATAGGCTTGCTTCAGCCGGTGAACGGATTAACCAAGCATACATTCTTACAGTCGAATTCTCAGCAACAAGAAGGAAAGAATTTCAGATCCACCACACTGGTTGACAGAAGCCTGCACTCAAAAAGCTACATACTTCATGATTCCAGTTATATGACATTATGGAAAAGCCAAAATTATGGGCACAGGAGAAAGTCTGTTGTTGGGAGCTGGGGGTGGGGAGCCAGGGTTGGCTACGAGGGGACGTGAAGGAATGCTTTTGGGTGATGGAAATGTTCTGTCTTGATTATGGCAGCAATTTCATGACAATATACGCTTATAGAACTCATAGAACTCAACTTCAGTAAGCCTTGCAAAAAAAATATCCAAATGGAATTTCCAGATAGCAAGTTGAGATCAAATAAATAAAGACCCAGGAACGCAGTGCGCTGTGGGACAGTATCCAGCACTGTAGCGTAAATGGCATTGCCGCCCTGGGGGAGGGTGGAGAAAAACCAACCGTGGAAGAAATAATGGCCAAAATGTTTCCCTGGTTGATGGAAGCAATAAATCCACAAATCCAAGAATCTTAACAAACCTCAGTCAGGAGGAATATAAAGAAAACCACATAATTCTACATCATTATTGAATTGCTCAATATCAGATAAAAAGAAAAAAATGCAGACAGAGAAACGAGATTCACTCTTCATAGAGGGACAAAAACAGCAGCAGACTTCTCAGAGACCGTGCAGCCTGAAAGGCAGCAAAACCTCTGAGGTGCTGCGGAGAAATCTACGTCTAGTGAAAACAGCTCCGAAAACTAAGGGTGAAGATCCACCGAAGCTGGGAGAAGTCAGCTGGAAACACAGATCTACACAAAGACATGAAAAGCTAGAAACAGTGACCGTTTATTTGGATAAATATAAAAGATACTCTTTCCTCATTTAAAAATCACGTAAGGAAAAAATGAGAGCGAAGTCCCGGCATCTGCAGGACTGAAGTGTGAGTGTGCCCAGCACAGGACAAGGGCAGACACTCGTGAGGTTCTTGCACATGTGAAGTGGCAAGTATTGTCTGAAGGTGAACTGTGACGTTACAGTGTGCCCTCTAAACATTGGACCAGCCCCCAAGGAAATAAAAAGATATTTGTGATAAGGCAACAATGGACAAATATGTGAGATATCAAAAAATCCAATTAATTTAAAATAAGAAAACCAAAAGAGAAAAAAGGAACGACGTATTGATATGATAAAATAGAAAATAAATGACCACAGATGTAAATTCAACCTTATCAATAATCCCAGCACGTGTACCTACGTAAGCATCCAGTCAAGCAGCAGAGAACATCAGACTATATAAAAAACGAAGACTCACATGTATGCAGTCTGTAAGAAACTCATTTAAAACACAAGTGACTGAGAGGGCAAACGGTAGAAGATAATAGCCTCCAAACAGTAATCAAAGGAAAGCTGGAGGGATATACTAATGATGGTCAAAGTGGGCTTGATCACCAAATATTACCAGGTATGACGGTAGATGGGTTAATTAACCAAGGACAGATAACAGTGCTAAATGTCTATGCATCTCATAACAGAGCTGCAAAATACACAAAGCGAAAATGTATGCAACCACAAGGAGAAACGGACAAAAATCAGGCTGGTACACATCAGTACTTTTCTTTCGATAATTGCTCAGAAAAGTAGACAGAAAATATTAAGGATCCAGAAGATTTGCACAACCCTATCAGCCAATTTAATCAAATTGATATTTCTAAAACATCCCCCCTCACATCAGAATACGCGTCTTTTCTAGGTTCACATGGGATGTGCACCCAAAATGACCGTATTTTGGGCCAAGAGATGAGTTTCAAAGGATTGAAGTCATTAAAAAAAATATATGTTCTGACCACAGTGGTATTAATCTAAGATTCAGCAACAGAAAGATATCTGGGAAATCGCACAAATAATTGGAAATTAAACCACCCGGCTCTAAATAAACCAGGGATCAAAGAACTCGAAAGGGAAAGTACAAAATACTGGAACCAGATGGGGACTAACACATCAACACGCGTGGAAAGGGTAAAGCCACACTTACAGGGACATTTATAGCACTGAGCGCTTACATGAGAAAAGGCAGGGGCGCCTGGGTGGCGCAGTCGGTTAAGCGTCCGACTTCAGCCAGGTCACGATCTCGCGGTCCGTGAGTTCGAGCCCCGCGTCAGGCTCTGGGCTGATGGCTCGGAGCCTGGAGCCTGTTTCCGATTCTGTGTCTCCCTCTCTCTCTGACCCTCCCCCGTTCATGCTCTGTCTCTTGAAAAGGCAAAGACTGCAAACAACGGTCTCACCTTCCACCTAAGGGGACTAGAAAAAGGAGAGCGAAACCGAAACTATAAAACCGAGGGACAGCAGGGAGAAGGGAAGAACACAAAGGCTCCATCTTCGACAGGGACAAGACACATAAATGTCTGGCTGGTCTGGTCCAGAAGAAAGCAAAAAGATGCGAATACCAACACCGGAACTCTTAATTGTGATTCTGGTTCACAACCGTACACGTTTGTTGAAACGCATCAAACCAGTAAATTTTATTTTATGTGAATTGTGTCTCAATAGAACCCAATGAAAAAAATACACCACCTGCCCCTCTCCATCCTAAGCCCAAAGTCTCAAATCCAAGGCTACGTGTTGGCGGCGGGCGTCCACGATTTACAAGTTCTGCCAGAAAGGAAGTATCTGGGGTTCCTCCCGGGGTGAGAACCGTGGCCTGGCCTCAGCTGGTGCTCCTAGAGGTTGATCGTTCTAAAGCACGGTGCACTGGCTCCGTGGGCGCGGCAGAGGGGAGGTACCGTCTAGACGGACCTGGAACTCGCCACTCCGTGCACGTCCCCTGACCTTGCACGTTGCCACTGGCCATACAATCCCTTTTCCCTCCTCGGGGTTTTGTCCAAAGCCCCATAAGACCAGGACTGTGGGGTTGACACCCAAGCCTCAGCCCGTGGGTGAAGGGCCACAGGGGAATGACGCCCAGCCCACGGTCCTCACGGTGACTCCCATGTGGTTCACACACACCGATGAGCCTTAGTTAACCCAATCCTTAAAGTGGAACTTCACCAAAGGTGATGGGAAAATGGCAGAAATAAAGCACATAAGATGCCCCACAGGTGAGATGTATATGCTCACCTGTCCCCATCACAGGCTCCACTCTCAGGGGGACACGGCCCGCTGATGTCTCAAAGCCACCAAAGTGCCAGCAAGAAGGCTGACGGAGGCCGCAGTCTGCAGGCTGCTTCCACCTTTGCTTGGAAGAAGGAAAGTAAACAGAAGCCAGGATGTTCTTTCATCCTGAGAAGTGCACAGAGGTTCACCCGCAGAGGTGAAAACACACCGAGGGTGCAACAGTCGTGCGTGCGTAGAAAGGGACAAAGGGACCGGGGGACTGAATAGATTCGGGGAGAAACTTCAGCAGGAACGGGATCGGTGTGGCTCCTCAGGAGAAGGAGAGCATGAAGGCTTCAGTGGGCGGCCTGGGGACCACCGCGTCCCGCCTGGGAAAGGGTCGGGTTACGGCCACACTCCGCGTGCTGAGGCAGGTTTCTACCTGCCGCAAATAAGCAAGGTGAGGACAGAAGTTACAGAGAAGTGCGGGAAAGCATTTGCATCAGTTTGTGGTGGGAAAACCTCATCGCAAGATCCAGACTCCAGAAGTCAAAAGACGAGAAACACCACGGGCTCGCTTTAGCAGGTGAAAGCCCGCAGCCCTGGGCCGTGAGGAGCCGGCCACTAAGCAGCCCCTCGGCCCCAGGTGCTGGATGTCAGAGAACAAACCCATTTTCCTTACGCTGCTTCCCAACACCAGGGCAGGCCCTGTCTGCTCCAGGAACCAGATCTCCAAACACGGCTTCCCACGTAGCCTCTGGCTCCTGGTCAGGATGGAAGGAAAATCAGATCCCCTCCCTCCTTCCATGGAGAGGACACCCCATCGCCTTGGCTCTCTGTCCCCTGAGAGCCCCCCCCCCCCAGGAGGGCCCCAGCAGTGGCCCGAGCTTCCCAAGTCCAGGGACATGGTCACACACCGCTGGGGTGGCTCCCTCTGTGCCGGGCCCCAGGTCCTATCCATCCTTGCTATTGCCTCTGAGGAGCACCACCCTGGGGGCCTGGGCCCGAAGGTCGGTCCATAAGCTCTCCTTACAAGGGGTGGACAGTCCTCCCGCTGCCCTCTGCTCAGACCTCAACAGACTCCAGAACCAAAGGGAGATGTTGCCATTCAGCACATTCCGCGAAACAGGGCACGGACCCACCATAACACAACAGTGAAGGTCACAAGCACGCAAAAGGCATCGCACACCCTTAAGGGAAAACAAGGTCCAAGAAAAACGGGCAGAAGGCACGGATCGGGAGTGTCCGAGAATCGGCACTGAAGCGTGACCGAAGTCACTCCTGGTCAAGGAGGTGAGAACGACGAACAGATGAAGCACGCGTCTGCCCATCAGAGCTGCAGACCTTAGGAAGGGAACGCTCTCTGGTGGGGAGCACGGATTCCGGAGGCCGTGGGCGGTGGCATGGCTGCAGGGACCAAGCGAGCCACCTTTACGCAGAAGACGCGTATCCTCCCTGACCCCGTGTTACGGCATCCTTAGTGAGACGCTTGCGCAGAAAGAGGACTCCATAGGGCCGTTCCCAGAGCAGCGTCTGACACGGCGAAGAGCCGGAACAAGTCTGGCATCCCGCGGGGTACGTGGTCAGGTACAGGCAGCCACGAGGCCACGGGAAGACAAACGACTGGGCCGTGAGCCACGGACACAAGCGAGTTTGAGCCGCACGGAGACCGTGACGGGGAATCACCCCGAGCACCTGCCGTCCACACCTCCTCTCCAGCCTGTGGATGCCACTGCTTCCCAGGGGGGCTCCGTGGGTGGAGGGGGGACCCCCAGTCTAAGCTGGTTTCCGGGCTTCCAGGCCTTCCACCCTGCCTGAGCCTGCATGCGCCCTCTTCTCCCGCCCTGAAGGACGGCCTCCTGTTTGTGATCACTGTACGAGGCCGCTCCCCACCGTTCTCGCTGCCCCTCTCCCGGGGGGCCGCAGGGCCCACGAAATACTGGCACCCACGTGCAGGCATTGCTGCTTTACTACTGAGTTCTGGCTGACGTACAGTGGCTTAGTGTTACGTGCACAACGTGATGGCTCGTTTGTACATTTTGGAAGTGTTCGCGATCGGCGTCGGGCACCACACGTACCCGGACACCTGGTGTGTGTGTGGTGAGAACTCGTACGACCTACTTCTCAGCAACTTTCAAAGGTGAAATACGGTGTCGTTAACTGTGGTCGCCGTGCATACGTTAATGCCCAGGACCCGCCTCCTGTAAACCGGAAGTTGGCGGTGCTAGACGCCCCCTCGCCCACTTCACCGCCCCCGCCCCCGCCCCCAGCCTCGGGCCCCCAGTCCTGCTCCGGGTTTTGTTCTCTACACACCACGCGTAAGTGGGGATCGGTATTTGTCTCTCCCCGACTCACGGGTCTCACAGAGCACACTGCCTGCCCTCTGGCTCCATCCACGTCGTGGCAAGTGACAAGATGTCCTTCTCTTTCGTGGCTGAGTAGTCTTCCCCGGGGTAGACACCCCATCTTTGCGCGTTCGTGGCTCCCTCCCTTGGGCCGCCTCCATGCCCTGGCTATGTGGGCGTGGGGTGCAGAGAACTTTCCAAACGAGTGTCCTCATTTTCTTTGGGTAAACACCCAGCAGTGGGATTGAGGCATCATAGGGTCGCTCTGTGTAATTTTTTGAGTAGCCCCGGTATGTTTTCCTACAGCATGTTCCTTTCATCTTACGGCGTGAGCGGAGACGATGGGCACGTTCTCCTTCCGTTTCTTTATCCCTTTGGTGCGTGTGAGCTTCAGGTCATCGGTTTCCCCAAAGGAGGATCTCTTGCTCGTCTTAGCCTGACGTGGGCAGGCCCTGCCACTCCCTGCTCCTGTCAATAAAGTTTTATTGGAACACACCCATGTTCCTTCATGCGTCTGGGGATGCTCTCACGCTGCATGGGCAGACCTGAGCAATTGTGTCAGAGGACCTGAAACGTTTGCTCTCTGACCCTTTACAGAAAACATCTGCCAACCCTGTTCTAGAACACTCTGCAGCAAGCACAGCCTCTGGCCCCAGGAGCCCACGTTGTATGTGAGTGTATGTGACGGTCAGTTCAGTAAGCAGTGCAGAGAGGATCTCAGGGGCCTGGGGGTTTCATTTCAGCTCTAAAGACCCTAAACAACATTTACTCATTTTCTTCACTTTATTTATTTATTTTTAGCGGGAGAGAGAGCTAGCGGAGGAGGGGCAGAGGGAGAGAGAAAGAGAGAGAGAGAGAGAGAGAGAGAATCCCAAGCAGGGCCAAACCATCAGCACAACGCCCGACGCGGGGCTGGAACTCACAAACCATGAAATCATGACCTGAGCTGACATCAAGTCGATGCTTAACCAGCTGAGCCACCCAGGGGCCCCAAAACTTGGTCATTTTAAAAAGTCACCCCGTGTAAATAAATAAAAAGAAGATTTGAAGAAACCGTCATGACCTTCCCGCCCTCCCTGTAGCGCTTGCTGTTCTAAACCCGACTGAACGCATGTACTTTTCATTCATATCACCCCAGGCGTGCTGTTCGGGGACACCCCGTGGACCGTCTGCACACGTCCCCCAATCTCACCCGACCCTCCCTTCCTGTATGCACACTGGTATGGGTTTCTGTTGCTGTTGCAGAGTTTAGATCTTGAAATGACGTGCTTTCCCTAAACTTAAAATTTAAAGCCTTTAAGAGCTCACAGACCCAGTTTTCTCATGGCAGTAAGACTATTCTTTGGGAAGCGTGTGAAGGGCGCATCGGTCTTGTGTTTACAAAAACGTCCCTTGTCGCACAGAGAGCCTGCCCGCGGTCTTGTCCGTCTGAGTGGCCAGGTGGGCTGCAGGCTAGTAGCGTTTTTTTACCGCGCGTTACGCGCCAGTCAGGTTGGGGAAGGGCTACAAACGATGCAGATGTAAGAGGGACGTGAGTTGACGTGTCCCCTTGATTGTACCTCCAGTGCTCTCTACTGGACGTCAAGGGGGCCCGGGGAAGGCGGTGGTGGGCTGATGCCTGTGGCCGCCGTGACAAGTTACCAACTCGGTGGCTCAAGGCAACAAAAATTTATTCTCCCACCTTAATCAGGGTGATTTCACCTCAAGATCCTTAGCTTAATTACATCTGCAGGGACCCTATTTCAGATAAGGTCACACCCTGAGCTTTCGGGTAGCAAGGACACTAATTTCATCCACTACGAGTGACAAAGAATATTTTTTGAAAATAATTTTAATTCATTGCTAATAGATAATGTATCTGCACTGTTCAAAATGCAAAAGACTCCTGAAGATGTGGTGGTCAGTGCGTGTCTTGAACTCCAGCCCCAGGCCTGTCCCCGGAAGGCAGCGGGATCATCAGTTAGGTCCTGTGAACGCCCAAGCAGATCCCTGGGATTCCTGTCCCCTTCCCGCTTCGCACGCCCATCCCAGACCTGGGGATGCGTCCGTACGGGGTGCCCGCAGGCACCCAGGGCCAGCCCCTCTCCCCCTGGCGCCTCTGCCCTTGGCTTCCTCTGCCCTTGGCTTCCTCAACAAAATGGGATGGGATCACGGAAGCCTCGTTTCTGATTCGGGGCCTTTTTCTGCACCTACAGGAATTTTTATTTCCCCTTTCCTTTTTTAACGAGTTAAGCATTTTGGCCATTTGAGCATTTGTAATGAGGCTTGTGATTCCCAACTAGAGGTCAGTCATTTTCTTCCCTCCGAACTTACCATTTTTCTTTTTTTAAAGCGTGGGGGAAGGGAGAAACGTACAGAACAAAGAGGGCTGCTGCGCGTTGCGTGAGAAATTGACTTTGGCTGTGTCAATACTCAGAAACAGAGCTGTCAGGAAGCGTCCCCGGTGGCCCAGGGGTCCAGCCGAGCCGCCCCCACGTGCGGGCTTCAGACAGATTTCCGCCTCTGGCCGCACCATGAAGGATTCGTCGTCTTTTCCTCAGAAAGGGATGCGTGTTTCTTCTTACCCAGTGAGGCCGTTATACTAAACACAACATGAGTCACTGCAGAAACCCCGGCGGGTCGTCGGCTGCCCCGGGGCGTCCAGGCTGTGGCTCTGTCCTGAGATTTCCGTCCGATGGTGCAAGTGCTCCCTCGGTGATCGACAGCACGGACTCACCTACTGGAGAACGAAGCCGTAGGTTTTGGGTTTTTCTTTACTTGCCACTTTTAACAGTTTATTTACCTAATGTGTTGTTTGAGGTAGAATAACGGGGGGAGACTTTTCTGGTTGGTGAATCACATGCGATTCTTCGTGTATTTATCCGCTCACCCAAATACTTGCTAAGCTTTTATTTTGCCTCACGTACGGTGCTAAACACATGGTGTATATGTGGATTCGTGCCCTAAGACAGTCCTGCCTGAACACCCAAAGACGTGCAGTCAGCTATACGTTCTGTCCACCGCAGGAGACGAGGCTGGAAACGGCAGCGGCTTAAACAAAATATGCAACGCACTGCCTCGTGCTGGAGGAAGGCAGGCGAAGGCATCTCTCAGCTGCTGTCCGTGTCCGGTCTCTTTCCATCCTCTCCCTCACCGACAACCGTCCGGGCTCGGCTGCCATGCCCACAGTAACCTCAGGGCACAATATGGTGGCTGGGGCCCCCGGTATTACATCCCACGTAGCAAGCAGACGGGCAGGGAGGGGCTGGGGGACGAACCAGACACTCGGCCCTGGTCACATCCCTCCCATCCTTTTAATAAGCAGCTCTCTCTGACTCATCCAACAATTGGCTAACTTACCAGAAGCTACCCTGGGCTTCGGAGGAGGAAAAGCACAATCTTTCAAGGTGTGTGAGGCTGGGGAGGGTCTGCTGCTGGGGGGGGGGGGGGGGAGGGGGGGGAGGGAATTGGCGCCCAGCCCGTAGTGGCTCACGGTGCTCACGTCCGTGTCCAGGACCGTGGGCCGCGGCCCCCTCTGTGCGAGGGAAGGAAGGGCTTCACATCCAGAACTCTCAGTAAACCCGCTTATTACGACCGCACACGCTAGGATTCCAGCAGTCGGGTTGGTTTGACGTCCTCGACGTTTTTATTGGAAGGGCCTCGCACGGCTTCTCAGTTCGCGGCATCTCAGTCTGGTCTGACCCCGGACTGCCAGTGCTCCGCATTGCGGGTTTTGCTGCTGGCTTCGTTCAGGATTTAGTGCAGTTACTGACGGAGTTCGGGGATATTATTCTGGATCCTCCAAAGCAGGCTTTTCCTTTTTCTCTTTTTCTCTTTCCACATTTGAGCTCCGGTTCGACTCTGCTGAGAAACCAAATCAGCCTCGCTGTCGCTGCCAGAAGCCGGTGGCGGGTCAGCCTGGAGGCGTCTCACAAGCGACGAAAGACGGGGAGACCGCACACAGCCGGCTTCTGCCCTGTCTCGGCTGCAGGAGATACCGGGCCGGGGCTCAGGGTCCCGGGAGGCCGATCTGTTCTCCCCTGTCCCTGCCTCCCTCCCCACCCCTCCCCCCAAAGCCTAAACTTGGCTTCTGGGCTCTCCTCCATACCTTCCCCGGCCTCCTCCACCCTCCGAATGGCCATTTGCTCAGACGGCACCCTGGCGAGTTCACCTGTAAGCCGGGACAGCACCGGCCACCCCAGGGAGCGGTCGTGCACCCGCGTGTGAGTCCCAGCCATCTGCCACCCCTCCCCCTGCCCCCTCCGTCCCCTCCGCACTGAGTGGCTCCTCCACCAGCAGGACCAACACCTTTACTGCATTTCCTGGGAACTGGGCTCCTGACAGCAGGGTCTGGAAGAGGCAAACGTAGGAGCCACGGTTCACGTGTCCAGCCAGGTGACCAGCCCAGGTGCACGGACAGGAAGGGCGGTCTGCGGAGAGCGGGGAGCAGGGCAGGCACAGAGAGGCGCGGGGAGGCTGGCGGGGCCCACACTCCGTGCCACACCCGCTCACATTCGTATCGTATCCACGGGCTCCGCGCCCGGCGTGGGGCTTGAACCCACGACCTGCAGGTCCAGAGTCACTCGCTCCGCCGACCGAGCCAGCCGGGCACCCCTGCAGACCTTCTTGACCTTCTTGCTGGGATAACGTGGGAGACTCAGGAGTGGCCACGGTGGAGGGAGCAGGAGGGCACTCTTGCCCACCGTGTCCTGCTGGGCTACGGGCCGCGAACGGGGCAGGGGGCCCTCGGGGGGTGTCGGGTGGGCTGCTGGCTCTCAAGGTCGCTGTCGGGGGCAGCGCTCAGTGGGCTCCAGCCTCTGGCCGCCGGGCCATCGTGGACGCTGACCCAACCGTGATCTGGACACGGAGCACACACCTCCAGTCTGCCCGTTGCCTGGGAGTCAAACCCGAGGCGGGCGGAGACGTGACGGCCTCGGCGGGGGGAGAGGGGCCTCCGTGAGGCGCCCACGTGGGGGCGCGGGCCAGCGGGGCTGCCCTCAGCACGCACGCTCGTGCGTGGCTGTGAGCTGTGGCTGTGGGCGTGCCGAGCTCCCTTCTGCGCTGCTGGATCACCCCCAGGTGCCGGTCGTTGTCAAGGCCGCAGCGGGGCAGGCCACGGCGGCCACTCCCGGTCCACAACTTCACGAGGCTCCAGACGGCAGCGCGAGACGAAGCCCAGCGTCTCAGCCCAGGCGCCAGAGAGATTCCGGAGAAGAAAGCGTCAGGCCCTCAGAGCGGCGGGGCAGCCTAGTGGCGCGGCTCGGGGACGTCTGTCCTGCCCATTCCTGACGTGACCCCCCACGGGGGCAGGCGCGCAGGGGAAGGTACGGACAGCAGGACGCAGCCAGCGCCCAGTGCCCACAGAGAGAGCCCAGGGTGACGCATCGGGAGGTGGCAAGGGCGGGGCCGTGGCCGGATGTGATCAGTGCCCTCGCCTGAAGAGACCCCCACGAACCCGCCCACCCCCCGGGGTGAGGACAGGAGCAGGTGCGTCTGCAAGCCCAGAAGGGGACCCAGAGGGGACCCAGGGACGTCCAGCCTCTGGACCTCAGAGAAAGACGTGTGGTGCGGTCACGGCGGCCGAGCTAAGAAGCAGAGACGGGTTACCCAGGGTCGTGGGAGTGAACTCAGAGCGTCCCTGGGGTGCTGGCCGTGGGGGCCACCACCCGTGCGCACTGGCCAGCCCCTGGGGCTCAGCGAGTGAGTGCGTCCAGGCCAGCCCTACCGGGCCGAGCCTGCCGACTCTCCCCCCACCGGCCCCCGAGCGAACCCGCCCTGGCCTTGTCCTCACACGGGGTTTCAGGAAAGAGGCGCTTTAAGGTCTGTTACCAAATTCACACGGATTTTGAGGCAAAACTTCTCCTCCTTTTCCTTCTAATGCAACAACAGAGTGAATTTGGAGATGTTTACCCGGAGCCGTGGAAGCAGGCAGTGTGGTCGGCGGGGCAGGTGAAAGGGAGTGGCTCTGCACTCCCGGAGACTGATGGATGTTCCGTTTCTTCCCCATTTAAGGGCGTCCCTGCCACGAGTCCGCTGTGTGTGCGTGCAGACGGGATTTAGCCAGACTCCCCAATCTCTCTTTTTTAATAAACCAGCGTAAAGTAGAATTTATTTACATAATGCAATGATCCATGAAGGTTACCATAACACCGAGGACCACATTAACCGCTTGAGTGGAATTCATTAGAAATTAACTACCACTTAAATTAATTTTCCCACAGTCACAAGGCTGTAATGGCGGGAGAAGGGACCGTCCATCAGTGGTGCTGACAGGGGACCTGTCAGCACTGTTATTTATAGGTGAGTGCGTTAACCCGCGGAGCAGGTGCGCGGGGCCAAACTTGGAGCCTCCAGACTCATAAAAGGCTGCTTCACGGGCCCAAATTCCCCTTATGAACAAGTCCCCCGGCCTCCCTCGTGCGCCTGTCCACACGGGACAAGGGGCGGCACCAGGGACTCTGGTCACTACCAACTACAGCAGAGGGGCAACTGCTTTAGAGGCCTCGTTCTAGAACACGTGTTCGTACCAGCAGAGCTGGCCAGAGCCATGGCCTTTCCAGGAAGCACTGGGGGTGCCGGGCACAGAGCTCACAATCGTCCGCAGGGACTTGGGGGACACGGTCACCCCCAGGGGCAGGGACTGGGCTTGCGGGGACCTGCTGGGTCTCCTTTAGGACAGAGCATGTGTGCATGCACGTGTGTGCACACACATGTTGTGATGCGGCGTGCATGTGTGCACACGCGTGTGGCATGGCGTGTGTGTGCACATGCATTGTGGTGTGGCACGCACACACGTGGCGTGGTGCGCGAGTGTGGGTTGCACACCCGGGGCATTTGCAGGAGCCCATCTGAATTGTGAAACAGAGGGAACCTGCCAACTGGTTTCCCAGTACCCCGTGGGGTGCACGGGAAGCCGGCTCCCGGGGCCCCCACAGGCTCGCCCCCCAGGGCTACTGCCCATCCCCAGGCCCTCACTGGGATGACTGCGGTGTCCCCCGTGGGCATGTCCCAAACTGGGATCAGATGCCCCATTTGGAAGCAGTTGAGAGTGGTTGTCCTAGGACTGAGGACGGATAGCTGAGTGGCGGCCAGGCCACGGCCTGGAGGGGGAAGCGGTGGCCGGCCACGGCCTGGAGGGGTCCTTCGTTGTGCTGCGTGTATGTGCACGGGAGAGACAGGGAGAAAGCCGGGGACGCCATCCCTGCGGGAAGCGGTGTGGACCGTGGGGGCTCGTGGGGGCCGGTAACGTCCACGGTTACTTGCTGGGGGTGGGTGAGGGCTGCTTAAAAGTCCTGGGGAAGAAGACGGGAGGGGAGGCAGAGGTCTGGAATCCTCCATGGGGAAGTTCCCTCCGCCTGAGCGGTGAGCACAGGTTAGGGTCAAGGTCCGGGCTGATGCTCACAGCCGCCGTAAACCCCAGTGGTCCAGGGGCGGCCGCTGAGAATCTAGGGAGGCTGCCGGGTCCAGGAGAGGGTGGGATGGAGTGGGGAGCCCTGGCCTGGGGCTCCAGCGCCCCCGTGGGCCTAGTGCACAGCTGGGGGCTCCCCCGATGGGCCCGGGGTTCCTGTCTGTGCACGGCGAGCCAGTCGCCTGTCCCGGAGTGGGCCGGGGTGGGGGGCATTCTGGGGGCCAATGAGGACCAGCCCGAGGGATTTCTGCCAGGCACACAGCAGGAAGGTCCTGGGCAGCAGCGGGGCCGGCAGAGGTGAGGAGGGGCGAGGCCAGGGGAGCATCAGCACCATGTTCTGAACACTGCCCTCCAGAGCCGGGCCCTGTCACCCTGAAGGTCTGTGCAGCGCGTGACGTCTGTGCTCAGGGGGAGGCCTGATGGTGGTCCCCAGATCAGCCCCGGAGTGGTTTCTGGGCCCCCAGCCTGAATCCATTCTTTCCGGGAAACGGGCTACTGACGAAATGCCTTGTGCCTTCCCAGGGCCGCCCTTCAAAATTTAAACCCAACGTCTCTGGGAAATCCTGAGAAGTTCTGAAATGAGCTTCCGGCCAGTGGAGTATTTGCTCACGTGTGCTGTTGTGGGTGCCCACTGTTTGCTGCTTCTGGCTTCTCCTTCCCTGGCTCCCGACCGCCCCCAGCTCCCGGCCCCTGGCTCCCAGTCCCCCGGGCCGGCCCCCCAAACCCAGTCCCCCAGCTCCCTGCCCCCGGCTCCCAGCCCCCCAGCCCGGACCCCCAAGTCCCAGTCCCCCAGCTCCTGGCCCCTGGCTCCCAGTCCCCCGGGCCGGCCCCCCAAGTCCCAGTCCCCCAGCTCCCGGCCCCCGGCTCCCAGTCCCCCAGCTCCCGGCCCCCGGCTCCCAGTCCCCCGGGCCGGACCCGCAAGTCCCAGTCCCCCAGCTCCCGGCCCCCGGCTCCCAGTCCCCCGGGCCGGACCCGCAAGTCCCAGTCCCCCAGCTCCCGGCCCCCGGCTCCCAGTCCCCCGGCCCGAACCCCCAAGTCCCAGTCCCCCAGCTCCCGGCCCCCGGCTCCCAGTCCCCCGGCCCGAACCCCCAAGTCCCAGTCCCCCAGCTCCTGGCCCCTGGCTCCCAGTCCCCCGGGCCGGCCCCCCAAGTCCCAGTCCCCCAGCTCCCGGCCCCCGGCTCCCAGTCCCCCAGGTCCCAGCCCCCGGCTCCCAGCCCCCCGGCCCGGCCCCCCAAGTCCCAGTCCCCCAGCTCCCGGCCCCCGGCTCCCAGTCCCCCGGGCCGGACCCGCAAGTCCCAGTCCCCCAGCTCCCGGCCCCCGGCTCCCAGTCCCCCGGCCCGAACCCCCAAGTCCCAGTCCCCCAGCTCCCGGCCCCCGGCTCCCAGTCCCCCGGGCCGGACCCGCAAGTCCCAGTCCCCCAGCTCCCGGCCCCCGGCTCCCAGTCCCCCGGCCCGAACCCCCAAGTCCCAGTCCCCCAGCTCCTGGCCCCTGGCTCCCAGTCCCCCGGGCCGGCCCCCCAAGTCCCAGTCCCCCAGCTCCCGGCCCCCGGCTCCCAGTCCCCCAGGTCCCAGCCCCCGGCTCCCAGCCCCCCGGCCCGGCCCCCCAAGTCCCAGTCCCCCAGCTCCCGGCCCCCCGGCTCCCAGTCCCCCAGGTCCCAGCCCCCGGCTCCCAGCCCCCCGGCCCGGCCCCCCAAGTCCCAGTCCCCCAGCTCCCGGCCCCCGGCTCCCAGTCCCCCGGGCCGGACCCGCAAGTCCCAGTCCCCCAGCTCCCGGCCCCCGGCTCCCAGTCCCCCAGGTCCCAGCCCCCGGCTCCCAGCCCCCCGGCCCGGCCCCCCAAGTCCCAGTCCCCCAGCTCCCGGCCCCCGGCTCCCAGTCCCCCGGGCCAGCCCCCCAAGTCCCAGTCCCCCAGCTCCCGGCCCCCGGCTCCCAGTCCCCCGGGCCGGCCCCCCAAGTCCCAGTCCCCCAGCTCCCGGCCCCCAGCTCCCAGTCCCCCGGCCCAGACCCCCAAGTCCCAGTCCCCCAGCTCCCAGCTCCCAGTCCCCCGGGCCGGCCCCCCAACTCCCAGTCCCCCAGCTCTCGGCCCCCAGCTCCCCATCCCTTGGCCCGGCCCCCCAAGTCCCAGTCCCCCAGCTCCCGGCCCCCGGCTCCCAGTCCCCCAGGCCGGCCCCCAACTCCCAGTCCCCCAGCTCCCGGCCCCCAGCTCCCAGTCCCCCAGCTCCTGGCCCCTGGCTCCCAGTCCTCCGGCCTGGACCCCCAAGTCCCAGTCCCCCCCCCCCCCCCCCGGGGCTCCTCTGTCCCCTGACTCCCAGCACCCCCGGCTCCCAGGCCCCTAGCCCCGCCCCCGACCCCCCTACCGCCCCCACCCCACCCCCCACCGGCTCCCGGCCCCTTTCTTCCACGGCCGGCCTCTGATTCCTGCGCCGTTATGATTAGCCTGTACCGTGTGTTCCTCTTAATGCAGGGCTGTTTGCTTCTCCAATTCTGCAAACTGGAAACAGCACATAGCCCGAGGCCACCGGAATAATGCAGGTGTCACGCGTTAAAAAACATATTTGCTTTGTGTCCTCCGAGGACAAATGATAGACATGTAAAAATGTTTCCCCCGCTTTTCTTTCAGGGAATACTTAGTTTAGAATTAACTTCTGTCAGAGGAAACACCGTTCCCTGCGCAGGCCCGTGTTATTTCGCACCGCGTCTATTTTAGAGGGAAAATGCTGCCCGGTGTTTGACACGTGTGATTACAAGTTTACAGAACCCACTTGCGTTTCCGCTGCTCCCACTGTTTCTCTTTAGGAAAAGCTACTCATTAGAACCAAACAGAAGCTTTCTTTCGGGAGAAACAAGCACATGCAGGGGACTGGCTACCGCCAGCGGGGCCGGCCGAATTCCTCCGCGGGTCTGGGGGTACGGGCACCGGGGGGCTCGCGGGAGCGGAGGCGGCACCCCGCCCCGCTCCAAGACCCCAGACGCTGCCCCTGCGGACGGGGCACGAGAGCTGGACCCTCGCTGCCTCCTGGGACAACGCCACAGACGACCCCCGCGTCGCGCACCCACGCGCGCACACGTGCACGCAGACACGCGCTCACCCACGCGCCACGTGCACGCACGTGCACGCACCTGTGTCTACGTACACACGCACCCCGCCCTCTCGGAGACCAGGGGCTCACGTGGGACAGACGGCAGTGGACAGACAGTCTCCGGGGAGGCTGGACGGCACCACCGCCCGGCCACCCGTGGCCGTGGTCACCCAGCAGCTGCGGAGCTCGGGCCACGGGGCTGCCCAGGGGCGCTCTGCCCTGGCCCAGCCCAGGCTCAGTGCCCCCAGCCCGGCCAGAAGCTGGGTCTCCTGACGCCCCCCTGACCTCACCCTCTT
Organism: Panthera pardus; assembly: GCF_024362965.1. Taxonomy (NCBI): domain Eukaryota; kingdom Metazoa; phylum Chordata; class Mammalia; order Carnivora; family Felidae; genus Panthera; species Panthera pardus. The sequence goes on along the minus strand of NW_026526765.1, from coordinate 1,096,160 downwards.
CACAAGTCCCCGTCTGGCCTGACTAGCTCGGCCATAAGAAATACCACAGATCCAGAGGTTTAAACAAGAGACATCCACGTTCCCTCCGTCCTGCGGGCTGCACGGCCGGGATCGAGATTCCGGGGGGGATTCTCCAGGGGCCTCTCTCCACGGCGTGTGGACCGCTGCTTCTCACTGTGCTCCCCACGGACGTCCCTCTGTGCCTGTCTGTGTCCTGATCTCCTCTTCTTACAAAGACAGCGGTTGGATTGGATGAGGGCCACCCTCGTGACCCCATCTTCCCTCAGGTACCTCCTGAACGGCCAGTCTCCAACAAGTCACACCAGATTAGGGCATCGCCTATCAATTTCGGGGCCACTCAGTTCAGCCTGACATCATCCTTTCCATTCCAGGTGAAAGGAGTAGCCCGTCCAGCACAGCCAGGCACGGCGTGTCCACGGGCTCCGGGCATCCTGCTTGGCAAGGTCCGTGGTCACAGTGGGCACCGTGCCCCCGGTTCTCCGGGAGGGCCTGGAGGAGACGACTCTGTGCTCAGAGGCTCCAGGTAAAGGGGTACAGGTGCCATTGCCCTCCTCGTCCTGCCCCACCGCGTCCACAAATGGGGCCGGAGGGAGAGGACGCTCGGGAATGGGTGGGGGGTGGGGGGTGCTCACCCAGGTGCGGCCTCCCCAGGGAAAGAGCAGAGGCAGAGACCCTTCCAGACGGTTCCGGGCGGGTGGGCACCGGGTGAGCAAAGATGTGAGAGCCGTAGCTACGGGGATTCCGGACCCTCCAGATCCAGTGCCCGAGGCCCCAGACCAGTGAGCTCGGGTCTGCCGGGAAATCCTGGGGGGATCTGACACCAGAAAGGCCTGTGGGGCTTCAGGAAACACAGAGGAAATAGTGGCCCGTGAGAAGCGGGGGGACAGAGGCAAAGGGCCCAGAGCCTCCCTCCAGGATGTGGACAGGCTGCGGACCAGCCCGTGGACCCCCGCCCTCGTGCCCCCCACGGCCGGTTCCATTCCAGCGACCAGGCGGAGGCCAGGGCCCCCTCCGTGCTAGCCGGGAGATCAGAGCGTGTGCCTCACAGTTAAAGAGACGCGACACGAGCCAGACGCGGCCCGGCCACAGGCCCAGACACAGCACCAAACATTTCCCGTGGAACGACACGTGCAGACATAGCCGGCTTGCCGCCCGCCCGCCCTCAGTCTGGTGCCCGTCCTCACCCGGGAGCCCAGAGGGCTGGGCACTGGGCACAGGAGTTCTCTCCCCGCCCCCCGCCCACCCCCCTGCCCCGGGCGCGGACCGCCGTCCTTGCCGGTGGCCGGGGCTCCCTCGGACCTCGTGGTCTGTGACCCGCCACGCCTGGGGACACGGAGCGCCGCCACACGGTGCGCTCGGGGCCGAGCCACATGCATCTGGCACTGGCAGCGAGGCGGGGGAGCGGGGTCTCAGGGGCACTGGGCGGGGGCATCCTTTTTTTTTTTTCCAGCGGAGGTGAGATTCTCGCAGATAAAAGCAGTCGCTCTCAAGCGAGCAACTGCGTGGCATTTAGCGTGTCTGCAGTGTGGCGCAGCCACCACCTCTGTCTAGTTCTGGAACGTTCCACCCCACACTCCCCAGGAAGGAGCCCTGGGAGTTGATCCCCAACCCTCCTCCCACCCCCAAAATCACGGACTTGTGTTCCATCACTGAATTTACTTAGTGTGGACACTTCGTGTCAAAAGAATCAGCACGTGACCTCCGTGTCTGGCCCCTCGCACGTGTGTGTGGTCTGCAGGACATCCACACTGTGGCACCCACCACGGCTGCACCGCCCCCCTTACGGCAGATGGTGCCCCACGATACATCGTGGGTGATACGGCCACAGACAGACAGACGCCGGCAGCCGCTTACCCAACCTCCGTCGATGGACAGACACACACTCATTCGAGACAGCCGCTTACCCAACCTCCGTCGATGGACAGACACACACTCATTCGAGACTCCGTATTCAGTCCTCCCGGGTCTAGCCCTACGAGTGTGCTCACTGGGCCACACGCTAACCCCACTTAGCCTTTGAGGCCCCCCCAGCCTGCTTTCCACCGTGGCCGCCCCCTCACCTTCTCCCCTGTGGTGCATGAGGGCTCCACGTCCCTGGGCGGGGGTCTTCTGGCTATAAGCTGGCCACGTGTGGCGGGGGCTCCAGCGGGACAATTCAGGAGGTGGGAATCCAGGGAAGGGAAGGCTGAGTCCTGGGCAGGGTCCTCCGTGGGGTCCAGCGCCGTGGGTGTGGGGTCCGCCTACAGGCTCTGCTGTGGGACCCGGACCACAGCTGTGTCTGCGTTGGGACTGAACAGCCCCGCTGACGCCCCAGGCCAAGCCTGGCCATCCCGGCTGACGCCCTGGCCTCCGATGACACTCCCGGTCCCTGCTGATGCCCCCGGTCCCCAATAATGCCCCAGTCTCCACTGACGCCCCAGTCCCCGCTGATGCCCCCGGTCCCCACCGACGCCCCTGCTGGCCTGACCCGGCCAATGGACCTGCGCTCAGGCCCTGCTGGTCTAACGGGCCATCGGATGGACCTCCCTGCAGGAGGGACGAGGTGCCTTCGTGCTGCTCTGGCCCGACCCAAGCTCATTACCGTGGCCGTGGCGGGTTCCCCGGGTTGTTAGGCGGCCTCTCTGAGGGTGGTCGCTGAGGTCTGGGCAGCGGCACGGAGCCCCACCCCCACCCCCACCCGCCGCCCGCACGTCAGGAACAAGGAGGCAGATTTCGTGGGTCTCGCCCGTCAGGGGCAGGTCCCTGACCTGGTGGGGGATGTGCTCGCCACTCAGTGCCGGCTGCCCACAGGCTCGATGCCACCCCCACTCCTGGCTGGGAACCCGGTTCCTCCCTGGGACAGCGAGCTCGGAGGCCCCCGTGCCGAGGGGCCCAGCTCCAGCCCAGACGGCACACGCTGCTGCAGGCAGACCGCTGTCCTGTCCCCTTCCCCAGGCCCGCGGGGCTTTCTGTGGCTGTCGGCTTCCCGGTCACCCCTCTGAGCGTCTGAGCTGATGCTGGACAACCAGCGGGGAGGAGTCCGGTTCACGCTCCAGCCTCCAAGCCCAAACGTGGGCACCGTTCCCCGATTTAACACGCACACCCACCCCCTGGCTCCCGTCACCCCGTCGGGCTTCTTACCTGCACGCCTCGGCGCGGCTGGACGGGCCCCCGTGCCCACCGCCACGTGGGTGGTCCGCAGGAACCCAGACACCCCTTCCCGAGTCTCTGCGGCCACCTGCACGGCCCCCACCAGGTCAGGGACCTGCCCCCGGCATCACGGGCGAGACCCACGAAATCCGGGCAAGCAGCTAAAAACGCGCACGTGCTTCCACATTTCCGCGGTCCTTCCTGCCGTGGTCCTGGCTCGTCATCCCGAGGCCCTCGCCAGGTGCAGGTAGGTCCTCCCCCCCCCCCTCGCTCACAGCCCGGGGGCCACGGAAGCTCCAGAACCTCGTGATGGACGCTTCTAGTTCCGCACAAACCCCAGCGAAGCCGCCCCCGCCCGCGGCTCGGTCGGCTCCCGAGGTTGGTCCGGTGCAGCTTCTGTCCGCCCGAGATTCCATTTCCGCCGTTTTGCCGCTGCCCGATGGGGGTTTTCCATCATTTCTTCTCACTCCCAACCAAAATGTCATCCTTGGCAAACAGACACCTGTTTTTCTGCTTCAGAAGAAAGAAAAAATTTAAGGCTGCCCTTTCAAGCCATCTGATTTTTCAGAATTTTAATCAACATTTGGCGTGTAGGACGCGGCGCCTTTTTTGAAAAAGGCCGTATTTTCTCCTTGTTGAGAGAGCTTGCACTTCCTGTTCATCAGTGATGCCACGCTAAATCAACTTTGCATATTCCGTTTACCTGTGTATTTTATTTTATTTTATTTTATTTTATTTTATTTTATTTATGCATATAAATTATTATGTACCTAGAAACATAACGGATTTAATTAGGCATGAGTCTCCAATTCAATCAAGACTTTTTTTCTTAAAATTGTCCTATCGCCCTTCTAACCCGGCGGCACGGGAGGAAGCCACCGCTCTGGGAGCACGAAGACTCTTAAACTGTGTGGACCTCATCCTGCCGTGATCGTGTGCAAGTGAACAGAAACTGAATTTTAGGGACTAACAAATAACGGGAAAGCTTGCTTTTTCCCTAGGGATCCGAGCACGCAGAAGACACCTGACCCTGAAACAGCCTGGGGCGGGCCTCCGGGTCTGCACGTTGGGCTCCAACCTGTGATTTCTCACTGACGTGCAGGACTGATCCTGGGCACGTGTCCTGGGAGGGGCGGGGACGATTCCGACTCCGGTCCTCTGTGGTCCCAGCGCACCTGGACTGCAGACAACGGCGGAGAACCCAGCGGACCGTCCAGCCCTTCTTCCTCCAGCTCAGAAGCAGGGCAGCCGAGACGCCCAGGTTCCCGACCTGTCTGCAGAGCGAGTGGCCACGTGACCCGGTTCTGGCCTGCTGGGAGGGAGCAGAATTGTCCTCGGGGCCGTAGGAGTCAGACTTCTCCAGAGAACCAGAGCCGACAGCGTGCACGTTGGTTTTTGTAAATACGCACACGGGTAGACCGATTTCGAGCAGTTGGCTCACGTGATTACGGGGGTGGGTCTGAGATCTGTAGATCAGGCCGGCAAGCTGGAAATTCGAGGAAGAACGGAGGTTGCAGTCTTGGCTCTAAACGTGTAGGGCAGGCTGGTGGGCCAGAAACTCAGGCAGACCTTCTGTGTTACAGTCCTGAGGAGAAACCTGTGTTTGCTCTTAAGGGCTTCAACTGATTGGATGAGGCCCACCGCATTATGAAGGCTAATGTGTTTTGCTCAAAATCTACTGGGTTAAATGCTAATCACATCTAAAAAGAAATTACCTTCGTGGCAACATCCGCACTGACGTCTGACTCAACAAATGGGCACCGTGACCTACCTGAGTTAACACATAAATTGGCCATCAAGGGGCAACGTGGCCATACCTGCAGCTACAGAAGCCATCTTGCAACCATGAGGAACCAAGGACGAGGGAAAGACTGAGAGATGGAGGGAGGTGGCCTTTAAGTCACTGAGCACAGGAACCGGCTTACGGGTCCTGTGTGTCCAGAACGTTCTGCTTGATCAGTCACGGGGGGGGGGGGGGGTCTTTCACACACCAGAGTCAGCAAAAGGTGGCGAAAGCACTGACCTTCCTCACTCCCGAGATGGCGAGGCAACGGGCTGGAGCAAGGGCTCCGGGGTGAGGTCTGCTGGTCCTTGTCCAGCCGTCAGCCCGATGTGATGCCCGGAAGGCGCCCCTGACCCAGCGGTGTCTCCCTGACCTGTCCCGGCCACGGACAAGGAGAATGAGCCCACGTGGATGCACGTGGCACCTGTGTCGGGAGGCGAGGGGGCCGTGCCGTGGCCTCACCGAGTTTCGCTCTGTTCCTCCGTGGGACCTGCTCCCCGTAAAGACAGCAGACCACGCAGGCCCGTGTACGGAAATGCCGAAAGCTCGTTCATCCATTCCGCGATTTATTCCTCCTTCTGTAAACCGGTCAGGCCCCGGGTGTCTGGTCGGACGCAGACGGGACGAGAGCCCAGGGCCCGTAGGGGAAGAAGGACGAGGACACACGTCCCTCCGACTGAGCACAGAGAAGCGGGACGCGCCCAGAGGGGAGGGCCCCCAGGAAGCCTCTTGAGAGGACTCAGGCAGATGATGGCCGCAGACAGACGGGCCCAGGGCCGGACTCCGAACAAGCAGCCGACCCTCTGACCCGCACCTGTGACTCTGGGGCAAAATCTGCGTTGATAACGGATACGAACGTGGCAGTGACGCTGGCCAGGTGGAGAGCCCGAGCGGGAAGGTGGCCGGGCGGGGAGCGGTCCAGGAAAGACGCCGGCGACCCTGGGGCCGCAGCAGAGCTCAGAAACCCAGCAGCCAGACAGCGAGGGTCCCGCAGAGGCCGCAGGACCCCGAGGAGGCAGCCCCCATGCCTTGTAGCTTCCCGGCTGAGAGCATCTTCCTTCCCGTTTCGCACGCTTCTGTCTGGCACCTCAACTTCCTGTGAAAGACTAAGCTGACGTGGCGGGTCTGATGCGGTTTTCGGTGAACGGACCGGCCCACGACACCTGCAGAGCCGCCGACGCCCTCACAGCTGACATCGCGGTCGGGGCCGTGCCGACTGCACGCTCGCCTCAGCCTGGGGTGGCCCGGTGGCCGCGGTGGCATGGGGGGGGGGGAAGGACGGGCTGGCACGTGGCACCGCCACAGGGCCCCCGCCACGGCCGCCCCTCCGCCTCCGTCGGTCCCGCGTGTGCGTCACGGCTCTCCCGCCCGCCAGCATGGCTCAACCTTTCAGCCACTCGGTCTCGTCGCAAACATGCTCTTCCCGCGGCGAGGAGCCGGTGTTGTTTGTTCTAAGAGAGGCCGCACACAGAGCTGTGACATAAACACTAATAATTGGCTCTGTGACATTCTTAATAAAAAAGACACGTTGATTTCGTTGTAGTGGCAAATTTATGGCATAGTTTTCTGCTAAGTAAGAACAAACGTGATTCTGGGCCGCAGCCTCCCGTCAGTATTCCGACACTGCCCTCTACGGACACCGGGGTTCCCCGGGGGCCCCGCGGCGCGTGAGCCTGGGGACGGGATCTTCCTCCCGGAGCCGCCTGGCGCAGGGGAGTCCCCGCGAGGGCCCGGCTGCCCCCCGTCCTCCCTCCTCGCCTCGTCCCCCGGGGGCGAGCTCGCCGTCCCCCACTAGAGCTGGGCTCCGGGGTCCAGGCCTCACCCGTGGCCCCGTGTCGTGGCCCCCCAGACGTCGGTTCCGCTCCTCAGGGCAGGGGCTACGGGCTCTCAGCAAGCAGCAGATCCAGCAGTGCCCACGCCTGCAGAAAGAGCCGTGTGCACCCCGTCCACGTGCGGAGGAGAGCGGGCCTCGGCGCCCGGTGCCCACAGAGGTCTCCACCATCAGGGACATGGTGCAAGGAAACGGGAGAGGGCCGGGCGACAGCTGGGTGACCCCCTTCCCAGAGGAGCCGTGTGCTGCCCTTCACCAGCACTCGGGGTCAGAGGCCGGGACGGACGTGCAGGTAGCTGGTGACGGTCCCCACACGGGCCTGCGGCCAGCACGGGGCTCAGGGGGCCGAAGACGTGCCCACCGGGCCACTGTCCAAGAGACAAAACCAGGACTGCAGCTCCGGGCGTCACGTCCACACCTGAGGCTCCAGCACCTGCAGGGAGGACCAGCCTGGCTGGCCCGTCCAACTCGGGCCTCCCTCCCCGGGCCCCAAACCTCCCAACGGAGTGGTTCCCGGATATTCGAGGCTGGTCAGGTGGAAGTCCCCGCCGGGCCCCAAGCGCTGGCGCCACGGGCAGCCTGTCAGCCACTGGGAGCGGGGGCGGCCGCCCTGGACGCGGGCAGGCTGGTGGTCGGCCGTGTCCACCGCCTGCCACGTGGGGACCACCTGCTTGGGGATCCTCAACAGGGAAGGTCCTGCTGAATTCCCACCTGACGAGGTCTTCGTGCAGGAAATGAACACACAGGAGGCCGGCGCCCTGCTCTGCTCCACACTCAACCCTTCACACCCGCACCCCTGCGGTCGGCAGGGAGGGCCCTCTCCGCATGCTTCCGGCTCACCCGGCGGCCCCTCCGCTGTGGCAACGCCCCTTCCCCCACTCCGGGGCCGCCCAGACCCACCACACCTGCACCCCCAGGCTGCTGCTGATCAGTGGGCCAGGGCAGAGGTCACAGCCTGGGACGTTCCGAGGCCTGCGTGACGCCCGGGGTGAGCGCCCCGGAGGGCCAGTCGTGGGGGACGCGGGGCAGGGCGTTTCCACCGTGACCTCACCATGTGCGCCGCGCTCAGTGCCGGCCTCCCCCGGGGCCCACGAGGGTTCGGGGCGCCCCGTCTGACCCCCACAGGCTGCGAGGCTGAAGCCAGGTTTGCCTCCCCACGCCCTGCGCACCCCTTCCTTCCTGGGCTCATTTCTTTTGTTTCCTAAATGCCACATGTGAGTGAGATCATATGGGGTGTGTCCTCCTCTGACTTATTTCACTTTGCAGAATGTTCTGTAGCCCCACCCACATCGTGGCAAATGGCAAGATTGCATCCTTTTTGATTGCCGAGTAGTATTCCATTGTGTATATATACATCTTCTTTATCCATTCATTAGTCAGTGGACACTTGGGCTCCTTCCCTAATTTGGCTACTGTCGACCATGCTGCTATAAACATTGGGGTGCACATGTCCCTGCAAATCGGTATTTTTGCATCCTTTGCGTAAATATCCAGTAGGGCAATTGCTGGGTCCTAGAGTAGTTCTATCTTTTTTTTTTTCTTTACATTCTTATTTGTTTTTTAGAGACAGAGAGAGACAGAGAACAAGTGGGGGAGGAGCAGAGAGAGAATGAGACACAGAATCCGAAGCAGGTTCCAGGCTCCGAGCTGTCAGCACAGAGCCCGATGTGGGGCTCGAACTCACAAACCGCGAGATCATGACCTGAGCCGAAGTCGGACACCCAACCGACTGAGCCACCCAGGCGCCCCGAGTAGTTCTATCTTTAACTTTTTGAGGACCCTCCACACTCTTCTCCACAATCTCTGCACCAGTCTGCATTCCCACCAACAGTACAGGACGGTCCCCTTTCTCCTCATCCTCGCCAGCACCTGTTGTCTCCTGTGCTGAAGGATCCCTCTGATGCGGTTTGGAGCCACGTCCACACTGCTGACTTGCCTTGTGTTACGTGCCTTGTTGGGACCGCGTGGAGGGCGTGGAGGGCACGGAGGGCGGCAATCATAGTTTTAGTTTCTAGTAGGTTTCTTCTTTTTCTCTTCCTTTTTAGAAAATCGTTCTCTGTTTCTTTTTGCTGGGAACTGGCTTTTAAAAAACTTTTATAAATGTATAAACTGTAGATACTAATTAAAACACTCTTAGTAACGTTTCAGACCTGGGAATTATTTGTTCTCTAGAGTCACCTGCTGCTGGTTTAACACATCCTACCCTCTACACGGCTGGTTTCCTGAGAGCCGGGGGTCCAGGTGCCGTGTGTGCACGTGGGAAGGGGGGCCCTGCAGGCACATACACGGTCTCCCAGCACGCTGGGGACGAGGGTCTGTCAGGCTGAGTGTCTGGACCCGGGAGGGGGTGGCAGTGCCCGCCTGAGCTCCTCTCCGGGAGAAAACGGGCACCAGCCTTCACACGGTCTCTACGGGGAAGACGGGGCCACCGAAAGATTACGTTACAGATAAAACAATAAAATCATTAGAAGGAAATTTGATGGTAATTTTTTATAAGCTGGAATTTGGGAGAATTTTTCTTAAGACCCCAACTCTTAAAGGGACGTCAGATACCGTTTACTTTAACAAGTTGTGTGTTTCTGCACGGCACGGCCACGCTGCAGAAACACGGGTAGTGAGGGGACCGGAGGGCTGCGTGACGGACAAAGGGTCGCTCTCCCTCCTAGACAAGCCCTCGCCCTTCTTCCTTAGGAAGAGCCGAGCAATCGGTGGGAGAACAGTGAAGACGGGAGCCCGCCACTGGCGAGGGGGGCCCCCAGAGCCGAGGAGGGGGTGAGGGGAAGCAGACGGTGGCGGAAGCAGAGACCCCCTCCTGCTTTGGCGATCGGCCACCCGACCGCACACTTGCTCACGGGCGCCGAGGGCGCAGGGGGATCGGTGCCCTTCACGTCTCTGGCCGAGGCGCGAATCCAAACCACCTTCGAGAAAGCTGTGTCTGCTGAGAAGTGAATGTACTTCACGCCCGCTCACGCTCTGGGGGGATCCATCACGCGGAAAGACTAACTTATAAACGCGACATCTTCAAATGTTTTATTTATTGAGGGAGCGGCAAAGAGGGAGAGAGAGACTCCCAGGCAGGCTCCCCACGCTCAGCACAGATGCGGGGCTCGATCCCACGACCCCGAGACCGTGACCCGAGCCAAAACCCAGAGTCGGACACTCAACCAACCGAGCCGCTCAGGGGCTCCGAGCGATGACACACAGTCAAGGGTTTGAACTGGTGACAACTTGAAGCCCCGGCCTACGCTCCCGTGGCGGAAGGCGAGTAGAACACGGTGCGCGTCCCCTGCAGAGGCGAACGGCTCCTGACACGGCCATTCCATTCCCGCAGAGCGTCAGGCCAGCGCGAGCAGTCCGCTCTCCGGAGGCTTTGGTAAAGCACACGCAATGGCTGTTCCCGTGTTTGTGACACGCGGACAGGCCCCCTAGTGTGTTAGCTGTGTGGTGGGGGGGGGGGGGGTCCAACTCAGAAGCAGCCTGCCAGGTGCATTAAGAGAGAGGGCCTTTGCTGAGCAGTGGGCGTGGTAAGCCTCTGGTTCTGTTTAAAAGTGACAAGACAGGGGCGCCTGGGTGGCTCAGTCGGTTAAGCATCTCTCAGGTCGTGACAGATGCTTCAGCTCAGGTCATGATCTGACGGGTCTGTGAGTTCGAGCCCCGCGTCAGGCTCTGTGCTGACAACTCAGAGCCTGGAACCTGCTTTGGATTCTGTGTCTCCCTCTCTCTCTGCCCCTCCCCTGCTCGTGCTCTGTCTCCCTCTCTCAAAAATAAACATTTAAAAAAATAAAAATAAAAGTAACAAGACAGCCAATGCTCGCTTGTGTAATTTGAAGTGCACGTTTGCACAAGCGTAGACAGGTAATAACCCGACTCCTAACATCGCACCTCTGGAGGCTGGGAGGGAGGGCTAACGTTCTCATTACGCAGTTCGACTTGCCACGAGGGACACGCCCTGCTTTGGTAATTAAAACAGCGAACAAAAGCAAAACAAAAATTAAATGGAGTGAGAAAACCAGGTCAGAAGCAGACTTCTCTCTCAAGGAAAACACAGTCCTCTCTCCCTGGGGGACACTAGCCCGACTTGGGACGGACCCCTCAGGCGGGAGAGAGGAGAGCCAGGTGGCACGAGGGGGAGGGGTCTGCAGCAGAGAGGAGCTGGGAAAACCACGCGGGCACGTGTGTGCCAGGGGCCAGGCTCTGTCTGCTGTTTGAAAAGCAAGCTAGCCAAGTGGCCATCCACAGGTTGGCACGGCATGGGGACCCACGGCCGGGAGAAGCAAGGGGCACTTGTGGTGACGCTGCCCCGAGCTCCCTCTGTCCGGGTGGGTCCCGAGAGCTACCCCAGGATGGGGTGGGCACGTGGCCCACGGCGCCCAGGCCTGCAGCCCCCTCCGCTTGCACCCAGCGGAAGGTTCTGGGGACCTCATCCCCAGCTGCAAGTGCCATCGACGGTTCACCGACAGCAGGACCGGGCACGGCCTCTCTGGGTGGTCCCCACATCCAAGGCAAGGGGGACACGGCCCCCGAACCTTCCGGCTTCTCTCGGTGACCAGCCCCCCAGAAACGGCAACACTCAGCACTCGGGCCCCCTAGCCAATGGGATCTCGGTGACAGGGTGCCTGTCATGCTCCTCTGGCCCCCACGCTCTCTAGACACGGCGCAGCTTTCCGGAGGAGACCCCTCCGGCGCCCACAGCTCACAGCACCGCTGGAGTTTCCAGACTGTCGCGTCCCCAGCCTGTCCTCCCGCCTGCTGCGGCCACCTGGGCCGATGCTGCTGCCGTGGAAGGGTGGTCGCGTCTAGGACCCAACGGACAGTGAGACTTCAGGGAGCCTGGTTTCCATTTTCAGGGGTTGGACTGTTAGGTTTCCTTAGAATTAGGTAAATATCTTCAAGATGTCTCAGCCCCACCTAAAAGGGCAAAGAAAAGCCCCGGGCCCCGGCTTCGCCCCATCCCCTCCCCGACCCGGCTCCCCTCCGAGGTCACGGACACCGATTACAGCCGCCCCTTCACCTAGAAACCACACACTGCGCACGCGCAAATCCCGTGGGGCGGACACCTGCCGCAGCCCCGCCCCCTCGGGCCCCGGGGTCCCGCTGGCCTTCAGAGGAACGGACCCCGACCCCCCACGTCCTGCGGGGCGGCCAGCGCCCTCGGCCGGCCGCGGGGTGTCAGGCCCCTGAAAGAGGCCCCCAAGGGCCCTGGGCACCCTCCCCGTGAGGCCCTTCCCTCCCTCCCTGCGCCCGTTGTCCGCACCCACGCGGCTCCTCGCCCAGGGGCCCCTGTGCCCTCGCGGCTTCCCACGTCCCTGGGCCACCAGGGCAGGGGCCGCAGGTGGCGGCGCCGGGAGGGGGAGGCGTGGAGAGGCGGAGGCAGACACCGCCAGGGCCACAACGGGGCCTCCTGGAAGCACACTAGCGCCTCCTGCTTTCCCCCCAGCTCCATTGCCCTCCCCCACCTCCTCTCCTCCTTAGCCTCCTCCCTCCCCCTGCCCTCCCTGCCCTTTCCCTCCCCTCTCTTCCTCCCCCCACCCCCTCTCCTTCTTAGCCTCCTCCCTCCCCCTGCCCTCCCTGCCCTTTCCCTCCCCTCTCTTCCTCCCCCCAACCTCCTCTCCTCTTTAGCCAGCTCCCTACCCTCCCTCTACTCTCCCTGCCCTCCCCCTACCCTCCTTCTCTCCTTCCCCTCCCCCACCTCCTCTCCTTAACCCCCTCCCTCCCTTCTGTCTCTCCCCTCCTCCCCCCCCCCCCATCCTCTCCCCCATTTCTGAAGGGCTGGCTGGCCTCTCTTGCTCCTTCCCTAAGATAATCTCCCTACAATATTTCCCACGGAGAATGAACAAAGTACTGTGTTCTCAAGTCTTGAAATAATGCTTTTCTCCCTGGGGTTTTGTCACCAACTTGATACATAATTAGGTTCTTTTGTTTTAGCCTGTTTTCAATTTTCGGGATTGCATTTTCTTCATTTTGCTTTAATTTTACTCTTTGTACAAAGCACAAATGATTCCGGAGCCAACCGTCTAATAGGACGTCCCAAACCCCCTAGGAGACCCTTCCTGATCTTTGTTTCAGCCTCCCCATGTTTCCTCTTGCATCGTGCGTGTGAAGGCGTGTGCACGGCGTGTGAAGTGTGTGTGCACCGCGTGTGAAGGCTTGTGCACAGCCTACGGCTGTCACCCGGGACTTGGTTCCCCTCGGGGTGGGCACCGTGGACCAGGCGGGTGACACTGTGAGCCTTCGGGATGGCTTTTGTCACCTAGCTTTGGTGACCGCCACCCCCGCCCAGCAGGGGCCTGTCCAGAAGCTTCAGGGCAGGGGTGGGGGCTGGGGGGAGGGCCTGGACCTCCCCTCCAGGCAGGCCGTATTGATGCAGAATCGTGCTGATGCCCAGCTTCACACCTGGGGGACGTGTTGCACAGCTGGCTCCACGCCTACGTCCTCCTGCCACCTGCTGGCTCTGTGTCAACCCAAGAGCAGCCTGGCACCACTCCCCGTCCCGCTGGCGGGGCCCACAGCTCCCCGTGATACTGATTTGCGTCTCCCGGTGGCTCGTGAGGGCGCTCCGCTTTCTGGGCGGCTGCCGTCCTGCCCTGGGAGCCGTCCTGTGAGTCTGTGGCGCATTTTCTCCTGGGCCGTCCGCCTCCTTCCTTCACGTTCTAACAAGTCATTCGTCAGCTCTCTGCGTGCGGCGTGTCCCCGTGCTCCCGTGTTTCCTGTCCCGTCCGCAGGCCCCAGACAGCAATGAGGCAAAGCCAGGCCCGGTCTCCAGACAGATGACAAGCGTGGGGTGTGAAACGAGGAGGCGCTGGCCTCGTTCTCGCCGTCCTGCAGCGGCCCAGGGAAGCAGCGCGCCCCGTGTGTCCAAGAAGCCGACCCCCTTCGGCTTTAACCGCGAAGGCCGAGCACGTCCTGAGTGAGCGCCTGGCCGCAGGGCCCTGGGACCCGCATGACTTATACATGCCTTGTCCACAGCAGAGCATAAATACTGCACCGTTGCCTGCATCTGTCGTTGTGCAGAACACCCTGAACTTATGCAATATGAATTACGTTTTGTAATGGCCTTCGTGCCAGGGTCTTTGGGGACCATACTGTTTCTAGCAAGACAAAGCAAATTGCAAGATTCCTAAAGGGGCCCAACTCTTGCACACAGAAGCACATTCAATCTGACATCGTCACTCTAATGATCTCTTGTGTCGTCTTTTATTGAACACGAAGCGAGTTCTGCCCATCAAAGCCGTGTGTGTGGCTGAGCGTCCTCGAACGGAAACGCCAGGTCACGGTGGCCTCGTTCCCAGTTCCGGGAGAAGCCGGGGCCACGGGTGGGACCGTCTGTGGGGCCACCAGCCCGCACGCAGGTCACGGGTGGACACGAAGCCCTCCCTGTCCACTGCCCACTCCAACAGCACCTGCTCTGGGCAAGCCCCCCGCTGGCGAGGGGCAGTCAGTGTGGAGCTGAGCCCCGCAGCCCAGGCGTGTGCCCAAGGAGGCTGAGGAGGGAGGTCCTGCCCGGCGAGCCTGTGGGCGGAGGGAGCAGACACCCAGATGCTGGAGCGAGCAGAAGGCCGGCAGCCGGGGAGGGACCCTGTCCCCAAGGTGGCGGCTCCCCAAACCTGGCGTGAGGGACACTGACACTGGCAGAGACTGGATCACGAAAGACGCCACACCCGACCCGGCCTGGCCCCGCCGCCCCGCACCCACAGTCGTTCGTCCCAGCGCCCCACGCGCGCTCCCAGAGCCGCTGCCCGGACACCCCCCACGGGCCACCACCGGGAAGGGCCCAGGAAGACGGCAGGGTCACAACGCAGCCTGGATTCTCCTCAAAGGAGCAAACTGGACCAGATTTGGCCGGTGTCCAGACACCAGGGCAGTGGCGACAGGAAAGGGGGAGCAGGGTGGGCAGAAGGGCCTGCGTGGCTGTATCGCGTATGTGTGCCGTAGACGTAAACCCTACGCGCCCAGTGCGTGTGAGATGCGTGTGGTCACAGCGGCCCGCAGGGCGCCGTGGGAGTCTGTCTGTCCGTTGGCGCTCCTTGTCTTTCCTTATCTGCCAGTAGCTGTCTTAACTCTTCCCGGGACACGGACGGACCAGCAGGTCGACTGCCGGGAGGGCCTCGGGGATGCCCCCCGCCCCGGGACGGCACCTTCCGGGTCCTCCTCGAAGAGAAGACCGAGGTGAGTGGGGCCCAGCCAGCCAGGGGAAGCGGGGCTCGGAGAGGTCGCTCGCACACCTCCCACACGGATACGCGGGCCACGGAACCACGATCTGTATCCGGCCTGTGACTCCTGGCGTGTCCCTCAAACATGTCCCCTCGTAGGGTTTCCACGTACAAAGCGGGAAATAAAACAGGGCCGTGTGTTGTGGCCACAGTGACCACCGGAGCAGGACGGGTACCCTGGGCCCACAAAACACAAGGCTTCAGTCACCTGTTGCTGCCGGATAAGTCACTCCAGAACTGGGTAGCTTCCGGCAGGCTGCCCTTCTGTGGTCCAGAAGCAGTGTGGCTTCACCAGGCCCGCCAGCCCAGGGTCCCCACTGACCGCGGGGGCCAGGCCGCGTCCCGGGAGGTTCTGCAGGCAGGAGTCGCTTCCAAGCTCCTGCCGTAGCTGCTGGAGGGGCTCACAGATCCGTGGTGGGTGGGCCTGACCTCTTGTCCTCCATACGTGGCCTGTCCACAGGGCATCTGGCAGAGCGGGGAGGGAGAGCTTCCTCCGAGGAGCCTCCAGGACGCGGCAGCTCGGGGGTGGCAGGCAGGGGCACCTGCCCCCAGAGCTGACCTTCTTGGGGAGCCCACGGTGTCTCGGGGACAGACGGTAGCCAGGGGTGCGCGGCATTACCTTGGACAGCGAGAGCCGCAAACCCAAAGGCCCACGGGACCCAAGGGGCCGGGACGCGGTCCTGTTGGCGGTGCGGCCGGGAGGGGCTCCCCGCTGGGTGAGCTGACAGCTGAGGGGAAGCGCTGAGGGCCCGGAAGTCACCCAGAGACGACCTGGGTTGGTCGAGTGTTGGGACGAGAAAGGGCCCCAATCCTGCTTCGTTACTGCCGGTGCTCCGTTTGGCCAGAGTGTAAACTCGGTGTCCCAATAGCAGGGGTGACGGTCACAAGTCCGCGGGCCCACGGCCAGCACCAGAAGCAGAGGCCAGTGCCCTTAAAGCATTGCAGTGGGCTGAGTCGTGTCCCCAAAAACACGTGTTCAAGTCCCGACGCCCTGTGAACGTGGCCTTGTCGGGAAATACGGTCTTTCCAGACGTGATTGAGGTAAGAAGTTAGAAATGAGATCGGTTTCGGGTAGGCCTTAAATCCAACGATGGTGTCTTTGCGAGGCTCCGAAAAGGGGAGACGCAGGCCCACGGGGGAAGGCCCGTGAGGACGGAGGCAGAGCGGGGGTGCGGGAGGCCGCCCGCTACTCAACACGGGGAGAAAACACAGCCCGTTCTTCCCGGCCCACGGCCCCCAGGGTGCCCACGGGCGTCAGACTGACCGTCCTCCCCTTGCCGGGCCACTCAGCCACGCTTCCCTCCCAAGGCCTGTGCCGCCACCTCCCGGGACACGCGGCTCCTTTCCCTGACCCCCCAGGCGCCGGGGCCGCGGGGAGTCGCACGTCCTAATGCGCTGTCAGCAGCGGCGCCCGGGGATGGATCGCGCGACACGCGGGGGCCGCACACCGCGGGCCGGGATGGCCGTTCCCCGCCCTCCAGAGGGAGATACGGCTGCGTGATGGATACCCCGCTAATGGGCCAGGAGAATCGCGCCCCAGCAGGGAGCCCCGCGCGTTCATACATCTTGTAAGGAGCCGAGATCCTAATCTGGGCAGCCTGCTCCCGCACATCCCCCACCGGGGGGAGGGGAGGGGCGGGGGGGACAGGGACGGGCGCCAGCCTCCCACCGGCCGCCGCTCACTGCGGGCCTGCTCTGTGCAGATGCGGGACGCGGCTGGCCTGGCAGGGAATGGTTGGGAGGGGCCGGGACCATCCGTCCGAGTCACTGCCCTCGAGGCCCAGGGGCTTCTTCCTGGAAGAGGAAGGCCTGCCCGGGGGCTGCTTCCACGACCCGTGCCCCGTGGCAGCCCGAGGGGTGGTGGTCTGGAGGAGAGGTGGGCAGGAAAGCCCTCTCTCCCCCAAGTGCCCCCCAGGTCGCTCTCCCTGGGGCCGTTAGTCCGGGGGGCGCCTGACATGTGTCTCCGGACCCGGCCTTCGGTAAGCGTCCCCTCAGGTGGGCAACGGTGACCCTTACCTGGCTCCACTCTGGAGGAGACACCTGTTCCCACCCGCCTCGATCCGGGAGGGACAGTGCAGTCTTCCTGCTGGGAGTCACTGGCAGGGCTTTCCTTTCCAGATTTGGCCGACTCTGACTGATACACAGTCCCTGGGGCTTTGCCTGGAGGATGGGGTCGGTGAGACTCCCGGTGGGACACAGGACGGGCCCAGAGCCACAGCTGCGGGGCGGGGGGGGGGGGGCTTTCCAGGGACCCCCCCCCCACTCCTCCCTCAGCCATTTCCAGAAGAACGGCAATGGGAAATCGGCTCATTTACCAGAATTTCCATAACGAGCACGCAAACTTCGGGTCTGACTCTTCAGCAGGTCCGGAGACCCTCCTCGTGTTAAGCGTCTTCCCCTTTCCCGCACTCTGACTGCGGTCAGGCAGGTGGGGCGGCCGCACAAAGCAAGTCTGTCCTCTCCGGCGTGGCCGTGAGGCAGGGTCGGTCCCCACGGCGGGGAGGGGACTCTGGTCCTTGCGTCTCTCCGGCTCAGTGTCCCCACCTCTGCCCCCACATCACGGGGCGCCTCCCACGTGAGCCTGCCCCAGACTTGCCCTTCTTATGAGGTCACCGGCCCTGTTGGGTTAGGGCCCACCTGCTCCAGTGCGACCCCATCTTCTCCTGAAAGCACCCTACTTCCAAAAGAGTAAAAGACGCCAACAGGTGCATTTCGGGGGACCCAGTCCAGACCCCCACTCTCACTGGCTTTCTCGAAGGCGGTGCCTCTCAGCCTCCCGCTGCCCTGGTGGGAGGCTGTGGTAGCTGCCTCAACAGATCCCATTTTCGGGCTGCCTCGGCCACCGAAGCTTCCTGCACCGTCCGCAGGGGACATTCGGGGAACTTCTGGGCACCCAGGAGCTTCTTGTGCGCAGCAGTCCCTCCGGGGGCCCCGGGGCCTCTGTCCTTGTCTGCTGGGTCCCTCGCCCCTTGGACAAAGTCAGGTCCTCAACCCCATGGGGGCAGGCCCTTCTTGGCCTCGTTCACCCTGTACCCTCACTGCCGTGTGCACAAGTCCTAATCAGTGGGTGCTCACGGAGGGAATGTTTGCTGGATGAAATAGCCAGGCGGTGACTGGGTCAGCAAATCGTTTTGCCGAATCTCATTGAAAATCAGAGAAAGCGCCCAGCTCAAGGACACGGTGAATGTGTAAACAGAGTTAGAAGCTTTCTGAAAACAGCAGACGTCTTGATGACAAAACCAGCTGTCCCCAAGCCCAGAAGAGCCAGATCTCCGGGAAAGGATGGTCTGCTGGATGTAACTCTGCAGCAGCTCAGGCCCCGGGCCGGCTGAGGACAGACTTCCGGAGCCGACCACGGGGAGGGCGCAGCGGGCCTGGCCGCCCAGCGTCAGCCCAGGAGGGACCCAGAACCGGGAGACAGGACACAGCGCCGTGCCCCAAGTCCTGTCCGGAAGGGACGGACGGCAGGGGAGGGGCCCTCCCCGGCCAGAGAGCGGGTGCCCGATCCCGGTGCTCACTCCGGCCCTGGGGCCGACGACCTTCTCTGTGCCTCTCAGCCGCCGGGTCAGGAAGGCCCAGAGCTGGACACTCGCACCAAACCCTGCTGGTGAGTCTATGATGCAGGGCCTCAGGAAACCTTCTCCGCCGCCCGGGCTGATTGCTGCTCAGGTCCATCAGGGGACGAAGGAGCCTCGTCTTTCGGTTTCCTCCAGAAAAGATCACGGCAGATTTCTCATGGGACCACTGTCTCTCCGGCAAGGGAGGCTCCCTCAGGGTGGCCGATCACCACGGATTTGGGGTGATCACCATGTACTGGGAAGGGCCTGGCATCCCTACGGCTTCATCTGTAAACAGGGCCACACAGAGCGCAGAGCACGGGCGGGCGGGAGTCTTATCTCCTTGAGCACCTGAGGACCTGCCCAGCACGGGGACACACACGGACGCGGTGTCCCCAGACTGCAGCCCCACGGCCAGAGTGTCCTGGGTGCACAGCACCATGGCTCAGCAGTCCAAGACCAAGGTGTCACAGATCTGTGCCACGAGGGAGAATCTCTCCCAGACTGGGGGGGGTCCCGGCAACCCCAGGCCTTCCTGGGCGTGTAGACACTTCACCGTGTTACTGTCGCGTCTTCTCCGTGTGTGTGTGTCTCTGGGTCAGTCGTATTGGATCAAGACCCACCCCATGACCTTACTTTGACTTGATTACCTCTGTGAAGACCCTCATTCCAAGTGAGGTCACAGTCAGCTGTCCTGGAGGTTAGGACTGTGGCACGAATTTCCGGGAGGACAAAATTCGGCCCAGAACACAGGGCTTCCTCGCTGGGCGGTGCTAATGGCAGTGTGGGCACGAGAAGGGGGACGGGGTCCGGACAGCAGGACCACCCCGAGCCCTCACCCCCATCGCTCACTAGTCCGGCCCCCCAACCCCTGTCAGCCTCAGGAACCTGCCGCGGCTTGGCCAGCACGCGACCCTTCCCTGCCACGGGGCCCGGGTCGCTTCTGTGTGGCCCTGAAAGGCATCCAGGTTTCCTGCAGGAGTCACAGCTCTGCTCGGGCCAGGGCCCACCATCCTCCCCACACGGACGCCTACCCACGGCCGGGACATACAAGTATTTCAGCACTTGGGTCTCTCTGGTGACAGTCACCAGTGAGCCCCACTCGGGCTGCACATCAGGCCTCCTTTTGGTCTGAACAGAGTTTGGAGAAGGAGAGGTGCACCCCTTCTGCTGGGGTGGATCCCTAAAGGCAGCCGAGCCAGGGCCAGCGAGGGCCACGTCCCCCAGGCAGCAGAAGCACGCCGCCGCGGTCCCGTCCCGCCGGCCGCTGTCTGTCACGTGGCCGGACGTCCCAGGATGAGCTGCGTCTGTCTCCGGGACGAAAGGACAGGCGGAAGGGGGAACTGACCAGTCCTGTCCGTGAGGACCCTTGCTGGAATCAGGGAACACGTAACTGAGGAGAACTCGTAACCCTCTGCTACGTGCAGGGAGCACAAAACCCTCGGTGTGGCTGAGGGAAATAAAACCCAAAGGGAAAGGAGAAATCTTCAGATACTGAGTGTAAAAATCTTCTTGCTTCTGGAATACAAAAGAAGCACGGCTCAGTGTCAGTCTGTTCCAGGGACCCTCGTGTCTACGTTAGAGGCGCCAGAAGCACACGTTCGCCTGGAAACGAAAGCCGGGGACACGGGAACCGGGTCACTGACCGAACCCGAACCAGTGAGAAGCCGTGACTTATCCTCACTGTGCTTGGGTGTTAGAAGCCACAGTGCAGTGCAGCCAACCGGAAGAAACTCGGGTCCCTCGCAGCCACGATGAGCGCAAACACGCCTGCCTGGGCCACGAGAACATCGCCATTTCCCTAAACAGCACCTCTGATGAAAGTCCCCTTACACGGGACATCAGAGAACACACGGGGCTATCACAGGTCACCCGACCGGCCTCTCCCTTTTCAGTGAGGCCGGGAGGGGCCAGGTCGAGGTCACGGAGAGAGGGTGAGCACAAGGGCACGGGGACCGCACGCTGGTTTCCCAGGACCAACCGCTGCGTCCAGTGGGTCGGCCACGGAGGGGTGCAGGGGCCGGCCCCGCGGGTGATCGCACACACTCATCCCTGCGCCCACAGTTGTCTAGTGAGACCCTGGGCCTTCTTAACAGCACTTCTAAGTTGTCAGCCCGTGGCCTGGAGGAATGCTGTGCACCCTGGGCACATGGCCCCTCTCGGTGCTGAATGCCCCACAACAGGGCTCCCCAAGCTGTTCCTCTGCAACGATAGGGCAGAGGCGTGCAGGCTCCCTCTCCACTCGTGTGTGTGTGTGTGTGTGAGAGAGAGACTTGCCAGCTGTAGAGAAACCAAGAGCAGCAAGAAGACGGGCCCCAGATAAACAGCAAATGATTTTTTGGTATCCGTGTGTCCCAAATACTGCATGGGACATACTTATACTAAAAAAAAAAAAAATTCATTAGCTGAAACTCAAACTCGACCACGTGTTCTGTATCTTACCCAACACCCATACATGAGATGGCCCTGCAGATGGCAGAACAAGGAGAAGATAACCAGTTATGAACAGTTCCTGAGCTGGGCACCCCTCTTCCCATGAGGGCCGTGGCTCACAGCCCCGGATGTGGGGAGGCCAGAGGCCAGGGGACCTGCACTCACCTGGCCACCGTCCCCCAAGCCGCGCCGCAGGAATGGTCGGGGAGCCGGGTGCCAATGGACGTGTCAAAGCGCACCCCGTCCAGCGCCCGGGCTGTCCGGGGAACACACTCTGGGTACAAGATGGACTGTTGCTACTTTGACTTTCTGTGCCCTAACACACAGCTTTTATAACAATTTTCTCAGGACCCAGGGAGGATAGTTCAGGGGATCAGAAAGTGCCTCACTGGGACTTAGAGACCGTGCACAGTGGTGCCCGGATGGCTGCAGGGTTGACCAGTTGTCCTTGCAGCATGACAAATTACCCAGAACTTGTCAACATGAAGCCTGTAACTTCCTCACACCATTTCTCTGGGTCCGGATGTGGAGACAGCCAGGCTGGCAGGGTCTGTCTCGGGCCCCTCGTGAGGCTGCAGATGAGACGTGGGGGCTGCGGTCCCTCTAGGTCTTGACGGGTCTGGAGGACCCACATCCAGGGGCGTTCACTCACATGCCTCAAAAGTTGATGCTGGATGTGGACCGGAGGCCTCTGTTCCCGCCCCGTGGCCTCAGGCTGCTTGCATGTCCTCATGACCTGCAGCCCACCACCAGCAGGGAGGCCCCCTGCGTTCCAGGAGAAGGGGCAGAAATCTCAAGGGCCTCCCTCCGGAAATCTCTCGCGATCAGAAGCCACACGCCCAGGGCCTGGCCAGCTGGGTGTGCCAGCCAGGGCCCCAAACCCACAAGCTCAGCCACAACTGGAACTCGCACCCACACCAGGACTCCCCTGAGCCCCACGGAGTCCAGACCAACATGGCATCCAGGGAATCACGAGTGACGAACGGACGTGGTTTTGCAGATTCACCGAGGTGTGACTGACAAATACACATTGTACATACTTGAGGTGTAATGTGATGATTTGGCCTATGTATATATGGTGATGTGATTACCGTGACCCAGTTAATTTACACACCCACCACCTCGCCCAGTTACCGTCGTGCATGTGTGGGGGGAACACTGAAGATCTACTGCTAAGACCAAGGTCAAGGAGCTTTTCCCCTAAGCTTTCTTTTAGGAGTTTTATGGTTTTAGGCCTTACATTTCAATCTTTAATCGATTTTGAATTAATTTTTATGAATGGCATAAGATAAGGATACAATTCCATTCTTCTGCATGTAGACATTCAGTTTTCCCAGCACCATTTATTGAAAAGACTGTCCTTTCCCCATGGAGAGCTCTTGGGTCTCTTGTCAAAGATTAGTTGCCTATTGTGTGTGTGTGTTGGGGGGGGGTGGTTATTTCTGAGCTCTCTGTTCCGTTGGTCTACGTGGTTGTTTTTATGCCAGCATCACACTGTTTTGATTACTATAGACTTGAAATATGGTTCAAGAAATCAAGAGCTGTGGTGCCCCCAATTCTGTTCTTTCTCAATATGGTTTTGCCTATGTGAGTTCTTTTGAGGTCACCTACAAATTTTAGGATTTCTTTTTCTATTCCTATGAAAAGACTGCTTTGGGTAGGATGGACCGTCTAACAATATTAATTCTTCCAATCCATGAACATGGGATATCCCTCCATTCATTCATTCTTCCATCCATGTCTTATAGCTTTCAGTGTTCAGATCTTTTACCTCCTTGGCTAAATGTTTTCCTAAGTATTTTGTTCATTTTGATGCTATTGTAAATGGGATCATTTTCTTAATTTCTTTTTCAAATGGTTTGTTCTTACTGTATACAAACACAACTGATTTTATGTGTTCATTTTGTGTCCTGCAACTTTATAGGATCGGTTTATTAGAGGATTTTCTATATGTAAGGCAATGTCATCTACAAATAGTGACGTATTCCTTTTTCCTTTCTGATTTTACTTTTTCTTGCCTAATTGCTGTAGCTAGGACTTCCAGTACTGTGTTGAATGAAAGTGGTGAGAGTGGGCATCCTTGCCTTGTTCCTGATTCTGGAGCAAAAGCTTCCAACTTGTTATCATCTAGGATGATGTAAGTTGTGGGCTGTCATCTCTGTGTTTATTATATTGGGGTACATTCTTTCTATACCTAATTTGTGGAGTTTTTATCATGAAAGGATGTTTAATTTTGTCAAATGCTTTTTATAAGTGTTTCATTCTGCCAATGTCGTGGATCACCTTGATTGATTTCTGCATGTTGAACCCATCTTCGCATCCCAGGGATGAATCCCACTTGATCATGGTGTATGATCCCTTGTATGTCCTATTAGTCTTGATTTGCTAGTATTTAGTTGAGGATTTTTGCATCCATTACAGGGATATTGCCCTATAATTCTCTTTCCTTGTAGTGTCCTTGTCTGGCTAGGAATGAGCATAATGCGGGTCTCATAAAGTAAGTTTGGAAGTGTTCTCTCCTCTTCACTTATTTGGAAGAGTTTGAGAGTGATTGGCATGAACTCTTCTTTAAATGTTTGGTGCAACATGAAGCCATCCATGTCCTGGGTTTTCCTGGCTGGGAGGTTTTTGATTACTGCTCCAATCTCCTTGCCTTCTATTTGTTCAGATTTTCTAGTCCTTTCTGATCCAGTCTTGGTAGGTTGTGTGTTTCTAGGAATTTATCCATTTATTTTAGGTTATTTGGTTTGTTGGCATATAATTGTTCATAGTTGTCTCTTATGATCCTTTGTATTTCTGTGGTATCTGTTGTAATGACTCCTCTTCCATGTTTGTCACCAGAGACTAGGGAGGGTAGGGACCCTCTCTGGTCCCAGGGCGAACAGAACTGCCTCCAGGTCCTCGGTCAGCAGGGCTGTTGCTGGGACAAGTGTCTACTTCAATCTCAAGTTTGGTCTGTGAACAACAGGCCTGTTACCATGCTTATGGAAGAAGTGGCTCCCACCTGGTCCCTTGAAGGAATCCTGTCACGTCCTTGGGCAGGTTCCTACGCAGACCAAGGACTGCCCTTGGATCGTGGCTGAGCTGCCTCCAGGGCCACGGACGGGAACACTTCCCAGCAGGTCCCTAGGTGGAGAGGACCATTCCTGGACTGTCACTGGGAGGAGCAGGAGGCAGGCTCAGGACTTCGGGCAGGTACAACTGCCCCCAGGGCCCTGGTCAAATGTAGCTGATCTCCAAAGGGGATGGGGCGGTTCCCAGGCTTGGGGCTGGGACTGCCATCCAAGAGTAGACATCCCTTCTCAAAACAACTTTCCCTGGTCTGGGGTTTCTCGGGTCCCAACCTTGATCCTGAAGTGTGCTCAGAGGCACTTCTGTCCACAGGTGGCTGCCAAACTATTGCTGTGGGGACTCGAGTGTGGGAACTCCTACCCCTCCAGCCACCTGCTGACACCCAGATCCCAGTGGTGGTTGTCTGCAGCCCCCAGACTCGGCGATCTGTTACAGGGCGAGAGCCATCGGATACTCGGCCCTGCTGGGGGCTGTCGTTCCCCTGAGTAGAGGTGTCCTGTTCTGCTCACCTCCGAGCGCCCCTGCCCGGAACGCATCTGACACACAGTGGGTAGCACACGCCGGAAGCACCCTGCCTTCTGCAGCAGCCCCTCCCCCGAACAGCCCCAGGTGCGTGGAGCTGTGAGTGGTGCGCGTGCTTGCACACACACAGGCCACGTGTCTGCGCGAGGGCAGAGACCACGGGAGGCTGAGGCTGTCATTCTCGTCACACAGAGAACAAAGCCCGCGGGCTTGAGGAGCCGACCGTAAATACCTCATACGGTCAGTTGGAGGGGGCACCCTCTCATCTCTACCCGCCCTGCGTGCTTTCCGGTAGCGGCCCCTTGGCCACCCGTGTGTGGCATCCGATGCCCACGGTCCACCAGACCAGCCACTCCCGAGGCCGGCAGGGGGCTAATGCCCCGCCGCGGTCGTAGACGGCTAGAGGACTCTGGCCCGCACCCGTGTTCCTGCACCCACTACCAACATCACGGTAACGAGCCTTCCCGGGCTCCAGATCTCGGCCTCTCCCTCTGCTGGATTTCACCCACACTCTACCCCCTGCCCGGCTACGGCAGGCTGCAGCCTTTCTCCCCACGCTCCAGCCAGCACGGTCCCCACGAGCAACACCAGGCACGGCCTTCAGGGCCTTCTTGACCCGGGTATCACTGCAGAGAACCCTGAAATCCAGGCCCGGCCCCCTCCCCAGGTCCCACCAGAACCCCCAGGCCCCACGCCCACTCTCTGGCTCCTGGTTTAGACTGGGGCGTCCACTGTGGACCTACGGCCCTTCGCATGAGGACCTGGAAGGCCTTCTTCAGGCAAGCTCGGGTCCCGCCAGCTGCCACCTGTCTGATTCCAGGGGCTCCAGAGACCCGGGCCCCACATCCCCACCCCCACCAGAGGGCTGGCCGTGGCCGAGGACGTGGCTCACCCCGAGCCTGCAGCAGCCCAAGGGGGCCTATCAGCTTTCCTCCCAGCCAACCCCCACCCCAGGGCCCCTAACCCCTCATCTCTAGCACCAGGGCCCCAGATGGCAGTGGGACCTCCAAGCTCAAACTGAGAACATCATCTTTTAGGAACATGTGGTCCAGGGAGACTCCACGTCCCAGGGACTTGGCCCAGGACAAGAAACTCAAAACAGGCCAAGGCATCCCCCACCTGTGCCCTCTCCACCACCGCCTTCTGCAGGGGACCCGCGGGCTCTGGGAAGCCCCGCGAGAGCACGTCTATGGGATTCCCCCATGCAGGTCCGGGGGAAGCAGGTGCGGGGGCCCTGTTGTAGAAGGGCCTCGGGCATCTTGGACTCTCACCCAGGTCAGCTTGATCGGCAGGTGCAAATTCCACCCATGGTTCGTGCAGTAAGGCTTCCCCACAAAAGGATGTTCATTCCTCAGCGTGTGCTTTTGGGGTGCTAACTCTGTGCAGGAACACCGCCAAGAGCCAGGTGTCTGAGCCCCTCCTCACCCCCAGGGTGCAGACATGAGCAAGAAAGTCACAAGACGTGGGAAGGAAAGGTTGGGAGTGACAAGCATATGATGTGTGGTGGGGGACGGTGAGGGGTGCTCGGACCGTGGTCCCTCCACGAAGAGTCAGGGGAGACCTGAGCGGGAGGAAGGCGGGGTGTGCCGGTCTGGGTGGGAGAGCACACCAGGCAGTGGCCTAGCAGAGGCCCTGGGGCTGCCGAGGGGGCCACAAAGCAGGGGGGGAGGGCAGGGGGCGACGGGGACTGCGGGTCAGTGGGGCCTGGGAGACCCCGTGGGCCGGGGCAAGGGGTGTGGATTTTATCCCAGGTGCCGTGGGAGCCTCTGCAGCGCTCGGCAAGGGAGTGACCAGCTCTGGGGTGGATCGGCCAGCATCCCTCCAGCGGCTGTGGGGACCGGCAGGAGGCTCCCAGGCAGGAGTAGAAGCAGGAGGCCAGTGGGCAGGGGACTCTGCCTGGACGGCAGGTCACCGAGGGGACCCTCCAATGGTGGGGCAGGGTCTGAGCAGGACGAGTAAGAGAGTCGGAGGTGCCACACCTGGGGAGAAGGGCAAATGATGGGGCCGCGACGGCCATCCTGGGGCCGTGCTGTCTGTCCAGTGACCCGGGAAGCCGGTGCCATCACCCCATGACCCGGCAGGCCGGGCTGGGGTACGGGGTCTCCAGCAGGGCCAACCCACCTTGAGGTAGGGCCGGGAGGGTGACCAGGTCAGGCCACCGTGGACCTTGGACTTGGCTGGGGGCCACG
Source organism: Panthera pardus (assembly GCF_024362965.1). Lineage (NCBI taxonomy): Eukaryota > Metazoa > Chordata > Mammalia > Carnivora > Felidae > Panthera > Panthera pardus. The sequence goes on along the minus strand of NW_026526765.1, from coordinate 1,069,413 downwards.
GGGGCAGAGTCCAGGTGGTTCCAGCGGGGGGTGCCGACGGCCCCTCCTCTCTCCCCCTCTCCCCCCTCCCCTCTCCCTCCTCCTCTCCTCTCCCCTCCCCCGTCTTCCCCTCCCTTCTTCCCCCCTTCCCTCCTCCCCTGCCCTCCCTGGCCTCTGGGGCCTCCCTTCTCTAGGGGTGTCTTCCAAACATGCCTTTTACATCTGTCGCTTTTGCAGCCCACATGTTCACTGAAAGTAGATATTATCAACCCCATTTTACATCCGAGAAAATGGGAAATCAGAGAAATTAACTGACTTGCTCAGGGCCATGACCGGATGAAGATAGACCAGGCCTCGACAAGTTCAGGTGCGCGGGCGGGTGACACGCTCAGGGCTTCCTGGGGGGGCCCCCCCGCGGCCCCCAGCCCCGCCCGGAGCTCCAGGTGCGGCTCGCCGCCCGGGGCCTGCACACGCTCGGAAGGCTGCGGGGCCGCAGGGGCCGGGCGTCAGCAGGGGCGCAGCTGCGGGGCCGCTCCGGCGCCCTCCACGCGCGCCCCTGCGCCGCCGCATCCGTCTTCCCTCGCTCCGTTTTTTTTTTTTTTTTTAAGAGAGAATGGAAAGGAATTTTGAAAACGAAAAAAGGGGGCGAAAGACGAAGGAGATGCAGGAGATAGAAGGCACACGTGGCGACAAAGAGACTATGACATAGTCAAATTTTATTAATGGCTCGCCCATATGCATTCGGAGGATAATTAACTATGCACAGGTGAAATTAGCTGATAGGAGTGGCTGTCTTGAGCAAATCGAATGAGCTCCGATTATATCAATAGTTTTCAACCAGTGTCCCTGGTTATCAAACCATCAAATAAATTTGTCCACTCTCTTCCTTTGGGGGGAAAAACTTTAATTATCCAGCCCTGGCGTATGGCAGGTCATTAATAAAACCTGTTATCAGGCTGCAGGTTCCCGAGTTTTACTGTTACCCATCTTTTATCTAAATAAACATTTGGGAAATGTCCTTAAAATTATTATAGATACTTTGCCCCTGCCCCGCAATAGGAATTTCTAAATGGAAGCCGGCTGCATTTGACTGCACAACGCATGGGTCCCACCTGCCCACGGCCCCCGGGACCGGGACCCAGAGCCGGGCTGCACCCGTATTGATGGATCTGGCGACCCTGCAAATGCAGATAAGGGAACCGCTTCTCCTTAATGTATATTTACGCAGCCTTTATGTTATGCATGCGTTCTGTATTTTCATGCCACATAGATCAATGACAAATGGAAGAACCGACCGGCCCGTGTAACACGGAAGGGGTCTCCCGGTCCTGCCTCCAAAGGTGCACGTCTACACAGTGTTCTTTTATTTAAAAAAAAAAAAAATCCTTTAAAAAGTCTTTTTTTTTATTCATCTCCAATAAAGTGATGGTCGCTCTAGAGAGGCCGTTCCGACTCATCTATTCCCATCACTACGCACAGAGCGGGTCACAGCTGTGACAGGGCTTTGCCCTTGGGCACTGGGCGTTCCAGAGGGGACTGCCAGCCCAGACTAGGCCAGGAAGCAGGCACACCGCGCCCACGGCGCCCCCCGCCCTGGCCTGGCACTCGGTGCCTAGTTCGTGTCCACGGCAGCCACGGGGTTCTGCCACGAGTGAGTGCAGGCACCCCACTCCCTGTGCACGCGCCAAGATTTTACAGAACCTGTGGCCTGTCCAGCACATTGGCTGGGGACCGAGCAGCACAGGCCACATGAATCAAATGGCAAGAAGAGCGTGGCCCCCAGCGGGGGTGGAGGTTTGGGGAGACCAACCGCTTGACAGACCAGAGCAGTGGGCTCCGTGCAGGCCCGGGAAGGACGGGCACCTGCAGTGGCCGTGGTGACGCCTCCGCTTTTTCCGTCCGGCCCGGGGCTGCGTGCGGGGAACTCAGCTGTTGGGTTCCATCCCTCCCGCTGGAGCTCAGACTGTAAAGCGTCCAAATAAATTTCCCAGAACCAAACAGGTTCAGTCAGGACACGTGCGATAGGCACAGAGTTTACAGCGCATGCTTCAGAGTAATTTTCAGTTTTTCACCCCACCCTGGTAGGAAAGCTCCTCAAAAGTCCAAGCTGTCTCCCAGAGTTACTTCTTTCTTGCCTCTGGAAAGGCCCCTGTCGTGGAATGTTTGCCGGCCTCGAAGGGCGGGGTAGATGTGGTCTCAGGATCTGAAGCACCCGGACCTCTGTGGGCCGAGCTCTCCCCGGAGTCCCGGCCGCCCCGTCGTGGTCCCCTGAGCCTGGGCCTCGGCCGCCGCGGCGCCCTGTCCTGAGAGAGGCCCGCAGAGCCGGGAGGCGGCTGCATCTGGAACCCCAAGGTGGAGCCTGGGGCTGGCCCCACACGGGATGTGAGGAGAACAGAGGCAGGGCCCCGTATCCTGATGCAAACTGCTCTTCCGTGGGAAGTGCTGGACCAGAGAAGTTCATTTTCCTCCCCTTGATCCTGACCTCAAACCCTGCCCAGCTCAACCCTGAATATACCTAATGACCCAGGCGCTTCAGCAACAGAGACCCCCTGCTTCTCCGGGTTCTGGAGGCTGGGAGTCCCGGACCCAGGGGTCAGGATCCGATGCCGTTGCCGGCTACACAGCAGCCATGCTTAAACGTTTTCCTGCAAAACCTCGGGCTCACATCCCCCAGACGGAGAGAGAGGCCTTTGGGGGAGCGAGGGGCTGGGGTGGAGTCCACGGATCATTTCAGTCCCGTTTTGCTTGATTACAGCCTGATTTTCCTCCCCGAGGTTCTGGGGCTCCACCTCCAGCGTGACCCCCACCAGCCGCCTTCGCCCACCTCCCGGTGAGCAGACACTTCTCAGTAGGAACGGAACGGGAAAGCCTTGCTGAGGGCCCCCTGGGCATTCCCCCCTCCCCCTAGCCTTCCAGACCGTCTTGCTGCCCCGGGGCAGGTCTGGGTGGGGCGGGAGGAGTCAGGCAGGCAGGTGAGCAAAGCCCTGGGGTCTGGGGGCGGAGCCAGGCAGAAGGTCATTGGAGCCTGCACCCCGAGGTGCCCTGAGCCCCGAGAGGGGAGTGAGTGGGGCTGGGAAGCACAGCGTGCACCTGTCGAGGGGCTCCAGGATGGGGGAGGGTCGGCGGGCCCCTCCCCGCCCCCCCCCCCCCCCCGCAGGTGGGGTCAGGCGTGTAGAGTGAGGTGGAGGGGTCTCCAGCAGGATGAAATCGGACCAGTCCTGACCCCCCTTCCCACCGCCCCCACCCCGGGAGACCCTCACCCAGACCCTCACCGCAGGGCACATGAGCTCCACACCCAAACCACGAGGGTCACGAGGGTGCCTGCCTGCCTCGCCGGGAAATCGTCTGCTGTGGGTCCCATTTACTCAACCGGCTCGGGGTTGGTCTGAAGCAACTTCAGTCTGAAGCATCTGCACCTCCCGGGTCTAGACCGGCACCATCAATATGGCAGCGGGAGCCCACGCTCCCTGGACCCTTCGAAACACACCTGGTCCGAACCCAGAGGTGCCGGCTCCGACCTCAGGCAGGAAAGAACGGAAGTAAACTCTCTCAGCAGTGGTTGTCTAGTCAGTATGTGCCGAATACTTTGGATGCACTGGGTGATATAAAATGTATTATACAATGACTTCGCCCGTTTCTTCTGGCTCAAGTTGCACACGTGGCTCACACCATGTTTCCCCTGGACTGCGGGGGGCGTCTACGCCCTGGGACACAGGACACCTCCCACTCAGCGAGCAGAGGAACCAGAGCCCAGTCGCCAGGGCGAAACCGCTGTGGGGAACCTAGCCCAGGACTCGGTGGGCAAACCAGGAAAACTGCAAACTTCCCAACATGGTACCCAAATGAGGGGGAAGGGAAAAGTGGGGTCGATAGAAACAGACACAGAGAGACTGAGAAGTTGCACAAAACTCATCAGGGGGGTCAGCAAGGCTTTCTCAGGCTCCTTACTCCCTTCCCCTTAGTCTGTGTCCCTAGAGGAGGATGCCAGTGGGAGGGGGAGCACACAGGTTTATGCAAATTTATCTTCCCATAATTCCCTAGGAGGCCTGGGGGTAGCTGCAGGCCACAGGTGATCTCCCATCACTGCACTCAGGACAGGGGACAGAGGAGGGCACAGGAGATCTCCATCACTGCACTCAGGACAGGGGACAGGGGGAGGGCACAGGAGATCTCCATCACTGCACTCAGGACAGGGGACAGGGGGACAGGGGGCAGGGGGAGGGCACAGGAGATCTCCATCACTGCACTCAGGGCAGGGGACAGAGGGAGGGCACAGGCGACCTCCCATCACTGCACTCGGGACCGGGGACAGGGGGCAGGGGGAGGGCACAGGAGATCTCCATCACTGCACTCAGGGCAGGGGACAGGGGGACAGGGGGCAGGGGGAGGGCACAGGCGACCTGCCATCACTGCACTCAGGTCTGGCACGTGATCTATCCCAGAAGCCCAGAATGTGTGAGCGCTTTCGACATCGCCAAACAGAAATAACCCTCTGGCCCGGCCCTGTGGATGTGGCTCCTTTTGGTTAGGGGCCACTCCTTCTAGAATTCCGTCTCCCTCATAACACTCCCTTTTTAATCAATTGGACGCAATCACGGCAGCTTGTGAACGCGGAGTCTACACATTTTGCTCCAGGCTCCACCCGCTATAACCTGGGCACTTACATGTTTACACTTAAGGTCTCGGCTGTGTTCTGAGGCCAATCGTTTTGTATTTTGCAATTATTTTGCTCTGCTCACTGCATGCTGTCTTTGGTGGTTATATAATTAAAGGGCAGAGATTTTTTTTTTCCCTTGGCTGCACAAGGTGAAAAATGTTAGCTATTTCCACACTTCAGAGAGCCAGCTGCTACAAGCATTAAAAATTACTTAAAACATAAAATTTATGGCATTGTGATCACAATGGATTGTGTCGTTGTAAATGAATTTCACTGTAAATTGCCATTTTAAATTAAAATATAGCTTATTAGGAATGGCAGGAGAGTAATACAGAAGGAAGTAAGGTTTTATATAATTGTCCCCAAAAGCCTGTCCCTCCAATAAGTGATGGCAAAGGATACGCCAGAAGCAGCTACTGCCTCTCAGCTGAATCGGGTTTGCTGTTGGACGCTGGGGCTCACGGATTTCTCTTCCCCTCCCCCAACTCCGCTCCCCTCCCAGCCCAGGATTTATGGAGGGTCCACGATGTGCCTCGCTCTGAGGCAGGCAGTGGACCTACAAAAATGAGAAAGACACAACAAGGGGTCTAAAGGAGGGCCAGACACCACGTGGCAGACGGCGGGGGAGGGGCGGTGATGGCGGTGCATCCGGGGCTTTCTTTGAGCAACGGAGAAGGAGCTGGCACACTCGAGGATACACACACGAGACGGCAACCTGATTGACCTACGGCAGCAGGTGTCTAAACCAACTGGAACTCAGAATCTTGGCAGTAGGAGGGGTTGGCACGAGGTCAAACACCCTTACGGAAAATGGCTGCCTATTCCCTACTTGGACACTTCCGGTCGTGGGGGACTTGCCACTTTGTAAAACATCCCCTTTCATTTGGGGACACATTCAAGTCTCCTCCCAGCTAAAGAGCCTGAACATCAAGTCTCCAATTTGCATCCTTCCCCCTGGACATCTCTGGATGAGTTCCAAGCAAAGCTCCATAATGGACGAGGCACGTCCCACAGGGTCAGGGCAGCCAGAAGGCGTGGGCACAGGGGCAGGGGACCCAGCAGGACCGGCTCCTGCGCCAGTGATGGGGTGAGGCCGACCCGACGGAGGGCCTTCACGAAAGGGGCTTCGTTAGAAAGGCCCTGCAGCCTTCCTGGAGGGCTACGAGCAGTGGACGGAACAAGTGCTGGAAGCATCCGGTAACATTCATCCACTCTCGTCTTGGGTGGAGGCCTCAGAAGCCATCCAATCCACCGTGGCAGGCTAACAGCTCCGACCCGACTCCTGCCGAGACACCGCACGAATGCTCACACCCCCAGTGACGTCCCACCAGAATCCGAGCAAGGCTCGCCAGCCACCTGGAGCTCTCTTCGTCCGAAACAGCCCCAGCATCGTGTCCTCCCTTGATGGAGTCTCCTGTTCCTTCCATACCCTCTCACACCCTGGTCCGGGTGCCTCATCACACATCAGTACAGAAACTTAGATGTAAGTAATCCAGGGGGAAATGCTCATTAGCTTATCCCCACGTTCCCCGGACATCTAGTTAGTAACCAATCAATGTCAGACGTCGTGTGAGGCATCCAGGATGCAGAGAAAAGCACGCGGTTCTTGTCCAAAGGAAGCCTCGACCGGCTGAGCTGAACGGACAGACAAGCAAAGGTACGCACGTAGATAGGAGCATAGAAGCCGCGACCCAGGTCTGCACAGGGGCAGTGGGTCCACAGTGTAGATACCATTCCAGCCTAAAGGGAGATGCTCCAAAAGCCGTGATGGGAAAATGGACCCTGAGAAGTAGTCTTGAAAGATGTGTAGGGCTTGACCGAGAAGACAGGAGCAGGAAAATCTCTAGAGGTAGAGGGAGAGGTGGGACTTCTGTCCCGAGAGAGAGGTTAGAAATACAGGAGACAAGGAGGAGTATGTGTGAGGAAAGGAGATGCCAGCCTTAAACACATTTTGCAATTCTTTCTCTGAACTCAGAAGAAAGGGTGCAAACAGATGGAAAACAATTTGGGTGCATTTAGCACATCTGGGGGGATTAAGGGAGTCCCATTTTGATACCCTTAATTTTCCCTGGGGGGGGGGCGGAATGTTTCTCTAAGACACGGAAGTACTGAGGTAGAGGGTTCGGGAAGAACACTCACAATATCTAGCACATTCTTGAAATACTCCTCTCTTTTCATTCTTTACCCACAGATGATGCAAGTGAGACACATCAAGGAGTTCAGAGTGTAAGGTCTCTGGGGTGCACCGTATTAGGGAAGAAGGAAAAAGAGATACCAAGCAACACTGGGGGACTGAACGATCGTACAGCAACAGTGAACGTGGAGACTGAGAAAACCACCTCCAGGAAGGCAACTCGGGCTTTCACCTCTTTACTCACATTTGTCTGAAAACATTTCTTACCCTTAAGATGAAACTTGAAAACTTCTTGAAAAGTTGTTCTTCTGGGTATACAAGAAAAGGCGACAATTATTTAGTGTCAGCACTTTGAAGATGTAGTTCCATTGTCTCCTGGCTTCCGTATTTACTGCGGAGAAGTCAGGTGTCGGCCTCGCTCTTTGGTTTCTAGCAGGTCAATTATGATAGGTCAATAGATCTTGAAAGTATTTGTCGTTGAAGATCTACTTGTCTTCAAATGTCACTGTATTACATTTACCTGCAGGGTTCTTTTTAGACACTTTGCTTTGAATTTGTGCTTCCTGTGCTAAGGATTCATGATTTTCACCAAGTTTAGATAATTCTCCTCTATTAACCCTCTGCATACTGACTCTCCCTCATCCTGTCGGTGATCAATGATCTACTTTGTGAACTCCAACCAGGTAACATATCAGGCCTTCTTACCCCAGCTTCAACATCTGCCAAACTCTATTCCACATCTTTTTATTTATTTGACTCTGTTGGCTTCTAGGTAATTTTTTCAGATTTGTCTTCTACTATTTCTTTATCTGTGTCTTCTCTGCTACTTAATTCACCTATCAAGGTTTTCTATCTACTGTTACATTTCAACGTTTATAGAAGTATATATGGCTGTTTTGTTTCCAGTACACTTGTTGCTTTCAGTTTTTGTCCATAAAAATAAGCTTCGTGCTATGTTTTATCTTATAGCAGCTTTACTGAAAAATAATTGACCTATGATAAACTGTATGTATTTAAGTGTACGATTTGCATGGTTTGACAGAAGAATGGGACCATGAAACCATTATCACAATCAAGATGATGACATATCCTCGGTTTGTGTGTGCCTTCACTTACTGATGGACATTTGGTGTGTTTCCAGTTCGGTCTACACAGATAAAGTTGTTCAGAATACTTACATACAAGTTTTTGTATGGACTTAGGCTCTAGTTTCTCTGGGATAAATACCTAGAAATGAAATGATTGGATAAGTTGGTGGGTATATGTTTAACTTCTTAATAAACTTCCATGGTCTTCCGGAATGGCTTCATTGGTGACTTCTATCAAGTCTTTAGGAAAGAAATTACACTATTTCTACACAAATTCTTTCAGAAAATTGAAGAGGAGAGAATTTTTCCCCAGCTCATCTCAGAGGCTTGTCATTACCCCGATCCTAAAACCACACAAAGCCTTACGAGAAAACTACAGAAAAAGGTTTCTCATTAACCTGGATGTAAAACTTCTAAACAAAATTTTAGCAAGTTAACCTCAGCAATATATAAAAGAGATAAAATGTCATAATGACCAAGTTCACGTCAGTATCACAAGATCGGTCTCCCATTAGAAATGCACCTAAGTCACCATATTCACAACAAAGAGAAACCACAGAAGTTCAACATATCAATTTTTAGGGACCCAATTCAATCCATAGTAGGATACCACTAGTTGAGAATTTTATTTTCTTGGGTGCCAAATATTTTTGTTTTTCTATAGATATTCTCGAGCGGTGTTCAAGACGAAGTTAAGTTGACACAGACTGATCCTTCTGGGTTCCGTGTTTAGGAAGAGTGAGGCAGGACCTGTGCCGTGCGCCGAGGGTCCGTTATTCCCGGCTACCAAGGAAACACTCCTCCATGAGCTCTGCCTGATGCACCACGAACCAGGAGTTTCCTCTCTGCCCGGCGGGAACGGGCAGTCTCCCTGGCCCTGCAGCATGTCGGACACTTTACGTCTGATCCCCTCGGAAGTTCTTCCTCTGGCCTCGCGCGGTCTCCTCACGCCCACGAGCTGATCAGCACTCTGCTGGACACCAGCGCCGACTGGAGACGACCTGCAGGCTCGGTGCTTGCGCCCGCGTGGACGCTCAGCTCCGTGCCTCCCGCCAGCCGCCCGTGGAGCCCCCTCCCCGCATCTCGGCTTGGAAGCCGTCTCAGGGTGGTAAGCTGGAGGGGTCTGTCTTCCCTCCCCGACGTCCAGTGCCCCGTACACCATTGCTCTGTGTACACGGTCGGGTTTTGTTGTTTCCGTCTTAACCTCCTTCTTGTTACTCTGTGTTGGCCAGAATCGGTAGTCTCTGTTTAGTGATTTTAAACATCGTTTTTGTGGTGACTTTTTCTTTTTCACATCTGCAAATCGTCTTTTATTTACAACACTTGATGTTAGCCAAAAAGCCAAGAAGAGATTGTCTTTTATTTATATAAACATGTCACACCCACGCGTTCTCTCTGATAATTCAGTATCTGCACCCTGCTTCTCTAATTCTGCTTCTCCATGCTGGCGATGCCTCTGTTATGTGCTTCCTTTCTATCGTGAGCTCGTGACAGACAGAATTTTCCTGGGAGGCATGAGCTGAAGGTGCGTTCCTCGGGAGTATTTTCCTTTGTTTGTACCAGGATCCTGGGGGTGCTAACAGCCCACGACCACTTTAAGTTCCAAGCTTGCAATTTTTAAAACACACATGTATAAGAATTCAAGTCACAAACTTGCATGAGTATTAGCATCTGGTTTAAAATTCCAACGGTGTCCTGGGGCGCCTGGGTGGCTCAGTCGGTTGAGTGTCCGACTTCGGCTCAGGTCATGATCTCACACTCTGTGGGTTTGAGCCCCACGTCGGGCTCTGTGCTGACAGCTCAGAGCCTGGAGCCTGTTTCAGATTCTGTGTCTCCCTCCCTCTCTGCCCCTCCCCCACCTGTGCTCTGTCGCTCTCTCAAAAATAAACAGTTAAAAATAAATAAATAAATAAAATTCCAAGGGTGTCTTGCTTCCCCAACATCAAGGTCAAGCCTGCAAATTGCCTCGTGGGACAACTTTTTCATCGGGTTCTCCCTCTTACTGGGGTGTCACCTTCCAGGCTCTCACTCCTGGCCTCTCACGCCACACGGCCATCAAAACGGAAGTTCCAGACCATGTAAGACACACGGATGCCTCAGGGCGGCCGCTAAATCAGACCGGCTTACCTCTCAGAGGATTGATTCATCCTGCATTTGGCTGCTGAGGATTTTCCTTCTTTTCTCACCAGTCTTATAAGTTGGCTGTTTGCAGATTAGTTGGCTGAAAGTAGGAAAGTGTATCAATTTATGTCGTCTTTCAAACTGTCGCAAGTAGAATGTCTACTACTTGGTCTTCACAGGTGACCCAGAACAGCCTGCCCGCCCTTGAACTCCGGTCTCTCTCCGTCTCACGCTCCTTCTTTAGGAGCAGCATGCGAGCGAGCACCAACACGTTTCGGTCAGTGGTCTTCACCAGAAAATTAACGACCGTGGCCACTCGGCCGCCGGATGCCACTGTTTGCAGCCGTGGCTACCGTACCCTTTAACCCCTCTGAACATCTCAACATTTGAAGCACATGGAGTTTCCCAGAAGCACGTCAAGACCTACTTGTTCGGTTGGGCGGTTCAGTGGAACAAGTGTGTGTTGTGACATTCGCGCACTCTCCCTCCAAAGGAAGCAAGAGGTTCATTTCCAGCTGTACGGGACTCGCTTGTGTAGAACCAGTCCTTCTTCAGGGTTTTCCGTTGCTAAGTCGTTACTGTAGTTATTCTACTGTCAAAAGTCTTTTTGGAATTCTGCCCAGTACGTCTACTAGTAAATAGAATAAGTAGATAAAAGTGGCTAGAGGCACGCTGACACAACATTCCTTCTCACTCTGGGTGTGAGATCTGGTGCCAGTTTTCACGGTTATCTTTGGAAATCTTCTGTCTTCCCTGCAGAGCAACGACAAGGACCTCTGTTCCCGGTTTATCTGGCAGTGACATGGACGTGGCCAGTGTGGCCGTCGTGCGCCTCAGCGGAGGAGCCAGGTTGGCGGAATGAAGAAAGGACAGCAGACGAACTGCTCCGCAAAGGCGCTGGATGACCGGGGGTCGCCTCCCCGGGACAGGGGACGTCCACCCTACTGCACTTGCCTGGGCTCTCACAGCCTCGAGGGGCCAGAAGGTCCTCCGGTTGGGGCCGCCAGAGTGAACCCGGGGGGACGCCGGGGCTGCCGTCACCACCGTGGCACACGAGCAAGACGAGTTCTGGACTGACTCCTGTGTTACTCGCCTGACGCTCCTAGGGGCATTGTCAGTAGGTGGGAGTCTTGAGCTGTCCCTGAGCTGTCCCTGAGAGTGAGGACTGGAAGGGGGAGGCTCTTCCCTCTCCCTCGTCTGGGGGCCCCTCTCGCCCGCCGCAGAGGACAAAGGGCTTTGACCGGCAGGTCCTCACCAGGCTTTTGGCAGAGGAGACCGTGAGCCGGGTGCGCGGCCGCCCCCGCCGCCCCGCTGTCCTCTGCCGACCCTCCGGTGCCCCGGCCCCCCCGCCTGCCCGGATGCAGCCGCCCCCACGTGGGGCTCAGAGACGGCAGGGCTGGACCTGACGAGCACGGATGGATGACGCGACTCCACCTGACTCGGCCCTCCCTCCAGACGCGCATCGGCCTGTGCAGAGAAGCTGCCGAGTGCGGAACGGTCCTCCGAGGAGGACGGAGAGCCGTGGTTATGTTAGAACAACCAACAACAGGAGATGAACCTACCAAGCGCCGCGAGCCTTTTGCTGACTTGGATTTCGTGCCTGAAGGACTCAGCCGAAACCACACGCCCAGCTCGTCCGCCAGCCGGCGAGGACCTGGGCAGAACCCAGCCGGGCCTTCACGGCTCACTTCCCCACTGGCAGAAAGTTCTGGTTGCCCTCCGGCGACGAGAGACGCCAGGTTAGCCTGGCCCTTTACATCCCTGCCCAACTCCACACTCTGGCACACCGCACACGCGCACAGCACGCCTCGCACACACAAGCCACACAGACTGCACGGACACACAGCGTGCACATAACACACAACAGGTGGACACGTGACACACGCAACCCATACGTGTAACACATGCGGAATATGCACACGCGCTATCCACACGGAGACGTGATGAGACACACGACTGACACACGCGCCACACAGAAAGACATGACACGCAGTTACCCTGACACGCCCCACACACGCACTCACACACATGCACACATGCGCACGCACATGCACGCATGCTCACACGCGCACACACATGCACACACGCACACGCACGCATATACACCCTCACGCACACATGCACACACACATACCCACACGTGCGCACACACATGCACACACGCACATGCACGCATATACACCCTCACGCACACATGTACACACACATACCCACACGTACACACCCACATGCACCCACACACGCACGCACATGCACGCATATACACCCGGACACACACATGCACACACGCCCACCTGCACGCACACACATGCACACACGCACGTGCACGCATATACACCTGCACTCACGCATGCACACACACGCGTGCACGCACGCATATACACCCGCATGCACACATGTACACACGCCCACATGCATGCACACACATGTACACGCACATGCACGCATATACACCCGCACGCATGCATGCACACACGCCCACCCGCACGCACACACATGCACACATGCGCACGCACATGCACGCATATACACCCGGACGCACACATGCACACACGCCCACCTGCACGCACACACATGCACACACGCACGTGCACGCATATACACCTGCACTCACGCATGCACACACACGCGCGCACGCACGCATATACACCCGCATGCACACATGTACACACGCCCACATGCATGCACACACATGTACACGCACATGCACGCATATACACCCGCACGCATGCATGCACACACGCCCACCCGCACGCACACACATGCACACATGCGCACGCACATGCACGCATATACACCCGGACGCACACATGCACACACGCCCACCTGCACGCACACACATGCACACACGCACGTGCACGCATATACACCTGCACTCACGCATGCACACACACGCCCACCCGCAGGCACACACATGCACACACGCGCACGCACATGCACGTATATACGCACGCACACACACGCCCACACGCACGCACACACATGCACATACGCACGTGCATTCACACGCAACCAAGAAACTGAGCCACGGGCATTAGCCCTCAAACGTTTGTTTTCCAAAACGATTTCCCATGAGTTCTCTTAACGTAACGTATCGTTCTCTTGGTAAAGAGAAGAAAATAATGTCACCAGCGGTTAGATGCCTCTCCTGAGGCAGGAGAAAGGGTGCTGAGATCGGGGGCGCCCTGGGCCCCCTGTGTGGACAGCAGGTGCCTGGGGCAAGGGGCCCGAGCATGCTGGGCACGCCCCTGCCGCCCTGCGCACCCAGACAGGGGTGCCATCGCACAGGGCGTGGGGCCCTGGGACCAGCACACAGCCCCCGGAGATGCCTCCTTCCCCTTCCAGCACACGGCACCGGTCACGCCCCCCAGACTGCCTGTCACCTTTGCCAGCTTCCCTCCCGCACCCTGCACCGGAGAGAGCCCCCCCTTTCACGTGAGAGGTTCCGGCCTGTGAGGAGCTGGTCCCCATCTCCGAGTCTGCAGACCCGGCAGGACGGGCGACCCGGAGTGAGTGTTCCCCAGCTTCCCGGGCACAGCCCACGCTGCCGGCCAGGTTTCAACCACACCCGCTGTGCTCTGAACTCCCATTTACAATCAGCCGCGAGGGAAGAAAGGACACTCGCGGCAACACCAGGGTAAGTCAAAGGTGCGGCTAGCGCGTCTCTAGACCTTCCGCAGCTTCTGCAGAGTCGCGCTCGATCAGGCCAGGCCGGCTTGTGTTGGGGCCGCGGGGCCTCCGGCCGCCTGCCGCAGGGGCGTCTCCCTGTGGTGCCACCCCGGGGGCGCTGGCTTAGGGGGTGGCCCCCCGGCTTCTCCCAGCACGTGGCCGCCCTTGGCTGAGGCGCAGCCCGTGGCCTCCCGCGCACACTGACCCCACCGGCAGCGGCCCCGGACCTCGCTGCCGGCATCCCAGGGCTCCACGGGGCCCCGCGGCGAAAACCAGTGGTTCCAGCCCCTGTGTTCCGAAGCTCCCAGGGGACCTTCCTCTGCAGTGTCCTCATTTACACGCCCGTAACAGCTGAGCAACATTTGGCTTTGCAGATGCACGGCCTGGAGTGAGAGAGTGAGCATTTCTCCGGACAGCTCGGAATCGGGGAGTCTGCTCTGCACCGCACGCCACGGGGGGTAAACGGGGCCCACCTGCATCGTTTCCCATCGACAGCGAGGACCATGCAGGGGAAACCTGCTAAGACTGTTCGCAAACACGTAGATAGAGTGTGCATCCCCGATCACCGATTAAGCAAGCTTAGGGACCATCGATGCGTGTCACTTCCCTGGGAAACTCCGGAGAGACCACGGGAAGGAAATCTTTCTTACTGGCCATCTTATCAACACGGGCCCAGTCAAACTGCACATCGTGGAATGTGCTGGAACCCACTTGCACGTGCCTGGGAAAGGGGCCTGTGTGAGAAACAGGCCCCTGTTTTTCTAGAAACGGCTGGCCTCACTTAGCGCCCGGCCTTCGCTTCTGGCTGGCAACAGAGGGGGCTCCGCCGGGTTCACTTTATTTCTGCAGACTTGGGGGGCGGGTATTTGGGGGTTCGTGTGCAGGTGTCTCCAAGACCACTGTCTTTGTGGAATTTATACATCAACCAAACGCCACGTACCTGCCAGCTAAGCTAAAACAGCGGAAAATTGGCACAGCCCTGGACATACTTTCCTACTCTCCTCTAACCGCCTGTGTGGGCATCTCCAAACCTAAATCGTTTCATTTTGAGTCAGTGAGCAGCAAGCAGGCATCCCGCCGTCCACGGCCAGGCTGAAGCTCCTTGCAAGACAAGGTACAGAGAAGGGCAGCTGACCGCCTGGGTCCACGTGCCCCGGCGTGGCTTCCCTGAGGGCTGGTCAGAGCAGGTCCCGGGAGCACGAGGCAGAGACAGGACCTATGGGCACTGAACTCTCACAAGCTGGGGTGCTTTCTTTCAGAAAGCAAACAAAAACCTCCCTTTTGGAATTGGTACAGAAACACACAAGAATGTGCACCTGCTTCTAGGCTCTTAAAGGGACCCACGACAGTGAGAGGGTCCTGTCTCCACAGCAGTGGAGTGCACAGATCTGTGCGGTGTGGTTTGTACAAGCACGGGGTTCGAGTGCGTCCTGTTTACTGTTGTGAGGTCAGGACCCAGTCCACACGAACTGTGGTGATTCGACGACGCTCATCAAGGCCCCAGAGGAGGCGCGGCTCCCGTGGCAAAGCCACGCTTCGCGGGGAGAGCCAGGACGCGGCTCCCAGAGCAGCACGCGACGAAACGGAACAGGGCTCGCGTGGAAGGGTTCCCAGGCCAGAAACACTCGCCCGTCTCCGTGAGCAACATTGCCCCCGCTTGGTCCAACTCACGACCAGAGTGTGCGAAGCATTCGAGGGGTCCGGCGTGCTCAGAGTAAAAAGCCACAGAAAGGCGGGTCCCGCTGCCCCTGCTGAGGGCAAGTCAGGGGATCTTAACCGAAGGGGCCCCACAGGGCTCCCCAGATGGGGGCTGCTTTGTCTGTAACCCTCTGGAGAAGGACACAGCCAGGTCCCTAAATCGTGGGCACAGCCCCGCTCAAGGTCTCCCTCACCTCCGAGCATCAGAGTGCAGCTGGGGGCTCCCTGCCCCTCCCCGGCTGCTGTGTGGACAGGAGAGGGCCTTTGTTTTCCCCCTGCATTGGTCAGCATTCCACTTTCCCAAGCCTCCGACACACCTTTGGGATCAAAGAAATCTGATGTCAATCAGCCCCGTCATCCAGTCCCGCGGATTTGATGTGCTTTTAGATCCCGTAACAGCCTCTGGATTCGGGCTTCTCATTCGGTTCCACGCTGCAGAGCTCAGAGCCACGATGCCGGCTTGCCTCACCCAGGAGAGCCCAGAGCGTGGCAGTGGGAATGAGCACGTCCGTGCACTCCCGAGGGGTGTGAGCCCGCCCTGCTGCACAGGCGTCTCTGAGTGGCCGTGGATGCTTTCAGCTGCTGCAGTCACAGAGCCTACTGGAGGGCCGGTGGTGGGACCCCGTGGCAGATACTAATAGCAACAGACGATTTTCATTTCTCAAGCCCATCTCAAATTAATAAGAATGTCCCTCTTCTGTTTTTCATCCACAAAGAGACTCCCTTTGCATATTCATTTAATGTTAAATTGATGGATTAAATTATACCAAGCTCAAAATCAATCCCGCACATATCCATTAGAATGGACTGAATCCCCCCGTGGGGACAGAGCACAGAAAACGCATTCAGAGACACTGATAAGTCCAGGCCCATTATATGTCATTTTAAACAAAGAGCAAAAAAAAGCCCTTTGGAGACGCTCTATCAGCTATTAAACAGAGACACCGCATGCACGGGGAGATTGATGGTTAGCATTTCCATCCTCCAAACGGTTCTCCCCGGGCTGATGATTACAGGGAACTGCTTCTCCGTGTCTCTGTCACAGTTCACAGGCAAACAGACGCCTGAGTGCTGAGCTCTGCCTTTGTCTTCCCAAGGCGCAGTCGGCTAACAGGTGCCAGGCGGGGACCTCCCACTCTGCACCCGCTTAGCAAGGAGATACACACGGCGTGTGGGAGAATCTTGTCTTTCCGTCTCGGGAGGCACCGCGCAGAACGTGCAGATCAGCGGCTGCCTGCCCCGACGGCCCGGGATGGGCGTGCTCAGGCTGCGGGCAGAGCAAGGGGACCACGGTCGGTGTCACGGCGGTGGGGGGGGGGGGTGGCTCTCGGGACTTCGGAGGCCGGAGGGACACCCCAGCTTCTATCCGGAGACACTGATTCTGAGTCTAGCTCTAGTGGTGAGAACACTCCGGCATCTCATCACCTCTTCCTCGTTCCCCATTTGGAATCCGCCACCATCGTCTTCCCTGACTTTCTCCCGCCCGCAGCTGAACACAACGCAAGAGAGCCAGTCAGGACTGGGACGCGTCACGGTGGCGTGGAGGAGGCAAAGGAAACCAGGACGTCTCCATCTCCCCCATGCTTTCCAGGCGGCCTCCACCAGATTCCAGTGCCTCTCCGTGAACACAGGGCTTTAGCCATCGGGTGATCCCACCGATTGGCTGCAAGCAATGCTCTCCATCAGGAGAAGTCGATATGTCTAGAATAAGGTATATTTCTTAAAACATCATTGGGACTTTTACTCCCAAGTGAGATGTAGTAAATAATCAGCAGGGTGGGGCGCCTGGCGGCTCAGTCAGTGAAGCATCTGACTTCTGCTCAGGTCATGATCCGACGGTTTGTGAGTTCAAGCCCTGCGTCAGACTCTGTGCTGACGGCTCGGGGCCTGGAGCCTGCTTCGGATTCTGTGTCTCTTTCTCTCTCTCCCTCTCTCTCTCTCTGCCCCTCATCTGCTCGAACTCTGTCTCTCTCTCTCTCAAAAATAAGTAAAAACACTAAAAAAAAATTTTTTTTAATATAAGCAGGGTACATATCACTGTAAGTCTAGAAGGAAAAAAAACTGGACTAAATGACAAAAATCAGATTTAAAGATTTTAGAGGGCAGTAGAAGCACTTAGAAGCAGATGAACTAGAACTTCAGTGCTAGGCCAGACAGGTAAACTGAAATTCCCTGTATTTGCACAGCACTTAGGAGAAAAAGTCGCAGTAAAGTGGGGGCACTGCAGCTCACATGGTTGTTCTCCTTTTGAAAATGTTCCCCAGATTTCGAGATCCAAGGAATCTAGATGACACAACAAGCACTGAGTGGCTGTCCTGAAATGGCCAGGACATGTCCTGAAATGTCCAAGCCCATGTCCCGTTAATTCCCAGCTGGATGGATGCAATCAGCCTTTACCCTATTTGCCTAATATGAAAGCGGATGAACCACCTGCAGGAGAAATAACATCCAATTTAGACTTGGTAGTTCTTTTCACCATGTGGTCCAGCACACAATCAAATTTTGTGATCAATGCAGAGAAGCAGAAAAAAATAATAAAAAATTAATAGATATAATAAAAAATAGAAACATATTTACAGATTATTCAGATTTGGAAGTTATTAAACAAAAACTTAAAAATAACTCTAGGGGCGCCTGGGTGGCTCAGTCGGTTGAGTGTCCGACTTCAGCTCAGGTCACGATCTCGTGGTTCGTGAGTTTGAGCCCCACACCGGACTCTGTGCTGACAGCTCAATCTGGGGCCTGCTTCGGATTCTGTGTCTCCCTCTCTCTCTCTGCCCCTCCCCTGCTCCCTCTCTCTCTCTCTCTCTCTCAAAAATAAACATTAAAAATTTTTTTTAAATAACTCTAATAAAAATAATAAAGAAAACAGCCAAATAGATAATATGAGTTAGATACAGGATATTTCAACAGAAAATAGGAATCTATACAAAAGTATCTAGTTGGCATTCTACAAATGAAAACCGAAATATCTGAATTTAAGAATTAATTAGGAGGGCTTGATAACAGCCTGAATATAGATAAATACACGATTAATTTAATTAAAAGACAGGTCAATAAAAAATACCATAACTTAAACTCAAGAGACAAGAAATAACGAAAAGAACAGAGCAGAGTATAAAGGACAGTAAAGTGTGTTAAAATGGCTACTTATCAAGTAATCCCAATTCACATGGAGAAAGGGACAGAATGGAATTATATTTAAAGGTACAGTGGTTGAGATTTTTTCAAAACGAATGATACCAACATACAGATACGAGAAATCCCATGAACATAAATATAATAAGTAAAAAGAAACCCTGGGTGCCTGGCTGGGTGAGCTGGTGGAACATGCAAGCTTGATCCTGGGGTTGTAAGTTCGAGCCCCACATTTGGGTGTAGAGATCACTTAAAGATAAAAATCTTAAAAAAAAAGAGAGAGAGAGAAAGAAAAGGAGAAAATCAAATCTGGACACATTACAGTCAAACTATTGAAAAACACTATACACTAACTAATTTGGATGTAAGTTTTAATAAATAAAATTTTAAAAAACTGTTAAAAATCAAATACAAAGGAAAAAAATCTAAAAATCAGCCAGAGAAAACTGACATGGTACTTTCAAAGAAGAAAAATAAGACAAATGAATGACTTTTCACCCCAAACTATGGAAGTCACAAAACAATGGAATGCCATCTGTTTAAGTCTTGAATGGAAACAAGAAAAATGACCTATAATTCCATACCCAACAAAATATTCTTTAAATAGTGGAGACAAAATAAATATGTGGTCATACAAAAAATTTCAGAAAACTCATCTCCTACAGACGTGTATTACAAAGCATAATAAAGCAAAATTCGGGGCTGAAGGAAAGGAAAGGGATTATCAAAATACATGAAGCAATGAAGAGCACCAAAAAGGATAAATTTCAGGGTAGGAATCGATCGTTTACAGCAACAACAGTAAAGACATTTTGCAGTGTTTCTAACAAAGGAGGAAGTAAAATGCAACACCAATGGCAAAAAGGCAAGAGGGGAAACATGATAGAGATCCTTTGTGAGATTCCTCAATTGCTGAGAAAGTTGTAAAAGTACTAATTTACGGTAATCTTTTATAAATCAACTATATATATTTTAAACTATTGGGAAATGAAAATTATATAACCATAAAGTCAGTAGAGGAGGGGAGGGAAAGGAAGTAGTAAAATACTTGCTTAATACAAAAGCAGGAAAGAAGGAACAAAGAATAGACAGCATGAACAGAAAGCAAATCACAAAATATTAGACAAACCACCCAACTATGAATGTAGTTAAATTAAATATTAATGGACTAAATATTTCAATTATGACAAAGTTTGTCAAACTGATTTTTAAAAACTTTTAATGCTTTTATTTATTTTTGAGAGAGAGAGAGAGGGAGAGAGCATGAACAGGAGAGGGGCAGAGAGAGAGAGGGAGACAGAGAATCCCAAGCAGGCTCCAGGCTCCGAGCTGTCAGTACGGAGCCCGATGTGGAGCTTGAACTCATGAACCACAAGATCATGACCTGAGCTAAAGTCGGCCGCTTAATTGACTGAGCCACCCAGGCGTCCCTATCAGACTGTTCTTTTTAAAAGAAAAAAATCCCAATATGTGCTCTTTAAAAGGGACATATTGTAAATACAATAACATAGATGGGTTGATGTAAAACTCTGGGGAATAAGAAACACTAAAAAAAAAGAAAGGCACGGAGACTATATTAGTATATGATTAAAATATGATCTAAGGTAAAAGTTATTGTTAGAAGTAAAGGGAGAGGGGCACCTGGGTGCCTCAGTCAGTTGAGCGTCCAGCTTTGGCTCAGGTCATGATCCTGTAGTCTGTGAGTTTGAGCCCTGTGTCAGGCTCTGTGCTGACAGCTCAAGGCCCGGAGCCTGCTTCAGATTCTGTGTCTCCCTCTCTTTCTGCCCCTCCCCTGCTCTCTCTCTCTCTCTCTCTCTCTTTCAAAAACTGAATAAACATTTAAAAAAACTTAAGAGAAAGTAAAAGGAGATATTTCATAATAATAAATGAGGATATAACAGGAAGGTATTAAAAAAAAAACCTTAACGTGTATGCATAGATTAAAATATGAAAAGAAAATATACAAATAAAGAAATAGACCAATCTACAATCACGGGTAGAAGTTTTAAGGCATATGTCTCAATAACTTATTGGAAAAAAAGACCAAAAATCAGTGAAAGTGCAGATTATAAATACACAACCAACCAAGAACACAGAACAGACATATATTGGACATTTTACCCAATGACTTCAGAATATAGATTTTGTAAGCAGTGTAAATGGGACAGTTGCTCAGACTGACCACATGTGGCCATTAAGTAAGTCTCAAGCTGTATTTACAAATTGAATGCACACAGAGTATGTTCTCTGCTTGGTATAAGTAAACCAGGAATCCTAACAGCAACATACGGGTCAAAAGAGAAATCACAATGAAAATTCGAATATCGTTTCAATTGAAAGATAATTTTAAAAAGACACATTGGCGTTTGAGATGCAGCGAAAATACTACCTAAAAAATGTATTTAAGTTTTAAATACATGTATTAAAAAATAGGAAAGAGTAAGAATCCATTATCTAAGATTCTTCCTAATAAAACTAGGGAAAAAACCTGAAAAATAACCCTAAGAAAATAATAGAAGAAAGCAAATAATAAAATGAGTAGTACCGATCAATGACACAGAAAACAGATATGCAACAAGAAAAAATAAAAGTCAGAAATTCATTCTGTAAAAAGATTTACAAAATTAATAAAACTTATAAAGAGTGGACAAGAAAGAAGAAATCACAAATTAGAAAGCTTGAAAGGAAAAAAAAACTGTATCACTATGGACCCTACAGACTTTAAGAAGTTAGCATAAAGATATTATGAACAAGTTTATACCACTAATTTTGCAGCTTAGAAGTAAACAGATTGCTTAAAATCACTAACCAAAAGAGACAGACAAAATAGAAAATACCAAAAAACTTCTATCTATCAAAGGTGTTAAACAGTTATTTTTCTTTAACAGAATTACTCCAGATCCAGATAACTTCACTGGTAAATTCCTCCAAACAATCTAGACAGAAATAATAACATAATACGCAAACTTCTGCAGAGAATACAGACAGAAAAAAACATTTCCAACTCATTTTATGAAGCCGGGACAATCTGAATACCATACCCTGACAAAGAATAATACAAGAAAAGGAAACCTAAAAGACCAGTATGCCTCATAAACAAGTTATTAGCCAATCAAATCTAGCAAAGTATAAAGGATATACCAGGAAGGATCGATTTAACAGCAACATTTAATGTTAACACACCATGATCAAGAGGTTACTAGAAATGTAAGATGTTTAACATTTAAGATTCAACTAACTTGATTCACCATATTAGCACACTAGAAAAGAAAAAACATATTATCGTTTTGGTAATAAAATAAAAGGCATTTGACAAAATTCTCCTTAAGTTCAGAAACAAGGCAAAGACATTTATCCTCAACACTTGTATTCAACATTATGTATTATTGTTCAAACAACCACTAGAAATTATAGGTGAACTTAGGATACAAGGTCAAAATACAGAATCAACTGTGTTTTTATACGCTAGCAGCAATTAGAAAATAAAATTTTTATATTTCCATTTATAATAGCATCAAAAATCCCCAAAATACTAGGAATGTGTCTATTTTATTTTATTTTATTTTATTTTATTTTATTTTATTTTATTTTTTTAACGTTTATTCATCTTTGAGAGACAGAGACAGAGCATGGGCGGGGAAGGGGCAGAGAGAGGGAGACACAGAACCCGAAGCAGGCTCTAGGCTCTGAGCTGTCAGCACAGAGCCCGACGCGGGGCTTGAACTCACGGACCACAAGATCATGACCTGAGCCAAAGCCGGAGGCTCAACCAACTGAGCCACCCAGGCACTCTGGTATGTGTCTTTTTTAATGTGCAGAACTTCCACATTGTAAACTATAAAACATTTCTGAGACAAATTCAAGGAGACTCAAACAAATGGAGAGATAAGGAATATTTTAGATAGGAAATTCAACATAACTAAGATGTGATTCTCCCCAAATATATCCATATTTTAAATACAGCCCTTTTGGGGGTGGCTTGCTGGCTCTATCAGTTAAGCGTCTGACTCTTGATCTCAGCACAGATCTTGATCTCAGGGTTGTGAGTTCAAGCCCCACATTGGGCTCCATGCTGGGCATGAAGCCTACTTAAAAACAAAAAGATACATACATACATACATACATACCCTCTTAAAATTCCAGCAGTCTTCTTTGTAGAAATTGACTGGCTAATTACAAAACTTATATTTAAAAGAGCAAAGAACTTAGAGGAGCCAAAGTACTGAAAAAGACCGGAGTCCCAGGGCTGCACTGCCTGCCTTCAAGACTTACCGAAGCCCACGGTAATCAAGGAAGTGTGGTGCGGGCACAGAACAGCAAGTAGTTGAAGGAAGCTGGGGAAAGACACAGAAATAGCCCTACATTCAAAGGACTAAAGCAATCTCACGGGGAAATAAAAGACTTTTCAACACATGGTTTCAGGAACAATTGTATATCCACACACACACAAAACGAACCCAGCCTGGCCTCACAGCATACACAGAAATTAACTCAAGGTGCATCACAGACCTAAATGTAAAAGTGAAAGCCATAAAGCCTCTAGAAGACAACACGGAATGCCTTCACATCCTGGGGACAGGCAAAGTACAGGAAGCCATAACCATTAAAAATGGATAGTTAGATGGAATCCAAACCTCAACTTTCAAATGAAGAGTCAACCTGTATTTTGGGAGGAAATGTTCACTACGTATATTTGACGATGAGTCAAGATTCAGAATATATAAAGAACAAACAGCATCCGCAGCTTGTAAACAAAGACCACAATGAACATGCCACCCAGTTAAACATCTGCATCACTGAAGCGTATATGAACGGATAACAAGTCAGTGTCATTACTCATCAAGGAGGTGCAAATTCAAACCACAACCAGTCCCCCTTCAGAATGGCTAAAACAAAGAAGTCCAACAATACCGAACATTCGTGAGGTTGGGGAGCAAAGGAAATGGCAGGAAAGTAGACTGGTACGATCGTTTTGGAAATGTCAGACCACATCTTATAAAAAAAACAGACAACGACCCTGTGACCCTGGAACGCACTCGGAGGTATTCACCAAAGAACAGTGACAGCACATATCCACAAAAGGATGTGTCCACGAGTGTTTACGGTAGCTTCACTCACGAGGGCAACAAGTTACATGTAGCCTTGGTGTCCAGCAACGGGAGAATGGATCAACAGATTAATACACTAGGACAAGAAATACTACCGGGCAACAAAAGTAATGAGTCACCAACAAACACAACCCCACAGATGCACATCAGACACCTGACCTCAAATGACAGTGGCCAAACACAAAAAGCACACGCCGAAGGACGCTATCTAAGTCAATCTGCAGCACAACTTGAACCGTCCTACGGAGAAAACAAACCCCAACACTATTACTTGGGGCCCGTGGGGGGTGGCACTGATTGGAGGGGGAATGGAAGAATCCCCTGTGGTGGAGACAGGATTCTGACTCGTGATACAGGCCTGTTTTGTGCAGACATATGCATCTGTCAAAAATGACTACATGTGCACTCAAAAATTGTGCATTTGACTCAAAACAAAACTGGACACGTAAATATTTGACTGTACTTAGTTACATACACACCGAGATATTTAAGAATCTAGTGTGTGCATGTCAACTTCCTTTGAAACACATCAAGATTTACAATAAACTGATAGGTGGGATAAAGAGATGGAAATACATGTGATAGACCAAATACAGAAAAATACCCTAGGCAGTGAGTGCTCATTATACAACTCTTTCTATTTTTTATGTTTGAAAATTTTTGTAATAAAACATTAGGAATATAAACAAAAGTTTTCATATTAATAAAATAAAGGGGAAAATGATGTAATCAGGCCAACAGATGCAGAAAAATAAAACTCAATACTAGTTCATGTTTCAAATGCCTAGCAAACTAGGAATACAAAGAGAGCACTTCATTAATTAAAGAGCACCTTACACACACACACGCGCGCACACACACACACACACACACACACGCACTACAGCAGCTAACGTCAGCCTTAATGGTGAAATATTGAACAGTTTCCCCCTGAGGTCAGGAACAGACAAGAATGTGCTCTCACTACTTCCATTAAAAAATTGCTCTGTGGGCCCTATCCAGAACAATAAAAGAAAGCACAAATTTAAATTAAAAAATACATATATAAATGTAAAGTTGGAACGCAGCAAAATTGACACTGCTCACATGTTTATGTACATAAAAAAATCTAAAACAGTCTACAATATTAGAATTAAATTTGCAAGACCACTGGATACAAGGCCAACATAGAAAATTCAATTAGTAATATTTCTATATGCTACCAACAAAATCACTGGAAAATGAAATTAAAACAATACCAATAGCATCAAAATATACGGCATATGTGCAAAACCTATTCATTTAAAACAAAACACTGCTGAGAGGCATTAAAGATGACCTAAATAAATGGAATAATATAACACACTTACAGACTGCAAAATGAAAAAACAGTTAAGATGTTAATTCTTCCCTATATTTCTCTATTTACTGAACAGAATTTCCGTCAGAATCCAACAAATTCTTTTGTAGAAACCGACAAACTGATTCTATACTTTATGTGGAAATGCGAAACATCTGGAAAATCATGGCCATCTTAAAGAAAATGAACAAAGTTGGAGGTCTTGAGCTACTCGATTCGGAGACTTCCTACAAAGCTACAATAGTTAATTCAGGTACTGGCAGGAAGATGGGTATGTAGTCCAATGGGACACAGAGAGAATGTAGGGATAAGAGCTGTTTGTAACATTCACTTATTGTCCAGTTAACATTTGTAGGCTCTGTAGTGATGCCACCTGTCTCCTTCCCGGTGGTATCCCTGTTTCTCCCAGTCAGTCCTGGCCCTTGCTCTTCTCACGGATTATCTCAGTGGGTTGACAGCCTATTGACCTATGAATTGAGTCATAAATTGACAAAAGTTAGCAATGTCTTTGCTGGGCACCCAAAGATTCCAAAAGAGAAACTGAGGGTCCTGTCTTGACTGGTAATCACTCTTCTCGGTGGACTCACGACATACTAATTTTCAGGTGTCATGAAACAGATACATGTCGAAAGGACTCATTATAAAAATACAAGGCTGGGGGACACGGTGGTAGACAGGGGAGGAAAGCCGCCTACACCTGGTGACAGGATGTCCAGCCTCCCAGCGGGGTGAGGGTGGAGGCCGTCAGGACAGGTTGAGGACCCATCCGTATCATCTGTGAAGCACACACTCGAAAGCTGTAACAACACAGCTCACAGCGGCACGAGGCCACGGTCTCAGCTCATCTGCCACGGGCATCTCTTGACTTGGAGGCGGGGTGGGCCCAGGTTTCTCAGGGCTTGAAACATACATTTTGGGCTCCTCTTCAAGATGAAGCACTGAAAACTATGAACGGAACATTAGGGACTGCCTTGGAAGGGGCCGTGAGAGTGGGGGTCCTGAAGCTTGAACCAGACTGGAACCAGACTGGCTTCCTGGCAAATCCACGTGCAGGGGGAGCCAGGGGGCCCCTCTCCCTCATTGCTACTGCACACACAGGCATGCACACACACCCAGCCACGCCGCATGGGAGTGAATAAGGTCGGCCTCCCTGCCTCCACGGTAGAGCCTCGGTCATATTCTAGCATCTGGGCACGTCCACACCCTTCTCGAAGCCTGAGGAAAATACACATGCCAGGTTCTAACATCTTCCGGGACGCCCGACCCATTGAGACCAGCAGTTCTGCTCCCCCACGCTGCCCACGCTGGGGGCCTTGCAAGCTGGGTTAGGGCTTCTCTACGGGTTGGTAGAAAGTGGACCGGAAAAGGGAATCGGAAGAAAGAAGACAGCCGAGGAGCAGTGGGAAGGCTGACCGGTTTTCCTCAAGTCCTTCCATGCGTCGTCACCCAGGGACCGGAGGGCTGGCCTCACGTGCGTCTCAGGGAGCCACAGCCTGGCCACCCCAGTCCCCGAGGCCGCTAGGCTTTGCAGTGTTGATGCAGTGAGCGTTTAGATCCCCAAACTGAATGGATCCCCAGGTTAGGACGACACATCCTACATCCTGCAGAGAAAATGGCCTCCTGGCTTTGCTCTGAGAGAAGTTTCCGTGGAGGGACGGACGGAGAGAATGTAGAGCTCACAGACGAGCCAGGGGCCCCCAGGGGCTGACACGCTTCGCTCACTGAGCCTGTGGGTCCGTGGCTTCACAGGTCAGCCCAGATGCAGGGGCACCGCCTGGGCCGTGGGGGCGCAGGCTTGGTCCCCAGGCTTCGGGGACCTGAGACCAGCAAGTGACCAGTGACCCCAGCAGACAGAGGTCAAGGCTCAAACCTTGCAGAGCCGTGTTCTGCTCTCTTGGCCAGTGTCTCTTCGTGAGGCTGCAGACACTCCCTCTAAGGGGCAGACTCCACGCACTCGGCTGTGGGCACGCAGCCACAGGGGGTGAGGGGCCCTTGGGGGATCGGTGTCACTTTCATGGGCCACCCTGGGTCCCCTCAAGGGAGGTTAAACACAGGTACAGTAAACCACACTGGAGGTGTGCGGGGAACATCACTGCCCCCCCAACAAAACGTTGCGATTCAGGGGCTGCACAGTGTGGCCCCACGTGTCACCTGCAGAACCAGAGGGGACACAGGTCTCCAGGCTCTCAGGGTGCCCCCCGGAAGCCGTGCCGCTAAAAGCTTCCTGCGCGGCACCCGGCCGCTTGTCTGTGGTCTAGCTCGCCTGGGCTCCTAGGAGGAACGTCACCTCTCTGCTTGCGGCTGGGGTGATGGAGCAGAAGAGTGGCTGGTGGGTTATTTATGAGGCGCGGGCTGCACGGCAAGGCCATCTAAGAGAATGCGGTCACCCAGGCGGGCTCCCGGGAGAGCGGGCCAGGCCCGGAAACGGGGCTCGCAGCTGCCGGCTGCCAGGCTCTGCCCTCGTCCGTCCTGAGCCGTCAGAGAGCTGTGGTCCAGGGAGAAAGGAAAGCCCTCGGGGCTGAACGTGCAGTGTGGGGTCCAGTAGCACACCCGCTAAACCGGCCCGGCCCCAGCCCCGGGGGCCACCAGCCCTGTGACACCCCCACCCTGACGCCGAACAGCAGCTCTGGGCCCTGGAGCACTAGTTTAGACTAGACGTGGGCCGCGACGTGCCAGCTGGGCCCTCTTCCACCGAGGCCTCCTCGCCCGTCACCTTGAGTGCTATGAGAGTGCCCTCTCGCGCCCTCGGCGACCACAGGCCCCACGGCCACCCTCCACCGCTCTGCTGCCAGCTTGGGGACGCACGCAACGCTCTCTTCCCACGGACGCTGCTCCCTTCCGGAGGCTGAGCCCTTGTCCTCTTCCCAGTGGGCAGTTGGATGACCCCTGGAGGCCACAGGGAGCCACCGCCCAAGGCTGGCCCACCGCTGCGGGCCGCCCGGCCCCGGGGCCTTGCCGCTCACCACCTGCCCACCCTGCCGTCTCCGGCCTCTCCGTCCATCGACTGCTCCCCCCTCAACCAGAGGCTGAGCTGTGCAGGCCACGGGCAGACACAGGTGAGACTCAGGGGCAGCCCGCAGGCCGCGCGGACGTGGGGTGACACGGTGTGATGGCCGTGGCGTCGTGGGGCCATGATGGGGAAAGTAGGTTGCTTCACTGAATCGCTTATCTCTAGTTCTGCACCAGACTTGCACACAACACCGCACGCCTGCGCTCACGCGCACACACACACACGCACGCACGCACACACGTGCAGGTAGTCAGAGGCGGGAAGGCCCGCACGTTTGCTACAACATTCTATTTCTGGAAGCCCACATCGCTTCTTACTTGACATTCTCTTAATCTCAGTCATTTGTATGCAGTGCTTAAGGAAAACAGAATGTTTAGGATGTGAAATGTCACAGCCCAGAGCCTGCCGCAACGGAGCCTGTCACAAGAGGCCCTGGAACCATCCAGAATTTAAAAGAGGCATCGCTAACTACGTCTGGCAGTTTAGCCTTCCCGTGGAGTGCCCAGGGTAACCCCCAAGAAGCACTGCGGCAAAGCCACGTCCTCCAGCGGGCGGCTGCGTATGGCTTCCTCCAGCTCTTCAGAGACGCACAAAATCAACGGCAAACGCCTTTGCACGTGGCCCAAAAACAGAGCAAACAGTGAAGTGCAAGACTGGGGCAGAACGGGTCTGTCCCCGGGCGCTTTCCTGCGAATTCTGTGAAGCTGCGAGTGGAGCCAGCGCCAGGGGACTGGTCTCTTGCCTTTGCACCTGGGCGTGAACAGGCCCGGCAATGACCCGCAGACGCCAGCCTCCTGTCCCTGTCGCGGCTGCTCCCCTCAAGCCCCTGCTTTGCCCCCTCGGTTTCGCCAGGTTTTAAGAGACGGTGATAAACGGGTCGAAGCAGTCCTGGGCGCCACCGTGATCTCCCCTGGCCGCGGGCACCAGCCACACCGTAGCAGTAACGCACGCTGGCTCAGCTCGGTTTTCCTGGACGTTACCCCGAGAGTTCGTCTTTAAGCTCTCTGACGACGGACACCGGGAGGAGAGAGGGTCCTTGTTTGATCTAACGCTCTTAGAGAAAGTGTGCTCTAATAAGCTGGGTCTGACTGTGAGTCAGGATTCAGACAGATGGGAAAACAAGTCAGGCGGGGTCTGATCTCCAGCGTAGACACCAAGAACCGCGGCCAAGACGGTCGTTCGAGTCAGAGCAGCAGACTGTGAACTACACACCGCGATGAAAACACCTGCAAAGCGCGCGCCTGTCCTGAGCCGCGCACGGCTCGTGTTGCCCGCTTCTCTCCGTCGGCTCTGGTGATTCGTGCCTGGCTGCGCATTTGTCCTTTTCACCGAAGCGGCTTAATTTATTGTCGTAATTTCCCACAGTGCGTCCTTATCGATTTAATTTATGAAACGTTGTGGCGGTGGCCCCTCTTGTGTTCCTGAGATGGGTAACTTGTGTTCTCCACCTCTTTGCTTGATCAGTTTACCCGAGCCTTATCGTTTCATTGACCTTTCCAAAGAACAACTTTTACGGTCGTTAATTTTCTCTGGCTGTGTTATTGATTTCTGATTTTACCTTTATTATTTCTTCCTTCTACTTACTTTGAGTTCAATTTACCTTTCCTTTACTGAGTCTTCAGGTGGAAGCTCGGCATCGATTCGAATCTTTTCTTTCTTCCTAATATAGGTATTTAAGGTTATAAATTTCCATCTAAGCACTGCGTTCTTGCAGACCATGAACTGCTCATTATCACTCATACGAAATGTTTTTCATGCCCTTTGTGAGTTCTTCATTGAAACAATGGTTATTTAGAAACACATCAGTTAATTCTCAACTGTTTGGAGATTTTCTGATGCCTGTTTGTTCTTGATTTCTAACTTCAGTATTTTGCGGTCAGAGGACACACACTGTGTGATTTCAATCCATTTAAATGTGTTGGGACCTGTCGCCAGGTGTCCGTGTCCCCTCCTCCACGGAGCGTGCCTGTGGACGGGGCAGGGCTGAGGTCTGTCGTCTCAGCTCTGGAGTGCCGGGTAGACGGTACCGCCGACCAACCGTGCACCTGCCACGGGGCCGCTGCTGACCCCGCAACAGCGAGAATGGCGGGACCTTCACCTGCAATTCTCTATTTGTCTAGTCTCCTTTTGTCTCCATGAGTTCACAGCTTATGTCGCTATGTACTCAATTTAGTTAAATTCAGTCATTATCTATTCAAATATTTCCGCCCTTCCTCTTTTCCTGGTATTCTAATTACACACATACCAGGCTTCTTGATGTTAACCCACAAGTCAACAAGGAGCTGCTCTTTTCTTAGCCCTGGTCTTCTTCTTTTCTTGCTTCAGTCTGCGGACTTTCTGTTTGTCAGGTCAAGTTCACTTTCCTTCTGCAATTTCCAAGTTGGGGTTTCGTTGGGATCCTGAAGTTTCTAGACCAGCATCTCCGAGCAGTTCTGGGAACCCCTGCCCCTCACACATTTCCTCTGATCCAACCCCTCTGAGCCCTGCTTGAGAAGCTTTGATTAAATACATCTCTCATTTCCTCAGTCACGCAATGAAACTTACCTACTCTGTATTTCCCTTTTTTATCTCTCTGCTCGGGGCATATTTGGGGCCTATTTCATAATTTACTAGTTCTCTCTTTCGCTGTGTTAATTTTATATTAAACCCATCTATTGGGTTTTTTATATACATCAGTTTTTTAAATACATCATTTCTAAAAGTTCTACTTAATTCTTGTACAAATTAGCTATGCCACTTTAAAAATTTTCCTGATCCCTGCAAATATTTCCAACCCTGTTCTTAACTTGTTATTTTATGATCCATGGTCAATGATTCCAATTTCTGAGTCCTTTATGGACCTTCTTCATGGACTTTGGCTGAACAGAGATGTGTGTCTCAAGGTTGATGAGACTGTATGACTGTGGGATCGAGGAAGGACATTTTCCCCTG
The DNA here is from genome assembly GCF_024362965.1 of Panthera pardus. Classification (NCBI taxonomy): domain Eukaryota; kingdom Metazoa; phylum Chordata; class Mammalia; order Carnivora; family Felidae; genus Panthera; species Panthera pardus. The sequence goes on along the minus strand of NW_026526765.1, from coordinate 1,038,541 downwards.
GTCAGTTCAGAAGAACTCCATTAGAAAGAAGGGAGAGTCAGGGCACCTGGGTGGCTCAGTCGGTTGAGCATCTGACTTCGGCTAAGCTCACGATCTCACAGTTTGTGGGTTCGAGGCCCATGTCTGGCTCTGTGCTGACAGCTCAGACTCTGGAGCCTGCTTCGGACTCTGTGTCTCCCTCTGTCTCTGCCCCTCCCCTGCTCACTCTGTCTCTCTCTGTCTCTCTCTCAAGAATAAAACATTTTAAAAAGTTAAAAAAAAAAAAGAAGAATGAGTCCTGACTCTATTTTTAGGGTCTAAAATGACAATATCAATAGTCGTTCACATTTATGTTGCACTTTTAAATGTCTACAACCATTTAAAATTTTTAATGTCCACAAAATCTCCCCGTGAGTTAGAGTCTACTCTCTCTTTCTTGGACAAAGACACCAAGATCTGGGTAAGATGACGTCTTGCTAGATTCCTGCAGGGAAAGTGACAGAGCAGAGAGCGGGGGGAGAGCAGGAAACTCAGATGCGGTTGTGACACAGGAAAGCCAGGTGTCAGCACCAGCGGAGAGCTGAGCGGGTGACGACCCAGGGAGCAGGTGGGGCCGCACCGGATCCGGCTGGGCCCGAGCCCCGTCCCGGCCCCGAGTGTTCGACCTCAGCACTCAACACTCAGCTAGTCGACCTCAAATCACAGTGTGCCACGGCGTTTGAATGATACGAAAATACATCTTCGAGACACAAAATGCTGTTTTCTGATCTCAATTTTTTTAATGCTTACAATTTGAGGAACTCCTACCTAAGCTTCTTTTTATCTCCTACTTCAGTGTGAAACAAATGGAAATAGGTTTTTCGTGGGAGCCTCTATACGACAAATGCCAAGCCTCAAACCTCTCTCTGGAAAACAAACCTCACGATCTCTATCACGGCGTAGTCTCCCCTCCGCACATGACAACACCACCCCGTCTTCACGGCTGGCCGCACACATCACCCTCTCGGCCGATAAGAACCACCCCCCCCCCCACCGCCCTGCAGAGTCCCCGTCCCCCTGAGCAGCCAGGGCACTCGGCGCCCGCCTGCCTGAGTCACTCAACAGATGGCACCGGGACGCCTTCACCGGACACCGCGGTGACCATCACTTCCCTGCTGGACTATTAGCACCTGGAGGGTGAATTCACATTCCTTTTTAGATGTTCTGCAAGATTTCTACGGCTACTCCCTTGTGAAGAAAGCAGATTTCAGATACAAACTAGCTCTTACTGAGCGTGGAGTGTGTGACAGGCCCTGGGCGACAAGCTTTGCGTATGTTATCTCAGCAAACCCTCACAAGGCCGAAAGAGGTGGCATTTCAGGCTCAGAACTCACCTCACGTAATGTCCTCCAGGCCAAGGAGAGCTAGGATTTTAATCCTGGTGAGCACGACCGACCCCTAGCGCTAGCTCCCGATGACCCAGCGTGTGGTTTTAAAACAACACGTTTCCATGACGGCGAATGAACTAAGGAAAGTTATACTATTTCTCAGCAATAGGTCACGGTTCATCACTCGCCTCCACCAGCGTGGGGCATCCCTCCAACCCCCCGGGGGACCCAGCCATACTTTCTAGGATCAGCATCTTCTTAGAAAACAAAGCCCAATACATGACCATAAATAAGAAAAGGTCATCGGTCCCTCGGAGGCGCAGTCACAGGCCAGGCCCTCACCTGGAGGCTCACCCTCCGAGCAGCAGCACAGTGGTGAGCGGGTGCAACACGGCGGCTCCTGTGGGCTCTTGGGGGACAGCGAGCCGCCTGCCCGCTGGGCGACGGCACGTGGGGGGCTTGGAATCAGCCTGGTGGGAGTATTTACACCACAGCATTCAGCAAAAACGACCAATCACGCTTCTTCTCCCCAAAGTCCAATTGCTGGAGATTTACAGGCACGCTACCGGGGTAGACTAAGAAAAATACAGTGCTCATTTGGGTGATCTTCTTCATAAATTGGGGAAAAAGATAACGAGAGGGAACATATTTGACAAGAGTTGAGAAATGGATAGGGCACCTGGGAGGCTCAGTCAGTTCAGCGTCTGACTCTTGATCCCAGCTCAGGTCTTGATTCCAGGGTCATGAGTCCAAGCCCCACGTTGGGCTCTGTGCTGGATGTGAAGCCTACTTTAAAAAAAATGGGGCGCCCGGGTGGCTCAGTCGGTTAGGCCTCCGACTGCGGCTCAGCTCACGATCTCGTGGTTTGTGGGTTCGAGCCCCAGGTCCGGCTCTGTGCTGACAGCTCGGAGCCTGGAGCCTGTTTCGGATTCTGTGTCTCCCTCTCCCTCTGCCCCTCCCCTGCTCGTGCTCTGTCTCTCTCTCTCTCTCTCTCTTTCTCTCTGTCTCTCTCAAAAATAAACATTAAAAATTTTTTCAAGTGGATAAACGGAAGAGCGAGAAGAGTAAGCCTCCTAGAAAGCAGAGCTTCAACTCTCAATGGCAGGAACACGCCCTCGGTGCTAGACGCCTGTCAAGGCTTTAACGCTGGGATCCACACGGCTCCAGCAGGGCCACCCGAACCACCGACCTGGGACACGCGGGGCTGCCCCTGGGACAAGGAAGGCTGGGTGATACACGTGAACTGACACCACCAGCCTGTCGAGCTTTCGCTTTAAGAGAAGCTCGATGAACGGGATTCTCTGGCCGCCCTACCTTTTTCCAGCTTGCTGCTGGCTCCGGGAAACAGAAATTTCCTCCAGTTCGACCCGCAAGGCATCAGAGCCTGTCTGGGCAGTCGCTGGAGCTTTGGGGGCCGGTGCCAAAGGCTGTGCCTGGTACTTCAAGCATGAAATCAGGAAAATCTTCTAGCTCGGGTCCGTGACATTATTGGTCAACACTATAGAAGAATTCAAAGCCTCTCTATCTTTTCTAACCACCCGGCCCACGCTTGGGCGGTTCATTGAATAATATGGCGACGAAATGCCTTAGCCTCTATCTCTCCGCACCAAACACAGAGCGCTCTCCTGGCGCGAGGACAAGGCTGCCGCGGAGCCAAATCTCACCCGAGAGGGGGAGCCCCAAAGTGCTGCAGGAGAGCCCGTGTCCACCCCACGCGTGCCCAGGTACCGGCCCCCTTTGCCCATCTGCTCTCCGTCTCTCGGGGACCAGAGAGGCCTATTCACCCCCGGAACCCTTATCGTGCCACCGGGCTCATCACACTAGTCCCAGAGGGAACACACTCGGGTAGGATGAAGTCCGGCTCCGTTTCCCGACTGGGGAGGAGCGTGCTTTGTTCTCCGATGGTTGGGCAACAGAGGTGTTGTTTGGAAGAGGGCGCCCCGGCACAACACAGGCAGGCTCTCCAGACGGAGTGTCTCTTCCTCGCGAACAAACGACGCGAACCCTCGCTCCTCCTGGAGGGCGCGACGTCACGATTAACTACGCAAGTGACACCGGGTTTGGAAATACGGAAAAGTACGTCACGAACGTTTCAACTGCCACCCAGTCGAGCCTTCATCGTCTCTAAGCAGATTCACCATCACGTGCAGGGCCCCTTTCCGTACAAATAAGCCCCCGGGGGGCGGACTAGAAGCACCGGGTGCCAGGCTGGTGGCAGGGCGGGGACAGCGCCTGCGTGGGGCCCGCGCACGTAGGTGAGGAGTTGCGCTCAGTATTATCTATCGTCTGCGTCCCTTTCCTTCAGGAACAGCACGAAAAAAGGACTCCGGTTGTCCTATTCCCGTCTCCCGCCTCCTCTCGCGCTCTGAGCCCGCGGTGAGCTCTCTTTCGGGCTGTTAGACACCACCCGGGATAGCGCGACGTCAAGGTGGGCACCTACGTTCTTACCTGGTGAACTTTCCACGTGACTCTGTGTGCTGGGTCAAAGCCATCTTCGTTTCGAGATCGACGGAAGCAGACTGAGGACTTCAACAGGCTGTGCGCTTCCCTGCTGCGTGCACCTGTCCCCGGTGAGCCTGCGTGTTCCAGCCTCCGGCCACGCCGACTCTGCCTGCTCAAGGTGAAGCAGAGTCTTGAGCAGGTGTCTGCTCAAGGTGAAGGCAGACACCTGGGGTTTGGGGGGAGGGAAAGGGAGCCCCGCTCATCACTTTCTCAGGCTGAGACCGTCTCACGGCCGAAGCCTCCGTGGGACTCAATCCTTACCCTTAAACCTGAAGGCCGAGCGAGGGCCAAGGCACAGAGGCTCCCACGTGGATGGGGGAGGGGGGCCGTGCATCACCTAAGACGTGCAGAGGTCACCCCCAAGGGCCCCTCCGTGAGGGTGACCGCCCAAAGTGTGTGTCACTTATTTGCCTCAGTGCAAACCTGGAACAGCTTCCTGGGAAACGCGATATCCCTTCGGGCGCATCTTGCTCAGGATTACTGTTTACGGTACGCACACCCACGCTTCTGCTAAAAGGAGAAATCTCCGTGCTGTTGCGGGAGCCCCAGGCCTCAGGAGGGACCGGCAGAGTTACGTCCCGGGCGTGAGGCCAGCGCCCCGAGCGGGCTTTTCCTTTCTTCTACAAAGTCTCTCCTAACTGTTCACCCATGCTTCCACAGAACTCCACGTCAAAAATCACAAAAATTTTGGGGCGCCTGGGTGGTGCAGTCGGTTAAGCGTCCGACTTTAGCCAGGTCACGATCTCGCGGTCCGTGAGTTCGAGCCCCGCGTCGGGCTCTGGGCTGATGGCTCGGAGCCTGGAGCCTGTTTCCGATTCTGTGTCTTCCTCTCTCTCTGCCCCTTCCCCGTTCATGCTCTGTCTCTCTCTGTCCCAAAAATAAATAAAAAACGTTAAAAAAAATAAAAATAAAAAATAAAATAAAATTAAATTAAATTTAAAAAATCCCAAAAATTTTAAATACCATGTGGCATTCCAGATTAGATGCTGGAGCCAAAAACGGGGGGAAAAAGATATTCTGGAAAAACTGGTAAGATCAGAACAAAGAGGAGATCAGTTAGCGGATGTCCCCAGGCTGGTTCCCTAGTGGTGATAAGTGTGTACGGGGCCCTGAGAGAAGAGGCATGAGAAGTCTGTTCTTTTTCAAAGTTTTCTGTATATCTAAGACTATTCCAAAATAAAAGTTTACTTCAAAAAAAGGCAACCTAACCTGAAAAGTCAATGTAATTACTTTATTACTTATTTCCATAAAGGATTACGACATCAGCACAGTACTTCCCCTGAACAGATGGCTGTGTAAGTCTTCTGGCTTCACTAAGCTTTGTACGAATTTATTTAATACAATTAATTATAATATAGAGCATCTTTTAAATAAATTCATACAAAGCCAACTTCTCAGCTAATTGGCTACCTGAACACAGGAACCTAATCACGACCATGTACTAATTGAAAATACAGTATTAAATACACACACACACACACACACACACACGCGCGCGTTAAAATCCAACAAGTAAAACAACCAGGAAATGGTACTCAGGAAATTTGCTAAGTATGTTGACCCAGATTTAAGGAAGTTACTAACACCTTCCAGAATGTTCCCCCTTGAAAAGCCGGCATATGTTGGCTAGATCCTTAGGACATATCCCATCTGTGAGGACAGGACCCACGGACAGGTGACAGGGCGTAATTCACCAGGCCAGCACACGGGAAAGCAGCTGAGCACAGAGGGCCAGGCGGGGACAGGATGCACAGGACAGGGGTTCTGACGTGGCGGGAGAGGGCAGCTCCAGAAAGGAAGGGGGGAACAGGTGCACCGCTTCCCCGGTTGGCCAGGAGAGCCGGCCTTCGCTCACCTGCAGAATGCTGTTCACCTGCAGAATGTGCCCGTGGCCTCAGCTCCCGTGCACACTTGTTGGGCCGCACGAGGATCATCCAGCCTGAGCGCAGACAGTCCTCCTCAAGAGGGGCCACGGGAGGGGCGCCTGGGTGGCACAGTCGGTTAAGCGTCCGACTTCAGCCAGGTCGCGATCTCACGGTCCGTGAGTTCGAGCCCCGCGTCGGGCTCTGGGCTGATGGCTCAGAGCCTGGAGCCTGCTTCCGATTCTGTGTCTCCCTCTCTCTCTGCCCCTCCCCTGTTCATGCTCTGTCTCTCTCTGTCCCAAAAATATATAAAAAAAAAAAAAAGTTGGAAAAAAAAAAAGAAAAAGAGGGGCCACGGGAAAAGAGACACCGTCCTGCGCTGTGTCCCAAAGGTAGCAATGAAGAAACTAGTGTGTGCTGGGGCGGGGCAGGCACCGTTCACAATAACACACACGTGTCTATGACAGGGTCCTGCTATGTGACAATCCGGACACAGAACTCAAGACGCAGAATCAGAACATGTTTCTGGAAGAGAACGCCCTAAGAATCAGAGTCCCCTTCAGGCGGCTTCCACTCTTTGCTTACACATTTTGAGAAAACAAACTGCAAAACAGATAGATGCCCAGGGCCCTCCTTCAGGACAGGGCCCCCATGTCAGGGGCAACAGGAGGGACAGAGTCAGGCAGCCTCGGGCCACTGTAGTCTTTTCAAACTGCAGGAATTCTGTGAAGTGATGAGTGCTGGGCGTGCCTCCTTCCAAAAGTTTAGGAAAATCAGTTTTACACAAAACATAAGCAGCAGAGGATCAAGGTGAAATCAGTAGGAGAATACCGACTCATCACACGACAAAGGACACGGGACACAACAGCGTCCCTAGAGATGGTGAAGACACGCGTGAAGACGTGCCCACACCACAAATATAAACTATGACCTCCCGACTCCAAAACCAAGTAAATGCCACAGATGAATGTTACGCCACGTGGGGACGAGAGCGTCCAACATCAGACAATTCAGAAATGAGCTCATATCGCCGAGGATGTAAGAAATAAGGGAAAACATCCCAGAAGCGAGGAATGAGCTAAAATACAAGGAACACAAAAATGAGTAAGTGAAATAATGACAAGACAATTCACATTGGAAGGGGGAGCGTTTTCTTAATAAAAATAGGTGAGGAGATGGAGAGAAATTGAAAGAAATATGAAAGAGGAATAAGGAAGGCAAAGACAACCCCACACGGGACAGCAGGTGCCAAGAACCGAGCAAGGGGAGGGCTGGGAGTCGTTGGCCACAGAGCCGGGCCCTCCAGGCCTACGGTGACTACGCCCTGGAGACCCAGGGATCCTTGCGGGGGCTACGGTTAGCCAAACTGCCTTGCGTATTTGGAAGTTGCCAAGAGTCCTCTCCACACACACACACACACACACACACACACACACACACTCACAGTGGCTATGTGGGCGGGTCGATGGTACGCAACCTTACTATGGTCACCAGTTTGCAATATTGTCATCTGTGACTTGCTTAATGTTATTTGTCAACCACGACCCAATAAATTCGGGCAGGGAGAGGGCACCAAATGCAAAGAACACCGCGTCCAACAAAGATTTCCCCAAATACCTTTTTTAAAGATTGGAAACATCACACAGCAACCACCTGGCTATGGCCTTCGGCAGGGCTCCCCCAAGGACGTCCTCCCTCCCCTTGGCCACCCTCAGCTTCTTAACTGAAGCTCTGACCGTCCAGCCACCCCAGGCCCCTCCAGATGGACAGTGTCTCCCCTACAGTGGCTGTGGCTCCTGTCTTCTTGGGCAGATGGCTGTCCTGTCACCAGCCCGCAGGGTCCACAGTCCAGCCCGCAGGGCTCTGACCTGAGAGGCAGCTGTGGGACACACACTGCCCAGTGGACACCTGCCCAGGACTGCGTCGCTCACAGGGACCCGCAATCCCCTGCGGGGAGCAAAGGGCTGTGAGCCCCACCCTGCTTCCCCGGGACTGACCCTGACCCCTGAACCCCGGGGAACCCCCCCACGCCAGACGCCCCCCCCCCGCGACCCCACGTCCCCAGGACTGACCCTGACCCCTGACTCCAGGCGGACGCCCTGGACCGCAGGTCCGTTCTCCCCGCACGCGCTCTCTGACCTCACGCTCCCCCACCCTGGGGTCCCGTCTCTGCCGGAAACGACACCCCCAAAGTGGGGCTGCGCGGGTGGCCCGGTTCCAAGGGCAACGGCGACACCGCCGGGCTGACTCGAGGAGCGCACCCGGGGGACAGGGGCGGCACGGGGGCGGGACTGTGCGGGGAGGAGGAGCCCGCGGAGGCGCAGGGTGGGGGGTGGGGGTCGGCGCAGGGCCACCGCGCAGCCGCGGAAGGGCTGTGCGGGGCGGGGCGGAGAGGTCGCGGGGGAGGGGCGGGGGTCTCCGAAGGTCTTAAGGAAGGTGAGGGCGCGGGGAGGGGCAGGGCCCTTCTCCGCCCCTCCCGGGGTCTGGGCAGCTGCTCCGGGATTCCTCCTTCCTCCGGGTCACCCGCTGCGCCCCTTCCCACCCCCCACTCTGTCCTGGAAAGGCCGGGAGCTGGCTCCCTTCTAGGAGGTGGCTCAGCAAGGCCTGACCTGGGGGCGCGGGGTCAGTGCCTGGCTGAGCAGAAGCCCCTCTAGCCCAGCCCCGCCCCTTCCAAAGGCTCCGGGCACAAGGCACCTGTCACCCCAGGTCCCTAGGGCAGCCCCTGGCCCGGGACGCGGGATCCCTCACCTCCTCTTGGAGGCCTTTGGGGCCTCTCCCCCTTGGGGGTGAAGAGATCCGGACTCCCTGAATCCTGCCTCGGGTACCTCCCTCCAGGCACCTGGCCCTGAGCCGCCCCCTGGGGTCCTTGGATCCTCATGTAAAGGCAGCTCCGGAGAGCCCCCTGCCCGACCTCGCAGCTCCTCTCCCACTGACCGAATCTGCCCTGGGACCCCCTGACGAGGCGCTCTGGGAACCCCAGGCGCAGACACTTCCTCAGTTGCTCCTGAAGGGAAGGAATTGCAGGTGAATACTTGGTTTCCTGAATCATGTTCTGAGATTTCAACCACCAAGGAGTTTACGACTATTTTTGGTAAATTACGCTATTTTGGGTAAATTTTTAGAAGTCCCCTATTCTCTCCCAACAACTATTGCTGCTGTTCATTTGCGCGCTACTGTGTACGGACATTTTGTGTCTGTGGCCCCGACCCCCACAGCGATCCTGAGAGAGCTCTGCCGTGACAAGGGTGGAGGCGGAAGCTCGTGGACACCTAGCGTCTTTTCACAGCCACGCGGCAGCTGAATTGCAGAATGCAGATTCGAACCCAAGCCTACTTTGTTCAGAAGTCTGCTTGGATTCACCACACCCAGCTGCCCATCACCATATGTCCCGGAGAGTGTTGGCAACTCAAAAGACAGACCTCCCGTCTCTGCATCACAAAACGGTTAAGATGCTGGAATCTGTTACCGCAGCACCACGAGTGAGTGGGGGTCAGGCAGGACCTGGAGGTCAATTCCCTACCGACACCGCAGTCCAAAGCTTCTGGAAAGCAGAAGGGCCCAGCTCCTGCTCCAAGTAAAATGCTACCTTTGACTGGAGACACCCAATTCCAGGTGTGCCACGCAAAATGCAGTGACGGGTACCAAGGAAGCCAAGAGAAAATTCAGTGCGTCTGTGAAGCAGAAAAGCCGTGAGGAGGTAACCACTCGCATCTTTAGGGACATTCCGAAGAGCTCTTTGACTGGGGATGTCATCTATTCAACTCAAATTTTTCCTCTTTACAGATAAATAAACAAAATCGGACCTTATAATGAAAAGAAAATTGCCAGCAGAGAGGGGAATTGAATGATCTATAAATTAGACTGTGATTTATATTTCACTGACACAAACTATCCATCAGCTGAATGACTTTTAAATCAATGCTATAACGCGTAAAATGGCACAGCTTCAATATCGGTCCCCAACTTCATAAATCAAAGGAGCAAGATGGGATCAGATGGTGACCACCCTTGTCAACCACTCAAATCATAAATTACATTCTCAGACGGCTCCTGCTGTGGGTCGAGGGTGGCATCTTCTAGCACGGGAAGCCACGGAGGCAGGCGAGCCCTTCTTGTCACCGCGGCCACCACGCTTGTTCTCCGGGGAAGCCCGCAGCCCCAACACGCCTTCTGCCCGGCCGGGGACGTCAACGGAAGGCCGTGGCAGGAAATGGATTTCCATCATGCTATTGAGAATGGTAAAAGTAGATTTGGTTACTGTACCCCCTGAAGATGTTGATTTGGAGCTGCTGGCCAGGCTGTCCACCTGCTGTGTCCATTGAGTCCAGAAGTCTGGGTCAGTGGTCCTGGCCTACAGCTCGGCACCATTGGCCAAGCCACCCAACCTGTCCAAGCCACAAGTTCCTCGTCATCAGAGAGGGCTGGTGATTTGTGTCTTACAACAACACGTGAGAATAAAATGGAATAAAAGCAGACAGGTGCTCAGGGTGGAGCTTTGCATGTTACTGCCCTCAGCTCAATAATAATGCGCACCGGTACCCACGGGGGGGCCCGAGGGGGGGCGCAGAGGCAGAGACTCCCATGATTCCCACACAGATCCACTCGGCTCAGTAATAATGTACACCTGTACCCGGGGGAGGGGGAGAGGCAGAGACAGAAAGAGGGAGAGAAGGGACTTGCTCGCTGAGCGTTTTGTGGTGTTTTCCTCGAACACAAATTGAATTCTGAGAAATATTTTCGTTTAATTTTTTTGCACTAGTAAGATGATCACAAGGTATTCCCTTTATTTGGTCAAGTTGGTGAGTTATATTGATCAATGGCGTAAACCCTACTTTGGTTCCAACATGTTGTCATTTCTATATTTTGCTATAATTGGATTTGCAATAATTGTTCAGAATTTGGGGCCTATGTCCGTGAGTGAAATTGGTTTCTGATTCTCGCTTCTGATAATGTTCTTAGCAACTTGGTACCAGAGTGGCACTACCTTCATCGTACAATTTAGGAAGTGCTCTGGATCCTTAGCTCTCCAAAGGCACGTGCGTAAGATCGGCATCCTGTATTTATTAGATATTTGGAAGAAATCACTGAAGTCAGTTGGCCTTACATTCTCCGGGTATAAAATATTAAGTTGCATATTTTATTAACAGATTAGAACTATTCATGTTTCCTATTTGTCCTCATGTAAGTTCTGACAGTTTGTGTTTTTCAAGATATTTTTTCCTTTCATCTCTACTCTATCGAATGTATTGACATAAAATTGTCAATAATATCTTACTATCTTTTTAACGACTAAGAATCTATTGCACTGTTCCCTTTTTCATTCTTAATCATGGTGTTTCATGTTCTCTCTCCATTTATTTTGTTTTCAGTGGCCGTGTTAGTGTTAGTAATTTTATTAATATGTGTAAAGAGGTAATTTTCAAGTTTGTTAAGTTTTTCTATTGTGTAAATATTTTAAAATTTCATTGATTTTTCCTTTGGTCTTCATTATATCCTTTCTTTTGCTCTCTATGGATTTATTCTCTTATCCTTTTCCTAGTTTCCTGAGATGGAAGTTTATACTGTTGAATATCTACTCTTCTTTTTTTTCCAAGATATGCATTTGGAGCTAAGAATTTCTTAGCTGTTCTCCACAGGTTTGTTATGTCTTATTTCTGTTATTCTGTTCAAAATGCTTTCTAATATTTTTACTTTGTTATTAACTTCATTATTCATTATATTAATCACTTTATTATTAATAGTAATGAAATATTTAGAAGTATGTGGCTTAATTTCCACATTTTAGGGAATTTTTAATTATCTCTGAGTTTTTACTTCTACTTTAATTCCAGATGGTCAGAGAATAAACTCTGGTATATTTTCAGTTACTTGAATATGGTCTGTTTCTAAATTTTTTTTTAACGTTTATTTATTTTTTGAGACAGAGAGAGACAGAGCATGAACAGGGGAGGGGCAGAGAGAGAGGGAGACACAGAATCCGAAACAGGCTCCAAGCTGTCAGCACAGAGCCCAACGCGGGGCTCGAACTCACGAACTGTGAGATCATGACCCGAGCTGAAGTCGGATGCTTAACCGACCGAGCCACCCAGGTGCCCCGAATATGGTCTGTTTCAATAAATGTTTCTTTTGGACTTAAAAAGAATGTGTGCTCTGCAGTGGTTAAGGGCAATGTTCTACATAAGTCAGTTGGGCCAACTTAGTTCATTGTGCTGTTGAGATCTTCTCTAATTTTAGTGAGTTTTTGTCTCTTTGTTACTGAGAAGTGTGTTAAAATCTCCAAAGTGATTGTGATTTGCCTCTTTTCCTTTTAGTCCTGTCAGCTTCAGCTTTCTCTATTTTGATGTTGTATTATTAGGTGCATACAAGTTTAAGATCATTGTGTCTTTGTATAGAATTGACTTTTTTACCATAGTGAAATATTCCTTCTCATAGCTATAATACTTCCAGCCTTAAAATCTATTGATTTAGCTACAACAGCTCTTTTTCATCAAGTGCTTGCAAGGTGTATCTGAAAGTACTCATGTTCCCTGACAAGCACGAGATAAAACGAAATGGCTGGTTTTGAAACATGTTGCCAGGATCCCAGACGGTGGGTGCCCGGCTCTGTCAGCTTGTGTTCAAGCCCCGAGAGGAGCAGGGTGATAGGACTCACAGCCAGGCCAGCCCCACCTGCTCTACTGTGACTGATTAGAATCGGGAACAGTGTTCTGGCATGGGGATAGTGGCTTTGGGGAAAGTCTGAGGCCTGGGAACCACAGGCTGATTCTTATCTAATGTGTGGTCACTTCTTCCCAGTTTGTCCAGGAACGTCTGGGGTTCCTGAGGCACGGGGCTCTCAGTGCTAAAACCAGGACATTGCAGGAAAACCAACGTGAGTTGGCCGTCCTGCCTCTCAGCCCTGCTTGGAAGGTCTTGCCCCTCCTGTCAGGCTGCACTGGGCTTCCTGCAGTCATGGCCACTGGCCCACCCAGAGCGGATTTCTCCGCCCAGCATGCCCCATCTGGCTGGTATAGACGCACGTACGTGTGTTTGCTCGTTCCCAGGCCCTTCCACACTGAGAGGGGAGCGGTGGTGTTTCCCTTCTGGAAGAGCTGAGCCAAGAGGCGGCCCCGTGGGCACCCACCTTGGAGGCCCCTGGGTGCCCCGCTGGAGGGAGCAGGGCTGGCCGTGGTGCGGGCTGGGGGGCATGGGACCGCAGGTGCGCCCCTGTCACCGGGACCGGAAGGCACCGCTGGAGAAGACATTCCCTGTTTGTCGCCCGCTCTTCCTCAGACTCTGGCCCCAGCCGCCAGTGCCGCTTCATCAGGCTCTGCGGAACCCCCCCTGGGAGCAGCGCACAGGAGCCTGGGTGTCCCTGCTGCAGGCCCCGCGTGCTTCTGGCACCCCGTGAACTTTCAGCTGGGAGGCATCAAGAAAAGCTCGCCCACACTTTGTGAGTCTTCCACGGCCTCCTGCCGCCTTCTCCCTGGTCTAAAAACTTCCACGAGGCCGACAGGGCAGAAACCGCGGCCTCCGAGTGTCTCCGGAGCCACAGGGACTCTCCGGGGCAGAAGGGACACCCCTGCCGGCGCCTCCCTGGCCGTCCGGGGCTCGGGGCCCAGCGGCCACCGCGACAGCCCAGCCGGCTCTGTGCCGAGCTCCGCACGGACGTGGCGCCACGCGGCCCGTGGAGGCCGGGTCCTGTCTCTGCTCGGGCGCTGGCAGGCGTGGTCGGGTTAGTCGCCAGACAAGTGTTTTCTGCCACCAGCATTCCGAGGCGGTTCCAGCGAAGCTGGCAGAGAAGGTGGGAGGTTAAGGGGAAACGGTGGCAGCCAAAAGCCACGGGTCAGGTCAGCACGTGTCCCCGAACAACCGCGGGCTTCCCGGGGCAGGTGAGTCCGTTGCGGCGAAGGGGCCAGAGGCGTGCGGCCGACGCGCCGATGGCAGGACAAAGCCGCGGCCGAGTGTGAGGAGCCCCGCGGCGGCTGTGAGCCGTGCGGGGACGTTTCCCCGCGGGGACCGCGCCCGCCCACACAGCGATCCGGGCGGCGGGACACGCCTGTGCCCTCGCGTGGCACGCGTCTGCGGCCCTATCTCAAGAATGGAAGGAAGGAAGAACTGAGAGCCTTCAATGCTGCTCCCGGAAGCCGGGGGCAGCGGCAGGGACTCGGTCCGATCAGAGCAAAGTGGTGGCCTCGGTGACACAGCAGCCCCAGAGCCGACCCGATCGGAGCAGCGGGCACCCGAGGCGAAGGGCACCTGACCTGCGTTCCCTCATCTCGGCCGGGTCGTCGAAAGCATCCGCTCGCCGGCTGTGGCTTCCCAAAGTCCGGCAGGAGTAGGGCACCGTCGTGGAGGCGGGGCGACCACGCTCCATCCAATCCCTGTTCCCATCCCTGCGGCATCGCGCCGGCTGCGCCTCGGGCCTGCGGCACCGGGGCCCCCAGGCTCTGCCTGCGCGAAGCCTGCACACGCGCAGAGGCCACGAGCTCAGCGTCCCTGTCGCGTCCAGACAGCGGGGAGGGGAGGCTTGGCGGGGAAGAGACACCTCTGGGTCTGGCCCCAGAGGGAGAATGGGGAACACCGCCGCGCCCACAGTTGGGCAGGGCCCCCCACCTCAATCATGGTCCCCCCACCTCGGGCAGGGCCCCCCACCTCAATCAGGGTCCCCCCCCACCTCGGGCAGGGCCCCCCACCTCAATCAGGGTCCCCCCACCTCGGGCATGGGTCCCCCCCACTATGGGCAGGGCCTCCCACCTCAATCAGAGTCCCCCCACCTTGAGCATGGGTCCCCCACCTCAGGCAGGGCCCCCCAGTTCAGACAGGGTTCCCCCCCACCTTGGGCATGGGTCCCTCCACTTCAGGCAGGGCCCCCCACTTCAGACAGGGTCCCCCCCACCTTGGGCATGGGTCCCTCCACTTCAGGCAGGGCCCCCCCACTTCAGACAGGGTCCCCTCCCTCGGGCATGGGTCCCCCCCACTATGGGCAGGGCCCCCCACCTCAATCAGGGTCCCCCCCACTATGGGCAGGGCCCCCCACCTCAATCAGGGTCCCCCACCTCGGGCATGGGTCCCCCACCTCGGGCAGGGCCCCCCCACTTCAGACAGGGCCCCCCCCACCTTGGGCATGGGTCCCTCCACTTCAGGCAGGACCCCCACTTCAATCAGGGTCCCCTCACCTCGGGCATGGATCCCCCCACTTCGGGCAGGGCACCCCGACTCGGGCAGGGACCGCTCACAGCCCCCACCCTTCCCGGGGCTCCTGTCCTATCTGCGTGCACGCATTTCAGAACCACGGTGCTCGTGAAGATTCAAGTCTGTTTCTGTGTCATCGGGTGGCATCTAAGGAGAGCAGGGTGGGTGGCTCGGGATCCTGCCAGGGCCCCTGAAATCACCACGGGGTCTCACCTGAGTCTTTGGGGAAGCTTGAAGGTCAAGACCCTTCGTGCTGGGCCTGTCAAGTTGCCCAGGGCCTGGACTCTGGGCTGCTCACTGGGGGCTGGTGAGCTGCCCGTGGGGCTGTCTGGACGAGGTGGGGACAGAGAGCGGCCGTCACAAAGCATGAAACAAGGCAGAGTGGGGGGCATCTGTCTCAAAGCCAAACGTGAGCATAAAGGGAGAGCCACCCTTCCGTCAGCCTTGGAGCTGAGGCCCCGCTGTGGTTCCAGTCGGGTGTCGGGGCCTGAGGCCACAGGCGTGTGCAGGGACCGCCATGGGGCCGTGTGGGCGTCAGGAGGCTGGGCCCTCACGGCGGCTCCTTGGCCATCTGTTTCCCCGATGAGAAGGTGGAGGCCTTGAGAAGGGGGACACAGGACAGGGAGGGCTGCTGGGAACTCGGGGCAGGATGACATATGACAAACCCAGCCCTCATCCCCACGGGGCGTCAGTGGGAGGGGCTCCACCTGTGGCGTGCCCTTGCTTATTGATTGACGTTTTCCGAGCACGCACAGTCCTCCTGTGACTTTGAAAGGAGGTTTTATAATGATTTTTAAGTTTATTTATCTTGAGAGAGAGAGCATGAGCAGGGGAGGGGCAGAGAGAGAGAGACAGACAGACAGAGAGGATCCCAAGCAGGCTCCACACTGTACTCAGAGCCCAGCGTGGGGCTCGATCCCACAAACCGCAAGATCACGACCTGAGCCGAAACCAGGAGTCAGACACTCAACCGACTGAGCCACCCGGTGCCCCTAAAAGGACGTTTTAAACGTTCTGGACAAAGCAGTGCCACACCATGCTCACAGTGCTTTGGGGGTAAAAGTCACGTGATGCTGAGGGGTACCTGGCCACCTCGGCACAGTCCGCCAGGGACTGAATTTACAAAATTCTGCTCCTGCCAGAAATCTCTACGACTCTCCATCCAGGGGTTCCCTGGCTGCTCAGGCAGCCCACCGAGGGCAAGGGGATGAGCCCCCTAACCTGGGGTGGCCTCGCCAAGGGCTGGGGATGAGCCCCCTGACCTGGGGTGGCCCCGCTGTGGGCTGGGGACGAGCCCCCTGACCTGGGGTGGCCCCGCTGTGGGCTGGAGACGAGCCCCCTGACCTGGGGTGGCCCCGCTGTGGGCTGGAGACGAGCCCCTGACCTGGGGTGGCCCCACTGTGGCCTGGAGATGAGCCCCCTGACCTGGGGTGGCCTCGCCGAGGGCTGCCCACCACTCCTGTCCCACAGAGGGTGCCCCGGGCGACAAGGGGCCCACCGCGCAGGAACGATGGGTAAGCACGCCTCCCCTGGCGCCTGGAGCAGGGCTGTGCCCACAGAGCCCGATGAGCAAGCTGCTGTGGAACAGGATTAGGCAGTGGAAGGGGACCTTCTGCCCCGACCAGCTCCATAGGGGCCGGAAGGGAGGGGCCGCAGAGACAGGGAGGGCAGATGGACACCACGTGGGCGACCCCAAAAGGCTACGCTTCGCCCCTGCCCTCTCTGCAGGGGGCCACACCAAAGCCAAAGGAGCAACAGGGCAAACCCAGCCCTGCTTCTTCAGCCGCCGAACCTTTCGTGCTCCGAGGTCGGGGCCTGGGATTTCCCACTGCGGTGGGTCCCGTGTCCCCTTATTCCTGCTCTTCCCCACGTCTCCCAGACCCCTCGGTTGTGGCGGCCCCCCCACCTCGGCCCCCTTCACTGCCCATTTGGTCCCCTAAAGAGCCCGCAGGAGGCAGGTGCCTTGGCTGTTGGGCGCAGGGTTGCTGGACCCACGGAGGGATCACCGATCATTTAACCGCAAGATGAGAAGATTCAAGAAGACGTCATCAGCCCTACTGTGTCCCCGCAAAATTCATACGTTGACTCTCTAGCCCCCAGCACCTCAGAACGGACTCTATTTGGAGACAGTCCTTAAAGAGGTGATTAAGGCAAAACGAGGTCGCTAGGGCAGCCCTGATCCCACAGGACTGGTGTCCTTGTAGGAGAGGAGGTCAGGACACAAGGGCAGGAGCCGGGCTACGCCCCCAGGAGAGGAGCCTCAGGAACCAGCCTGCCCCCCCCCCCAAGCCTGCCTCTGGACATCCCACCCAGGGACCACGGGACCACCGGGTGGCAGACAATGACTTCCTACTGTTGAGGGCGCCCACCCGTGGTGTTCCTACCCCCGCCCTCCGGGACTAATGTGGGGAACAAGTGGCCATTTCCAAGTATCTGGGGAGCCCCCACGTGGAGATGAGTAAACTCGTCACTGCCAGGTCCCACGGGCAGGACTGACGGGAAGGAAGGCGTCCGAGCCGTGGCTCATCCCCTGAGCGCTGGCTCCGTGCCCGGCCCAGAGGCCCCGGGCACATGGGTTAACCAGCCCTGCTCCTCCCTCAGATCCACCCGCCAGGCAGGGCACGGGCAGCCCAGGGCCAGACATCACCCCCCCCCCCCGGGAACCTAAGCTGCCGCCATCGGGCCCGGGAGGGGACGCTGACCCCGCGGGGGGATGGCCCCGGGCAGGAGGAGACGTCAGGGGGGCGCTGGGGCTGCGGGAAGGTCGCCAGCAGCTTACGGGGCTTCGATGGGGCCAGACTGTCACGGGCCTTACTGACCTCTACCCCGCAGGCCCTGGGGTGGCTCCAGTGCAGGGGAGGCCCACAGGAAGCCAGCCGGGGTGCCGGTGGGGGGCGTCCAGGGGCCGCTCTCCCTGAAATGGAGCACCCCTGCCGGCTGCAGCCTCTCGCGGGGGTGCCCCGAGGGAGCCGGCCTCTGAGGTCCCGGCCACCCGGGCCACAGGTCCTGTATTAGAGAATCTCGGAGCGAAGGCCTCGCCACAAATGGGAACGGAGGGCAGAGTTGAGCACAAGATGTGGCGGCTGAGAGCCCGAGCTGCCGGGAGACCATCTCCCTCCGTCCAGCTGCTCCGGACCGAGACGCTGTGCGAGGCACCGTGCTTCACGGGCAAAGTGCCCAGACGGACGCGCTGTTCCCTGCACACGCAGAGCGGGGCATCCGGACGGCAGGAGCCCCGCGGAGGGCAGGGCTGTGGGTGTGGACCCGGGAGGAGCCGGCTCCAGCTCGCGGGCCCGGGAATCTCAGGCCCACGTCGCCCTCTGATCACTGAGCTTTGTAAGGCGGGTCGTCTGGGCTGGCGCTCACCTGCAGGGTGGGAGATCTGGGTGTGTGCGAACACCGCGTAGACGCTGGCAGACGGAGCGGTATGGCGGCGACGGCGAGGGCTGGCGCGGGAGGGGGTCACAGGCCCCGATACACACGGTCCTCCCCCCTTGAGTCTGCAAACATCACAGCTGGAACGTTACACCTGATGATCCCGGGGAGGCGCCAGCCACCCCCCCCCCCCCCAGCATTGAATCTGTGCTACTTGCTCGGTTTCGCCTGGGTTGTTGCCAAAAGTAACAATGTTTCCCGCCCTATTCCTCGATACAAGCGACTGTACACGCCCGCACACACGCACACACCTGTACACGCCTGCACACGCACGCATACACACGCACCTGCACACGTGTGCACACCCAATACCTATACCCGCACACACCTGCACCTGCACTCGTGGACACGCTTACACACGCCTGCACACACACGTCTGCACACACGTGCACAGGCACACAGTGTCCAGAGCATGGCCGAGGCCCTGGGTGTGAACCTGCCCGTCCCTGGGTCCCCCCCACCGTAAGCCTGCCGGGCCTCGGCCCCAGCTGAGGCTCTTCCGTCCACAGCCCGGCCACAACTGTGGCCGGAGAGTCTGCGTGAGCAGGGGAAGGACACGGATGGCGGACTGTCCTCAAACTAGGGCCACTTGTGTTCACAAACTTCTAACTCCCTTTCCTGGTTGCGGCCCTAGCTCCATGTGGCCTTCCCCGCTGACCTGGGCGTGCTCTCGCTGCCCCCATGTCCCAGATGGCAGTGCCCGCCTCCGTCAGACGCCTGGCCCGAGGGCAGGACCTGGGTGGTGACGGCCCCCACCCAGCCAGGGTCAGGCGGGACGAGCAGGCCTGGTACCAAAGCCCCCAGGCCGCCAAAGTGTCTCCAGTATTCACCTAACAGCCAAGTAGCTGCTGGGAACTGAACCGCGTCCCCCCGTTTGGAGATAGGAGGTCACCCAGGTTCGATGAGGCCCTGAGGCTGTGGCCCTGACACGAGGGGATCGGCGCCCTTATACGAAGGGGCACCATGGCGCGCTCTCTCCCTCTCTCTGTCTCTCTTCGTCTGGCTCTCCCTCTGTCTCTCCCCCGGACTCTCTCCCTCTCTCCCCCTCCCTCTGTCTCCCCATCTCTCCCTCTCTCCCCCTGACTCTCTGTCTCTTTCCCCCTCCCTCTCTCTCCCTCTGTCTCCTTGTCTCTTTCCCCCTCCCTCTGTCTCCCTCTGTCTCCTTCTCTCTTTCCCCCTCCCTCTGTCTCCTTCTCTCTTTCCCCGTCCCTCTCTCCCCCTCTGTCTCCTTCTCTTTCCCCCTCCCTCTGTCTCCCTCTGTCTCCTTCTCTCTTTCCCCCTCCCTCTCTCTGTCTCCCTCTGTCTCCTTCTCTCTTTCCCCCTCCCTCTCTCTCCCTCTGTCTCCTTCTCTTTCCCCCTCCCTCTGTCTCCTTCTCTCTTTCCCCCTCCCTCTCTCTGTCTCCCTCTGTCTCCTTCTCTCTTTCCCCCTCCCTCTCTCTCCCTCTGTCTCCTTCTCTTTCCCCCTCCCTCTCTCTCCCTCTGTCTCCTCTCTTTCCCTGTCCCTCTCTCTGTCTCCCTCTCTGTGTCTCTGTCTCCTTCTCTGTCTCCCTCTCTCTGCCAGGTGAGGGCCCAGCAAGCTGGCAGCCGTCCAGGGCCAGAACAGCCTTCGCCAGAGCCCGATGCTGCTGACACCGTGATCTTGGACGTCCGGCTACAGAACCTGGACCAAGTGTCTGTTGGCCAGGCGCCGGGTCTGTGGGTTCTGTTCCGGCGGCCCAAGCAGAAGGAGGCGGAAGTCACGTCTCAAACCCACCAAATCCTGCCACCACACTGCCTGCCCTGTTTAAACGGAGGGGGGGCGGGGAACTCTGGCCTTCTGGGTGGCGACGAGGGGAGGCCGCAAGAAAACGGCCACGGAAGGGAGCCCGGCTGCGGGGTCGCCCTGCCCGCGGGAAGGCCGCCCGTGTGAAGCAGACACCCTGCCCGGCCAGCGGGGCAGGGGGGAAGCGGGAGAGACCCTGTGCCCGCGTGGCCGCCGTGTCCCCGAGTGTCTGTGGGCACGTCCGCGCTTCCTGACCGGGCTTCGCGACAAACCCCCGCCCCCCTCGGAGAGAGAAGCGCTCTTGCCGGACCGTCCCTTTGGTGGCCGGAGCCACGGCCCCCCTTGGAAGCAATCAAGCCCGTCCTCCAGGAGAAAGACACTTCAAAGACAAAAATCCTCAATGTGCCGGGAAAAAACCAGCAAGCTGGGACTCCCTGAGGGAGGAGAGAGGAGAGAGGGGAGAAACGCCCTCTCCCTGGCTCTCGGGAGCATTTTAAAAGTTAAGAACGGAATTTTGTTTTGTTTCTAAGACTCACGTTCGTCAGAAAGATCTCATTTAAGGCCTCGCGGTTTTGAAGGTCAACACTGTGTCGCAGTCGAAATTCACTGCCCTGAGCCACGGACGAAATTAGGCGGCCGTAATCGGGGGACAGCAGGTGGCCGGCCCTGTGTCCGCAAATTGCATTTCTCTCCCCGAGAAATCCCTCTGTTGTGATGCGGCCGGACGAGGCCCTGCACCGTCCACACCACCCACCCGCCCCGGGGCCTTCGCCCTCGGCTCCCGCCAGGCCCCCCACGCCGGCCGCCAGGAGCTGGGGCGCGCTTGCCTCCTTCTAAATTAAAATTGTAACTCGCTCGGTCCCATTTACACAAAGCCTCTGCTTTGACACATGCAATTACTACGAACACGGGGGCAACATGATTGCTAAGGGCTCCAGAAAGAGAGTTTAATCAGAAAACACGGAGTCGTTCCGGCCGATTTATAATTTCACTGCTCGCTATTCCTTTATGTTCGTGTGTGTTCAGATAATTAGATACACTGGTTCTTGCTTCCCGAGAGGCCAGAAAGGGCAAAATTCCTATTCTTTTTACATTAAAAAGATTAAATTATAATATAGAAAATCTGTAACTTTGGGTAGAAATGACAAATTCACACTACATTAATTTCAGTGGTTACAAAATGTTACAAATAATTTGTGCCTTCTTTCTTCTCTCGTAGGTGCGTGTGAATTAATTACCTACCCGATTTCAGTGTCTTTCAATGTCTTCTCACAGACAACCCGAAATTAAAAGAAAATAGGGTTTGATTTCCATTCACTGAGATGTGTTTTAGCCGTGTGACCGTTTACGTCTCTGTTCACAAACACGAGCACACGGGCAGTAACAGCCCCACGCACGAACACAAGCACTGCAGGGCCAGCACGGTCCATGGGAACGGCAGCGTCCACGGGGACAGCACAGTCAGCAGTGTCCACGGGAACAGCACGGTCCACGGGAACAACACAGTCCACGGGAACAGCAGCGTCCACAGGAACAGCAGTGTCCACAGGAACAGCACAGTCAGCAGCGTCCACGGGAACAGCAGCATCCATGGGAACAGCACAGTCCACGGGAACAGCACAGTCCATGGGAACAGCACGGTCCACGGGGACAGCACGGTCCACGGGAACAGCACAGTCAGCAGCGTCCACGGGAACAGCAGCATCCATGGGAACAGCACAGTCAGCCACATCCAGGGGAACAGCATAGTCCACGGGAACAGCAGCGTCCACGGGAACAGCACAACCCACGGGAACAGCAGCATCCACAGGAACAGCACGGTCCACAGGAACAACACAGTCCACGGGAACAGCACGGTCCACGGGAACAGCACGGTCCACGGGAACAGCACAATCCACAGGAACAACAGCATCCACAGGAATAGCACAGTCCATGGGAACAGCACGGTCCACGGGGACAGCATGGTCTGCGGGAACAGCACAGTCCATGGGAACTGCATGGTCCACGGGAACAGCACAACCCACAGGAACAGCAGCATCCACAGGAACAGCACAGTCCATGGGAACAGCACGGTCCACGGGGACAGCACGGTCCACGGGGACAGCACGGTCCATGGGAACAACAGAGTCCATGGGAACAGCAGTGTCCACGGGAACAGCAGTGTCCACGGGAACAGCACAGTCAGCAGCGTCCACGGGAACAGCAGCATCCATGGGAACAGCACAGTCAGCCACATCCAGGGGAACAGCATAGTCCACGGGAACAGCAGCGTCCATGGGAACACCACGGTCCATGGGAACAGCAGCGTCCACAGGAACAGCACGGTCCACAGGAACAACACAGTCCATGGGAACAGCACAGTCCACGGGAACAGCACAGTCCATGGGAACAGCACGGTCCACGGGGACAGCACAGTCCACGGGAACAGCAGCGTCCACGGGAAGAGCACAGTCTCAGAGACTCCCGATTGTGAACCAAAAGTGGCAAGCTTCAGTCTGGATACTTTGCAGACAGGAGCCAACTCACCATAGCCACAAGCCGGGCCGCTGGCACCCCAGGTCAGCAGACTCCACAGGAAAGCGTCTTCCCGAGGGCTCTGGTGTGCAAGCTGCACGTGAGGAGGGGTCTGGCTGGGCGTGAGCGGCATCAGGCACCAAAATCTAAGCCGAAATTGCAATGGGAATCCTGTGAACATTTCGTTTACTTTTCAGAGTCACATTCCTGTCGCACAAAAAATTGATCTTCATGATGGCTCCTAAATAATGGTGGCTCCAAGGGGCAGCTGGGTGGCTCGATTGGTTAAGCATCCAACTCTCGACACTGGCTCAGGTTGTGATCTCAAGGTTGTGGGACTGAGCCCTGCCGTTGGGCTCCTTGCTGCGCGTGGAGACTGCTTGGGATTCTCTCTCTCCCTCCCTGTGCTCCTCCCCCACTGGCGCTTTCCCTCTCTCAAAATAAATAGATAAACATTTTTTTTAATGGCGGTTCCAAAATGCCAAGTTCAAATGAATCTTCACAGAAGTCACCAAAGTATAAAAAAAAATGAATATACATCCCAGGAGGGTTAAAATGCCAGGAAAATGGGCAAAGAACTGAGCCGATCCTTGGAAAGAGACAGCTGATGCCTGACAAGCCGCTCACCTTCGGAGCCGTCAGGGTCGTGCAGGAGGAGCACCCGGCCCGCCACAGGCTGGGTGACCCTCGCGGCCACTGGGACGCCACGTGGCGGAACCAAAGTGAGACCCGCCCACCTGTGACCCCGCAGTAACCGCCCCAAACCTGGACGCCCCAAATGACACAGGCTTGTCCCCTCACCGTTCCGGAGGCCAGAGTCTGAAATCGGAGGGCGTCGAGGTTTGGTCCCTCGAGCTCGGAGGGGAATCTGCTCCGGGTGTCTCTCCTCCGGCTTCTCGCGGCTGCTGCCTGGCCCCGCCCCTTGGCTCGTAGATGCGAAGCCCCATCTCTGCCTGTGTCTGGGTCTGTCTTCCCGTGGCGCTCTCTTCCCTTCCTGTAGGGACACCAGTCACTGGATTTAGGGCTCACCTCCCTCCAGGATGGCCTTATCTTAACCAATTACATCCGTGAGGGTGTATTTCTCCCAGAGAAGGTCAAATTCCAAGGTCTGGAAAAGGATATGAATCTGGGGGGACTAGCATTCGGGACCCATTTAGACAATCCAGGGCGATCTGCCCGTCTCTACAGCTTTAACTTACTGCCATCTGCAAAGTCCCGAACCATGTAAGGGAACGTAAGACTTCCGGGATTAGGACGCAGACCCCTTTGGGGGCCGTGACTCAGACAACCACACGGTATATACCCAGCAAATACGCCCCCGTGTCCGGCCACAGACGTGCTGGAAAGTTCATGGCAGCGCCGGTCTTCAGCCAAGAGCAGAAACTCCCAAATGCCCATCCACAGCAGAGGATTGACAGTGGTTCACTCACGTGGCAGTGGACAATCTGTGCTCACGTGGCTCGAAGAAAGACCCTCACGAACTCTGTGTCACGCCAAAGCCAGATACAAGGGAGCAAACACTGTAAGACCCCACGTGTGTGTTTGAATCTGAGATACGAGGGGAGGGACAGCTGAGCGAGGGTGGTAGGCTCAGGGTAAGAGCTGTCCCCACCCCCAGACTGGGAGGGAGCAGGGGATTCCTGGGGTGCAAGTGACATTCTGTGTCTTCCCCTGGCCACTGGCTTCACGGGTTCAACAGAGTGAGTGTTTATTCCTACGATAAACCCAAAAAGTTGTCAGCCGTGTCCCGTCCTGCCAAGGACAGCACCGGCCTTCCCCTGTCGGCACACAGGACACTGCTTGACTCCAGCCCCCCCTCACCGAGCCCCCCACTGCTCTCTGCCGGGTCTCACGGCTCCTGGGGGCTGGGTGGCCTGTCCCCCGCTCGGCTCTCTTGGGACTCGCCGGTCTGGGGCAGCCTCTGGCCGGTCCTCCCAGGGGAGAGCTTGGCTGACCGGCAGGCCCCGAGGCTAAGAAGTCTTCGGGGACACAGAGGGTCTTTTTAGGTAAAAACTGCGGCCAGTGGTCTGCCTGCTGCTGGGTCTGCTTGTTCCTCGTCCTTCCATGGACCTGGCCAGGCACGCTAGGGGTGGGGGGTAAAGGGCCCGGCCTCCTCCCCGGCCCTCTCGGAGACACAAATCAGCTGCTTCCCAAACCCGGCGCCTCAGCAGGGCCCGTGTGCAGGTGAGGCGTCACCAGGGGGCGCTACCGGCTCGATCACAGCCAGCGCCTGGAACTTGACCCGCGGAGCCCTGTGCAGAAGCTGTCAGAATTCCAGAAACCACGCCGGACTGCGCGTGGGACGGCCAGGGCTGCAGCCTGGGTTCAGCAACAGCCTGGGAAGAAGGCAGCGTGGGCTTCAGTCACTCCGCACCCCAGAGGCTGGCCCTCCGGGAGAAGCCCCACACCCTCTCGTGTACACTCGTCCCCCCAGCATGCGCACTCTCGTGCACACGCCCGCGAGCACACTCACACGTGCACACGCCCGCGAACACACTCACACAGGTGCACACACCCACGAACACACTCGCACACATGCACACGCCCGCGAACACACTCACACGTGCACACGCCCGCGAACACACTCACACATGTGTACATGCCCGCAAACACACTCACACAGGTTCATATGCCCACGAACACACTCAGGTGCACACGCCCGTGAACACACTCACACAGGTGCACACGCCTGCGAACACTCACACGTGCACACGCCCGTGAACACACTCACACACGTGCACGCACAGACACAGGCACGTGGATGCATGCATGGACACACAAGCATGTACATACTCGATGCACGCACAGCCACACACGACCCCAGACACACACTCATGCTTGCACATGTGCACACTCAGGTG
Source organism: Panthera pardus (assembly GCF_024362965.1). Taxonomy (NCBI): domain Eukaryota; kingdom Metazoa; phylum Chordata; class Mammalia; order Carnivora; family Felidae; genus Panthera; species Panthera pardus. Next base: position 1,013,085 of record NW_026526765.1, on the reverse strand, counting down.
TGTGCACACTTGCTCACACGCACTCCAGGTGCAGATACCCTGCCGTGGAGGATGGGGCTCTGCTGGGGGATGAAGGCTGGGTCAGGAAAGCCGGAGGAGGCGGCGCCCCACTCGTGTCCTGTCCCCTGTCCCCTTGGTGTGGACGTCTGCTTCGGGCGGCCTTCTCCTGGAGCCTGAGGGAGGAAGAGGGCGCCCTGTGCCCCTGTCCTGGTCCCTCCTGACGGAGCCCGAGCATCCCAGCTCCATGCAGCACCCACACTGTCCACTAGAGGGGAGTGTTGGCTGCGGCTCCAGGGACGGGGCTCCGAGCCAGGCCTGCAACGTCCTAACTGTGGAAACACAGCCCGCCTTTTCAGGCCTGGGAAGGCCGGGAGCCCACCGTCCACGTTGGCCTCCCCAGTGAACCACGTCCTGCCCCCCATAACCTTCTCATTCACTGTTATTCAAAGGTGGTCCCCACACATCCCAGCAGGGACCCCGGGCCTTTCGAGGACACAGCTTCCTGGGCCCGGGCTGACCGAAGGGGCCTCTTAGGCACGGGACAGGGAAGCTGCGGTGACCTGGGGAGGTCGGGGGTGGGCACGGGGGCGCCTTCCCTGTCCCGGCACATCCCACCTACAGGGCCCCTCATCCCGTGGACAAGCGGTCTAACTGGCCACACGGGCCCGGTTGTGGAGAGGAGGAAAGGGCCCGAGGTTCCCCGCCCGGTGTCCCCACTCCTGCACCAGTGCCTCCAGGCCCGTGTCTGCCCCGGCCAGACCGCAGATGACCAGGAGCCGTGGGGACACAGGGCCCTTCTCTCCTCCTGCAGAAAAAGATGGGGCGTCAGCACCTCCCTCAGGAGCCTGCAGACCCACGTGAGTGAGAGTCACGCGAGGAGCAGCTGGCAGGTCCACGACTGGGCAGTGGCCATCACGGGCCACGGCTGGTGCCAGGCGGGCCTTCTAGGTCAACGTGCCGACCCCACGCAGGCCGCTGTGACCCGAGGGTTGTTGGAGTGGAGGCCGTGGGAAGAAGCAGACGGGCCAGCTTCCACGAGGGGCCCCCTTTCGGTACCGGGGGTGGGGGACTCACTGAGCCCAGAGCCACCAAACCCCCGTGGGCTGCCCTCGTCCTCTGATGCTTCCCCACATGTCTGCCCTCCTTCCTTTGCTTTGTCCCTTGTGAATGTATCCTGCTTTGTCCAAAGGGGTAAAACCCTCCACGTCTAGCCATTTCGTGGGGGGGTTTCTCTCCTTCCCACGAAGCCACTTTTTGGGTGTGACAAGCTTTTGAGAAATTGTGTCCTCGTGAAGTGCGTCCTTTCTGCCGAGAAGCAGGAAAAGTGAGGTGGAGGGAGAGGGCGTCGTGTGCGCTCGGCCGGGCTGCTGTGGGAGGCCGACTTTGCCAGGGCCGGGGGCTCGGCCGACAAGGGCTCCGGGGCCAGCCGGTCAGAGAGGGCTCGGCCCCCGGAGAGGACACACCGGCCCCCCCCCAACCCCCACACACGTGCCCTGGTGTGCACAGACCTGGCACATGGCCCTGGGGGACCTACCTGGTCAGAAAGCCCTTTCCTCAAGGAATAACCGAGAAACCGGGATTGGGTTGAAAATGTCCCAATAAACAGCATGATTACGAGCTTCCCACACTGCTTCCTAACTTTCTACCTCCATGTAGCCTTCAGAATAAAATTGGAATAAAGCTGTGTCTGTAATTCAAATATATTTTCACACTCAGCGTTAATTATAACGTGGTGTTTATCCAAGTTATTGGAATGTCTTCAAAAACACTATTTTTGATGCTTGTCAAATATTACAGGGTTCGGATTTGCCAAAATTCATTGAACTGTTTGAAAGACGATGCACGATGTTTGAAAGACACATTTGAGTTCCTGTTCTGCTGCGGTGACACCGGCGGCCTGGTCCGGACACCTGTCCTCTCACCGCGTCCGTCAGGGACTGGAAATCCTCTGCGTAAAAGGCCACACGGCACGTGGTGTAGGCTCTGTGGCCACATGTGGTCCCCGTCACACACCGGGGTTGTCTGTTCCCGCCAGCCTTCACGGCTGTGAGACGTTCTTGGGCCCCGAGGCATCCGACTACTGCCAGTGTGTGTCCAGCCTGCCCGCCCCAGGGAGTCCCAACGGCAGATTACCAGCAGGCCCAGAGGTAGGCACTCTTCAGGCTCTCGGTCCACACTGCCAAATTCCTTCCAGGAAAAGCACAGTTCTGGGGACTCTCACCGCATCCCCTGAGTATTCGCGACCCTGAGTGGTCTGGTTTGCTATCATGTTGCTAATTTCCAAGGCAAAAGCCAATCCTGTCTCGCGTCTCGTCCGACGTCCGTGACTCTACTTGTCCGTGTGAAGGATGCAAAGGGTGACGTGCGTCTTCCCCGGGCACGGAGCACCACTTCCCCTGGGCCACGGAGGTCGTGCTGTTTCCAGTTTCTGTTGGCTTGGGGCCGTTGTGTTGCAGTGTTTTTAAACTGTCAAAGGTCTTAGCGCCTGTCGCTAAATCTAAATATTTTCATCTTCCTGTTTCTTTTTTACTTTATGCTTCAAGCGATGGTTGGAGCCCAGAAATCCCTCACAAAGACCCTCCAGGTGGGCTCGGGAGCCCGGACAGCCTGAGCCCCCCACCAAAGGTCCAAAGGGAACGGAAATTCTCACCTGTTGCGCAAAGCAAACGGTCCCAGGGTAAACGTCACACCCAGGCAGAGACATCCTGATCCAAAGCACATTAAACATTTAGCCGTTTGTCACGGCTGCATTTTCGGCCTTTACCTGCCCCCACCACGCTCACGTCTGGGCTGCATGCCCGGAAGCCTGGGGTGTCGGAGGCTGCCGGGCCGGCCGGCCCACTGCTCCCGATTCTGATCCCCCAGGAGAGAGGAGGCAGAGCTGGGTCCGGGACAGGGGCGCAGGGCGGGGGGGGGGGGGGGGGGGCGTGGGGAGGGGCGCTGCCTGCCACGGCCCACGTGCAACATCTGCCCAAGTCAGGGAGGCTTTGCCGGGACCGAGCGAGGCAGAGGCAGGCCAGGAGCGGACGGCGGACAGGCAGGATGCTTCTGGCTGGCGGCAGGCGTGGAGCCGGTTTTCGTGTAAGGGGGTTTGATGACGTTTGCTCTGTCAACGTGGCTTCGCATAAAATCCACTTTCGACCCCACAAGAGGCAGAGAAATGAGATAAACCGAGACGTGAGGGGCCCCTTGTCCCGGCCCCCCCACCCCCACCCCGGGCTTCCTTCTGGTGCCGAACGTAGCCCCTCCCGGTGTGAAAGATGCTGCCGGCCCCCCCTCCCCCCGCCCCGTCCACCCGCGTCCCCACCCTGGAAGCCGAGCAGCTTTACTGACGGGTGGGGTCTCCCTCCTCTGCCGGCCGCCCCTCCCTCCCGGCCATTCCTGAAGAAGCTGTTCTGTGATCCAGAGCCCCGTCCGGCTGGGCGGCCCGTCCCCCGGGGATTGCCTGCCTGTGCGCCGGTCACCCCACAGCTAAGGCTCCCGGGTCTTCTGTGGGGACGGCAGCCCTGGGGGGACGGCCTTGCCCAGAGGAACACGCCGGGTGCGACCGTGAGATTCAGGCCCCCCAGGCGGTCCGAGCTCGGGGGGCCCAGGATGGAAACAGGCTCACACGGACGCCTGGCGGTGGCCGTCAGAGGTCATGCCCACTTGCATCCACACGACAGACTCCCCAGCCTTATGAGAGGCCAGCTGGCCACGGGGACCCAGCGTGTGGCCAGGTCTGCTGGGGACGATTAGCCCCAGGAGCCCGGGACCTGGCGTGGGTAGAGCAGACTGGGGCATCCTGTCACCATTGACGTCCAGGGACACCCGTGCCTCCACCCCTCGGGCCTGGGGGGCCGCTGCTCTGAAGCCATCGAGGGGCCGGGGACTGAGGGCCACCGGTGCCCACGCCAACCGACCGGGTCTGCCTCAGGTCTGAGGCCCGTGTGCCCTCTGCCCAGACGGGGGTCCCTCCCGGCTCCGCGTCCACAGGACAGAAAAGGCATGGACCTGCCCTGGCCGAACTGACGGACAGGGAGCACTAAGAACGGGCCGGAATTTACAGTCCTGGAAGCCTGCCGGGGCCCTTCCATTAATTCAACCAAGTTTTGTCCCGCTCCTGCCACAGCAGGTGCCGGAGGCCCGGCCACAATGTCCTCGCCGCCATCGGACCTCTCTCCTCAGCTCAGCGTGTATGGCAGGCTGAGCCAGAAAAGTTCAATCCTGTGCCGATCGCCGGCCCAGGAGACCGGGGACAGCTCAGTGGGGCCCCCCGAAGGTCGTTGGCGGACCCACCCCGGTGCCCAGAGGCAGGCGGGCTCTAAAGTCACCTTCCCATTCACCCAGAAGAGGGGCGAGGCTGAGGGGGGTGGTCCGGTGAGTCCCAGGAGCTGCCCCCAACCGAGGAGGTAAGATGTCCTCTCCAGCCCCGGATGACATGGCTGAAACGTCAGGAAACCGCGGTGGGACAAGGTGCAGGTGGCAGGAGAGCTCCCGAGACCTGCGGGCGGGGAGCAGGGGTGAAGCCGGGGCCCTGTCAGCCTCCCCAGCAGCCGCTCCCCTGCTCTGGGCCTGCAGGGTGCCTCCGCCCCACCTCATTCCCCCCCCCCCCATAGCTCTGGCCCTACAGCGGCTGTGCCCCATGGGGGCGGACTCTTGGCCAGGGCCTCGTTGACTTGGTAACGAGAACAGAACAGTCCCCGGTCTCATGCTCACAGAGACCATCAGGGGTCAGTCGTGCTTAGACTTAGACTCACCGCCAGCAGAGCCTGCTTCACAAGGATGTGGAGAGCGCCTGCCAGGGCTCAGGGCCACCCTGGTGCTCGTAGGCGAGACATCTCCTGGGGGCCCAGGATCCAGGCGGGGCCGAGCTCCCCGTCGAGCGGACGGAGGCACGCAGCGTGTTGGGGTGCCCCCCACCCCAGGTCTGGGATATTGCTGGGCACTGAGGGTCCAGGTGGGGCGAGCCCAGAGGCCTACAGGGGACCTTCTGGGAAGCAGAAAAGCCATGATCACACGCAGGGTTTCCAGGGGGCCGGCGGCCCCTCCCTCGCCTTCCCGCACACTCTGATTGCCACCGAGCCGGCCCCAGGTCACTGCTGGCCTGAGATGGTCGCAGCAGAGTGGAAACTGTGCTACCCCACCCCCACAGGTGTGAGATGGAAGGAGGTCTGGGGCCGGGGAGGCGGGCGGGCGTCCGCTCAGAGAAACTGTGCGTCCCGCAGGCGGGTGTGGGTGGTTGTCCGCAGGCTGGGCCGATGTCAGAGCAGCCCCTCTGAGCCCGTCGGTCCTCCCTCCTCATCAGCACGGATCCGGCTCCAGCCGTGACTCAGAGTTGCCAGCTGGTTTCTATCCCGCCTCTCTGTTCCCCAGGCAGTGTCTCTGAGGTCAGGAGCGTCCCCAACGTCCGTTCTCTAAGCGGCTGAAGGACTATCCATCGACATCTGAGTAATCTAAAAAGTTCAGCGTGACAACAGGCAGGGAAGTCAAAACTAAAGACACGGGGGGCTCGGAAACAGAACTCATAGAGCGTTGGGGGAGTGACGTCTACTCTCAAAACTCCCACAGATCGATGAGGGACACGCGGCAGGCAGAAGGAATGAACCAGTCACTCAAAGGAGGAGACGGGCCCGCAAGCACGAGAAGCTGCCTGGACCGCGCGAGCCGCCGGGAAACACACATGAAAGAACGAGCCGCCGTTGGGGGGTGGTCTCCAGGCCGCGGGACCCAGGGTGAAATGCTGTCCTGGGTGGCGAGGTCAGCCACCTCCAGGAGGCAAGGTGAGCCACCTGTGGAGCATGCTGACCCAGCTGCAGAGGAAAGTCCCGTCTGGGCACCGCAGCCCGTCTGAGACCCCACCAGGCCCCCGGGACCGGGCAGGACAGGTGCACGCCCCAGGAGCCAGCCTGAAGCAGGAAAGGCCAGGAACTTTTCTCTGAAAAGAGAGCGAGGGAGTTCCCCATCAGGGGGTGGTGACTCAGGTGAGCGTCTTGGGAGCTCGGAGGGACAGAGGCACTAGGACACGACGATAGACAGGTGCAGGTGCCTGAATATGTCCAGGTGCTGTCCAGGTCCAGGTGCAGGCGCAGGGGCCTCCAAGAAGGCAGACAGAAGAGGAGCACGCCTCAGGGGCCACGGCCCTAGGCGGGTGACACCACCACCACGTGCTCACGTTCATATGTGCGTCGGCAACGCCCTCAGCCGATGCCGCAAAGACGCTGCCACAAACACTTTCTCTTAGTGATTAAAGCACAAACCTGTTTCATCGACAGCTGAAGTTTTTGGGAACCCAGCTGAGCATCTCTGCTGAGTCCCTTTGTCCGGTGTCCCTGAAGGGTCCCAAGGCCCTATGTCCCGAGGAAGAAGGAACCCTTCTGGGTTAGCCTTGACTGCTGGATGCCCGCCAGACAGAAGGGGGTCCCCGCTGGCTGTCCACGTGAGCCCGCCCTACGGCGCCCACCTCACACCCGCCGTCCGAGGGGCAGAGGGGCCCTTTGCTCGCTCACAGCCCTCCTGGCCCCGGGCAGGGGCCCCGCTCTCGTTGGGCTTCCGGCCAGGTGTCTCCCGTCGCCATAGTGACACAGACACAACAACCAAGGAGGGAGCCGCACCAGGAGCCGCACCAGGAGCCCCACAGGGCACAGGGCACAGGGCACAGGGCTCCAGTCAGTTCCACTAACGGAAGGGCTGCTGGAAGCCAATCTGCAGCCACGCCTCCGTGTCCACGAAGCAGGAGCCCGCACTCTGCTCTCGAGGACCACGGAACCCGTGGGGCCACTGTAACTAGGCACCACAGACCTATGGACAACAGGCCTGTTTCTCAGCAGTCTGGGAGCGGGGCGTCAAGATTGGGGTGCTCGCCCACGGAGCCCGTCCCGCCACAGGTGCGCACCGAGTCCCCTCCCGTGTCCCCTACAAGGACCGCAACCGCCGATCCCACTCACAAGGGCTCCCCTGGCCGTCCGGAGCCCCAGCCCCCGAAACCGTCACCACGGGGGCTGGGTTGTGAGTTGTGAGGAGACCCCCGCATTCAGGGCGCAGCCACCGCTGACAACGCCAACCAGGAGGGGTTCACGGACCCGTGGCCTCCCGCTGGGGAGCCGGGACCGGAACCAGCTCGGGACCACAGCCGCGCAGACCACGGGAGGTGCCGGAGAGCGACGACCCCGTGCCGGGTGGGCTGAGGGGCCGGGATGTCTCTCGTCACCCCGAACCCGGGAGTTCCCCGTCCCGGTCTCTGCAGATGCCGGTCTTGTGCTCTCCCCGTGGCTCTGGAGTCCCCTGCCCCCACGAGCGCCTGTGTGTCTTCCGTGTCTGTGACTCACTCTGGGTATTTCCCGCTGGCCCGTCTCCAGCCCACACGCTGTCTGCTCGGCTGTGTCTAAACTGTGTCACACCCATTCACTGGGCCCGTGATTTGTGCTTATTGTTATGGTTGGGGGACGTACGTAATCGTCACTGCTATTTCTTTGCTGCAATTCTGAATCTCGCCTTTTTTTGTCTTCTGTGTCCTTCAGCAATGTCGCAAATGTTGACCTCTGCCTCCGGGAGCCCCTGTGTCTGGACCCAGCGTGCAGACGCTCCATTGCCCGTCCTCTCTCTCGCTGACGTGTATGCACATCTCCCCGTGCGCCTGTTAACTTCTTACTTTGGGCCCCAAATTCTATTTGTAAGGTTTTAGAACGAGAATCCGCGGCCAGAGCAACGGTCTGGTCCTGCAGGGAAGACACCAGCTGTGCGTGCGGCCGCCAGCCGAGGGCTCGACGTGATTGCTGTTGGCTTTCTCTCCACTCATTACATTCACTGGGAGACAACAGCGCGGGGGTGATTTCTCCGGGGAGGGGGGGAACGGGCTTCTCTTCTGACACTTTAATATCACACATTGATTGCCAAGAGTCTGTAAACATCAAATCGATGGCGATGTCTCTATAATACAGGGTTTTGGGTGAGAAGTGTGAAATCGCCCATCAGTTGAACAGTCGTCCCTGGAGTTCTGGGTCACGTGTGCTTGGGGCCACCTCCCGGGGACAGAGTGGGCCGGGGGAAGGGGGGCTCTCACACGCCAGTGCCCTGGGCTCCTCCCCTTCCCAGAGTCCTGGGGGAGGGGGCGGGGGATGCAGGCTCTTGCCCTTAGGAACGACCCACCCTGCAGCCCGCATGACCCCCCAGGTAGAGAATCCTTCCCTCAGAAGAAATGGGGACTGTCCCCCAAGTGAGACCACTTGGGTTACAGAGCATTTGGCGTAGTCAGCGACTCCCTCGTGGTTTGGGGCTGACGAAAAGCCACTCAGCTCTAGTTCCAGGATTTGTCCTTTCTAAGGCGTCTCGCAGAAAGCCCGTCGCGATCGCCTCACCAGCGTCGAGGCTGAGGAAATGCCGTTCTCACCCCTGAGACGGGAGCCGGTTCTGCGCTGTGGGGACCCACCATCCCGGGACGCGGGACTCCTTGCACAGACCCGCACAGCCCAGGGCAGAAGGGGCCGCCCGTATCCCTGAGGAACGTTCAGGAACGTTCACCCCCGCGGGGCGCGGGGGTGGGGTGCGGCTCCCGCATCCCATCCAGGCTGCTTTCTGTCACCTGCCTTGTTACTCACAACCACTGCTCGTTCGCCCCAGGGACTGTCGGAGTGGAATTCTCACTGTCTCTCTCTCTCTCTCTCTCCTTTAAAATTAACCCGTTCTACAGGAAAGTATCACCCTGGACTAGGTCTGCTCAAAAAGCCACTACATGGCTCCGCATCTCTCTAAATACTTGTTACTTAGAAACATCAGATATTTGTGGAGAGCAGGCAGGTGTCAGGGACCCGAAGATGGGGGTTAGCGCGTCAGGGGACCGAGGGCATCCTTGTCTCGCAGGGAGAATCCTGGCAGTTTCCGAATTTACGTTAAAAGTCTTATGCTTTTCCGATGCCCTGAACAGTTCCAGCCCAAACGCGTGAATGGTGTCAAACTAGCCACTGGGCGGAATTGTATCTGTGCGTTAGATCCAGCACTCCGTGATGCCTGCGACGGCCAAGTGGGAGGGAAGGAAAGGTCGCAGCGGTGGGCGTCAACGCCTCCTAACACGACTGCCCTCTGGCTCCTGGAGGAGAAGCCCTGGAGAATCAACACAACGTCCTCCGCAAAGACACGGCTTCCGAACCTTCCGGCCTCGTTGCTGTCCACCCCCTGCGGAAAAGAACCATCCCTGGATCGGGACCTCGGGGGCCCCTCACACGTGGGGCTCGGCTGACGGTGACGGGAAGGTCTCTCGGCTGCACCGTCGCCGTAAAGACCCTGATGAGTCCAACCGTCCCCTGTCATTAACCACAGACCATGAAACTCGTCTGTTCGGAAGCCCCAAACGTTTGCACACTCTGGCTCACAACTCCTCCTCCTGAATTAGTGTAGAAGTAATCGGGAGTGCCCACTGGGTTCATGCAGAAAGACGTTCGTTGCCAAGTTCACAGTAATGAAGAAAACTCACGACCTCTCCCGCCGAGCCCGCTCTGGCATTGTAATAAAACGCACACCGGGAAATAGCGTTGCCGCACTTAGCACTTAGTAAACCTCAGCGCTTCATAAACAATTCAGTAGAAATTTTCCTTCTGCTTCCTACACACAATAATTACCGAATGAGTCCAAGCAATCAAGAGAACGGCCAGATACTTCAGAGCATAATTTTGTTGTGATTCTGTGAACTCTCACTAAAATGCGATGTTTCCTCTCCTTCCCCTGAGACGATTCTGTCTTTAACTGGCCCATTGGTGCCAGTTACGGTGTCACCGGGTGTTCTCAGGGCTGCCGGGAATTAAGGATGCCCCAGCACCCGGTGCTCCGTTCTCCACGTGCCCCCTGCCTTCGTGCCACACCCCACAGCCAGGCTCGCGGGAGGAGGGGGCGCAGTGATTAGAACTGAATTCTCACGAAGAGACTCCCGGGACCAAGTCCCTACTCCACCTGGCCCCGGACGAGGTCCGAGGCCTCAGGCACGTCCCAGGTCACACCCTGTGTGTCCACCAAGCACCTGATTCAAGTCGGTCATGGCCCCCGATCCACCGACCCTACACTGTTTTCCTGTCCCCCACCCTTCCAAGGCACCGACCTGCCCGGCGGGGAATTTCAGGCTCAAAGGTAGCAGGAGCCCTGTGGCTGTGTGTGTGTGGTGCCTCGGGCACCCGGGCGTGGCCTCCACAGCCTCCTGACCCTGCCCCCTCGGCCCCTCCCAAGCACCGCCCCTCCCCACGCACGCCCCACACATTGGCCACAACTCGAGGCCGACGACACCACGCGTCGACGGGTCCACCAGTCGGAACTCTCACTGACGGTGGGAACGTCGAATGTGCATCCACTTTGGGAAGTGGTCGGGTAGGTTCTTATAAAACCAAGAGGGCCCCCGACCTTGACCCCCTGGCCCCGCTCCTGGGTAGTCGCCCAAGAAGAAGGCAGGCTACGGAAGAATGCTCGCGGCAGCTTTCCCCTGACAGCCAAACATGGAAACAAGCCAAGTGTCCATCAAAAGGCGGCTCGATGAGCGAACTGGAAGCGAGTCGCACGATGGAAGGTGTGCACAAGGGGGGAGAATCGAGTGCTGGTGCCAGCCACCACCCGGACGTGTCGCGCACACGGCGTGTTAACGCTGTGTTCCGTCGGTTGGTCAGCTGCCCCGGTTTCTCGCTCAAAATGGCAGTGAACGTTTACTACCTGCCAGGGTCCGTGGGCCAGGACCGCGGGAGGCCTGCCTTGTGGGCTGTAGCTGGGTGTCCCCTGCGAGGCTGCAGGACAGATGCTGGTCAGGGGCGTGGTCAGCGCGAGGCCTGCCGGGGCTGGCAGACCAGGACGGCTCGCCCCTGCGTCCGGGGCAGGGCCCTCGGGGCTGCGGGAGGCAGGGACTCGGTGGCCCCCGCGGGGGCGGCTACAGGTGCGTGCCACGGGATTCCGGCTGGTGGAGCTCGTGGGCGGCCGCCGCTCCAGGGCCATCGAGGCCACAACAGTGGCTACTCTGGGGTGAGGTGGGGTGACCCGGGGGGTGAGCGCGGAGGCCCGGACGCACACGGGAAGCGAGTGACCACGTACGACCTGTGCTCTGTACTGTCTGGACGCCAGTTCACTTCAGCGTAACGTAGGAGTGAAAGCATACGGCTGGCGCGTGTCGTGACGAGTCCCTGTGAAGGGACACTGGACCGGAGGCCGGGCGCCGAGGAAGCCAGCCTCAGGGGGAGCGCGGAGGCTCACAGGGGCGTTTGGCAAGTGCACGTCCGAGGGGAGACTGGACACCGGGCCGTGAGCCCAGCGGCCGTCCGGGCGGGCGGCGCTTGGGAGGTCCTCCCCCGGGAGACCCCGCGAGGGAGCCCCCGGCGGCTCCCGTCCCCCTCCCCGTCTTCCAGCTCGGCTGACATCTGGCCCCCACCGCAGACACCCTGAGCCAGATCCAGCCCAAACCTTCCGGAACCCCAGGCCCACGGAGCACGAGTGACGTGGCTGAAAGCCACCCCGTGTGGGAGGCTCCCCGGAGCTTTGACCTCATCCTCCTCCAGCGGCCACGCCGGACCCCAAGGACACTTGTGGCCTTTTGTGTTGTGACACGTTGCAACGCGGCTCTCAGGACCGTGTTTGAACAAATCAGACGGTGAGGATCACACTCAGTGCCCGTCCCCAGCGGCACTGGGAGGTCTGGATTAAAGTCGTCGTCACAGATGCCGACCGCGTCTTGAGAAGCTAGAGGTCCCGCGGCAGGCGGTGCGTGACCCACCTGCTGGTTGCAGAGGCCGGGCCGGCCCCGTGTCCCACCGGCTCCCTGCCCGTTTCGATGCTTACAGGCAGCCCCCAGCCGCTGACGTGAGCAAGGGCCCGAGGACAGACCGAAGACAAGGACACAGGAAGAGAGAAAGCAACTGGCGGGGCCGAGGGCTCCTAAGCGGGAGCAGAGGGGCCCCCGGGCCAGCACCGCACTTGGCTCTGTGCTCGAGGTTCCCAGCACGCCGGTCCCCTAAAGCCACATGATTTCAGATGGTGTGCGGGGCCCTGGGGGGCTCACTCAGCCCAGAGGGACAGTCACCCTCCCAAGCGCTGGGTGGGCTCTCCAAAGGGTGATGTTTGAGTGTCCTGGGGCCACAGGAACAAGTGACCACACATCGGTGGCTCAAAGCCAGAGAAATGTGTCTTCTCCCAGCCTGGAGGCCAGAGTTCGGACATGGAGATCCTGCCTCTTCCAGCTCCTGGTGCCCCAGGCGTCCCTGGGCTGTGGCCAGGTCCCTGCCTCCGTCGTCCATCAGGTGGCCTCCCCGTGTATGCACCTGATCTCTGCCCTGCCCCCTCATAAGGACACTTACGATGCATTTAGGGCCAACCGGCTAATCCGGGATAATCTCCTATCTCAAGATCTCTAACTTAATCACATCTGCTGAATCACATTTCGGCTATTTAAGGAAAGGTCACCTTCCCAGTTTCCGGGGATCAGGACGTGAACGTGGCAGCTGTGAACAGCCCACCACGGCGAGGGTGTGCGAGGATTAGGGACAGCCACGCCAGCCTTCTGCCAGCTGTGAGCAGAGGAACAGATCTGCCCAAGTCGGAAGCAGTGGACCCGTTGGCATCACATCAGACGGTCTCCGGTTTTCCGGGAAGCCCGGAAAGCGAGGCCTAGAAGAGCACAGGGGTGCGGGAGGCCAGAGGCCAGCCGAGGACCGGGTCCAGGAGTAGCCTGGGCAGGGGTCCTGCCTCAGCCACTGGACCCTGAGGGCTCCCAGTGACCTGGAACGGATTCTGCTCTGACCCTGCTCTCGGTGTGTACGGGGTCCACGGGCTAATGCCTGGGGAGCCCCAGACCACCAGGCCCCTTCATGGGAGGTACCCCTGGGTGGGAGCTTCCTGGATCAGGGGACACGGAAGGGCCCAGGTAGGGGTAAGTTGCAAATGCAAGGAATAAAAGACAAAATATATGAAGACCCCAGGGCCCCTCCCCTGCAGGACCCAGCCATGCAGCAGGAAGGCAGCTGGCGAGGGGGAAAGGTCTCCGGGGACCTGACCCGCCCGGCCACCACTAGGTCCCTTCCCCGGCTGGCCGGGCGTCACCTCTACTGGGGCTCCAGTCCGCATGGCTCACCTCCGCTGACTCCTGAGCCACCGAATCTGTGTGGTGGGGTCCCGAGTGGGGCTCCGGGAACCCGGGGCCACCAGGCCGTGCAGAGCCAGCATCCGCTGTCCTGGTTCCCTCCGGGGGACGCCTGTACCGTGAGCCCTCAGGGCAGGGCTGCCCAAACGCAGAAGGGGGGGTGGACGCAAGAAGGCCGAAATGACAAACATCTGCCACAGATGTTGGGGTGCGGCCCCCACAGAGGTGGCAGGAAACCCACAGGCGATAAGAGCTGATCTCTAAGCAGTGTGTCCTCATCTGTGGCCCCTATGTCACATACCTCTAGCGTTGGCTTTTCTTCTATTGCGAAATTCTGAAAGCTCGTGACCCTGTCACTGCGCGTCTCGGGGCACTGCCCGAACAGCCACCTGAGGCCTCGGGAATAGGAGCACACCCGTGTGTGGAATTGTGAGCCGGAGGACAGGACCCTGGCCAGCCCCGGGTCACAGAGCACAAGTGACCGTGAGCACTGAGAGCACCGATGACGGTCGCCTTCTCTGCGGGAAGGGGCTGCTCCCCCGCACCTGTCACCATCCGCCCCTCCCCGTTTGTAAACCAGGAGTCGCCCTGTATGTTTTCCGTGTGTTAGTGAAACACAGAAAGGTTAAGCGCCAAACCCAAGAAATACCTAAATCGCTGGACAGATGTGTCATGTTCCCGAGGGGCGGCGCTCGGCGGCGTGGAGCGTCCACTCCGCGAATTCACTGTAACCCTAATCGGAATTCCAACAGAATCGGAGCCCCAGGATCCCCATGGAAGAACTACCAAGTAACAAAGAACTAGCTGATGCCGCGAAGCGGGAAGGGGGGAGGGGACCCGCCCGCGAGCTGGTGCAGACACAGTCACGCCAACGAAGCAGGTCCGATCACCGCATGACTTTCATGACTTGCAGATCCACGGAGGAAAGATAAATTGCTCGATAACCTATATTTTGACAAATGAGTGTACATTTGGCGGGGGGGGGGGGGGGGCGGGGGCGGGGATGATACCCCAAAGATGAACTCCGAATACTTTAAGACCTAAACACTGACACACTACAAACGTGTCAGAAGCAAACAGAAGACAGTGGGTTTACAATCTTCGATCTTCGGGAATTCGGTCCTTCTTAAACCAGCTGCTAAAAAAAAGGCCCACCAGACAGAACAACCGGCAGAGGGACCACACGGAAACGCGAAACTTCTAAAACACAGTAGGTCAACAGACTGGGGAAATGTGCAACACACGCAGAGATCAGAACTGCCATCCAGCACGTGCGAGGAGCTCGGGAAACCCAGAAAACAGGGCGGATGTGCAACAGGTGACAGGTCACAGGCAGGCAATTCTCCGCGGAGGACGTGCCCGTGGCCAATGGCAAGCGAGCAAGTCCTCAAACTCCCCACCTCGCAATGAAATGCAAGTTAAAGTCACAACTCTTCGCTGCTCAGACTACAGTCATCGGGCCTTCCCCCAGGGGCAGGGGAGGCGGGTCTGCGGTGACCCCCCAGGTGTCCGGTGTGAGCGTCCCTCCTCGTGTCCTACAAGAGACTCTCCAACGTGTAGCTGGGGGCGTCCGTGTCCCGGCCTCCCCGCACCTGCTCAGCCACGGGGCTGGGTCCCAGTCACTGGCTCGTGATCGGGGGGGGGGCGGGGGGGGGTGTCTCCGGGTGAATGTCCTTAGGGAAGGGGACACACCTTCTTCCTTTTCCCTGGCTGGTTTCCGGGGGGACATGAGGACTGCATCTGGAACACGGGGCCCTGCCGCCGGCTGAGATGACAGAGCCCCGAGACGAAGGGGGCAGGGCCCCGTCTGACCCCTGAGCCCCCGGCAGCCAAGCCAGGACCATCCTCTAGATTTCGTTTCTGTAAGTCCTTGCTCCTTCTGATGTCCCGTCCACCATGGCTGAAGCAATCCTTACCGCCACAGGCCCTCCTCTCACTGTTGCTGAGAGTGACAGTGGGGGGGGGGGGGGGGCATTTGGAATTAAATGTAAACTGTGGATAGTGGCCTGCCTCCTGGTCCTCAAGCAGTGTCCCCACTTTCCTACCCTCTGTTACGCCAGAAACGTCCTCCTGGAACCATCACTAAAATAGCAGACTTGACCGTGGTCCAAATGGCCGTGGCCAACGGGGCAGTGGCACTGGTGGATGGAGACAAGATCCGGGTTTGGTTGTGGTCGGGGCAATGAGGGACATCATGTTGGGTTGTGGTCACCGGGTCCCGATGTCACCTCCAAAGCAGCGCCCCATGCGGTCAGCGGATGGGCTAATGGTGTCAACGCAGGGGACAGGGAAGGACGGCAACGAGGGGCCGTCCCACCCGCGTGGCCTCTTTGGGACCACGTGAAGGAGCCACGCCGGGTTGTGCACCTCCCCACTGGGGCAGACGAGCCTCGGATCGGGGTGTCTCCTGGCACCCCCCAGCCTCCTTCCGCAGGGAGCCGCGTGGACACGTGGATCTCGGGATTGGTTCCCGTGCGGACACTGGACAACGGTGCCCGGCACTTTGTCTCCTCGTCAGAGTGGCAGGAAGGCTGGTCCAGTTGTGGGTTTCTGTGCGCTCTCCCAGGCAGGACAACCCGATCATTTTCCACTGAACGGACACTGGAGAGACTCACTAATTCAAATCTTCTCTTCTTCTGAACAGAGCAAATCACTCACTGAAACAGCTCAGGGACCGGGCTCAACCCCGACATGGGGACCCCGGCCAGCACAGTCCTGCGGTGACCCAGCCTCACAAGCTCTGGGCCCAATGGGGCAGGCCAGACACCGGCTCGGGGGCCCAAGCTGGGACCGAGGACAGTGTCCGATGGGAACGCAGAGCCGGCCCCGAGGCGCGGCCGGCGAAGGCAGGTGGAGGCGGCCACAGTGCCCCGTGTGAGCAGGCTGCGTGAGCCCTGGAGCTGAGCCAATCCCGCCCCCCCTCGGCGTCACCAGAAACTCCCACAGGATTTCTCCCGGGACGGAGCCGCCCTCCCTCCCGTTCTTCCTCCGTTTCTTTCATCCGTCACCTCCCGGGCCCCGGCCCTGGCCCCGGCTCGGTCTTCACGGAGCTCCGGGCCTCGTGGCCGAGGCTGACGGTCCACAGATGAGGCAACATGGAGGGCGAAGGCCACGGGAGAGGGAGGGCAGAGGGTGCTGACGCCTCAGGGGACGGAATGGTCCCCAGTGTTTGGGAGACAGGGCGTCCCCACGGGAGCCGGAGGAGGGGTCTGCCTACGTGAGACACGGGTGGGCTCCGAGGGACCGGCCGTCAGTAGTTGTGGCTCCCACGTGGCTCCCTCGTGGCAAGGCGGAGGACACGGTCACGAGAACCTCACACACCGAACGACGCGTGTCTGTGGAGTGTCGCACGCAGAAGCCACAAGCAGCAGCAGGGGCAGGTCTCCGGGTGAGGTGGGGCGGTGGTGACAGCCAGGCGGGGCATGGGCGACTGCCGTCCCGGCCGTCCAGGTAGCCGCCACAGTGCCCCGGGCACCCGGCGATGCTGGGTCCCTGCGGACACAACTTCTGAGTGCTTCTGGAGACGTGCTTCCCTTTTCTGAGCAACAGAAGGAAGGAGGCGCTGTCGTCACGCTCCGATGGTGACCTCAGCGTGCCACTTGCAGCCCGGGCCTCCTTTCTCTCTGGCCGGGACACTGACGGCGTTCCTATCTCATCCCCACCTGCCCCCGCCCGGGACCAGCAGCTCGGAGGGGTCGGCCCGTCCGTCAGGACAGGACCCACGTGCACGCACCGCTTTGCCCCGTGTTCTCTGATTTCGTGTCCAGTTATAACTGAAAATCCTAAAACCAGGGGAGAAAATACACCCGCCCGTCCTGTAGTTCTGCCCCAAGGCCACGGCGACCCAGAGGCACACTCCATCCTGGTCTGGAACAAACCCGCCTCATGGCTGAGTCCGTGTGAGAGCAGCCAGCTGGAGGGTTTAAACAGTGCGACGGGCTGGCTGTATTTCCAGAAACTCCGGGCGGTGTAGGTGAGGTTGCCAGAAACTCCCAAAGTTTGCTGCCGGCTGGGCACGGCCGGCGGGTCTCACCCTCGCACCCTCCCCTGCTCCCCGTGGGTCCGGTGGAGGGGCCACCGTGTGGGCGAGCCACCGTGTGGGCGAGCGCTGTCCCGGCGTGGCACGTGGGGGCCACACGCGGCCTCGTCAACCTGTCTGCCCGGCACTTGGGGAGCTTGTCCGAGCAAAGAGAAAATATTGATTCAGAGCTTAGCAAATAACGCTATCGATCGAAACAGGTCTGCCTTCACGGAGAGTAGTTTGAAATCACAGCGATTTTAAGGTAATGGTTGGTTTTGAAATGCTCATTTAGGTGCATTTAAGTGCAACTGTTTTCAAAACGTTATGGTATTTCTGAGAAAGCTTTCATGACACGGGGCAAATAGTGTCATTCGTGTCCTTACCACCATCACCAGAACTCAGATCAAAAGCAGGGCACGGACGGCCTCCGCCGTGCTGCTGTCGCCGGCCCCTGAGGGACCCCGGCCCCACGCGGAAGCCACCACTCAGCTTCGCGAACCACGCGGCAGGACGTGGGCCCTCGCCGCCCGGTTTCCTCCTGTCTCTGGGCACGTTTGCAAGGCGTCTGTGGCTATCATTGTCGCGTCGCGGTGCAAACCGGGCACACGTCTTCGTCCGCCCTGTTGTTAGCGGCACTCGGTGGCCTCCGGGCTGAGGCTGTGAACGTTCCCATCCGCGTGTTCTGGTGAGCACACGTGTGCGCCTGCGTACCCCGGGTGTCCCCGCGCCCAGCTGCACACCCCCGTCCACGATCCTGCCACCAAAGATTTCTCTTTTTCACCTTGGCCATTCTGGCGTGGAACAGAAACTCTTAATTTGGGTGTAAGTCGAATGTGTCTACGTGCAAATTTGTTTCCGGAGCCCCTGTTTCTTCCAGTGTCCCCTCAAGAGCCCACACCGGTACCTGTGGCAACGTGAAAATAATCACATTTCCGGTAACATACAGCTCCAGCCTCGTTCTTCTTCAAGTTACGTTGTCTGCTACTGACTCTTTGTATTTCAATATACATTTTAGAAATGGTTTTTTGGGGTGCCTGGGTGGCCCAGTAGTTGAGATCTGACTCTTGATTTCAGCTCGAGTCATGATCTCACAGTTGGTGAGTTCAAGCCCCACGTCGGGCTCTGTGAAGACAACTCGGGGCCCGCTTGGAATTCTCTCTTTCCCTCTCTCTCTCTCTCTCTCTGTTCCTCCCTGGCGCACAAACAGACTCTCTTGCTCTCTCTCTCTCAGAATAAGTAAATAAACTTTAAAAATGGTTTGTCAATGTCTACATACACACACGTACTGAGATTTTCATCTGGAACACCTAGGAGAGAATTAATATCTTTAAACATGAGGCATCCTGTCCATGACCATGGTATATCTCTACCCTTTAGGACTTCTAAATTTTTTCTGAATGATGTTGTGTAAACATTTATAAATGATTCTTGTACACCTTTGATTCTATTTTGTTCTTGGTTATTTTATTATTTTTTGGTGCAGTGTAAAAATTGTTTCTCTAATTGTCGCTAACACAAAAAAAGACAACAAATTTTAGGAGTGCCTGGGCGGCTCGGTCGGTTAAGCATCCAGCTCTTTATCTCAACTCAGGTCTTGATCGCAGGGTTGTGAGTTCAAGGTCCATGTTGGGCTCTGTGCTAGGCATGGAGTTTAAAAAAAAAAAAACAAACTACAACAGGTTTTAAAATAGAACTATTTAGGTCTGCAGAAACATTGAGCAGAAAGTACACAGAGTTCTGTAGACACCGCCCTCTGGCCCCGCCTCCACCAGCGGTTTCCCTTGTCTGTGCCGACACTGCTACAGTCAATGAGCGGTGCTGATACATCACGAGTAATTAAGGTGCACAGTTCGCGTTAGGGTTCTTCCTGTCGCAGGTCCCACGGGTTTGGACAAATGGGTCATGACTTGTATCCAGCAGGTAGCATCACAAAACCCTAAAAATCCTCTGTGCTCCACCTTTTCATGCCTCCAACCTCCCTCACCGCTGGCAAACGCTGATCTTTCTACTGTCTCTGTGGTTCTGCCTTTTCCAGAATGTCACGGAGTTGGAATCATACAGTCTGTATGTATTGGGGCGTCTGGGTGGCGCAGTCGGTCAAGCGTCCGACTTCGGCTCAGGTCACGATCTCGCGGTCTGTGAGTTCGAGCCCCTCATCGGGCTCTGTGCTGACGGCGCGGAGCCCGGAGCCTGCCTCGGATTCTGTGTCCCCCTCTTTCTCTGCCCCTCCCCCACTCGTGTGCTGTCTCTTTGTCTCTCAATAATAAATGTTAAAAAAAATATAGTCTGTATGTACCCTTTTCAGACTGGCTTCTTTCACTTAGTGATATGAATTTAAGGTTCTTCTGTGCCTTCAGTTGGCTAAGATTTTAACTTTTTATGCGTCTTTGTTCATGAGAGAAATCGGTCTGCAATTTTCCTCTCTTACATTTTCATGAGGTTTTGTGATCAAGGTTATGTGAGTGGCAAAAAAAAAAAATATATATATATATAATATATAAATATATTATATTTTATATATATAATATAATAATAATGATAAATATATATAATATATAATTATATAATAATAAATTATATATAAATTATAATAAATTATTATAATATATATAAATTATATATAAATTATAATAAAATATTATATATATATATGTGTTTTCTCCTTTCCTATTCTCTCATAGAATTTGCTTAATGTCTATGCTCTTTCTTTCTCAAATATTCGGTGGATTACATGAGTGGATTCACTAGGGAGCGTCATTTCCTTTCTCAATATACATCCAGCTTCTTTAACAGACACAGGAGCATCCCTGCTTCTTTTCTGTCTTACGTCAGTTTGGTTAACCGGGTTTCTCAAAGTGAGTGGTGCCCATGACTTTTATCTCATTGATTTCTGCCCTTGTATCATTTACTTCCTTCTGCTCATTTGGAATTTTGTTTTCCATTTTCTAACTTTTCCAAATGGATACTCAGATTATTGATTTCCAAGCTGTCTTATTTTCTAACACATTTAAGTCTATGAATTTTCCACTAAGTATGGTGTTAGGTGAATCGCGCAATTTTGTTGTTGTTGTTGTTGTTGTTGTTGTTGTTGTTGTTGTTTTTCTGTATCATTCAGTTCCAAATAGTTTTAAATTTCAATCATTTTAGATTTTTCTTTCCTCTGCTGCCGGAGGAGATGCATAGGTTATTTAGAAGAGTGTTGCTTGACGTCCAAACGTTTGGAGGGCTGTTTTTTGAGGGATGTTTTTGCTACCGATTTTTAGCTTCCTTGTATCGGAGTCAGAAAACATTTTATTATTTCAGAGTTTAAATATACTGAAACTTGTATCATGGTCCAGCCTGTGATCAATGTTAGTAAAGGCGCTTAAAACAAGCGTGTGTCCCGCAGTCTGGTGAGCGAGCAATACCCCGTAGATGTCAATTAGACACAGTTTGATAACTGAACTGTTCTGCTTGTCCTCAGTTCCTGGTAAGGGTAGATTCAAATATCCAACTACGATTGTGCATTTGTCTATTTAGGGGTTTTTGTTTTGTTTTGTTTTGTTTCTGCTTTACATACCTCTGAG
Source organism: Panthera pardus (assembly GCF_024362965.1). NCBI lineage: Eukaryota > Metazoa > Chordata > Mammalia > Carnivora > Felidae > Panthera > Panthera pardus. Next base: position 992,423 of record NW_026526765.1, on the reverse strand, counting down.
GTTAAGTTATTCGATGCGTCAAATTTAAAACTGTTAGGTCATCCCTGACTGGCTCCTGACCATTGCGGGTTGTCCCCTGTTCCCTCTAACGCAGGCACTCTGTTCCTCGCGTCTGCTCTGTTCCTCATGTCAACGCCGACTTCGTCTGACATTATTTCAGCCACGCCCGCTTTCTTCGGTTAAGGCCATGGTATAACTTTTTTCTCTTCTTTGATAACCTTTTCAAGCTGATGACCCTCGTGTTAATGCAGTTAACGATGATGTAAAATATGATTACTGGTATAATTCAGTCTAAATCTACGCTTTTGCTTTTATTTTCTTTGTTACCCCACCTGCATTTCGTTGCTTTATGCCCTCTTTCCTTCCTTCAGATTAAGCAAACACTTTCGTCATTCTGTTTCACTTCTGCTAGCCTGTGGTCGCTCGAACGGCCTTGCGCGAAGGGGGTTTGGCAACAACATTTTCCCGTCCTGGTTCGTGAAGAGTCAGGCTGCTTTCTCGCGTCCAGTCCAGCTGGCCTCTCTGTCTGCCGGCCTCATCGACCCTCCCGAGTCACGATCGCCCCTCAACTTGCTGTTGTGTTGTTGTTCGGTTAACGACTTCTTCACGCAAAAGGACAGCGAAACACAGGAAGGAGAGGGAACACGAAGGCGAAGGGCAAAAGCTTCGCCCACTGGGCAGCGGGTGGGATGAGGGGGCGGGGGAGGGGACACAGGGCGGGCTCTCTGCTGCTCAGTAAACTTCCAAAAACCTAGAGAAGACAGACAAGAGTCCTCAGTGCCAGAGACGTCACCAGGCATGTGAGCGTGTGGGCGTGCCTAGTTTATGACACAGCAGGTGGTGGCCGTCACGGGCTCTGATCAGGCCACGCTGCCTGCTGCAAAAGGAGGTGCGGCCTCTGCTACTGCCAAAGGAGACGTGGTCATGGACCCTGTTGGACTCGGTCACCTACGTCCCCGTGTGCTCAGCTGTGCTCCCTGCCCGGAAGCCCCTCCCAAGCTCACACTCTTATCCCCTGTCACCCACCAGCTTTGTGTTTCCCAAAATCCTGCAAAACCGGGAGCTGGGCTCAGGCAGTGACCCCCAAGCGTCAGGGCCCTAAAATGTCCGGGGCGCGACCGTCAGAGGACAGACCCTCCAACACCACTGGCAGTAGGACCCAGTCGGTGGGGCTGGGACCCGTTTCTCAAACGCTGCTGGTCTGGGGCCGACCTTGAGAACGATAGACTGAAAATGTCCTGTTAAATGAATCGTCGGGATCAATAAGAGGGTGGACCGAGCAAACAGCTCTGGTTGTTAAAGCTTCCGTTTTCGAGTGAAAGCTTTTATAATAAAATACGTGACCGACATATCTATTCATTACAGCGGACCCGGTCGGAATCCTTCTGGGAGGAACTTCATTATTGATTTTTTGTTCTTCAATGGGATAAGACCAGCCTGTATGTTTTCAACAGAATCTCTAATTCGGACACTTCAATAATGAAAACCAGGTCCCCGGTAACCCCCCAACAGCAAAGTCCGGGCGTAACTCACTGCAGTCACGAACCAGGCCTGGCGGGCACGTCCGAGTCGTATCTTATCTCCAGTACAACTCACTCAACAGGTACGACGTTTCCCACTGCAGGTGGGCACGGGTCCAGGGACAGAACCACGGCCTTGCCGTCCCGGTGGGGCGAGGCAGGGGAGACCCTCTGCTGATGGGCAAGTGGCCGTTCAGGTGGGGTGGCCGTCTGCCTCCCTGAACCCCATCCAGAAACACCCCCCCAGACACACCAGGATAATGTGTGACCCACTATCCGGCCACCCCGTGATCCAGGCAAGTCGGCCTGGTTAACCATCACACCGATGTGTATTCCCACAGGTGGTCCTGCTTCTGTCTTGAGAAAGTGCCATTGGATGTGGCAGGGGTAGGAGCTGGGACGCTTGGGGCTTTGCCATGAACCGGGCAGGAGTGAATTTGCCCTTTTACATCTGAGACTTCACGTGGTTTTGAGGGCAGCTGGCTTCCCGGCTTGGTGCTTCCCTCCAAGTATCTGCTTCCAGAATCTGATATGGGGCTTTCTGAGGGCTGGTGTGGGGGCCTCTAAATGCCACAGCCTCCTGGCGGCCCCTTCCTGCCCAGGAGGGACCAGCCTTCTCTCGGGTGAACTCACCGCGGTCGCCTGTGCTCTGCTGCCCATTCCTTGTTCCTCAGGGCTGTCGGGGGAAAAGGAGCAGCCCCCAGTGTGTCCGTGAAAGAGTGGGCTTTTCAGAGTGTCCAAGGCTCTGAAATGCAAGTTGCTGGTGGGGTGGTCTGCTCGTAGGGTTGGGGGGGGGGGTCCTGGATACCTCCTGGGAAGCTCAGACCCAGAAGCAGCCAGCCAACACCCGTGTTCTGTCTTCTTTAGAAACTGGTGCTTGGGCGCCTGGGGGGCTCAGTCGGTTGAGCATCTGACTTCGCTCAGGTCATCAGGTCGCTGTCTGTGGGTTCGAGCCCCGCGTCGGGCTCTGCGCTGACGGCTCGGAGCCTGGAGCCTGCTTCGGATTCTGTGTCTCCCTCTCTCTCTGCCCCTCCCCTGCTCATGCTCTGTCTCTCTCTCTCAAAAATAAATAAATGTTAAAAACAAATTTAGAAACTGGTGCTCAACTTAATCATTCAAGTGCATTTGCAGTTGAAGGAAACTGTGACCCTTTTAAAAATCTCTGTAGCCTTGGCGTTCCAAACGGGACTGATTTACCAGCCGTGACCTAACCCGTTATTTCCCATAAAACATACACCCGTCAGAGTGCACTGATCCAAGTGACCACGCGAGACAAATACACCCGAGAGGACAGCGAGTGGCAGCTGGGACACACTGAGACCATTCTCCCCTCTTGACCGTAACTCAAACCCCCCAAATGAAGGAGAATTTACGAATTTTATTTTTATATACGCTCCTCAAAGACGTTTAGAATAAAACGAAAATATTCCAATGCGTGTGAGCCGTCCTCCAGGTAAAACGTCAAATCTGAAGAAACGTATCATTTGATGGGCACATAGCAGTGAAACACTTAACGCCCACACACATCTCTGCGGCTTGCCCCTCACGAGCCCGCACGCTGGCCCAGCGGACACGCGACCGTTGCCGGGCGAGACACGGGGCTGGGTTCCTGGGGCCTCTGGCCCCGTGTCCCTCAGCCATCCACCCCCGACCTTGTTGGTGTGTTTCCGTTGAAAGGCACCGTGTGGAACGTCTGCCGTCAGCTCTTCAACCCCGGACGCCCGGCCCACGGCCCGTAACCAGGCCTGCGAGACGCGTGGCCGACGTGCGTTTTCTGTGCGGGGCACGTCACGGCCCCCGGCGCTCGGGGCCACCGGGAAGCACTTCAGCTCCACACCCAGGGGCATTTTAAGCCAACAAAGGCGCCAGCAAAAAGCACAAAAAATGCACAAAGCACGCATCTCGGTCGGCTGTGTAACGGCCACCCGTCAGAAGGAGCTGAGACGGAAGAGCCAGGCCTCAAGGTCCCGTCACGCCAGCACTGGCGCAAACGTCCTCGAAGGTGCCACGAGAGTTGGTCTGAGGGTCACGAGGAGGTTTTGGTGAGCTGGCGGGTTGGCAAGTACGGACACGGAGTGTGACGGGCACCAACGGGGCTTGTCCCTCACTCCTCCCGGCGGGGACCTAACCTTCGCCCCGGACAGGACAGCTCCTCCTGGAAAACGTGCCCAACCGGGGTGTGCGTGTCACTGGCACAAAATACACACAGGACGAGGGCTCAGCGGTGCCTACGAGGCAGGGCAGGAGCAGACACCCCTCTTCCCAGGGCCACGGTCCGCCAGCCAGGGACACGTCCGTCTGGAGCCAGCAAGCCGGACGGAAGTCTGACCCCAGCCCAGTTCCTGGTGCCAACTGGACCTGCATAAATAGTCCCTCCCGATGCCAAAGGGCCTCTTGAACCCGCACCGCCACTCCGACGTCCGTGGCACGGCGGGCCAGGCGAGAGACCACAGACGCGGAGCCCCGCGGGGAGCCGTCCTTCGCCCTCCGGGACTCGGGGGGCCTGTTTCTGGGGAGAGGAATCCCCGCAGCCGGCGACGGGGCCCCCGCGGACGTGCCAGTGGTCAGTTAATGTGCAGGAGGGACGGGAGGCAAGGGGGGAGGGGTGGCGGGGGCTACCCTGGCCCGCTTCCAGGAGGAATCTGCTGGCCGAGGAGACGTGCTCAGAGGACACGAGATAACACGGAGCAGGAGAAAGGAAGACAAAGGAGAGACGCGCAGACAGACGTCAGACGCCAGAGACGGAGGCCAGACGGAGGCCACCACGCATCTGAGCGTTGTCTCGGTGGGTGGCCACGCCTCGGCCCGCCGTGCCTGCCATGGGAACCGTTGAGCAGCATAGCCCGCGTGATGTGGGCTCCTGACCCAAAGCCTACAAGAGCTGTCCTGGGGTCCACGCCGATGTCAGCGGTTGGATCGGCAAACTCACGGGGCGAGACAGCTTCCAGGACAGAAGCCCCAGGCGACCAGACAGGCCGTTGGGCTCCCAGGGCCGAACGGCGTCCTCTCCTGCGGGCGGGCTGCACATAGCCACGCCCCGTCGGTGTGCACAGGGACCCCGGACATGCCTGAGCCAGAGGTCAAGGCTGAATCCACAGTGAGCTGTCCTCCACGGCCTTCCTCCCAAATCCCACAACCCCAGACCGTCCACGAGAAAACCCACTAGACACGTCCTAATCGAGGGACATTCTCCAAAACACCTGCCCAGCCCTCCTCAAGATGGTCCAGGTCCCCAAAACAAGGGAAGTCTGAGAAACTGCCATTGTCCAGAGGGGCCTGAGGGGACATGATGTCCGGATGTCACATGGGACCCCGAGCAGGATTCTGGGACAGAAGACAGACACCGGGTGAAAACCGAGGAGATCTCAGGCCGCCCCGGGGGGCTCAGTGGGTTAAGCATCTGACTCTTGGTTCGGATCGGGTCGTGATCTCACAGCGTGTGAGTTCGAGCCCCGAGTCAGGCTCTGTGCTAACAGTGCGGAACCTGCTTGGGATTCTCTCCCTCTTTCTCTCTCTGCCCCTGCCCTGCTCTCGAGGTCTCTCTCTCTCTCAGAATAAACAAATACGTTTTAAGAACTGAGGCAATCTGAAAAAGTGATCACCACTATCCCCCAGTGAGCAGGTGTTGGCAGTACAAGTGGGGCGAGTGAGGGTCCACGGGAACTCTGCTGCCGTCTTCTGTAAATGCAAAACAGACCTCAAGTAACAAGTTTGCTATTTCTCTCTCTCTCTTTTTTTTTAAGCTTCTGCATCCTCCCTTATCCACTTTGGGTTTTTGGGGTTTTTTAAATTGTTTTTAATGTTTATTTATTTCTGAGACAGAGAGAGACAGAGCATGAGTGGCAGAGGGGCAGAGAGAGAGAGAGGGAGACACAGAATCCGAAGCAGGCTCCAGACTCCGAGCTGTCCGCACAGAGCCCGACGCGGGGCTCGAACCCACAAACCGTGAGATCATGACCTGAGCCGAAGTCGGTCGCTCAACCGACCGAGCCACCCAGGCACCCCAACAAGTTTTCTTTTTAAAAAGTGGATGATTTGTTGGGGCGCCTGGGTGGCTCGGTCGGTTAAGCATCTGACTTCGGCTCAGGTCACGATCTCACGGTCCGTGGGTTCAAGCCCCGCCTCGGGCTTTGTGCTGACAGCTCAGGGCCTGTAGCCTGTTTCGGATTCTGTGTCTCCCTCTTTCTCTGCCCCTCCCCTGTTCATGCTCTGTCTCTCTCTGTCTCAAAAATAAATTTAAAAAACGTTAAAAAAAATAAAAAGTGGATGATTTGTATGGAAACCAATTTGACAATAAATTTCATATATTGAAAAAAAAAGTGGATGATTGGGGGATCCAGGCTGTCCCCAGTGCTAAGCCTCCCCAGAGCCACACCCTTCTCACTCGGTGGCCACACGGACACGCCTGCCCCTCACAGTGAGAGAGGAGCCTGCAGACGAGCAGGGTGGGGGCAGGGCCCCGGAGCCCCAGCTGCACAGGACAGCACCTGTCGACGTCACTGGGGAGAGTGTCCTGGGCAGCGCCTGCCTTCACCCCAGCTGGCGCATCCCCCGCCCCCGTGGCAGGGCCACCCACACACAGGCAACGACAGTGCATGAGGTGTGGAGCCCAGGCGAGCCGCGGAGCAGGGTCATGGCTGGCCTGTGGGTGCTGGGGAAAGCCATGCCTACAGCCCACCTTCAGAGTCCCACTCCCACCGCCAAGGAAACCAGAAGGAAAGGCGGAGAGGCCCCAACAGGGCTCTTGCGGGAAGGCTTGCCAGCGGGCACGGAGGAGGGGACCTGGGAGGGTCCGCCTGCCGAGGAGAGCCCCTTCCCCGGCCTTTCCTTTCAGAGGACGGCATGCTGCAGCCTCCTGGAGTGTCTCCATCCCGGGTCCCTCACGAGTAAGGCACGTGATAACCCCCAGCCTGCACGGCCACGGCCACCAACAAGATCCTTGTGTCAAACACAGTGCAGACTATAACACTTGGCTGTCACGGGCGTGATCACCGCGTCATGATAAGGCTCCTGGTTAAAGCCAAACTGTGAAAGAGGAGTGTGACTACTGGTATTTTATCGCAGAAACGGAACACCGAGCTCTAAAGTGGTGCCCACGTCAGAGGCACCAGAGTTGTGTAAATTATAATCTTTCAAAAATCAACTTTGTCTCAGAAATCACTTCTCTGGGAGGAAGGGTATCAGTGGGCCAGCCGTGGGCCTGAGTCTGGGGGACAGTCCGAGGACGGGGCTGCCGGGACAGGAGGGTCCCCCCCGATGCCCTCCCGACCCGCGTGGCTGGCGGCACGGAGGTGAGGTGGGCAGACCCGTGGGAGGCGGGGGCTGGGTTGGCTCTGGGCCGGCCCCCCAGCCTTCTTCTTCCATCGGAATCGGAGTGGCTGGAGAAAAGTCCAACCCCCACAAAGGGGTTTTTCAGAATCCCGGTGGGCAGAGTGAGTCACCCCGGGGCAGGCAGGGCTGCACGGTGGCTCAGCTTGTGACTCTGACTGTGGCCCTGGAGAAGGAACTGATGTGACTGCATTCGCTCCCAGTCGCCTTTGCTCAGCAGGAAGGAGGAAACGGGGCTCGAGGTCTGGTGCGAACGCTGCGTCTGAGCTCCCCTTGTCCCCAGAGGCCCTGGGCAGGGGTGCTCGTGTCCGTGGAAAGCAGACTCACCTCGATCCGCTGGCACAGGTGCCCTCTGGCCCAGGCCCTCGGGGATGGCGGAATGGTGCGCACCCCCGCTCCAGAGTCCCGGTCACCCTCGGGGACACTGAGCCCCGACCTTCACGTCAAGCTGGGCGTCTGAAGAGGAGGGGGAGTCCCAGACAAGGACGGCGTCTGGCCGAGCTCCAGGACCGCAGAAACTCAAGCGGAGACAGCCCAGGACCTGGCTTCTCACGCTGACTGATGGCCAGAACTGGTGCAAGCAGTCACGTGGAATCACGTTGAGTATTCTGGAAGTCCCACGTTCCAGAGCTTCTCCGAGGCTCGCTCTCACTGCAAGATGACAGCACTCCCGGAGCGGAGCAGACGCCTTCAGGCAAATCCCCGCGGCCTTCCTTCACTGGCTGCCCACCCCGCCCCCCGTCAGCCCCCAGCAGCAGGGCCCCAGACTCAGCCCCGACCTCCCCTCTGCTCAGGGGTCCACGTCCTCCAAAACCCCACTCAGATGAAGCCCCATCCAGAGCCCCAGGGTCTTAGCCCCAAGTGTCCAGGCAGACAGCGACAGTTGAGGCACCCTGCAGACCCCCCGGGGCAGGGAGGCCAGGAGCCTGAGCTCCAAGTGGAACAGAGAAGCAATGTCCCCACCCGACAGGCAGGACGGGGGAACCCGGGGAGCCGAGTGGCCATGAGACAGCCTCCCGTCTCCATGCCCCAGCGTGCCCCGTGTGGACACACCCACGTCCTGGTCCTGGGAGCGGCCCAGCCCTGGCTCTGGTCCGTGGCACGTGTCCCTGACCTGCTGATTTTGAAGAGTCAGCTGACGCGCTCAAGTACAAGTTCCTGTCTGCAGCAATCGCCAGTGCTCACGGCCCACAGTCGCTCGAGGGGCGGTGGGGACACGGTCCCTCCACGGCCCCCAGATGCTCACAAACGGAACCCACATGCCATGGTGGCCTGGGCACCGTCCCCTGCCCGGCTTAGGTTCCCCAAGTGAAAGGCCGTGGCTACAAGGAGCTTCTGCTGGGGAAGGGGCTGTCCTGACATGCAGTCACACGGCCCCGGCCCTGGACACCCAGTGGTCTGGGGCACCTGGAAGCTGTGTCCGTGAGTGGCTCCGTTGACCCTGCGGAAGAGCAAGAAACTCAGGGGAGTGAGCGTCTGCCCGCTAGGAGCTGGGCAGAGATGGCCCCTGCCGCACCCAGCTCTTCAGGGCACGCCCACCGAGGCCCAGAACCTGACCTGAACCCAGACCCTCCGTACAAGGTGCACCGCTGACAGGGACGCCTGCGTGTGCCCCCCCAGGACCCTCGTGCTCTGGGGGTTGCACCCTGTGCCCCCGGGGGACCCTTGCGTGCTGGGGGACGTTCCCTGAGCCCCCTGATTAGCATTCAGGGAGGCAAGTCCCCTGTGTCTGCAGCCTTTGCCGTGGAGGGGAGGGAAGGGGGAAGGGGGGAAGAGGGGAAGTCAGGGAAGGGGGGGAAGAGGGGAAGGCAGGGAAGGGGGACCAGGCTGCTCCTCCCGCCACAGAGACCCTACCCTGGGAGGGGGCCGCCCCCCCGCCCCTGGCAGCCTGGCTGAGGCTGGGGTCCCGCTTGCTCACGTGAAGGCCATGTTGCATCCCGGGGGCCCACCCCGGTTTCGGGGAGAGCCCCGACTGTGTCCCCCCAGGGCCCCTCCCGCCTGGGCTCACCTGGGGGCTGACCCCCTGGTTCAGGGTCCCCTGCACGCTCCCTCCAGAGGTGGTGCTGGGGGTCGGCCAGCGGCCGTCGGCCCGGCCCCTGCTCGTCCCTGGCCTGACTGAGGCCTGCGAACGCGCTCTGTGCGTACAGCTGGACCCTAACGGTTCCGGGCTTCGCAGGCCGTTCCGTGTCGGCCACTCATCCTCAAGTAGCCGCCCGGCAGCTGGCGGGGCTGCGTTCCTGGAACACTTCGTTCGCTGACCCCTGACCCATGACAGAGGCCTGTCCCCGCCCTGGACCTGCTCGCTGAGGGACATCACCAGTGAGCAGGCCCCGGGGACCGCACCCGACCCAGACACGTGCGCCCACGGCTGGACGGCAGGTGGGGCGTCCTGACTCGGCAGGCGCACGGTCCCGTCGGGCCAGGCGCGGGTCCTCGCAGGATGTGGCGGCCTAGCGAGTGTCAGTTCCACATGCCACACCCTCAGCACCTGGCTGCACAGCGGGACCTGGTCCCCGGGGCGGGGCACCCGCAGCGGCCGCCCCAGCAGCCTCGTGGCCTCTGGGCCCGGGGGCTTCGCCCGCCGGGTGTGGGTGCCGCCGGCCTCACTTCCACCTGTGGCCCCGCCGGCCACAGGACGCTGTCCACACGGCGGGTGGGCGCTGGGTCCCGCCCCCGTGCGCTGAGCTCGGGATCGTGGGCGTCCTCCCGCCCGCGTCGCGGGCACGTCAGAGATGAGCAGAAGGCAGATGGTGCTCCCCTCGCTCGGGGGCGGATGGAGCACTCAGGTTAAAGAGTGAAAGTTTAAGAGCAAGGACTGGCCGCAAAGGTCAAATGACCCTGATTTCAATAGAAAAGCGTTAGGGGAGAAAGCCTTGTGTGCCCAGATGCCCACCGCAGGGAACGCAGGGTGCCGACAGGCACCGGCGACAGCTCCTGCCTCCCAGGGCCCGGCCCCCTCGGGTCATGCCGGACGCCAGGCCTCCGGCGGGCTGCCAGAAAAACAGTAAAATTCGCCCGCGCGCGGGGCCGAGGGACCGAACCCCTCATCCCACGGAGGAAAAGTCTGAGGAGCGTGGGCCCGGCCTCAGTCAAGGACACAAAGTGACCCGGCCCTCGCCGGCCCCGCACCTGCGTCACACGGGGCTGGGTCTGCAGAATTTCTGTTTGGCACACAGACCCTGCATCGTGACGCCTCCAGGCTCTCCCGCCCTTTCCCTGCCTCGCGCTGCAGAGTTCAACCCGTTGCCCCACCTGCTCCCAGACACACTCGAGAAAAGCAGGCAGGGCAGGACCAGGCCCGCGAGGTCGCGCTTTGGCTCGCGTGGCCCTCAGCCCCGTGGGAGGGCAGGCGCCCTCGCAAAGCCCCAGGCTGCCTCCCCCAATGCAGCCATCGCCCGGGCTTGCCCACGCTGCACCCCGTTATCTCTGTGTGTTGGGAGGGGCTCATCGGGACCCAAGAGACAGGAGTGGGGGCCATACACACAGGGGTCAGGGGTCACTGCACCAACCCTCTGGACACCACGCTCCGGGGCCACGTCCCAGGCCAGAGGCACGAGGTCTGAAGGGAGAGAGGAAGGGGTGTGACTGGGGCAGGAGAGCACCTGGGGGAGGTGCCTGGAGAGAGGAGGCCCAGGGGGTGAGGTCAGCCCTGTTTCTGCCCCGGGGGTCTGGGCCAAGTGGCACTTTAAGGATTGTGCCCGAGAAGAGGAGGAAACGTGTCCCTTCCTCTCCTGCTGAGTCCCGAAAGGGGCCCAGGGCCCCCCGCACGGAGGGGTGCCACCCTTCCATCGGGACCTGAGTGCATTCCTCTGAACAACAAGCACCTTCAGAAGATCACCCCACAGCCGGCAAGAAGAAACATCCAAATGTAAATATCTGAGACGGCACCGTGACATCGCAGAGCGTCCCGGCATCTGCAGCCCGACCCTGAGTGCCCTGCCCTCACCGGAAACACTGGCCTGGGCTGGGTCCCCGGGGAGGGGGCCGATGGCGTCCAACTTGCTGCCGGGACGCAGAATGTCCAAACAGGCCCACCATGCGCCCCCTCCCGCCAGGGGCCGCCCTGCGCTCTTGTCATGACCCAGCCTCCTTCCGCAGCCCTGCTGGGGCACGTGGTGCCCCAGGGCCGCCATGTAGCCCTGTGTGGCAGCTGGGGTCCCTCTCCGGGGCTACACCTGTGACTTGTCACCTACTGTCTGTCTCACCTGTCCAGGGTGGGGGCGTCCGGGTTCAGGCCACTCTTAGGACAGGACCCCACCCTCCCCACCTGGGTGCAGAGTGGGTGATCACGGCAGCCCAGACCACCGCAGGGTCTCCCTGGACGCACTGTCCCCTGGGGCACCGGGCATCGGCGGCCCCTCCCCCTTCCTTCCAGAGAACCATCCAAACAGCTCAGGAGTCAAAGCCAAAGAAACAAAACGGACCAAGAACTAAAGGCAACAACCCAGGCGTCGGGGGGAGGGCGTCTGCTTCCTGGAACCGGGCTCCCCGTCCTGAGCACGTGGGCTGACCTCCCGGTGACAGCAGCAGAGTGCTGGCCAATGCCCACCCCCAGCACTAAACCCAGGGTTCGTGCTGTCGAGCAGGCCAAGAAGAGGTGGCTGTGAGGGCCCGCTGGACTCCAAGCGCCCCGGAAAGCGTAGGACGGGACTCCTCCGGGTTCACCTACTGAACCAGAATCGGGGTGCCCTCAGTTCCTCCCCGCCCGACGGGATGGCCTAATTAAAGAGCTTTCTCTCAGCAGGCGCCTGTCTCTGATTCGTCACCCACAGCCGTGGTGACGCAGGGACCCTTCTGTACAAAGCCTGTCATCGATGGAACAGAGGCTTTTGTCGCCCAGAGATTTCCAGCTCTGAGTGATCTCACTCCATAGACCGAAGACGCCTGGCCAGCGGCCAGTGGGGGACAGAGGGATCTGTGTGTTGTGTTGGGTCAACATCACAGCACAGCCACGGCGGGAAAGTGGGACGGCTGTTCATAAAACTTGGACTCGTGTGAATGAGGTTTCTTTCTCCAAAGCAGCCAAAATGCCAGTCCACGCTGAAAGCCCGCCAGGGCTGCGGCATGTAGATTTAAAATAAAGTTGTTATAGGATCAGAAGCTAAGATAAATTCTTTTTTCTCTTACTCTCCTTTAACGAAGCTGAATGGAATAATTGAGATCAAATCCTATCTTTCAGACACGCATTCGGCTGAGAATGTCTGTGCCGGACGCCAGCCTGGACTAACCCCTTTGCTGACATTGTAAACGCCCGAAAGACCATCCCCCACAGGCTCTGACACTGCTAGACGCGGGCGGGGCAGACGAGCCGCCACCTCTCTTTCCCTCTGTTTCGAAAACCCAGGTGCCGCGTCTAAAACCAGATGCACGAAAATTCTGTTAGCGGTGAAGAAAACCTTCCTATCGGAAAAGCAGTTTCAATCTCCAACGTAAAATAAAACTGGAAAGCCGAATTTAAAAATGCAAAAGCCATAGTTTCATTATCAAATCAAATCAAACTAAAACCCTAACACTTCAGTTTATGACTGAGCCCTCGAAAGCTTCCTCAGCACCACCCGCCTCCTCGCTCGCACCGGACCCCCTCCCACTTTTCTAAGCAGACCCCAGGGTGGTCCCCTCCCTCCCCATCCCCTGTCCCCGCTCTTGGCCGCACTGGGTTTGTTTGCCGTGGCTGAAACTTTCCAAATCACGGTCCGCCACCTCTGCCTGTCAAAGCCTGTCCATTCGGTCGCTTAGAAACATCTCGGGCCCCATTCAAAGTGCGGCCTGGGAACCCCCACCCCCACCCCCGCACTCTGCCTCCCATTTGTGCTTACGCTGTATTTCAGTGCTTCTAAAAAAAAAAACAAAAAATCCCCATTCAACTGTGGCTCTCGAGCTACGCCGGGGCATTCGTTACTCACACCAGCGGGTGCGTTTAGTTCCCGGTGGTTAATTTGACTCTGTTCGGTGCTCCGTAGGTGACCACGCAAACTTAGGTTATCACTTCCCTCCTTGATGCCCAGTTTCCATTTTCTCTCAATTCCACAATAAAAGGTGCCCTCCTCGGTGAGGTTTCTCTGGGATGTATTCCCAGGGGTGTAACTCCTAGGTCACAGGGCCTGGACATCACTTGCTGGATGTTTGCGAACTGTCCCCCACCCCAGGGGGGCTGCTCTCCTCCTTGTACCGTGTCGCCTCATAGCCCCCAATGCTTGGCCTTGTCAGAACCCCCAGGACTGTGCAGTGGCGGGGGGGAGGGGCGCACCTCCAGCGAGCGCAGGGGCAGACGCACCTCCTAGTCCTGCGCCTCTCAGACCAGCAAACAGGAGCGTCTTTCATCTGTGTTTTCTGCCGCGGGGGCTTCCTCTTCTGGGAATTGCCTGTTCACGCGCTGTGCCCATTATTTTGTTGTTTGTTTTCCTGTAAGCTGTGTACAAGTTCTTCATGTTGTGTGGACGCTGATCCATTTGTAATGGTATCCTTTGTAACTATTTTTTGCACAATTTGTGGCTTGTATCATCAGTGGTTTATTGTAAGACTTTTACACTGTTGTCTTACTTAAATGTATCAATGTTTTTCTGTATGACTTGTGCTCTTTGTGGGTTTCATAGGAAATCCTTCTCTATCCCAGATTCATGAAGATAAGTTCATGAAGAAAGATTACACTTTCCACATTTAATCACTCATGTACTGTGGGGCTGGGCTAAATAAGACCGTGTGACTGGGGCGCCTGGGTGGCTCAGTCAGTTAAGCATCTGACTTCGGCTCAGGTCATGATCTCACGGTCTGTGAGTTCGAGCCCCGCGTCAGGCTCTGTGCTGACAGCTCAGAGCCTGGAGCCTGCTTCGGATTCTGTGTCTCCCTCTCTCTCTGCTCCTCCCTGGCCCGTGTGCGCTCTCTCTCTCTCTCTCTCTCTCTCTGTCAAAACTAAATGAATAAACATTAAAAAAAAAAAAAAAAAAAAGACTGTTGTGACCACAGCCAAAACCCCTTCATCACTCCAGATCCCCACCCAGCACCTTCCAGGTGCTGGTTCATGTCAGGAAAGGAAATAAATAAACGCCCTGTCCTCTGGCGCTGACCCGCCCTCCGAGGCTGATGGCCAAACAGCGTCACGTGTAAGTGGTCAGGAAAGAGAGACCCGGGCAAGGGGCGCCAGGATCTGTCCCTCTGGCCACCACGCCCGCCAACTGGAGGTGACGAAGCTTTACACCAGCCACGCGCAGCAGCCCTGATCCTAAACTGGGAGCGGCTGTGGATCCAGGCGGTTCCCCCAGGAAAGGCGGCGAGAGCCCCTGTGGAGAAGCAAACCCCCGTTGTTGTGGATGGTGGGGTGGGGTCTGTGTATGGAAGGGAAGGCTAGTTTCCATGAAGATTTCTGCAGAGCTGAGACCCTTATCCCACGCTAGCGAGGAAGGGTCCCCGACGGACGTGTCACGAGTGGGTCACTGTGCTGGGTTCGTCTGGCAGGGAGGCACACAGCTCAGCAGGGAGCCGGGCTTCTGGAGGTATGGGCAGTGCACCCCAGCCCTGGGGTCCGGCGGACAGAGGGCGGCTCTGAGGACGGAACTTGGGCTGGGCCCATTGGGGGCCAGCGGGCAGGCCCTGGAAGCCTCTTTGCGGGTGCGGCCAAGTGCAGCCTGGACCCCTGCGGCCGACGGGGGACCCTCGCTCAGATCGCACACTGGACGGACAGGCTGATCTGGGCCACGCTCCAAGCCCCTGCTGTGAGATCACGACCTGGGCCGAGATCGAGAGTCTGACGCTTCCCCAACGAAGGCACCGGGCGCCCCTACTGTGACTTTGGACAAAGGGGACCACGCTTGATTCAGCTCACTGTGCTCCTCAGAACCCCCAAGGCGGGAGGCTCCCCTCTGGGCCCGGCCAAGTGGAGAGAGTCCTCCCACGCCCCCCAGTGCCCCTCGCTCTGAGCCCCAACCCTGGAAACGGCATCCGCGGGCAGGACGAGCAGAGACCTGCTGCATCAGCGGTGTCTTGATGTGCCCCCTGCCCTGCGTCGGCTTCTCCCAGGACCCGACCCCCACCCCGCGCCTTGTGAGGTACAGGGTGGCTGCAAACAGCAGGGGCCACGTAGATGTCCGCGTGTGCAGCCGCTCGGGCATGGGGGACTCGGGACCCCTTGTCACGGCGCACCGGTTGGGAACCAGGCACGAATTTTTCGTGAGCACTTATCCCGGCGGGAGGTGGGTCTGGAAGGGCCCCGGGGCGCACTCCGCGGGCGCCCCCCGCGGCCTCTCCCCGGGCGCTGCGCACAGGGGCAGCTGCGATCACACACGAGACCGGCTCCCCTGGGTCATGCTGCTCTGCTCTGTGCAGCACCTCCCCCGGGCTTCTGTTTTAAAGGTGGGAAGTCAGAGCTCCCTTAGTTCTTACCGCCTCCCGCAGTGGGATTCAATGTCTGCAGGTGCACGCGGGAGGACCCGGGGCCCTGACTCCCGCCCCCACGCGCCCAGCCCGCCTCCTCGGGACCCAGGCCCGGGACCACGCAGGGAGTTGTTCTCTTCCTAAATCTCTCTGATGGTGACAGAACAAGCCAGGTCTGGAGGCGGCCACTCCCACAGACACCGGGATGGAACTCGAACTCAGAACCGACGACCTTCCGGCCCGGCTGGCGGGCTCCACGGAAGCCCAGCACCCCACGGCAGTGAGGTGGGAGGTGGCCTTTTCCGATGAGGGCAGGCTTTGCCTTTGCAGACATGGGCCCGGCCACCTGTTCATACCTGACAGACCCAGGCGGGAAGGGGACACGACCTGGCCAAAGTTCCCGTCCTGGTAAATGATGGTGCCGGACCCCCACCTGCACGCAGGCCGCCCCCCGGGAGGGCCCCTCGTCGGTGTGCCTATTTACGCATAGTGGGACGTAGAGCCTTTGTTAAGTAGTAACAGACTCCAGAGTCGAAGTGAAGAACCCCATTTGCAACCCGGATCTAATTCTCGAAGCCGTGTGACCGAGTCCCTCCCCTTCAGAAAAGAATCGACACCCGCACTGACGAGCCGCGTCAAGCTCAGAGCACCGAGGATGTGGGCATGTGCCCTGGCCACCCCCCAAGCCCCCCGAAGGCGGGAAGTGAGTGCCACGTACTTGCTACGGTGGCTCACGTTCAGCCTGTGTGCCATGCGTCAGACCCCATCCTGGGCACTTCGGCTGCACTCACCTTCCCAGCCCTTCGAAAACCCTCCAGACCGGTTCAACCCGACCCCACCTTCCAGCCAAGGAGGGCACGGGAGGCGGACGGAAGCACCGCCTCCCCCCCACCCCCCCAGGGCTGCAGCAGAACCCGTGCCCACGGCCCCAGGCCACCACCTTCTCGGGTCACAGGATGGAACCCGCGTAGGGAAGCAAAACTGTGGCCTGTGCGAAACCCTGGTCACAGGCACGGTGCTGGTTACGAGAAGCTTTCTGGGGCAGTCCTATGAATTCTGAGCACAGAGGGAAGGAAGATCGCCGAAAACACTGTCAGAAATCATTACCTATGGGGAGTTTTGTCCAAAAGGACAACTGAGCCAGACCGAGCTTAGACGTGTTTGTCGTGTTGGTAGGACCCACCCTCTGTGGCGGGTCCCACGCTCTGCGGACCCCCATCGAATATTCCTCTCCAGCTGGGAACAAGTACCAGGGTCGCCTCGAGTTACCAACACATGTTCTAACTGGGGATCATTCCCCAAAACCACATGATGAACAAAACACATCCCGTGTCCGTTTTGATTGAGCAAACAGCCCAGGGCTCGAGGACGCCCCCCCCCCCACCATGTCCTGCCTCAAGCACAAACACCCGCTTCCTTGTTTGAAGATACGCTCTCTCCCGCAAGGCTTCAAAGTTGAGTAGCTTATCAAAGGCCTCCGATCCAATAAGAGAGTTCTTGGCCTCATCAAATGTTGAAAATATGTACAAGGATCCTCTTATGGCCAAATCCTGACGTGAAGAAGTCAGATCAGGTGATTTCCAGCCTCTGTGATGAGAGACCAAATGCTCTCGCTCAGGATGGTTTCCGTGTTTGCTAAAGCACGAGCCACTTGTGAAAAGCACACCTCCTTGGGGCCCGGGTCACCGCGGCTTGGGCGTCAGTGCACGTGAGGTGATGGGAAGAGGGCAGGTGTGCACGCAGGTGCAGTTTTGCTTTCACGTGCCAGTGCCCACGCACGTGACGGCTGGACACCCGTGGCTCCCCTGCCCGGCCCACCCCCACCTGCTGTGCCCACTCACCTCTGAGGGCGACTGAGGCACATGATACCACCCAGCTGCGTGACAGGCTCTGTCCAGGAGCCTGCAGCGGGCAAGATAGGGAGGGGAGGAGGGAGGAGGGGAGGGACCGGCTGGATGGGAGGGGGCAGGGAGCCGTCCCGGCTCCACGTGAGGCGCCGCCACCCGCCCAACGGCCCGGGTCTGGGTTGTAGGAGCCTTGCCTGCACTGGGGCGGCGGGCGTCCCCACCTCCTCGTGCATTGCTATCTCCCGGCCTCGTTCCGGGTCTCAGGTCCTCCTGCCCGGGACCCCTCTGGGCCCGCCAGCAGGAGCCGTTCCTCTCTGCAAAGCGCCAGGACTTGGCGGCAGGCCCCCGGCTAGGTGCCAGGCAGGCCGGGCAGGCTGGCTTCACCCTGGGGGGCCATGTGCTTCTCTATCGACAAGGAGGCATCGCAGGGAGGAGAGCCAGCGGGTTCCCGGGGCCCGGACCACTGCCCCCGCCTCACGGCGCATCTCCCCCCTTGGAAACTCGCCCTCCCCCCAGCTAAACAAGATCGCTGTCTCTGCAAATTGGCAGAAATAATTCGACACAGCGTTTTTCAAAGCCAACTAGGAAGAATTACTGTAAACGATTGTTTTTCACGCGGGATGGCTCCTTTGAGAATAACTGTTTTCATATTTGTGGGGTTTTTGACATTTGGGGAAGCAGAATTACATGTAAACATTTGCTCTGCAAACCCAAAGTGTGAAGAAAGTTGTGCTCAAGCACCAAAAAAAAAAAAAAAAAAAAATGCTTCCATGCCTCTGAGTTTCAAAACCCTCTTAAATTTTGATGAAGACCCATGGAAGAGATCATCACTTCAGATCATGTTTTACACGAGGATCGGTTTTTTTAACGTCAAGGAAAATAAAACAGACGACAGACGACGTGGCTAAGAAGTGTGCCGTGTGGATGAGTTTTTTAATCTCCGGGGCCCTTTAAAACTGCACCTCCACGATAGTCAAAACCTACACATAAAATATAACGTCAAGCATCTACGTCCCTATTTGATGTCAGATGTCTGCATATTTGAGGGAAGCGGTTCTATCTGGAATCCAAGTGTCGCAACAATAGGACCTCTCTGTGGAAAGCTGCCTGCGGAAATGGATGACCACGGGACAGTGCCCACCGGGGAGTCCTGACACGTGGGCAGAAAGAAACACCCCTGGAAATGAGGCCAGAGCCTTCTGTGGCCCTGGCTATGATCTTGGTCCCTCAGTCTGTTACGCCTCAGTTTGACTACGTATAAAATGGCCCTATTTCACTCACAGAAGGTGTCTTGGAAACTATCCTGTTCCAAACAAATGAACTTCACGTAAAATGCACGTGGGCTGCACGGGTGTACTGAGAGCCATACGCACACGAGGGGCCGGGGCTGACAGGACCCCCAGGTCTTACCAGCCAGACCTGAAGGAAGTGCGGAGCTTTGAACGAAGGTGTCCAGGCACAGGGGACAGCAGAGGGGAGAGACCTGAGGCCACCTGCCCGCAGGGCTGGGAGGCCGCTCCGGGAGGGGCCACGCCCGAGGGGCCGGGCGGAGGGGCTCCCGCCTTCCCAGTGATGGGGGAGGCATTGCCAGCGAACTAGGAGTTGGTCCGTCCCGCCGGCCTGTGGAAGGACCTCTCTGGACGCAGGCCCCGAAGGTCTGCCTTACACAGGCCTTTCCGCTTCTGCGTTTTGACACCGGGCCTGCTGACCCTGGCGGGTGGCCCTTCCCGGAGCTAGTAACTCACCTCTCACGTGCAAACCAACTCACCCCTCCTCTCTGTGGGCTCTCTACCCCCCCCCCCCCCCGCCCTGCTCACCCGGCCTCCTCTGCGTCCCCCGGGGAAGCCGCAGTGAAGGGCGTTGCCCCCTCGCCCCGCTGCCTCCTGACGGCCCCTGGTGCTTCCCGGGGAGCACCCCATCCCCATGCCTAGAGAAGCACGAGGAAAACTTCATCCTCTGTCCCACGTCCACGTCTGTGTGTCTTAGAGCACCAACCTGAAACAGACTCCAGGTACCCTTACAACACATTCTCGTGAAGTGTGCAGTTAGCACATTCCAGAACAAGGCTTCCAGTGGACTTTTTAGCGAAATAGGACAGACTTAAAAAGAGGCGGCAACAGGAACTCACCCTACCGGTCACCAGCGCACGATTCCAGAGGCGCAGCGGTTAGAACAGTGTGGTGCCACCAGGAACTAACAAACCGTGAAATGGAACATCCGGAAATGGCTTCACAAGCACTTGTGTTCGTGCCCAAAGGAGCCACAGGCCGGGGAGGCGAGCGGATGATGGTGTCGACTACAGGGTCTCGGTGTAGAGGAGAAAACGTGCGGATGGGTTGGAAACAACATGAAAGGCAGAACTGAAAAGAAGTATCAGAAGGAAACGGAGGAGAACGTCTCTGAAATCTGTAAATAACTCTAAAACTCTGCAAACAGACCCAGAACACTCAGCCCCACGCCCGCGACCACGTCCTGTGCTCTCGGTCCATCTGTGGAAACATTTCTCTCTGAACCTGCCTTCCTCAGACAGGAGCAGAGTAAGAACAAGGGGCCACAGGGACACCGCTAGCGCTTCCCAGAGCCTGGCCCGCAGCTCTGTGCGCCAGGGTGTGTTCCAGAAGGTTCCTGGAGAACGCCGCGGGATTTGCCTTCCGAGTCCGGGTCCGAGGGCCCAGCTGGCAGTTTCTCCAAACTAAGAAACTAAGTCCCAGAGATGAATGTCTTTTTCCTTTCACTGAAAGAAAACTGCATATAACCCCTTGCCCAAGCCCAACTTCTCCTAGTCAAGCCTCCAGAACACTCTGGGACTTCTAGAATATTCCATCACAGGATTAAAACTGAAGCAAAGAAAGTATGAAGCAGTGTAAGACAATGAACTTCCCTGGACTCATCCCCTTGGGCCCTCCACTCCTCACCCTTCCTGTTCATGGACCCACCCTTCTGGGCCCTCCACTCCTCACCCTTGCTCTCCATAGACTCACCTTTCTTGGCCCTCCACTCCTCACCTCTGCTCTCCATAGACCCACCTTTTTGGGCCCTCCACTCCTCACCCTTCCTGTTCATGGACCCACCCTTCTGGGCCCTCCACTCCTCACCCTTGCTCTCCATAGACTCACCTTTCTTGGCCCTCCACTCCTCACCTCTGCTCTCCATAGACCCACCTTTCTGGGCCCTCCACTCCTCACCCTTCCTGTTCATGGACCCACCCTTCTGGGCCCTCCACTCCTCACCCTTGCTCTCCATAGACTCACCTTTCTTGGCCCTCCACTCCTCACCTCTGCTCTCCATAGACCCACCTTTCTGGGCCCTCCACTCCTCACCCTTGCTCTCCATAGACTCACCTTTCTTGGCCCTCCACTCCTCACCTCTGCTCTCCATAGACCCACCTTTCTGGGCCCTCCATTCCTCACCTCTGCTCTCCATAGACCCACCTTTCTGGGCCCTCCACTCCTCACCCTTGCTCTCCATAGACTCACCCTTCTGGGCCCTCCACTCCTCACCTCTGCTCTCCATAGACCCATCCTTCTGGGCCGTCCACTCCTCACTTTTGCCCTTGCTCTCCACGGACCCACCCTACTGGGCCCTCCACTCCTCACCCCTGCTCTCCATAGACTCACACTTCTTGGCCCTCCACTCCTCACCTCTGCTCTCCACAGACTCACTCTTCTGAGCCCTGGACTCCTCACCTTTCCTGTCCACAGACCCACCCATCTGGGCCCTCCACTCCTTACCCCTGCTCTCCTGGCTGTTTTCTGCCCTTGTTGGCCTTTGGGGTTTCTCCACGGATCTGCTTGTTGGGAAGGAGTGGAAAAGCCCTCTCCTTGTTGCCTGTCCCTGGATAAATTCTCACACTGTTCCACCAGCTCCCAGCTGGGCTCTTGTGTCTGTGATCAGGGCAGTTGGCAATTGAATGCTCAGAGGTCAGCAGTGTGCCCACGGCCATGCAGGCAATGGAAACAGCGCCCACCGCAGCCCACAAGGGCTACCCTGCCATCACGCACAGCAGAAATGTGGGCACTGCACCAGTTTCCTTCTCCAGATTTGACAAGCGAGGTTTGGAGGAGAGGTCACCTGCCCCAGTCCAGCGTGAGGCTTCGAAAGGGTTTGGGGACCTCGCCCCACTCTTTCACCTCTATATAGGTGAGGCTGTGGAGGGTGTCATGGACCACCGCAGAGTCACCGGCCTCTCTTTTGTCCTGTGTTCCTCTCTCCATCTAAACACAGGAGGGCCCCCAGCAAGGTCACACTTCACCTTATCAGCTGGCCAGGGTATCAGCTAGATTATCAGAGGGTTGATCGCTTCCTGACCTGCTGCCCAAGCAGGGACAGGGCTGGGGAGCCTCACAGGGCATGGACACACCCAGGACCCCATGGCCAGGCAGTCCTACAGTAGGGTCTGGCCTTCCCCTAGTCCCAGAGCAATGCAGGAAGCATTCAGACTACTTCCTCATGATTTCAGGCATCATGTGAACCGAGGGGCTGCTGGACTGTGTCCAAGTTGCCCTCCCTCACCCATGCCCGCTGCCTGCTTCATGGGTCACCTCCTGCCCTTCAGGGTCACAAGGACAGTCACATACAGAAACTTAGCCCTGCTCACCACGTAGCATTTGCGGTAAATTTTAGAAATTTATAAATTTTGATACCTTTTGCCCAGTTAATACTGTGCCACAAATGAAGGATCCCCAAATGCCTCCCCTTCGTGCAAGGGAGTAATTCCACGAACTGGAGTAATGAGCCAACAAGAAAGAATCCTTTGATTCACGACCCTGTTGAACCGCTGGGTCCCATCAGCAAATGCCTCTGTGCACCCCTCCAGCGGATGGCACTCCCCGGGTGGGAGACCGTGCCTCTCGGGGCAGGCCCGCTCTTGGGGTGCAGCTCGCGACGGGGACGGCGGGCACAGACGGACCCAGCAGCAGCGCCCGGAAACCTCCTTTCCCTCCCGCCGCTGCCCACGGAGGTCAGGTCCCAGCGAGGGCAGGCAAGCAGGAAAAGCGGCAGGAGCTGGGTCTGGGCCCGTCCCTGTGGAGCTTCGACAGAGTCGGCGCGGGCCTCTGCACGTGCGGCCCGGCTCGTCGTGTCCCTCGGGATTTGGGCTGGGGCTGGGGCTGGGAGTTGGGGGCTGCCGCAGGACGGGGCGACGTGGCGGGCCTCGCTGCGCGGGGGGCCAGGCCCGGCCTGAGGGTCCCCGCCGTCTGGCCACTGCGGGAGGGGCGCCGCCGGAGCCTGGGCGCCCTTCAGGACCGACGGTCCGGGACGCCCCGCCACCCCCTGCGGGTGGGGGGTGGGGGGGAGGGCGGGAGCCGAGGTCAGGCGCAGGGCGCGGGCGGGGCCGCCCTCCGGGCCCTCGGGGGCGGGGCTCTCGGGACGCCCCGCCCCCGTCCGCCCAGGCCTCGCCCCGCCGGCGCCCCCCGCCCGCCCGCCCCGCCCCCCGCGTCACGCCGCCGCCGGCCTGCGCCTGCGCGTCCGCCCGCCCCGGCCGCCGCGCATCCTCGGCCCGCGCCCCGCGCCCCGCGCCCGCTCTGCGTCCCGCTCCGCGCCCGCTCTGCGCCCGGCGCCCGTCTCCCTGCGGCGGGCGGCGGTCATGAGGCTGCGGGCGCGCGGTCCCCGGGTCGCCCCCGCCTCCGGCGCGGGGGCCGGCGACGCGCGGCGGCTGGCGCCCCCGGGGCGGAACCCCTTCGTGCACGAGCTGCGCCTCGGCGCCCTGCGGAAGGCCCAGGTGGGTGCGCTCCCGAGCCCCTGCGGCCGGGGAGGGGGTCTCGCCGGCCTGGCCCCGCGGCCACCCCGCCGCCCCCCGCGGCCCGCGACCCCCACGCGGCCCTGCCGCTGGCCGCGCTCACCCCGTCCCCGTCCCTTCTGGCTCGCCCCCCCCTCCCCCCGGGCCGGGCCCCACATCCCTTCTCCCCACGCCCCCTTCCCGCCATCCCTGCATCCCCGTCGCTCTGCGCCGCGCGGTCCCCCGGTCCCGCGTCCCTTCCCGCCGCTCGCAGGCCCCACGAGGGACAGGCGTGGCCCCCCCGCCCCCGGGATGGGACTTTGTCGCTTGATGAGCTTCTCGTGTGGGGACCTCGTGGCTCCTTCGAGTCCGCGCGAGGTGCCTTGAAGGGAGCGGCAGGATGTCCGCCTCTGCGTTTGCAAGTTGTGTTCTGCGGAGCGTGCAGGGGGGTCCCTCCGGGTTCGTCTGTAACGGAATCGGCTTTATGTACTCTCGGTTCCGTGACGGGAGGGAACAGTGTGCAGTTTTGTTCGCGGCGCCCTCTGGTCCTGGCTGAGGATGGGGCCTGCAGGAGGCAGTGGGGCCCCACACTGGTCCTTTTCCTTCACATCGATCCAGGGTTTCCAAGGTGGGCTCCATTCCCTGACCCGGTGGGGTGCGCCCCCCAGTGGGGTGCGCCCACCTTGATCCCGTGGGGGTGCGCCTCCCCCTGACCCGGTGGGGCGCACTTCCTGGCAGTGTTGGGCCTCTGGTTGTTCATTGTGTTTGCGTTTCTGTAAGACTGCGCTCAGTACAGCCTTTCCTTTAGCTCCAAAACCGTAATAGAAACAGGTACAGATTTAGGACTTCAGCTGTTGTCCAGTTGACGGAGAGTATATTTTCCGCCGTGACAGAACTTTTTCGGGTGACACTTAGATGTCTTTAATGCAAAAAGTTATTCACTTGCAACAATATCAAAGTGAAAAGTTCTCGAACCCGGTCTGAAGTTGTCGTGGGCTGCCTGCTTTTTCTCGAAGCATCCTCTAGGTGGACTTGGTATTGTGGTGGGAGAGGGAAGGGTGGGCACAAGGTTGAGGACAGAGGAGAGAAGGTCGGGTGGCATCCCTTCTGGTGACGGGAGAAAGCAGGGCCATCCCGGTCGGCTCCTGGGCCTTGTCCCTGTGTCTGTCTGGAGCCAGACGCCAGTCGCTGCCTGCCTGTGTGGTCTTTGGTCCCCCTCTGCTGCGTTCCTTGGCTCGCGGACTCGAACTCCTCACCCGCGGTGCCCTACCCAGCTGTGAGGGGGTTAGGAGCGCAGCAGCTTCCTCTGGGCTCCTGAATGGCCCCCCCACCGGCCGACCCCCTTCGCGCCTGTGACCCATGGCTCTGAACCCTCTGAGGGCGACCCTGGGACTGAGCCCTGACGCTTCTTCCGGGTGGCTTCCAAGGCCCTGCCCCACCTGCAGCCTGACCCCTGGGCGCCAGCTGCTGTAAGCCTGCATCTTCCTGCCTGTGCCTCCTACCTCTGCATCCCTGTCACTTTTGCAGCCTGGCCCCCGTTACTGTGGACGGACAGGGGCCAGGTCTGTCCTGTCCCAAGCTATGTGCTTACTGCTCAGGCGAGGTGCACTGTAGACACCCAGCTGGCTGTAGAGTGAGTGAACGAGCGAAGGGGGCCGGATGTAAGAGCCGAGCCAGAAATCCCCCACACCCCTCAGGCCCCGGTCGCAGGGTCGTGGAGCCGCCGGGGTTTGGAGCAGCTCTAGGAGCTGTTCTTTAGCGCCAGGCAGAGATTCTGGTTTTAGATGTTGGCTCACAGCTTCTGGAAGACACTCAAGAAAGAACAGGTGAGTGGACTGTTTCAGCCCCTCAGAAAGGGAAGGTTACTTTGTATACACCTGGTTGCGCTCTTTCAGAGGCCGCGTCAGAATATTCGCCAGAATATTCGCCAGAATCTTCGCCAGAATCATCCTGGTGTATTTATACGTTGGTGGCAAAGCTGTGGTTACTGTTCAGCTGTCCCCAGCGTGGTCTGGAGTATGTAACTTGTAAAGGCTAACTTCCGAGTTTCGCTTTGCAGAAACATTTTGCTTTTCACAAAGCAGTGCTTTGCGAAGCTTTTTACTTCTCTGCGAAGCTTTTTACTTCTCTGCACCGTGTTATGCAAAGGTTTCCACAGAGGAAACTAGCCTGTGCAAGCATACAAAACCTGCCTCCCGAATCAGTAAATAAACCGATCCAGCAGTGACTGAGACAGCCAAGGGCCGCTCAGAGACTCACCTAAATTCCGAGTGAAGGGAAGGCGGTGAGGGCGCCTGCCCTCACCTGTGCCGCTGGGGAGGGGCTGTTAGTCACCTGCAGGCTAATGACCAGGCCATCTGTCATTTAGTAGCAGATTTAGCAAGGAGCTTAAGTATCTCTTTGGGCAGAAAATAACTCGTTAAGACATGAAAACTGAATAGTAGGGAATTGGTTAGCCTCGTGCTGATGTGCTGTTTTGGGAGTCCTAAAGCGGTGTCTGTCCCCTGGGTGTTGGGGGTTACTTCCTGTTGGAACCCCCAGGTGTGAGTGCACCCCACTTCGAGCTCTGATGTTTCCTCATTTCTGAACTCCTGTGACCTGGGCCAGGGTCGGGGTTAGGATGTACTTCCCAGAAAGCAGTCTGGCTTCCTGTACACCTTGGAACGGAGTCCTTTATGTGAGGACACTGTGGGGTTCACCCTCTCCCAGTTAAATCCACAGAGAGCATTGCCGTGAAGGCTGAACGCAGGGACAGGCTCCAACCCAGCACATTTGCAGGGAGGCCTGTGTGCAGTTTTAATCTCCCAGAGGCAGGTGATCTTTGTCTCCAAGTTCTGTCCAAATACATGAGTTTTGATGAAGGAAGGAAGGAAGGAAGGAAGGAAGAGAAAGAAAGAAAGAAAGAAAGAAAGAAAGAAAGAAAGAAAGAAAGAAAGAAAGAAAGAAAGAAAAGAAGGAGGGAAGAGAAGAAAAGAAAAAAAAGGAAAGAAAAGAAGGAAGGAAGGAAAGAAGAGGGAGAGAGGCAGGCAGGCAGGCAAGCAGCAGGTGCCCCTGGTTTCAGCCTGCATCCCGAGTCAGGTGTGGCCCTCCTGGGGCCGGGGGTCCCACACCCCGCACACTTCCAGGCCTGGTGGCTTCCAGCTGCTTCTCTGACCTGCCAGGCTTCCGGGCACCCACCCCAGTGCTCCCGCTGCCCCTCTGTCTGGGTACTCCACGCATGAGACCGTACTCTGCTGAAGAGCGTGAAGGGGTGGGTAAAGGGGAGGGCAGCTTGACTCTGGTGTTCGTGAGCCGCGGGTGGCAATGGAATTCCGGGAGGAACGTAACATGGGAATGAGGATTTCCAGGACAGCAGGCGTCGCGTGGGAAGACACAGAGGGCCGGCTGCAGCGGGGCCCGGGGCCCCCCCAGATGCCTGGGAGTCTGAGGCTCTGGAGCGGGGCCCTGGGAGCCTGGGAGCACGGCCTCCGTTGGTGCACGTGTGGCCCAGTAAGGTGCAGCGTCCTTGCCGCTGGCCGGCAGCGCAGCCCCCGAGGCAGGGGGTGGAGGCCCCACGTCCGTCCTGGTGTCCCAGGTGAGTAGGCTCCACGTCCCCGGACGCCCAGGCGGGCTCAGTGCCCATGAGCCCTGCCCTCGGGGACTGGCTGTCTCTTCGAATGCACCAAGAGCCGCCTGTAACCCGGTTCTCATTTTCCGGAAGGGCGTGCACATCGCACTTAACTGTGGCTAGAGTCGAGGAGTGGGGAAGGGGGTCCGGGGTGGGAGAGACTTGACTTTTCATCCTGCCTGCTCTCTGGCCCTGAAACAGAGTCTTAATGTGTGTGTATGCACACACACGCGAGTATGGACGCATTCATACTTCATTTCAGTCGTGTTTCGCGTTCTTCTTCATTTCAGAGTACTGAACAAAGTGCTGTCAGTTTTACGGCTCGTTTTAGAAAACGGAGGTTTTGTCCCTGACACTGGCCAGTCAAGCGCCCTGTTGCAGAAGCCGGTGCTTGCCCGCCCTCTGCCCCCCCGCAGGCATCCACCCACCAGAGGCCTCGCCCCAGATGGTGGAGAAAGTCCGAGGACGTGTCCTGAGCGCTCTGTTCCTGCGAGTCTGAGCAGGACTCCCACAAATCGTGTTTCACAGAGCTTCACCCCTACCCTGCCAGAGACCTGGGGCCTCGCTGGCACTTTGCTCCTTCACCTTCCTGCCCCCGGGGCCTTCCGCCTCTCTGACCTTCACGTCCGGGACCGAACGTCCCGTCCCCAGAGCTCGCCCCTCACGGTTTGCTGCAGTGGGTCGGGACGAGGAGTGTTTCCCACATTTCTGGTGTTCCGCACGCCGTTAGTAAGTCTGCAGATTATTTTGCAAAGGAGGCCAGAGCGAAGGGTGTGTCTGAAGCCTGAGGACAGTGCTTGTGCTTCTCAGGCCCAGTCAGTCATCCTGCAGCCCTCCCTTTCACGATGGGCAGCAGCGTGACTGCTTGGCACGTTCCCGGTGTTTTGTGTTTTCCCGTGTGGTAGCCTTGCACACTTCAGCGAGTGCACCTCTGCTAAATGCTGCCCTTAATCCCAGACGCAGCAGTGGCACCTGCCTCTTCCAGCACAGGGTCCCCTCGTTCTCTCACACCTGCTGATGCCCCACGAAGCTGCCAGGGACCGGCCTGGGCAGAGCCGCTGGCTCCGGCAGTGCTCACGCGTGGGACGTGTTCCAGGTGCCTGGACACCGTGGCCTTTTTACTCCCACAAGTCTTACTTCCGTGTTAGAGCCAGCGTAGTGATTTCTTTTCCCACATAAAGTCTTTCTGCAGGACATCTTTAGCAGTGTTAGTATTTGAAACCCGTAGGACGGGGGCACAGAGCTGGGCTCAGACAGAGTCCCTGAGGCCTGGAGGGCAGGTCTGCTCCATATAGAGCGTGTCCAGAAGTGGCCCTGCTCCGAGACAGCCGGGAATCCGAGGGCTGAGGGCCTGGTTGGGATCAGGCCCTGAATGTTCCCAGCACAGGGCCCACAGCGGAACCCCGTCCCTGTAGTGCTAAGTCTCTCACCAGCAGGAAGGAGTTGAGTCCTTACTCACTTCTGTGCCACGTGACTCACGAGCTCCACGTCCTCGTGGGCCCACGGAGCTCAGCAGCTCCCAAGCTCAGAGTCCCCCTCCCCCGCCCCCCAGAGCAGCCACGGCCACTGTTGCCTCCCGCCCCCACCCCACGCCCTCCCATCCTGTCCCGGTGGCTTTTGTGTGCTGCGCCCAGGAGCGCTTGGACCAGCCCACTCCACACTTCCCCTTCCCCAGGGTAGTTGGGGCAGCGAGCTCCCAGGCCCCTCTCCACCCCTGCCAGGCTTGGTGTGAGACCCACCCTGACCCCACAAGTGTTAGGGTGGGCCGGGAGCTCCCTGCAGCTGGGGGGTCAGAGGCGGGATCCTCCCTACATCTGAGGGAGGACACGGCCAGGATGTTCTGGGAGCTCCCTACACCTGGGGGGACAGAGCCAGGATCCTCCCTGCAGCTGGGGGGTCAGAGGCAGGATCCTCCCTACATCTGGTGGGGGGGGAGAGCCAGGATGCTCCGGGAGCTCCCTACATCGGGGGCGTCAGAGCCAGGATCCTCCCTACATCTGGGTGGGCAGACAGCCAGGATGCTTTGGGAGCTCCCTACAGCTGGGGGGGGGGGGGGGACAGAATGTACCCTCGAGTCTCCTTGCAGCTGGAGAGGGACTCACACAGCTGGGGGCTGGAGGCGGCATGTGGTTAAGGGGCTCCCTGCAGTTGGGGGACAGGGCCTGGAGGCTCCCCAGGAGCTTCCCACAGATGGTGCCCTGGAGCCATAATTTTGGGGAAGCCAGCTGTTGGGGGTGAGGTTGAGTGGAGATGTCCTGGGGGCGCTCGGTCTGTGAGGGGAGTGGGGTAGGCGGTGCCTGGACGGGGGTGTCTGCGGCTGGAGGCAGGGCGCCGTAGGGCTCCAGGAGGGGCCCCTTGCGAGGGACTGACGATGTGCTATGACCCTGGGCCCCACAGGCTCTGTGGATGTTTGCCGAATGATTGGAAGCCTCTGGAAATGCTTCAGCTCTTGAATTTCAAGATTCTTCTATTCAGATCCTGCCGAGGGCCCTAGAGATAAGGGATTTCCTGGGGCGCAAGGCCAGGTGTGTCTGTGGGGGTGAGCAGCTGGGGGGACCGGGTCTGCGTCTCTCAGGTGCGTCTGGGTGGGGGGGAGGGAGGATTGACAGTTACTTATTTTTCTCGGTCTTCTGCCCCCCTGCTGCACGCCAGCCCTGAGGCCCCCACCAGGCAGGGCAGGTTGGTGCCCCTCGCACGTTCCCTGCCCCTCGGACTGCGCTCTGCTCTGCTCTGCTCGTGGCTGAAGCAGTCCTGACCCTGAGGCGAGCGACGGTAAGCTGCTCCCCAGGACCCTTGCGCCCCCTTCCGTGCCAGGACACGCCCCAACCTGAGACACTGCTGTTAGGAGCTGCGGGCTGTGTCCTCGGATGGATGGACCTGACCTGAGCGTCACTTTGTCAGGACTGAGCTTCAGGGCCGGGCCCTGCTGTGTCCGGGGCAGCGGCTGTGGGAGGAACAGACGCTTCGTGGGCAGGTTAGCTCACAGCTCCTGGTGTGGCCAGAGCACAGGGACTCAGGTGCTCATCCCCAAAGGCCCCGCTGCATCCTGACCCTGTGCTTTGCTTCTGAGCCTCCTTTGCTCAGCGGACAGGGACAGGGGGCCTTCTCCGTGCTCCCTCCCTGCTCCCGCCTACTCCCTGGTTGGTTGGTCAGGTCCTGGTCCCTCCCCTTAGCCCCCTTAGGTTGGGGGAGGCACTGTGCCTCTGGGGGCGGGGCGGCCCTCCCCTCCCAGTCCCTCCCTCACCAGGATGTGCCACCCCCTCCCCCGCAGTGCCTCACCAGGACGTGCCCCCCTCCAGCTGTGCTCCCAGCCTGGGCTTGTACCCATCTGTGGGGGAGAGGGCTCCCGCCACCCTGTAGGTGGGAGCTCTGCCTGGAAAGCTCCCTTTCTGAGGACGTGTAATTACAGGGTGTCCTGGCCCCACAGGTGAGACGCCTGTGGAAACGGGTCAGTTGTCGCTGAGTTCCTACAGTCTTTAAATAGGGATCTGGGGCCAGTTCCTGCTCTGGATGTGAGCCTCGTCCCCAGAGTGGAACGTCCAGCCCAGAAATCTTACTCTTTATGGTGTTTCGGCTTCTGTCCCGCTGGTCTGTTCCCGAGCACCTGCCAAGAGAGCCAGGCTGGGGCGCTAAGTTCTCAGGGTGACCCGGGACCCGTGAAGGGCCTCTGGCCTGCCTGGAATTTCACGTCTGGGGGGGGGGGGGGGGGGGACAGAGCTCTGGGCTCTAGCTCAGGGGTCCTGAAGACCCTGAGGAAATGAGATTCTGCGTGAAACTCTGTGGGTGGGAGGGGCGAGGAGAGGCGGAGGCCGAGGGCGAGGGCGTTTGCTGGCCATCTGAGCCGGGAGGGGCCGGCCGCGAACACCCACAACCGCCCCCTCCCCCACACAGGTAGCGGGGAGCTCTCCCATCCCCTCCCCTGGAGGATAGGTGCTCCCTCCCCTCCCCACCCCTGCCCGCAGGCAAGCCCTCTCCCCCGCCTGCTGCTGCCCGCAGGGCTGTGAGCCAGCCAGGGCTGTCCCCACTGGTGTGCATTCCGTGTGGGCGTCGGGAGCACGCTGGCTCTGGCTCGCGATAGACACTTGGCGTGCGTGCACTGGCCCGGTGAACTTGTTCTCCAGCACATGTGTTCTGCCTACTCCCAGCCCGAGCCGCTGCCCGCCCCCCCCCCCCCCCCCCAGGGCTCCCTGCAGGTGCACTTGGGCTGAAACCCTGATGTGGCCCGGACGAGAGCTCAGGGAAGCCCAGACTGGGGGGGAGACGGGGGCACACAAGGGGCCCTGGGAGCTCAGAGGTGCTCAGGTAGGAGCGGGTCTTCAGTGGAGGGGGCATCGTGCCGCTGCCCAGCAGTGTGCTCTCAGGGCTGAGCGCCAGCGGGGGAGCCTGGGCAGCTGAGGTGGCGGCCGTGACAGTGACAGTGCGGCGGGGGTCTGGGGGTCTTCCTCTCTGCCCCCAGGCCCGTCCAGTCCTTCATTCTCTTGTCTGTGCAGCAGGGACACCGAGGTCCCTGCTTTCCCAGGCCTTTCTCCACCAGCCGCTGCGTCCCTCCCCTGCCTGGGGGCCCAGCCCCTGGTGGTTTTTCCTGGGGACCTGGAGTCTGTGTGGCAGGCATCTCCTGATGTCCCCGAGTGCCCTGCCCGCCCCCTCGGGGCCCCCCGTGCCTCCGTCTCTGCTACATTCACTGGGGGCCCTGAACTGCCCTCCCGGCTGCCCGCTGACCACGCGCTTGGCTTCACGCCTCCCTCGCCAGCTGGACTGTGTGTGGGCCCTGGTGCCGGGGGCCTGCACATGGGGCCCCATGAAGTGCCTGGTGACAGACCAGACACAGGCCTGAGCCCCTGCAAGGCTCTGACCTCCGCCCCCGGACCCTCAGACGCTCGTCAAAGGGCAGGTGAGGAGGACCGTGTAGTGCAGATTCCCTTGGTTACGGGGCGCGTGCCCCGGGGTGCCGTGGACAGAGCAACTCTGATCCCACAGGGAACCGCACAGTTGTTTGCTGCTGCCCGACGAGCCAGGCCATCCAGTGCAGTGTGTCAGGCACGATGTGTGTGTGTGTGTGTGTGTGTGTGTCTGGGAAAACGGCTCTGCCGTTGGATTGCGTTGCAGGTTGCAAACTCAGAGTGAATTACCGAAAGACTGTCCTTTTGCAGAAACTCCAGGTTGGGTGAGTGTATTCGAAATGAGGTTTGAAAGCTTCTGGACAGACAGGACCGGGGCGCCGGACGGACAGGACCAGGGCTGCCTGCGGGTTGAGGGAAAAAGCAGGTTTTAGGAACGCTATATTTAATTTTAGGTTTGAGTGGGAGAGCTGAGAAAAAATAGCTTCTGTGTAGCGGTGAGCGTGGCCCGACAGTCACACGGCCGGACAGACGGCTTCAGAGTGAGGGACCGTGGGAGCCCAGGGGCGAGAAGACTATCACCTGCACACATCAGCCAGGAAAGGACGGTCAGTCCGATGGGGATTTGGCACCAGAGTAAACAGAATGACAGTCACGCAGGAGGCCCAGTGAAGACAGAGCTGTGCCTCCGACGTGACCCCCCACGTCCCTGCGCCGCCCCCCGCCCCGGATTTCTAGCCTCGCTCCGTGTTTTGTCTTTTCGTGGAGGGGAGTCTTTGCATGAGAGCAGCCGCGTGTGAGGACGTGGAAGCATTGCGGCACAGTTCAGGGCGCGGCTCCCTCCGTCTGCTTTCCAGTAAGGAAGCTACTGGAAGGAGGTGGTCATCCCCACCCCTGCCGCGTGCGTTTGGGGCACAGCGTGCTCCCCGTCCCCTGCTCCGTCCCCCTGTGGGGACACAGAGGGGATGTGCTTTCTGAGGTCGGCTTGCTGGGCAGGCATCTGTAGGACGCTGGGTCCGCGTGGCCGCTCCCCTTCCGAGGCTCCGAGGCCGGGGGTTTGTGCAGGGCAGCGCTGGACTGCCAGCTGATGGCTCTCCTGTGACAGTTGCCGGGCGTTTTCTAAGTTCTTTAGAAGGAAAGGTAGATGTATGTGTTTTGTTGCTGCGTCGAGGGACAGTGGCCCCAGGGGACATGGCTCTGCGGACCGCCTCCCTCCTGGACCAGGCTCGGGGGGCAGGGGGACATTGGGCATTGGCTTCCCAGTTTCGGAATATTCTGTCTGTTCTAAATCAGGATTTTCAAAAACAACTTGCTTTCGAATTTTTAACTAAGTGACGGCAAAGAGAAGAGAGCGATTCCCCAGGTAGGGTTCTCCTCTGTTTATCCCACGTTGCCCTGGCGATCTTTCTGTAGACTCCGTATGTCTCATCTCTCCTCTCCTCGTGGGAAGAGCCTGGAGCGACCCAGGCCAGCCCCCCAGGGTGCTGTGTGAGGAAACTACAAGACCCACCCCGGACGCCGGGGTGCCCTCAGCCCCTGAGCCCTATGCAGGCTCTTTTCAGAAGATGAGCCCCCGCTAACCCCTGAGCCACCGGGCCTACCTGATGGGGCTAGCTGGTTCCCTCTCAGTGTGGCTCCCGGAACTGCAGCCCTTCGGGGACTTGGTCCTGAGGCGTCCCTTCAGCCAGTGAGCTGGGTCTCTGGGCTGGGAGCCCCCCAGTGTCCACAAGTCTGGGACTTCCCTGCTTGGCCCTGGGAGCCCGTCCTGCTGGGTGTGGGCAGGCCACCGCTCAGATGGCACCTCACTGCCAGCTCAGGGTGCCCGTGGTCCCCCCTGGACCCTCTCCCGTGTTCACTGTATTTGTAGCAGCCCCATTAATCCAGGCTCCACCATCCCCCCGGGCCTCGCTCCTTCGGGATTGTCTCCCTTCCCTGCGCTCACTGGGCTGTTGTTCTGGAGGAACGTGCCGTCCGAACACTGGGGTCTAACTGATGTGAAGGTGGTAGCCCTGTCTCCTCCCCCGGGAGCCGGTCCCCTTGGGTCTGTCCCCGAAGCTCCTCCCCCAGGAGCCGGTCCCTTCTGGTCCATCCCCGAAGCTCCTCCCCCGGGAGCCGGTCCCTTCTGGTCCATCCCCGAAGCTCCTCCCCCAGGAGCCGGTCTCTTCTGGTCCATCCCCGAAGCTCCTCCCTCTGGCTGGCCACCAGCACCTGTCACACAGCGACCATCGGCTCAGTGTCCCCTGGTGGCACCATCCAGCTGTGCTGTTAGCAGCAACACCCGCGCGAGCGGCTCCCAGGGAGCTGGGCCCGCCAGCTGCACACACAGGCTCCCTGAGCTGTCACCCGTAGCGCCTTGTCACGCAGCTTCGTGGGAGAGGACAGTCGTTCGCAGAACCCCAGGTGCACCTGGCCTCCACCACAGCCGGTGGGCCCCGGGGCCCTGTGTTCAGCCTCGTGGCCACGGTGCCGAGCTGTGGTCTCCCACGTTCGCTTTCTCGTTCGTCTGTGTCCAGCAGCCTCCAGGAGGGGCGTGTGTGGCCTGCGGGCTGATGGGGTGCTCGCCGTGTGTGAGAGTCATTCCCCGAG
Organism: Panthera pardus; assembly: GCF_024362965.1. Classification (NCBI taxonomy): domain Eukaryota; kingdom Metazoa; phylum Chordata; class Mammalia; order Carnivora; family Felidae; genus Panthera; species Panthera pardus. Next base: position 958,614 of record NW_026526765.1, on the reverse strand, counting down.
ACTTTCTAAGCCGCTGGGTGGAGCTAAGTGCAGGGTAGGACCGTGTGTCACGGTGTGGCCGGCAGGCGCCTCCGCGTGTGTCTCCTGTTTTCTCAAATCACACGGAGGGTGCATCTTTCTCTGCTGCATTTGGGAACACGTTCTCGTGTCCTTTGGATGGTGGTGGTTATCCTTTCTGCAGTTAAAGCACGCTGGCCCCGGAACCCGGTCTCCCTGCAACCTGCCCTCCCCCCGACAGCACCTTGCACCGCGGGCTGGGGTCCCTCGGTGTGCGCTGGGGGCGCACGGTATCTCGGTGCCTGGCCAGCCTGTGCACGCCCTGCGAGGACACGTGTCCCTGCAGTGACCTGGCCTGCCACAGGGCGGCACAGGTGGAGACACCGGGGACGCTTCCTCGTGTGCGCCCGAGGTCTTTGTCTCTCGTGCACCCTGTCGGCGGTTCTGTGTTGATTGTGAAACACAAGGCACTTGGACCGGCTTGCGTGACGATGATGTCGGTGGTCCTGGTGGCCTTCATGGCCTTGGCAGAGAGGAGGGAGTGGCTGCCACGTGAGCCTGAGCGGGGGTGTTGTGACCACAGCTGCAGACACCAGATCCGGTGCGGTCACTGGGAATCGGGGAACGTTTTACGTTAGAACCGTCTTCCTACGGGAGGTTTGAGAGAGACGCCAGTGTGCGTGCTCGGGTGCTGACCCCACAGACCTGCAGCTTTAAGAGCAGGTGTTTATCTGTCCCGGTCCTGGGAGCTGGGAGTCCGAGACCCGGGTGTGGGCAGAGTGGGTTCCTCCTGAGGCCTCTCTCCTTGGCGTGGAGGTGCCGTGACTTCCGTGAGTCCTCACCGGCCGTCCCTCTGTGCGTGTCTGTAACCTAGTCTCCTCTTCGTATGAGGACACCTGTCCTATGGAATTAGGGTCTGCCCTGGTGACCTCATTGTACCTTAATACCCTTTCCAAGGCCCTGTCTTCAGTACGGGCACGTCGGGAGGTGGGCTGGGGGTTGTGGCATCAGTACGTGAAGGGGGGCCCACGGTTCAGCCCCTCACACTGAAGCAGAGAAAACGTAGTGAGCCCCGTGCCCACCCTCGCGCACCTCAGCAGTCTCCAACTTCCGGCCTCTCTGGCCTCGCCGATGCCCCCTCTCTCCCTGGTCTCACTGATCCACAAGCAAAGCCCAGACTTGACCTGTAGATGCTCCCGGCTGCGCATGTCTCGAGCAGGGCCGCGGGCATCAACCCCGGAGCCTCACACACGTCCTCCCCTGGAGCCTCCTTCCAGCTCCTTGCTTTTATTTTCTTACGGTGTGTTTGGGGCTTTTGTCCCTGAGCGTCTTGCCCTGCGTTTTACCGATCGCCTCCCCGTGTCTCCCGTGTCTTCTGATCCAGAATCAGGAGGCTCTGTTTCTGTTGGCTTGTCAGGTGGCTCATCCACACGGCGCCCGGCTCACATGTCTGTCTCCGTCCACACAGGCCCCTTCACGTGGGTGTGTGCGAGTGGTGGGGTTCCGGAAGCCCGCGGGGACACTGCCGGGTTCTCCCTGTGGCCGCCCCGAGGGACAGTCTCGGGATGGACAGCACAGTGCCCGATTCTTCGTGCTTGTTGGCCCGGGTGCCACTCGGAGCTGGTCTCCTGGGGTCCGCGGAGGCCCCCGGTGAGGTGGGGCGTGTGCGCCTGGTTGGTGGACCCGTGAGCACGTGTGAAGTTCCGTTACCGCATCGATGGCTCTTGCCGTGCTCACAGTGGCATGTCTGCCGCGGGGGCTCCCGGGCCCAGGGACCTCTGCCCGCCTTCCCCGTCTCCGCTGTGCCGCTGGGCTCCAGGTGCCCCTTCCACGTTTTCTGCCCCTGCTGGGAGTGCCTTTGCCCAGGAGCCCTGGTTCCGTCTGGCAGGAAATAGTGCCGGGAGCCTGCAGGCGGCCGTGAGGGTCTCCTTGCGCCTGGGTCTGCTCCAGCGGGGACTCCAGACAGAGCATACCGGGCCGGAACAGCTGCTCTGTGACTCGGGGCAACCGTGAGCCTGGAGGGCGGCGTCTGTTCCTGGGGACCCCTTTCCAATGGGACCGTGTGTCGAAGCCAGCTTCCAAGGAGCGTGAGGCGACTCAGCCAGGGACTGTCACCGCGGGCGCCCCTGGGACTGGGTTATAAACCCTCAGCTCATGGGAGGGCCAGCCTGGCACTTTTGAGGGTGACTGGGGCTCCCGACAGGGACAGGCCGCAGCCCTCGGAGCCTCTTGGAGGGGACGCGGGTCCCGTGTTAGCAGCCTTTTCCTGCTTGGTCTGCAGCGTTCCTCCCCGTGTGCCACTGCTGCCCTGGCCCCCGCCCTGTGCCATCACGGGGTGGGGGGGGGGGGCGGGGGTAGCATTCTCTCCCCGAGGCCCCGCTGACCCCGCCCTCCGGCCCAGGGCCGCCCTGAGGGGGGCTCCGGTGGGAGCGGGCACTCCCCAGCCAGGGAGTCCAGCACAGAGCTGGGTCTTACTCAGGTTGTGGGGAGCGGAGACCCGCTCTCTCCCCGGGGCCCCCCTCTGCCTCCCGGCACACTCCCACTGGGGAATGGGATGCCCCCCGCTGGCTCCGGGAAGGAAATACCGTGTCCAGCCTAGTTGCTAATTACAGTGCCTCCCGAACGTTGAGCCGGAACTGCCTGGAAACCGCGCAGTTGGCCCCTTTCGTCTGCTTGTGGCCCTGTTTGTTTTCCAGTCCAGCCAGGACGTTCTGAGCACGCGTTTCCTCGGCCCCAGCACACTTGAGAACGTCCGTGTGGCTGACACGGCTGCCCTGCCTGTGGTCCTGTGGCTGGAAACTCTGAGTGTGCTCCGACAGGCTGGGCACAGGGTGTGGTGGACAGCGAGGGCACCGGGAGGTGGCCGGGCCTGGGAAGGACGCAGGTGGGCCAGAAGATGCAAGGGGACAGGAGGGTCCAACCAGCCGATAGCCTGGAATTCAGGAGAAGTGGCCATAGCCCACAGAACGTTCTGGAAGAGGCTGTAGGAAGCCTTCCGAGTCCTGCCCCTTCTGGGGACCGTTTGCCTCTCCGGGGCGGGGCTGAGCCCAGTGGACAGCACGTGGGCCCAGTGCTGGGGCAAGGTCAAGGCAGGGTCATGGGGTCCTGGGGAGCAGCCCGGGAAACACACGGGGTCTTAGCCCAGGTGGCCGGGGCCCTCCTGCACCCCATGGGGCCCCCGAAGGTGCTCGCTTTCCCCAAGCCGCTCACGTGGCCCTCGTAAACCCGTGTCCACCTTCTCCCCGTCCTTCAGGCCCAGCCAGGCGGTCACTGCAGGCCTGTGACGCTCACTCACCACACTGTGCAGGAGCCCCGTCTGTGAGCTGGGGGCCTCGGCCCGTGCTGGGCACTCACACGCCCCCTCCCCGCTCGCCGTGAAACTCGGAAACCAGGTGGTGTTCTCGGGATGCGTGTAAGAGGTGTGCGAATTGTCATCACAGTCAGTTGTGGTCACTCACGTGCTGTGTCCCGGGTCCAACAGCTGCTGGCCACCCACGGGAACAACGTGAGGAGCGGCACACGTGCCCTGACTCGGGGGTACCGGGCGGGTCTGGGTCACCCCTGGAGGGAGCGGGACGCTGCCCCCCGGGGACCCCTCGCCGCCCCGTCACCGTCCTCGTCTGTGGCTCTCAGAGGCACGGGGCGGGGCTGGCGCTCCCACGCCCTCCAGGAACCCGTGTGGTTCCGTCTTTGTCGACCCAGAGCGGGGGGTAGGCCCGCTGGCGGGCAAACAGCATCGTGACCGCACCCTCGCAGTGTGAACACTTCCTGGCGGGCTCTGTTCACGTGCTTTGCTGCCCGGTCGTCCCTCGGCCCGTCCCGCGCGGGCAGCAGGTGTAAAGGCCGTCCGGGGCGCCCGTAGCCAGCCGTCCGGAACTTACAGTGGGGCTGGAGAAAGCTGGGCGTTCTCAGTGTGGCAGTGGGAAACGGGACGCTTCTGAAAATACCGCTCTGTGCTTTTACCTCAAGAAGTTAAGAGGGACGTTAGAGTCAGAGTAAGAGCGGGGTGCCTGTAGGAGCTAAAATTCATACGACCGACTGACTGGCCACGGGGACGGTAAACCCATCCAAAACTGGTTCAGTAAACAGACTGATAGAGTAGAAAAATACCGGTCAGCGTAGGCAGAAGAGTTTCAGAGGGCACGAACAATGCTGATTACACGGCAGGGCAGGGTGACGAGAGGCACGGGAGAGTGCCACGGGCAGCTTCTCAGGTCTCTTGAAGACGCGTGCGGGGTGGGAGATTGGTTAGGGGAGAAAAAACCTGCTGGGGACTCCCAGAGAGGATTTTCTCAGTAGCAGAGGCACTGAAGGATCACAAGAAGTGGGACACCTAGGTAAGCGATAAAAATCAAATTAGAACAGTGCTTGTGTGTGCATCTCCGTGGAAACTCCCCCGAGAGGCAGCTCGCTGGTGTGCAGAGGGGGCCACGCCACGGGATCGCCGGAGGGAAGCTGTGGGTCAGGCTTGCCCCCGACTCGACCCAGCGACGCATCGGTGAGCAGACTCAGCAGTTCCTTAAAAAATCCCCGACTCTTGGTTTCGGCTCAGGTCATGGTCTCACGGTTTGTGGGGTCGAGCCCCACGCGGGGCTCGGTGCTGACAGCGGGGAGCCTGCTTGGGGTTCTCTCTCCCTCTCTCTGCCCCCCTTGCTTGTGCTCTCTATCTCTCAAAATAAACATGAAAAAAAAGAAACCCCAGCGCTGTGACCAAGGTTCTCACGTCTAAAAGCAGCATGTGGCGGACGCGGGCTGAGCAAACAAACACTAGAAGCAGGAAGGACAGCGGGTCGCGTTCACCCATTCGTGACGTAGAGCAAACCCAACTCCCAGAAACCCAGGGGCGGGAGGGTACTTTCTCGTCAGCAAAGCACATCTGCTAGAGCCCAGAGCAAGTCCGCGCTTGGTGGGAAACGTCGTCACCAGCATCAACCACAGGACAGCAGATGTGATGTCTGTGCTACGTTCACTTCCTCACCTTGTGGGGCCACTAGACGGTTTAAACTCACACACACGGCTTGTCTCCCACCTGCTGGGTGGTGCTGCTCCTGACAGGGGACCCGGGAGCGCCTGCAGAGAAACCGCAGGGCCGTCCGGTGTGGGTAACGGACGAGCAGGGGGGCGGCCGTGGGCCGTGCAGCCGGTCGGCCGGGAGCTGGGAGACGTCGCTGTGCACTTTCTCCTGGCCTGTCTTTTCTGTCCTCCCTGCGCCCAAACCTACACGTTCAAAGCGTTTTTTACTGCAAATAATTGTAAGTTGCATCTGTTGATCACCAATCCTTTGTAAGTTTAGGCTTTGCCATCCGTCCCCTGCCCTGTTTCCTCCCTGATTGCTGAGATGCTGGCCCTCTGAGACTGCGTGTGTCCCCAGGCGTGTGCCCCCAGGCGGGGACCACAGCCTGGTTCTGTGCGCACGGGCGCTTGGTTTTAGGAATGGCCATCTGTCCACCGTGTTCCTGCCCTGACCCCTCTGGTGAACCATGTGCCCATCCCCACAGAGCCCCTCCCATGCTGTCACCCCGACCAGACTGCCCGTTTGGAGGTGGGCTGGCTGTGCCCCGTTCTCTGCTGGGCTCCCGCCCGTGATGCCCTGGGGCTGGAGAGTCACGGGCGTCCCCAGTGCTCCCTGAGCTCCCACATCCGCCTCACCGCGGGGAACCCCAGCGCTGCAGAGGCGTCCCCGGGTTGTGCTGGGGCTCAGGCGTGTGCCGGGGCCGGCCCCAGAGGGGCTCAGGTGCGGGACTGTGGGCTCCGGGGTTGGGGGACGGCGGTGCAGCCCAGAGCCTCGGCAGGACGTCCTGGCCACTTACCGCCACGTGTGAGGGCAGGCGTGGCATTTCCACGCCAGCTCCGGGGCTGGCTTCCCGTGTGGAGTCCTCCGGTTCTGGAATGACCTCGCCTCTGTCTTCCCAGATGGCCTTCATGACGCTGACACTCTTCCCCATCCGGCTGCTGCTTGTCCTGATCGCGATGCTGCTCGCCTGGCCCTTCACGTTCTTCGCCACGCTGGGGTCCTCGGAGAGGGAGCCCGAGCCGTCCCCGGCCTCGTGGCGGAAGTAAGTCACCCGTCTGCAGGGCCACTGCGTACCCCGGCCTCTCCGGCCTTCCTCCCCCGCCTGGGCCCGGAGCACGCCAGGCTGCCCTCTCCCGGCCGGGACACCGCCGGCCACATGCCCCCTTCCCCTCGGGGAGTGGCCGGTTCCGCCCCTGCCGTGCCCCCACCGCACCCCTGCCCTGAGGGGGTCCTTCGGGGCCGGGCTGCTGTTGGCGTGTCCTCAGCACAGAGATTCCCCGCGGGTTTCCGTGTCCCCAGCCCTGCGAGGCTGTGTGTCGGCCGGCATCTGTCCTTCTCGCTGGTCTGGTCTCCCCGCAGGGTCCAGCGACCCTCCCTGCTTTGTACACCTGGAAGGTCCCCTGCGTTTGCTCACCAGATACTGACAAAGGAGAGCCATCTGTAGACGGACGAGTTGTGAATACGTCTCAGCCAGAGACCCAGCGTGGACCTCAGGAAGTTAAATGAAACCACAGTGTTTTCTTGTTTCTTCCTAAAGCTGTTCGCAGAGTATACGCGTTAGTAAATGAAGGTGGCGAGTGTCAGGAGGGCTGCGAGAAGTATTTCCAGCGTCCTGGAAGTTGTCGTTTCTGTCGTAAACCCGGAGACTTCCCCGCTCTCCACACCCTAACGCCTCCCGTCAGCCATACGGGGCCCTTGAACGGTCTGTTCAGAAAGAGTTACTACTAGGCCCGCACAGGGGTCAGCAGAAAGGTGCACACGCCAGGTCCAGCTGCACTCGGTTTACCAACAGCTCTGCCGGAGCCCAGCCACACCCGCTGACCTGCGTACCGCCCAGGAGGGTGGAGTCGCCAGGGCAGACGGAGCCCAGGGTATTCGCTCCCGGGCCTTAAGGGGTTTGAGGGACAGGCTCGACTTCCCGCACCGGGAGCGTGTCTGCTCTCTGCTCTGCGGGAACACCATGCCCACGGCCGGCAGGCGGGAGCTGGCGGGTCCTCGGCGCCCGTGCTCCCGACACGCACCTGTCGTGCTCACACAGGGCACTGACATGCGGGGCAAAGACGGCCAATTTCAAGTCGAGCGTTTGCTGAGCCAGTGAGGAGTATGGTGTGGCCGTGCCTGGGGACGGTCCAGGTGCCTGGGGGACCCCACACACAGGGTCTTTGTGTGCACCCCCTGCCGTGTTTCACGTTCTTGGACCATCATCGGTGCCAAGTGAGCCACGGTCTGTCTCCCTCCCGGAGGTCCCAAAGGCAGGCCGTGACCTGTTCCCATTCTGTCCCCAGCACAGCCCCTGGCCTGGGGACGCCAGGAAGCAGGTCCCGAGGGAGGGACAGCTGCTTGGCATTCCTGTCCACTGGGGTCATCACTGGCTCTGGGGTCCTCGTTCTGACTTTTTGGGTTTCTTAATTCTCTTTGAAGAGCTTGCTTAACCTGGAGGGTGTTTTTCAATGTTTTAGCCCTAAAACAGGGATTTAGTATCAAATATGTAATCAAACAAAATCTACACCGAATAGAAACCAGAATTTCAGTGTCGCTAGGTTGAGAATCCATAGCTAGAAAGCAGAATTTTTTGTAGTTTTTGACAAATTACAAGTGATTTGACTAAAAATTTGAGGTTTGAGTCATGATAGGTTAACACGACTTCCTGGCATTTTTGTCTTAATTCCTTCCTTCTTCAGCTCTGGGCTGGGATCCCCTCCTCTGTCCACACACACAGTGCAGATTCTGTCTTTTCAAAGTACGGGACTCCGGGCTGCTCTCCATTCCCCGTGCCCACCCCGTGCGGCTCCACGTGGCTCCTTCGGTGACAGATGGGCCACTGCCTCCCAGGTGCCTCGTGTGCCCAGAGCATGCCTGAGAAGTGTCCTCGGCAGCGAGAAGTAGAGGTGTCTGTGTCCATGGAGACCGCACGTCACTGTGCACACATGTATGAGTGTGTATACGTTTATATGTGTCTGACCAGGAATACATGCCTGTGTGGGAGTGCAAGCATGTGTGTGCGTGTGTCCAAGCATGTGCACGTGCATATGTGTACCTGTATGTGAGCATGTGTGTATGTGTGTGTACAAGCATGTGCATGTGCATATATGTATGAATGTGTATGTGTGTGTGTGAGCATGTGAGCACATGCGTACACACATGTGTGGGCATGTGAGTGTGCGTGTGTTGTGTGTGAGCATTTGTGTGTATGTACATGCACGTGCAGGTGTGTATGTGTGTGCACACGTGTATATGCATGTGGGTGTGTACATGAGTGTGTGTGTATATGTGTGTACAAGCATTGCATGTGTATATACGTGTGAATGTATATGCATGTGTGCAAATGTGTGCACGTGTATGTGCGCATGTGGGTGTGTGCATGAGTGCATGCGCATATGTGTGTACAAGCATGTGCATGCGTATGTGTGTACAAGCATGTGCATGCGTATGTGTGTGCACATGTGCAAGCATGTGCATGTATACATGCATGTATAGGTATGTACGTGAGTGTGTATGTGTGCATGTGTGTTTGTATACAAGCACGTGCATGTGTATATATGTGAATGCATGTGTATATGCAAATGTGGGTGTGTACACGAGTGTGTGTGTGTGTGTGTGTGTGTGTGTGTGTGAGCGAGCCATGCACAGCCCTGTGCTGGGTCTGGTGCTGGAGGGAAAACACGAGTACCATCAACACTGAACTCCTTAAAGGAGAACGTGGAGACGAGATGCCTGATCCAGGGACTCAGGAGTTAGGAGGAAACGGATTAGTGCGCACGGGCCTGTGCGGGAGAGTCGTGGGGTCGGCTGGGAGGTGTGCAGCTTTACGCCTTGCAGAGCCGTGCGGGTCTGAGCGGGCTGATGCTCCTCCGTCCGGGAGGGTCTTTGCCAAATGTAAGCTCCTGCCATTCGGACTTGCTAAAGCAAAAGCCTTGGGGCTCCAGGGAAGGGAGGAATGAGCAGTCTCACAACACACTTCCAACCGCAGTCGTGGAAACAACCGGCCATCCTCTTGCAAAACCCGACCAGCGGGCCAGCGGTGGAGGATGGTCCTCGGCGTTGCCTCTTGGGCCCGCTCACGTGGTTAGGAAGGGCCGGTGGTAGTCCCCTTGGGCCGCCGCAGCCACGTGCCACAGGCTGGGGAACAGCGCGAGGTTGCGGGGGCTGGAATCGGGCAGATCCGGCTCCTGGCCTGCGCAGGTGCTCTCTCGAGGTCCTCACCTGGCGGGCAGCTGCGGTCTGTCTCTCACGGGACACCTGTCCCATCGCGCCAGAGCCCCGCTCTTAGGACCCCATCGAACCTCCTTTCCAGTTACAGACTCTCGTTCGCCTGTTGCTAATGGGATGCTGAGCCCGAGCATAGCCTGCACTTCTGCCCCCTCGTGTCCACGCTGCGACGATGCTCTCCTCCTGGGGGTCCCCGAGCCCCCGGCCCCCCCTCACACGCTCCTCTTCTGCTGGGTGCAGCGACTTTCTGCAGGTTGGGGCGTCGTCTGTCTCCTCAGCCTGGTTTGGGGTTCTTTTTTTCCCTTGTTTCTTTTCTCCAAGATTTTGTGGAGCATCGGGGTTTTTTCTCAGAGGACAAGCAGGAGAAACTGAGGTGCGTTTCATGTCCGGGAGGCTTTGTTTTCCCCTCGGTGTTGACGGGTAGCTTGTCAGGGCGCAGACGACGGGTTCCAGACCTTCCGTCCCCGGGGCCGCGAAGATGTGAGTGTGCCGTGGTGCCCGGGTAGCCCATCTGCTCTTCTGGAAGTTTTGGCATCTTCTGTCCGTCCTTGGGAATTTGAAAAATTCTCGAAGGAAGTTGTAGGAGTCTGTGGTTTCGTGTTAAGTTTTTCGTGTCCAAAGTGCCGTCCTTTCTTCCCTGCCTGTTCCCGGGGGAATCCTGCTCACTCCTCAGCTTCCCAGGGAACTGGCTGCTTCTGCAGCAAGAGACTGGATTTGCCAGACTGTTGCCTCGTCCTCTGCTCCTTTCACAGCGCCCCGTTCTGCATTCTAGCAGCTCGAGGACGGTGTGGACCGCAGCCTCTCCCCCGGTCGGTCTCTTCTCCATCACGGGGCTGGTTGTGCTCACGTCTCAGGTTCTTGGGCTCCCGCCTGGGCGATGCAGCAAGAATGCCCTTGTGCGTGTAGATCTGTGTCCTGCCTCTCTATTCCCAGGAAGCGCTCCGGGCACCTCAGGCTTGTCGTTGCTGCCTGAGCCTGGCCGGGAGGCGTCGGGCCAGGAGGCCTGCTCCACGTCCGCAGGCCGGCTCTTCCCAGTGGGCGGTGTCCTGGGGATGGCATTCCCCGAGATCTCAGAGAATCGTCACGGGTGGTGCATCCGCCCGCCCCGCCCGCTTCTGCTTAGTGCCCTCTGGCCTGCTGGCCTCAGGGGTGGTGGGTGTGTGTCCCACAGAAGCATCAGGATTTGGTGCCCACTTCCCACCAGCCCCCCTCGACTGCACCCGACCTCCCGGGACTGGCTCCCCTTCCGCCACAGCCTGCCCGGTGCCTCCTTCCTCACGCATCCGCAGGTGTCGGCCGGCTCTGATTCTTGCACGTGATCTTGTTAGGAAAAGTGGCACACACGCACACAAACACGGTTAGCGGTGTGCGCTTGGACACGTAAGCAACTGATCACACCCGGTTGTGGGGATGTGTGAGCCTGGCCCCCAGCAGGTGTACAGCCACACCGGGATTGTTCATCCCCTGCAGGCGACGGCGGCTCAAGGCGGCCCCGTGAGGGACTGCTGCTCAGAGCCGTCGGGCCTCGTCTTCCGGAACTCTCTTGAGGGGATCCGTCCCGTGAGATTTCCGGCTCTTTTCTGTCGCTCAGTCCTGTCATCTGCGTCCACACAGAGGTGACCCCTTCTCGCCGTGGACTGCACCGTGGACAGCCCGTGCCACTGGCCCCGGCGTAGTTCCGGTGACGTGGAAATGCTGGTCAGAGATTATGACGGAAGGATGTGCGGATTCAAAATGTCTGTATTCTCGTACATCTAAAACTAAATAGGAAGCAAATTCAGTTCATCTAGGCTGACTTTTACTTTCTTTCCAAAGTCATCGTCCACCTGATCTCATCTAGAAAAGGCTTAACAGCGTGGCATCTGGTCCTGGGACCACGGGCAGCCTGAGGGAGGTGGGACCGTGGTTTCTCACCGCAGGCCTCTACTCCTGGTCTCGGCCTGACTTTGCTCCTGATTTTAATTGCATTTCGGGTGTTTTAGCGGGCTGATGTTTCTTTAAAACCTCCATGCTCAGGGTGCGAATCTGTCACCTCCCAGTGCTTGCGGCCCCGGAGTCTGTGAGGTCGGGACTCTGTGTCTTTACACTGCTGCGGAGCGTGGCACAGCCACTTCCGTTTTCCTGACAAAGTCACAATGTTGCACATCTACACAGAGGGACGAGAGCACAGCACCTGTTTTCTTCCCTCCTCCGGCCGGTGCACGTTTCGGATCAGCCTGGACGGCACCCTGGATGGCCTGACAGGTCGGGTCCACGTGCACGGGGCCGGCCTCACGCTCACAAGCCGCGACGGAGCCGGCCTGCGACCCCCCTGCCCTGCCTCGGTTTGACCACAGCACCTTCTTTTGCAGGGTCGTGGACGTCCTGCTCAAGGCCATCATGCGCGCCATGTGGTTTGCCGGAGGCTTCCACTGGCTGGTGGTGAAGGGGCAGCGGGCCCCACCCTCTGAGGCTGCCATCCTCACTCTGGCACCCCATTCCTCCTACTTCGACGCCATCGCCGTCACCATGACGATGTCCTCCATCGTGATGAAGGCAGAGAGCAGAAACATCCCAATATGGGGAAGTGAGTGAGCTCCCCGTCCCCATGTGGGGCGTGAGTCCCCCCTCCTACTGGGAGCGAGTCCCCTCCACCTCCTGCTGGGAGCGAGTCCTCCCCCCTCCTGCTGGGAGCGAGTCCTCACCCCTCCTGCTGGGAGCGAGTCCTCCCCCTCCTACTGGGAGTGAGTCCTCCCCCCTCCTACTGGGAGTGAGTCCTCCCCCCCTTCTGGGAGTGAGTCCTCCCCTCCGACTGGGACTGAGTCCTCCCCTCCTACTGGGAGTGAGTCCCCCCCCCACCTCCTACTGGGAGTGAGTCCCCCCACCTCCTACTGGGAATGAGTCCTCCTTCCCTCATACTGGGAGTGAGTCCCCCCTCCTACTGGGAGTGAGTCCCCCCACCTCCTGCTGGGAGTGAGTCCTCCCCCCTCCTGCTGGGAGTGAGTCCTCCCCCCTTATGGGAGTGAGTCCCCCCCACCTCCTACTGGGATTGAGTCCTCCTCCCTCCTGAGAGTGAGTCTTCCTCCCTCCCACCGGGAGTGAGTCCTCCCCTTCCAACTGGGAGTGAGTCCCCCTTCTACTGGGACTGAGTCCTCCCCTCCTACTGGAGGTGAGCCCCCCCGCCTCCTGCTGGGAGTGAGTCGTCCCCCCTTCTGGGAGTTAGTTCTCCTCCCTCCTACCGGGAGTGAGTCCTCCCCCTCCTACTAGGAGCGAGTCCTCCCCTCCGACTGGGAGTGATTCCCCCCACCTCCTACTGGGACTGAGTCCCCCCCACCTCCTGCTGGGAGTGAGTCCCCCCCCACCTCCTGCTGGGAGTCAGTCCCCCCCACCTCCTACTGGGAGTGAGTCCTCCCCACTCCTACTGGGAGTGACTCCTCCCCCCCTTATGGGAGTGAGTCCCCCCCCCCTTCTGGGAGTGAGCCCCCCCCACCTCCTACTCGACTGCAGCCTGCCCCTCAGGTCCACTGCTGTCCCGTCCTCCCGTCCTGTGGCCTGTTCCCACACGAGTGCCTCCCTTCCCTTCCAGCTCTGATAAAGTACATCCGGCCGGTGTTCGTGTCCCGGTCGGACCAGGATTCCCGCAGGAAGACCGTGGAGGAGATCAGGAGGCGGGCACAGTCGAATGGAAAGTGGCCACAGGTAGCACAGCCGCGTGTTCGGCACACCTGTCCTGAGAGATGCGAACTTAGAGGTGGGGCCGGGCCCCTGTGCCCCTGGGCTGCCCCACGCTTGAGAGCGGCCGCGTGGCCACGTGAGCCGTATTTTCCAGCGTCGGGGAGACTTCTATTATGTCGCCGGGGTCAGCGTGAGTCCCAGTGATTGCAACTCCGACTGGGGAGGAGTTTAACCGCGTGTGTGGTGTTGCCGCTCTGGCCCGGCCCGGGTCCTTCCGCCCACGGCCTCATCTGTGTGCCTTCGCTGCCTGTGTCTCTGTGGGCGCCCACTCTGCACTGGCAGTGTGTCCCCGGGAGGCAGCACCTGGGCCTCATAGCAGCTGTGAGCACACCCTCGCGAGCACACCCTCGCGAGCACACCGCTCGTGAGCACTCCCCTTCCTGAGCACTCACCCTCGTGAGCACTCCCCTCGTGAGCAACCCCTCATGAGCACACCCTTGTGAGAAATCCCCCTTGTGAGCACCCCCTCGTGAGCGCTCCCCCTCGTGAACACTCCCCCTCGTGAATACCCCCCTTGTGAGCACACCCCTCGTGAACACACCCCTCGTGAGCACCCCCTCGTGAGCACTCCCCCTTGTGAGCACCCCCTCGTGAGCACTCCCCCTCGTGAATACCCCCCTTGTGAGCACACCCTCGTGAGCACTCCCCCTCGTGAGCACACCCCTTGTGAGCACACCCCTCGTGAGCACACCCCCTCGTAAGCACTCCCCCTCGTGAATACCCCCCTTGTGAGCACCCCCTCGTGAGCACTCCCCCTTGTGAGCACACCCTCGTGTGCACTCCCCCTCGTGAGCACACCCCTTGTGAGCACACCCCTCGTGAGCACTCCCCCTCGTGAGCACTCCCCCTCGTGAATACCCCCCTTGTGAGCACACCCCTCGTGAACACACCCCTCGTGAGCACACCCTCGTGAGAACTCCCCCTTGTGAGCACCCCCTCGTGAGCACTCCCCCTCGTGAATACCCCCCTTGTGAGCACACCCTCGTGAGCACTCCCCCTCGTGAGCACACCCCTTGTGAGCACACCCCTCGTGAGCACACCCCCTCGTAAGCACTCCCCCTCGTGAATACCCCCCTTGTGAGCACCCCCTCGTGAGCACTCCCCCTCGTGAGCACTCCCCCTTGTGAGCACACCCTCGTGTGCACTCCCCCTCGTGAGCACACCCCCTCGTAAGCACTCCCCCTCGTGAATACCCCCCTTGTGAGCACCCCCTCGTGAGCACTCCCCCTTGTGAGCACACCCTCGTGTGCACTCCCCCTCGTGAGCACACCCCTTGTGAGCACACCCCTCGTGAGCACTCCCCCTCGTGAATACCCCCCTTGTGAGCACACCCCTCGTGAACACACCCCTCGTGAGCACACCCTCGTGAGAACTCCCCCTTGTGAGCACCCCCTCGTGAGCACTCCCCCTCGTGAATACCCCCCTTGTGAGCACACCCTCGTGAGCACTCCCCCTCGTGAGCACACCCCTTGTGAGCACACCCCTCGTGAGCACACCCCCTCGTAAGCACTCCCCCTCGTGAATACCCCCCTTGTGAGCACCCCCTCGTGAGCACACCCCCTCGTGAGCACTCCCCCTCGTGAGCGCTCCCCCTCGTGAACACTCCCCCTCGTGAATACCCCCCTCGTGAGCACACCCTCGTGAGAACTCCCCCTTGTGAGCACCCCCTCGTGAGCACTCCCCCTCGTGAATACCCCCCTTGTGAGCACACCCTCGTGAGCACTCCCCCTCGTGAGCACACCCCTTGTGAGCACACCCCTCGTGAGCACACCCCCTCGTAAGCACTCCCCCTCGTGAATACCCCCCTTGTGAGCACCCCCTCGTGAGCACTCCCCCTCGTGAGCACTCCCCCTTGTGAGCACACCCTCGTGTGCACTCCCCCTCGTGAGCACACCCCTTGTGAGCACACCCCTCGTGAGCACTCCCCCTCGTGAGCACTCCCCCTCGTGAATACCCCCCTTGTGAGCACACCCTCGTGAGCACTCCCCCTCGTGAGCACACCCCTTGTGAGCACACCCCTCGTGAGCACTCCCCCTCGTGAGCACTCCCCCTCATGAATACCCCCCTTGTGAGCACCCCCTCGTGAGCACTCCCCCTCGTGAATACCCCCCTTGTGAGCACACCCTCGTGAGCACTCCCCCTCGTGAGCACTCCCCCTTGTGAGCACTCCCCCTCGTGAGCACACCCCTTGTGAGCACACCCCTCGTGAGCACTCCCCCTCGTGAGCACTCCCCCTCGTGAGCACACCCCTCGTGAGCACTCCCCCTCGTGAGCACTCCCCCTCGTGAATACCCCCCTTGTGAGCACACCCTCGTGAGCACTCCCCCTCGTGAGCACACCCCCTCGTGAGCACACCCCTTTGCACACTCGAAGGAGGCTGTGTTGTGTGTAGGTCTGCACTTCCAGACTTTAGTAGAACCTGTGCTTGGAGAGGAAATCCGTCCGGGTATGCCTTCGTCCTGTGTCTGACCCGTTTCAACGGAGTAGATTAAACATCTGAAGTATGTCAGCAGCAGAGAAAATAGATTGTATTCTGAATTATGTCTAAGATCCTCCTTCTTTCCTTTTCATTCCTCCAAGATCATGATTTTTCCGGAAGGAACATGTACCAACAGGACGTGCCTAATTACCTTCAAGCCTGGTATGTAGGGTTTTTTTTTTAATTTTTTTTAACGTTTTATTCATTTTTGAGAGAGAAAGAGCATAAGCAGGGGAGGCGCAGAGAGAGAGGGAGACACAGAATCCAAAGCAGGCTCCAGGCTCCGAGCTGTCAGCACAGAGCCCGACGCGGGCCTCGAACCCACGAACTGTGAAATCGTGACCTGAGCTGAAGTCGGACGCTCGACCGACTGAGCCACCCAGGTGCCCCTGTAGTTTTCTTAATTCCACAGAGAAATTCCTCCTCGAGAAAGCAGGGGAGCCCTTGCTCCCACCGGTGCCTCCCAGATTTCCCACAAAAGTACACCCCAGGCCGGAGACGCTCCTGCGGGACGGGCTGTGAGCCTGGGGTTCCCCTGAGATTTCACAGCTGGCAGCCATGTTGAGGGTCCCTCCAGGCACCTTAATAAGACTTCTGACCAGGAGGGCGAGGGAGAAAAGCTCACGTTAACTCCAAGACCAGCATGAGAGGCGCCAGCGCGGGGCCCGCGGCTCGGGAACTAGGACGCTGCCCTTTCCCCCGCAGGTGCGTTCATCCCAGGAGTTCCTGTCCAGCCTGTGGTTCTGCGGTACCCGAACAAACTGGTGAGCGTGTTTCCCGGGGATTCCGGTGATTTACCTGGGAATGAGAGTTTGAAGACGTTTCAGGCGCCATTTCTAGTCAATCCCGACGTTCCAGAACGCTTCAGTATTCGTGCGTGAAGTCCTGTTTTCGTGGGTCGTGAGCGGAGGCCCTTCCTCTCTGTTCGGTCTGATGGTTTGATGTGAGACGGGCCCCCATGTCCCCAGGAGCCTTCACTGCCTGTTTACCGGGAAACATTAAAATTAAGAGTACTTAAGTTCTGAAAGGCTGGAGACGGCAGGAGGGAAAGGAACTAAGTGACTTGGTATTTAACACGCCGTTGTCGTGCATCTGGCTCCGTGCAGAGGTCTTTGCTTGTGACAGAGCAGAGTAAAAGAAGGGGCGTGGGGGGCTCCGAGTGCCTGGGTGATCCTGACGGACCCCCAGCTCAGGGGAGGCAGGGAGCTGGACGAAGCCTCAGCAGGTTCTGGTCACAGGCCCCCGTGCCCTCCACTGCCACCTCCGCAAGAGCATCTCACTTCTGCCAGAACCCCTGCCAGGGGGACGTCCCTGTACCTCGACAGGCGTCGGGCTCTCGTAGCTGAGACTGGGCCACAGGGACTCGTGTCCTTGGGCCCTGCCTGGGCACTGGATGCGCTGGACTGTTTCTTGACGGAGGACACAGGAGGTGGGTTTGTCACACCGAGCTGCGTCTCTGTCCCACTGTGTCTTTGTGACAGCAGAACAGAAACTCCCCAGTCGCAGCACGGTGGGGTCTGGAGTTGCTGGTACGGATGGGGGCAGGATTGTGGGTGACGTCTGTGGGCGTGAGGGGCCTGGCCCACCTTCTGCTGGACCAGACCCCGTGCCTTCAGGTGCAGACGGACACAAAAGAGGCCCCCAGAGTGGCCAGTGAGTAAATGTCACAAGCGGAAGCCACGGAAACTGACAGGTGGCGCAGTCTCGCGGTAGGTGCGTCAGCCGGCGTCTGAGAGAGAATCTGTCATCGACGTGTAGAATTCTAGGTTTTCCGCTTCTTAAATTTGCTTTGTCAACTTAGGTTAAGCAAACTGCCTCTCCTGGGTTCTTCTAGAAGCATTCAGCCTGGCTGCTTTGCAGTCTTTTCTCGTTGGTCTGTGTCGTCCTCTTCAGCTGCATAATTTCCCGGAAAACCGCCACTGACCACTTTGCACCCGGTCCTGTGCGGAGGAGGGTGGGCCAGGGCCCCGGGGTCAGCGGCCGGAGAAGCCCCTGAGGTTGGGGTCGGGGAGGGGAGGGTGTTCAGCAGCCTGTGGGAAGGACTTCAGAAGAAAGCCCATTGGGGGACTGGCGTCAGGGTAGAAACAGGGTGTGTGTCCTCTGACGTCCGTCCCCGCCCAGTGCTGGCACAGCAGCGAAGACCGAGGGTGGGGGGCGTCCACAAGTCTCGGGGTGCTGGGCACACACAGGCCCCGCAGTGGGGGTACAGGTGGGTGTGGGTTGGAACGCGCCTCACGCGGTAGGGACCGCTCCCGAGGCCCGCACAAGGCAGGCTCCTGGGCCGTAGACCGAAGCTGCGGGACGGCTTGAACAAGGGACAGGACGAGGGATTCACCGGCCCTGGAGCCGTGGGAGGAGAGGAGTGTGTCTAGAGCGGCCCCGAGGTGATAGCCACCCGCCTGCCCCCTTGTCCCAGAGCAGACTGGGGAAGAAGAGGGCGCCAGCGTCTTGGTGAGAGACGGGCAGGTCGAGGCCAGGACGGAGGGCGGGCACACGCTGGGTCAGCTGTGACTCATCCTGCTCCTTTCTTGCCCCCCAGGACACCATCACGTGGACGTGGCAAGGACCTGGAGCGTAAGTGAGACACCGTGCGCTCTCACGCGTCCTGTCCTCCCCAGAAAGCACAGTGGCCACTCAGGCGACTGGCCTGCACTTTGGCCTGCGTTGTGCACACGTGGGAACTCTGGACGCGTGACCCGCTGCTGTTCAACAGCAGTTCACTTCTGCCCCCTGTGCAAACCAGGTGTACAAACCTGGCCCGTTCTCACCCTCCTGGCGTCCAGGACCTAAGTTCGTTGTGGGAAGGTAACTGGGAGTGGCTCTCCTTCCCACTTGCGCCTGTCAGCTCGGTGACCACCATCACGTCTGACATCTGCAGCTGCCAGGAAGGGAGGGGAGCTGCGGGGACGGCCCCCGTCTCGGGCCCGGGGGCTCCAGGACAGCAGGCCTCCCCACAACGCCAGCATTTGAGCTGCTGTTTGGCGGTGGGAAGGGGCTGGTGGAGCCAGGCCCCCAGGCCTTGCCAAGGCATTTGGAACGGGATGCTGGGAAGACTCCCTAAAGGGCAGCGTCTGCGCCGGCGAGGGGTGGGGGGGGAGTGATAGCGTTGCGGGGGCTGGAGCGTGGAGGGTGGGTGGCAAGAAGCAAGAGGGAGGCTGGGAAAGGCAGGAAGGGGCTCCTCTGGGCTGTGGCGGTCAGGCTTGGGGGTGGCAGTGATGGGGCAGAAGTCGGGTGTGCACGGAGTTAAGAGGGCGCTTGTCCACTGTGGAGGGTGAGCGATGGCCCGAGGACGGGACTCGGGTGGCTCCCCTTGTCCGACTTCTGCAAAGAACAGGCTGGTGATGCTGGTCAGGAGCTCTAGGGCCGGGCCCGGAGAGGTCCGCGTCCCTGGGGACGGCCAGGTGGGGGATAGTGTCAGGCGAGGTGTCCTCGGCTGGAGGACACACGGGGGAAACGTGGCACTCAGGGCAAAGGAGAGCTGCAGGGTCGGTGCATTTAGTAGGGACGGGGAGGTCCCCTGTTCAGTAAAGGTAGCCCCATCCTCCTCGCTGCTGCGAGGTTCGGGTCAGGCTGTGGGAGGCTCGGCGTCCGCTGAAAGAATTCACTGCACAGTGGTGCCCTCTGCAGGGGAAGGCATCCGGAGGTTCTGCTCCGGAATCGAAAGTAGTTTAAACAAAATCGAGAATCCTTTAACCAATGCTGTAAATCTGTTTGTTCGTTTTAAGGTTGAAAATCCTGTGGCTCACGCTCTGCCAGTTTCACAATCGAGTGGAAATCGAGGTTTGTATAGACGCGGTGTCCTCTACAATGTCATGTCGGGGTTTATAAAGGGGGGTACCGTAGTGTTGGCGTCGAGGTCTGCGTAGATGCACCGCGATACGGTGTTACGTCGGGCTCTATACGGATACAGCGTCGCACAGGGTCATCCTCTGTGCAGATACGGCTTAGGCAACCTTCACTGGGGTGTATACAGATACAACGTCGTATTAACGTCTGTACCAACAGATGTGATACAGCGTCTGCAGGTAAAGTTGTATGTTGACGTCTACACGGATACAGCGTTTCACAGTATGTGACTGGGGACTCTACGGATACGAGTTGAGCATTGTTACGTCCTTGCCCGTACAGATGTAATACTGTGTTGGTGTCGTGCAAACACAACGTGACGTTACCTGTGTGGACGTGGTGTTAGCGGATACTGTGTCGTATTTGTGTCTGTGGAGATGTGTTGTACGACGTCGGGGTCTCCACAGACACAGTGTTACTTACGTGTTGTCGCGGCACATATTATACAGTGTCACGTTGTGTCTCAGCGTTACACGCATCTGTCTTGCTCTGTAGCTCAGAGGTACTTCCCGTGGCTTTTCATCAATCACATTGTGTCTCTTGCATGATTTTGAATCCATTTAGATAGGATTTTAAAAATCCACAACCGTCTTTTAACACGGTTAGCAAATTGGCGCATACGCCGTGAGTTATGTTTTGGCGTTTTTACGTGGTCTGATACTGGCGACTTCACGTGGCACGTGTCTCGTACTGCCGTTTTCTGTTTGATGTTGGGTCGGATCGCATAACCTGCCTCCCGGCTTGCAGCCCGTTGGGTGTCCCCGAGTCACGACTCCTGTTCCCTCCGCTCTGTTAAATAGTCAACAATCGTGCAGCCTGCATGTTTCATCCAAGTGCATGAGGGAGGAGGGTTCTTTTTAAGAAGGGAACCAATAGGCTAGTCCCGCACCGCAGAGTAGGGATGGCCTGTTCGTGGCGTGGAGGGTGTCACGAGACAACTTCCTTCCGGTAAAAGTTGTCGTGTTGCACCGAACTTACCGATGAGCCTGGCTTTCGGCCGGCCTCCGGGTTTGTTACTTCAGGAGAACAGAAGCCACTTAATCACAACAGGCTGAAGCAAAGGGTCCCCGGCCCACGTCCGAGGGGTGGCGGGCCTGCCCCTTAGAACTTTGTATGTGGCTCGTGTGCCGGTGGCCCGGAAGCAGCCGGTGCAGGGGCCTCGGAGGACCGTGCCTCTGGTGAGAACTCCATTTCACGCCTCGTTTCTGATGTTCTGAGTTCAAAAGACACAATGACTTTTTGAAATCGCTCTAAGTGTCTTTACTCACGCCATGCTTGCGGGTGTCCGTGAGCACCTGTTGTGACTTCCACGGCGTCCAGTTCACGGTGCCGGGCGAATGAAGTCACGTGACGGGGACTGGTGGGGTTTCGGGATGTCCTTGTACCGTCAGACGTCTGTGGTAAAGAGAGAGGGCGCAGTGACGCCTGCACACAGTGGGGCGGCAGCAGAGCGTGGGACTCACTCGTTTAAAGCGCCGCTCACAGCGAACGCACACTTCCGTGGGACGGTTTGTCATAACTGAAAATGCGGCGGATGTCAAATCTGGTGCGTTTTCACGAGGAGATAGTTTGTCGTGTTACCCCAGCACCAGCTGAGGCCTTTCGAGAGGAAGGCACACGAGTAACTTTTTTTGCATCCGTAGAGGAAGATTCCGTGTGAGATTGTCATCCCGTGCGCCTGCAGGCAGGGGGCGCTCCTGCCGAGGAGTCGTGGGTTGTGAGTGTTCACACACGTGTCCGTGCGTGCGTGCACGCGCACCGTGGCCACTTTGAAGATGGTTCTCACGGAAAGTGCTTTGACAGACCTTAATCGTGTCAGACTTGCGACCGTCACCTCCGGTGGCCTGGTGATGCCCGTGGAAGTAACTCGGCCTTCTCTGTGCTCAGTTTCCTTCCCGTGTACAGCCCCTCGGACGAGGAGAAGAAGGACCCGGCCCTGTATGCCAGCAACGTGCGACGCGTCATGGCAGAGTGAGTGCTGTCCCTCCCACGCCCTGGGCGCGGGCCCCTGCCGCCACCCTGGTGCCCCTGTCACTGCCCGAGCATGGCCCGGGGCTGCCCCTCAGCCGCCGCTTCCTCCTGAGCCCTGGGAGCAAACTAGCCAGTAGCTGTAGGAAAACGGTCTCTGCAGAAGCGAGCGAGGGCCTGTTGAGGGTGCACACGGGCGGGGGGCGTGCGTGGCCACTCTTTTCGCACCTCCGTTGGCCGTGGGGTCACGGTTCTGCCTCTGCTTCGTTGCTGAACTTGGTGAATTCAGACGTGTGGGTGGGAACCAGTCAGCCCCATCCAGGGTCTGCGCCCGAGGGCGAGGGGCCGCACCGCCTGGGGGCCCACGGGGCTGTCCTGTGTGTCAGCTCTCTGTTCACCCGCTGCAGTAGCCGTCAGCACTCTTCCTCCCTCTTCCCAAGTCTAATCCCGGAAGATAAAGCGCTTCCGCAACGAGTGTGCGTGCCCTCAGGGAGTTTCTCGCTTCTGTTTCCACATCCTTCCCGGCCGTTGTGGACGGGGAGACATCAGCCTGCGCCCTCCGCACCCCCTCCCCCCGTGTCCCGTCTCCTCTCTCCTCCTCTCTTCTACTCCCCGGCAGCAGGGGCTGCCTCTGTGTGGCCACTGAGGTCCCGGGAGGGGTTCTCAGAGCTCAGGGGCTCCGCGGGGTCCCCGGCGGGAGGTCTGCGTGGCCTTGGAGGCGTTTTCACAGGCACTTTTGCTGAGCTGGTGTGGCCTGGGTGTGAAGTCAACCCTGTCCCCTCCCTGTATACAGATCGCACCCCTGTGGCAACATATTCTGTGGGACTGTATAAAGCAGAACCCTAACCTGAACACACGTAAATTCGAACTCCGCGTGTCCACACGCCCCTCAGAAAGCTAGGCTGGGGACAGAGCCCAGCAGATGGCTCCGGTCCCCCTGGGTGCCCAGCCACTGGCAGCCCGTGTCCCTCCCGCTCTCAGAATCCCGGACACACAGGCAGCAGCTGGCCACCAGGATGCGCGTGACTCAAGGCAGGGCGTTCGGTGACACCTTGGTTCAGCCTCTCCGTAAATAATCCCTATGGAATCGAAGGCTTGACGGGTGTGAGTTCTTTTTAATTCCCATTCAAATAAATTAGCCATTAATGTTGATGAGTATCTCACAAACTCTGCCTGTTAACGGAGGACAAGCATCATACGTCGAGTGGCAAAGGGCAGAGAACCCAGAAACGGGGATGTGGGGTGTCCCCTTCCTGGTTCCGGACCCACCTGGGAACAGCCCGGGTCCCTGAGGGACAGTCTAAGACGCTCCGGGTACATTCCGGCTCCTGTCCCCACACGGGGATCATAGTAGCTGTGGGAGAGCCGCTTCAGAACCCGCTTCCTTACCCACGATCTCTCGTGGGACCGTCTTGCCACGAGAGGCTGTGGCAACGGTGGGAGGTGCTCTCCGTCATTAGGGGAGGGTCCCAGGGTCCAACACTTGGTGAGTTTTCACCATCGAGGTTTCCTTTAATGGGAGACGCACATTTTTCAGAAGCCTGATGCAAGTCTTTAGGATGGCTGAGCCCCGCCTCTGACCTCAGGGCACTGTCAGTCTGATGAGAGCGGCCCCTCGCCACCGTTAGACCAGCGGGACTTCGGGTGAGACCCCCCCCTCGCGGGGCGGTGTCCTCTTGGAGGCACCCGCCGGCTGCCTGGCAGGGGGACCGTGGTAATACTGTGCTAGCCACGAAGCCTGGGGCCCTAGGGTCCACGTAACTGAAATTTGGGGTTTGCTCATAAGCTTTTCTGTTTAGTGCCACGTGTGGACTTGACACGTTGCCTTTCTGTGCACGTCGGCGTGCTGAGCACCCGCCACCCCGTGGCTCCGGTTACGGGCTCGTACGTGGCGGGTGCCCACGTGGGCTTGCGTGAGAACACTGGTGCAGGCTCTGGGGCGAGGGCTGCAGCCAGGGCTGATGCTCTGGAACCACGCCGCCCCTGCTCAGACCCCCCATCCTCCCCCACCTTCCTCCAGGTGGGGTCCGTCTGTCCTGCTGGGGCCCCACCAGACACCCCCATCTTGGGGGGATGCAGGAGTGGACAGGAGGGGGCACTTGGGAAACCACAAGGGTCCTGGCCCAGAGGGCGTTTTTCAGTGGGTTCCTCCCACCCGGCCTTCCCCGCTTCACCTGCCTGAAGGCTACTGGGTGCCAGAATCGCGAGGGACAGCTGTGCTGTGCCCGCAGGATCCAAAGGGACAGAGCGCTGGGCCGGGTGACGAGCCCCTGAGAGGCAGGCTTGAGAACTGCTCATCTGCTTATTAGAAATTTTCACATATTCGTGTGCTTTAGTCCAGTTTTTACAAGTTTTTTTTTCTTGTTTATTTGTGAGAGAGAGAGAGAGAGAGACAGAGTGTGAGCAGGGGAGGGGCACAGAGAGAGGGAGACACAGAATCCCAAGCAGGCTCCAGGCTCCGAGCCGTCAGCCCAGAGCCCGACACGGGGCTCGAACCCACCGACCGTGAGATCGTGGCCTGAGCTGAAGTCGGATGCTCCATCGACTGAGCCACCAGACGCCCCCACTTTTTAAGACTTATAAATGTTGGCGTACTTCCGACGTGGACGGTTCATCCTGCTTCTGGGAGTTCTTTGTCAGCCCCCAGCGCCACAGACACGCCGTGGCTTTCTGGTGCGAATCTCTTCTCCAGCTGCCGTCGCTGTGGTCGTCCAGTGGGTGTCCCTTCTTGGGAAACATGTTCTGTCCTTGACGGCACACCCACCCCGACACCACCTGTATTCATAGCAATTTCTTCCCGTTGTCGAACTGAAACAGGTTTTCACGGGGCCACAAGAGTACCACAGAAACGTGGCTCGCACATAAACCTCTTAGACCCAGAGGCAGCGATCGCCGTCCGCAAGCGTAGGTCTTCGCGCCCCAGCCACCGTGCGCCTCACGTGGGACGTGTGGGGCGGCAGGTGCTGCTGCTGTTGTGGACGAGGCAGGAGCCACAGGGGAGGGGCCTGTGAGGTTGGGGGCCGCTGTGACTTTAGCACTGGTGGGGTTTTGGAGGGGTGGGGGGTCCGGAGCTGACGGCCAGGAAAGAAGTCTTGAGACTCTTCGGTGCCAGAAGGGGATTTCGCCGAAGCGCGGGGACAGGGCCGTGGGCAGGAAGAGCGTGGTGGGGCGGTTCTGCATCTGGGAGTTCGGTTTTGTAAAGAACCCGGGAAGGCTGGCAGGAGGGCTCTCGTGTGCCCAGGAGGATCCCAGGAGAGGAGGCC
Organism: Panthera pardus; assembly: GCF_024362965.1. Lineage (NCBI taxonomy): Eukaryota > Metazoa > Chordata > Mammalia > Carnivora > Felidae > Panthera > Panthera pardus. Next base: position 934,124 of record NW_026526765.1, on the reverse strand, counting down.
TTGCCGTTGTGAAGCTAAGGCTGTTTTCCCCCTGGGGAGGCATTACCACTGGGACAATAGGGGGTTCTGGGCAGGTGTTCTCCTCTGGACCTGCCGCAGGCCTCTGTCCGTGGGCTGCAGGTCACGAGGAAGTTTGTTTTTTTTTTTTTAATTTTTTTTTTTTTAACATTTATTTATTTTTGAGACAGAGAGAGACAGAGCATGAACGGGGGAGGGGCAGAGAGAGAGGGAGACACAGAATCAGAAGCAGGCTCCAGGCTCTGAGCCGTCAGCCCAGAGCCTGACGCGGGGCTCGAACTCACAGACCGCAAGATCGTGACCTGAGCTGAAGTTGGACGCTCAACCGACCGAGCCACCCAGGCGCCCTGGTCACGAGGAAGTTTGACGTTACCTGCCACTTCTTCTTCGTTCCCACAGCGCTGTGGGGGGTGATGTTGGGGCTGCAGGGAACGGAGCCTGCAGGCTTCTGGAGATCGGGCTGTTAATAAGGTCGCCTTTTCTTGTAATTTACTAAGATGTTTGCAAACCGACTGAGACTCACGTCCCGCAGGGCCGTGAACTCTATCGGGTAACTGTGTGCTTTTTCCTTCTCTCAGCTTTAGGGCAGCCGGGAGTGTATGAGGAATGTCACCCGTGTCCCACGGGGGGAGGGGAGGGGTGCCAGCTTCGCCCTCAGCCCGCCCCACGCCCTCCCCAGCGCCGGGCTCCCGGGGTCACCCTGCACGGGCTCCTTGCTGTGGGGGGTGCTGACGGGGTGCCCTCCTCTCCCGCAGGGCCCTGGGCGTCTCGGTGACCGACTACACGTATGACGATTGCCAACTGGCCCTGGCGGAAGGCCAGCTCCGTCTCCCCGCGGACACCTGCCTTCTCGAGTTCGCCCGGCTGGTGAGGGGCCTGGGGTGAGTCTGCTTTTTCTCACTCGAGCCGTCAGCCCGGAACGGCCCTCCCTCGAGGCTGTGGCGGGTTTGACGAAGCTCGAGTGGTTTGCTCAGCGACGGGAGAGCTCTGAAGGGCACTGCCGAGATGCTGCTTCTAAGACGGGAAGCTTCCGGAAACTTCTGTCAGGCCCTCGCAGGGGCCCCCACCCCTGCAGTTGTTGGTGATCAGGCTGGAGACGGCAGTGGGCGCGGAGGGTCCGCGGGGGCCATCGAGCAGATGAAAGGGCTTGTTCTCAGGGTTTTGGGGGGTTTTCCAAATACCCACTTCAGACCCCCAGTGCTCGGCAGCGGTCTCTGGGGGCTTTACCCGGGAGGACCGTCGTGCCCGAGGGTGGGTCCCCACAGCTGGCGGGGCCTCGTTCCCGTAGACGCCGAGGCAAAATTATTAGAACACTTTTTTTTTTTAAACGAACTTGCCTCTTGTTGTAAAAGCAACTTCACTCTTTTCTTGAATTTTCTAAGAGTACATTTCCTGTTCTTAGCATGCTGTAATTTTATCGAAAAATGTCCTTCCTTCTCTTTGTGTGTAGGTTGAAACCAGAAACACTGGAGAAAGATCTGGATAAATACTCCGACCGGGCCCAGACGCAGGGGGGACGCAGGGTGGGCCTCCCCGAGTTCGCCGAGTACCTGGGCGTCCCCGTCTCAGACGCACTACAAGACCTGTTCTCCCTGTTTGATGAGGTGGGGCCATAGCCCTGTGAGCGGTTTCGAGGCAAAACCTCCAGCCTTTCCGTGTATATTGCTTTGTTATATGTTTGAGATGTTTATATGTTTGATGTTATATGTTTGAGATGTTATATGTTGAGATGTTTGAAGCATCTCTTGGAGACTTAGGAAGCAGGGCGGGAACGACCCCTCCACGCCCGTCCGACCAGCCCGCCCGGAGTTTTCTCCCGTGCTGTTAAACGCACACAGAAGTCGGACATTTAAGTTAACGTCTGCTGATAAACATACCTATGGTTTGGGGTTTTACGGTGGGACCGCCAAAAACCTAGTAATATCAGTGTCCCCTTCCCCAGAAATCCAGAATTCCCAAATAACGGGCCTGTTTCCCCATGATCGGCACGTGGGGTCGCCACGGACCTCCCGTCCAGCGCGAGAGGACCCCCCCAGCACAGCGTCCCTCACCCCCGCCAGCCACGCGTCACAGTCGGGTCACATGTCGTGGCTGGACCGGGGGTCCACGGCCACCCGCACCAGCTGGGCCCCGGGGGTGGATCTGGGAGACCACACGCCGGGAGCCATGCCTGCCACGCCCGCTCTTTCCCGGATGTTGGCGTCGAGGGATGGACCCCCGTGGCGGCCAGTCCCACGGCAGGCCATGTGCCGAGCAGCCCCTTCAGCCACAAATGTGTGTGAACAGCACAGCACGCCACGTGAATATCACAGCGTGTCCTCTGTGGCGACGTGCCACGTTCTGTGTGGCCTGGCCCGTGGTGGGACCAAGGAGAGGCAAGCGTGTGACTCGGGCACGTCAGAGACGCCGCAGGCACTCGCGGGTCACGGTGACAGGCGTCCTGCTGACGCGTCGCAGCGCGTGGCCCCGTGTGCCGCCGTCACAAACCGGCGGGCTGGCCTGGAGGGGCCCCCTCACGGAAAGGCCGCGCGCTCCCGTCGTCGGAGCCCCAGCCGTGGCGGTGTTTTCACGCTGGCGCTTTGACACGGCGCGTGCATCGGGTGGGGACCCGCAGACCCCCCGTCGCGGCACGCGGCTGGGTAGGTCTTACTTCCCACCCCGGGCGCCCAGTGGCCCTGCGACACAGACACTCCGGTTCCACACAAAGACCCTCAGACCCAGAAGCTAAAGGGCCGGGAACGCACAGGCTGAGGGGCCCGAAGTGAACTCACCTGCCCGGCCCCTGAGCTCGCTCCGGAGGCCACCCTGCCTGGACCACGGGCGTGGGGCCATCCCAGGGAAGCCTGTCCCTTCCCTTCGGGGGACGGCAAGGGACCCTTGTGCCCCCACCCCTGTGCCAGGAATCTCCCCGCCCTCGAGGCCTCCACCTCCCCGTCCGACCCCCGGCTCATCCCACGCCCCGTGGCGGCCTGCTCACTCAACAGCAGCCCGGCCCGCAGGCTTCCTGGGGACGTGCATCGTGGGCGCACGGCAGGCCAGGCTGGGTGCCCACCTTTCCACGTGCTCACCTAGGTTCTCGGGGCACAGATGAGAGCCTTGCTGTCTGCTGGGGTTTTTTCTAGAAGGAGAGCCTTAGGCAGCGGGCACCGCATCGCGTGAACTTTCCGGAGGAGGATTCACGTGCTGGTCGCGTAGACTTTGAGAATCAACTGTAACGTCCTAAAAGGGTGTGTGCTGAGATCACCTTGTAAAAGCCAGTCGGCCGTGAATGTTCTTACAAAATACTCGTTTCGTGGGGCGCCTGCGTGGCTCATTTGGCTAAGCGTCCAACTTCAGCTCACGGTCCGTGGGTTCGAGCCCTGCGTCGGGCTCTGTGCTGACAGCTCGGAGCCTGGACCCTGCGTTGGACTCTGTGTCTCCCTCTCTGCCCCTCCCCTGCTCACGTTCCATTTCTCTCTCTCTCTCTCTCTCTCTCTCTCTCTCTCTCTCTCTCTCTCTCAATAAAACAGATAACCACAAAAAAATTTTTTTAATATGCATTTCATGTAAGCAGGTAATAGCAAATCAAGTGGAACTTTTTTTTTTTTAAAGTTTATCTTGAGAGAGAGACAGAGACAGAGAGAGAGCATGTGCACACACGGGAGGGCCCGGGAGAGAGCGAGAGAGAGAATCCCAAGCGGGCTCTGTGCCGACTCGGCTCCATCTCAGGAACCGTGAGGCGTGACCTGAGCTGAAGTCCGGAGTCGAACACTTAACTCACCGAGCCACCCAGACGCCCCTGACCTTTCCGCTAATATCCAGGGATTAGCGTTAACACCCCAGCACCGCCCCGCACACGCGCGCGGAGGGACCGAGCGGCGCCCTGAGGATGTGTCTCTTTCCCAGAGTGGAGACGGCACGATGGATCCTCGGGAGTATGTCGTCGCCCTGTCCGTCGTCTGCCGGCCGTCCCGGACTCTGGACACCGTCCAGCTGGCGTTCAAGGTAAGCGTGGAGTGCGTACGAGGTTAGTTTGTAGGGACAGTGAGGCGCGGATCACATCAGGCCTGCCGTACCCGATTACGGGCCCTTGCGGTACGGACGGACTTCCTCTCTGCCCAGCCGCCGTTCTCACGTAAGCTCGTATCGGCCGTCGTTTGTGAAAACGCCCAAAACGTCCTCAAATCCATTTCCTCCTGCAGTCCTGATCCACACGCACAAGAAGGGCGCGGGGTGGGATCTTTGTGAGTTCCGGGGCGCCCGGACAGGGCCGCCCTACGCCGTCCATCGGGCGCAGCCCGCACCCGGTCCGCTCTCCCACCGCGGCCTCTTCGTCAGCGCGTCGGCTCAGGCTGCGGAGCGGCTGTGTGCCCAGCGCTGAGCCTTCCACCACATCCCCGGGATTCTGAGAGTCTGAGAAACACCCGTAACGGGGTCCCGGCTCACGTGCCCTCACCCGGCCGCCTCCCCCGGACACTGTCAGCTGGGATGGGGCTGGGCCGGCTTCACTCCCCAGAAACACAGTTTTGTCAGGGCCTGAGAACGGCTCCTTGTTACAGATGCACCTCCTATTCTAATATTTTTTGAAGGTTTTTGTTTTTGAGACAGAGACAGAGCGTGAGCAGGGGAGGGGCAGAGAGAGAGGGAGACACAGAATCCGAAGCAGGCTCCAGGCTCCGAGCTGTCGGCACAGAGCCCGACGCGGGGCTCGAACCCACAGACCGTGAGATCATGACCTGAGCCAAAGTCGGACGCTCGACCGACTGAGCCACCCAGATGCCCCCAGATGCAACTCCTGTTAGCCAGACTCGTGAGAGCCTGATGTATAAGCCAGGCAGTGCTTGTATCTCAGTGCTGGGGTCCCACTGGGCGGGCAGGCTTCTCAGGCCACTGAAGGAGGGGGAGCCCAGGAGAGGGTGGCCCCCGGCTAATGGGCAGACCGATGGTGACCAGCCCTGGGGTGCTCACGCTGCGGTTGGCAGCTGGTGCCAGCCCCACAGGGACTCTCTCAGTCACTCGCCAGAACCTAAGCAGAAGCTGTTGGAAAAGGTCAGTGGGTCAGCCACCCCCTCAAGGTCAAGCACGGTGATGGCACATTCATTTCATTGAGCACTCACGCGTCCCACCACCCGGAGGCCCCCTGCTAGGGCAGCCGGGTGCGGCGCAGGCCTCCGTGCTCCTGGGAGTGGGAGCCGTGGGGTCAGGGCCTCTGCACAGTTGGGGGATCGTGGGTGACACCGGCCTCTGCCTGCAGATGTACGGGTCACAGGACGGCTGCGTCGATGAAGGCGCCCTGTCCAGCATCCTCAAGACTGCCTTAGGCGTGGCCGAGCTCACCGTGACCGACCTCTTCCGGGCCATCGACAAGGAGGAGACAGGGAGGATCACGTTTGGTGAGCGGCCCGGGCACAGGGGGAGGACGGCTGCATTGTGCAGGCGTGTGCCCAGGAGGCGGGCCGCGGGAGACACCATCCATGCTCGCCAGGGCCCCGCGCTGTCTCGGGCTACACAGGATTGTCCGAAGGAAGATTCTTCCCCAGACCCGGCGGGGATGGGTTAGGGCATTTGGGATCTGATCCCTGCAGGGAATTAACAGGGCCAGACTTCAAGCCCAGGCTCGGAACCCCAGATCCATGCCACCCCCAAGGGCAGCGGGCGGTGTGTGCTGAGGCCGGGCCGTGGCCGCCCACGGGGGTCCGCGATCCGGGTTCTCCGTGGAGGCGGGGAGCCAGACCCCTCAGGACTGACCGCTGCAGGGAGGGGGTGGGGGGTCGGCTCATCGCTTTCGGCCACACAAAGTGGGACAGCCAAGATCTTCGGGGACTCAGACCTGAAACCCACCCGCAGGCCAAGGAGGAAGGGGGAGGGGCAGTAGGACTCCCAGAAGGCAGCCCCCTCTGCACACCAGCCAGTGCGCACGTCTGAAAGTGAATGTTTCCTCGCTTAAAAAAAACAGTAGACATTTGCTCAGGAAAGGTCATTGTTCGTGTCTTGTTTGGATGTGTTTTTAAATTGCATCCAAATGTCAGACACGTGTGTTGGTTTAGCGTGAGCGCGCGCGCGCGTGTGTGTGTGTGTGTGTGTGTGTGTGTGTGTCTCCGTCTCCGCCTGAGGGCAGGTGGTGGTGTCCGGGCGCACTGAGGCGTGGTGATGACGTGCCAAGTGAGCACCTTCCAGAAAAGCCCTCCCACACCCAGACCTAGAGCGTCTCCAAGCCGTTGGGGCGCCCCGGGGGCACTGCCCACCCCAAGACTGGGTCCCAGGCCTGGGAGACGACGCGGGGGCTCAGAGCCACTCAGGTGATCGGCCGGGAGGGCGACCCTGCTGTCTCCAGCGCATGGATGAGTCCCCAGTGGCGCCTGCCTCGCAGGCTGTCAGGTCACGGTGTGGACACCTTGTCCTGCCTCTGAGCCGACTCCTGGGTGAACAGCGGCTCCTTTGCACGTGTCAAGCACCTGGAGTACGCCTGCGCCTCGAAGAGCACGTTCGCCTTAGATTTCCCCAAGGCGGCAAAGCCGAATGGCTCTGAGCCCTGTTCATGCGCAGCCCCCCTCCCCCCCATGGACCCCAGCCCTCCCCCCTCCCCCCCATGGACCCATGCCCTCCCCCCTCCCCCCCATGGACCCATGCCCTCCCCCCTCCCCCCCATGGACCCATGCCCTCCCCCCTCCCCCCACATGGACCCCAGCCCTCCCCCCTCCCCCCCATGGACCCCAGCCCTCCCCCCCATGGACCCATGCCCTCCCCCCTCCCCCCCCCATGGACCCATGCCCTCCCCCCTCCCCCCACATGGACCCCAGCCCTCCCCCCTCCCCCCACATGGACCCCAGCCCTCCCCCCTCCCCCCACATGGACCCCAGCCCTCCCCTCTCCCCCCCATGGACCCCAGCCCTCCCCCCTCCCCCCCCATGGACCCATGCCCTCCCCCCTCCCCCCCCATGGACCCATGCCCTCCCCCCTCCCCCCCATGGACCCATGCCCTCCCCCCTCCCCCCACATGGACCCCAGCCCTCCCCCCTCCCCCCACATGGACCCCAGCCCTCCCCCCTCCCCCCACATGGACCCCAGCCCTCCCCCCTCCCCCCATGGACCCCAGCCCTCCCCCCTCCCCCCCATGGACCCCAGCCCTCCCCCCTCCCCCCCATGGACCCCAGCCCTCCCCCCTCCCCCCCATGGACCCCAGCCCTCCCCCCTCCCCCCACATGGACCCCAGCCCTCCCCCCTCCCCCCATGGACCCATGCCCTCCCCCCTCCCCCCATGGACCCATACCCTCCCCCCTCCCCCCCCACATGGACCCCAGCCCTCCCCCCTCCCCCCACATGGACCCCAGCCCTCCCCCCTCCCCCCACATGGACCCCAGCCCTCCCCCCTCCCCCCACATGGACCCCAGCCTTCCCCCCTCCCCCCACATGGACCCCAGCCTTCCCCCCTCCCCCCACATGGTCCCCAGCCCTCCCCCTCCCCCCCCACATGGTCCCAGCCCTCCCCCCTCCCCCCCACATGGACCCAGCCCTCCCCCCTCCCCCCACATGGACCCAGCCCTCCCCCCTCCCCCCACATGGACCCAGCCTTCCCCCCTCCCCCCACATGGACCCCAGCCCTCCCCCTCCCCCCCCCCACATGGACCCCAGCCCTCCCCCCTCACCCCACATGGGCCCCACCCCTCCCCCCTCCCCCCACATGGATCCAGCCCTCCACACACACATGGACCCAGCCCTCCCGGGAGGGTGTGAGATGTAAGCTGGTTGCCCATGCAGAACCAGGCACAGGGGCCCCAGGTTCCGGACATCTGTCCCCCTATAACCCAGACGCCCGTCTTTTCAGCCGACTTCCGCAGGTTTGCAGAAGCGTTCCCCGACTTTGCAGAGGACTACCTCTACCCTGACCAGACGCGTCCTGAGAGCTGCCCGCGGACGCCCCCAGCTCCAGCCCCCAACGGCTTCTGTGCTGACTTCAGCCCTGAAAACTCGGGCGTTGGGAGGAAACCTTTCCGGAAGAAACTGGACTAGGATGAAGGTTTCTGGCAAGATGAGGCATCTCCGTGGCCCAGTCACCACCCGCCTCCACGTGGCCGTGCGCCCGCCGGCCTCAGGCCCATCCACAAGACTCGGGCTCGCCACCCTGCTCCTCCGTGGACAGCCCTGCGTGAGGGAGGCCGCGTGGCCGGGTACCTGTCCCCATCGCCCGGACCATCCTGGCTCGTTTCCACCACGGTCTCTGCCACGTCCCCGTTCGTGTCCCTTCTCGGCGGCTCGGCCGGCGGACGGGCCTCCACGTGCACGCGCGACACACACTTGAGACCAGGGCACGTCACGCGCGTTTCCATCCCAGCACAGACCGTCCGCTGACCTTGGGGGGTCACAGGCTGGCAGGGCCGCATCTAATTTTAAACGTTTCTGTATCTGTGGGCGCTCACGGGCGTTTTATAAACTTCGTTTAGATACTTCGGGAAGCTCACAGCGTTTTTTAAAAAAAAAAAACAAAACTTGTTTTCTACTTCATTTTTCCTTTCAGGGCTAGAGGATATTTATTTATGGGCCCTTTTGTGATCAGGCCTGAGGCTGTGTGGGGCTTTGACTTCAGCCTCTTGCCAGCCTCTCTCCACCAGGTCCACCCGTGTCTGGGTCCCCCACACACGTGGCCCAGAGCTCCCATCTGCCTCTTTAACCCTTTTCAGACCCCTCTTTTCTACAGACCTTACCAGCCTGGTGTCTCCGTGTAACGGGACGTGATCTGCCTCCCCGCACACACAGCGGCCTCAACGGTGGTGCTGGGCCGGCAGGGGGCTGCACCGGGCCAACGGGCCGGGCCCGCTGGGAGGCCAACCCTTGCCCCTGCTCCCGGTGCTGGGTCCCACGTGTGCAGGGGGAGGAGCTGTGGGGGAAGGGAACCATGTGCAGACCGCGGGAGCCGGTGCCGGGGGGACAGCCCGTGCGGATGGCAGGAGGTCCGGGGAAGGCCGTCAGGCCTCTGGTGAGCCCGAGGGGAGGAGCACAGCCTCCAGACACAGGAAAGGGAAGGTTCCTGTCGCCTCTCCTGCCCGGAGCTCAGCCCGATCACTCCCTGGACACACAGCTGGAAACCTGTCCTTAAAGCACAATATAAGCCCCGCGGTCTCCACTCCGTTCCCTGAAGCAAAGCCTCTGGGTTTGCCTAGGGGGAAAGTTCTTCTGAATTTCTAAATAAGTTGTATTTTGTTCTTGGGCCTCTGCGTAGGAAGTGACCGCCAGGCCCCAAGTACAGGAAAAAGCGTTTGTAACCTCCCCAGGAGTTCTCGGTGCGCATTTCCATCCACGGCGACGGCCATGAGTGAAGGAAAAGCCCCCCGGCCTCGGCTGTGCCCCCTCCCCGACCACACCAGCGTGACAGTGCCAGCTGGGCGCCCGCGGTGGCCAGACACAGCCTGGCGGTTCACGGCGATCCGTTTTGTGACTGTAGATGCATAAAGTTTTGTTTTTAAAAGAGAAAACGTACACGTGACGGATGAAGGAGGTGAATAGACGAAGATATCCCGAGGGGAGGCCCCTCCCCGTCTGCGCATGAAGGGCTGTTTGAACGGAATGCCGTGCGCGTTTTCAGGAAAAAAGCCTCTGATAAGCAGACTTGGGATGGATGTTTGTTCCTCCTGCGCTTCGTGCGGCCTCGCACCTGCGGGCGTTCAGAACGTGGACGTGGATGGACCCCTTTTGTGGGAGGTGGGGACGGAGACGATGGGGGCCCCGCGGGGACCGGGGGTCGGGGGTGGGCTCCGTGAAACAGCTTTGGTCTCCACTGGAATGAGTAAAGCGTAAAGTCGTACGTACCCGAGGACGCGCTTTGTCACGTGTCGTTCTTTATCGGAAACGCGACCGCAGACGGTTCTTGGGCCACGACCGAGAACCCGTCACGATGGGGTTTCTCGGGGCAGGTTTGGAAAGCCCCGGAATGGAAATTCTGCGGCTGACACCTCGGGAACCCAAACGTGTGCGGCCGCCCGCCGGCCCGGTGGGTCGGTTCCTCGGATTTCGCACACACCGCACACGCTCCGCCTGGCGCAGCCGCGAGAAAGGGTCCGGCGCTCGGGCCTCTTCTCAAGGCCGTAAAGGGCTCAGAAGTGGAAGAAGAGAAACGGCCAGGTCACGACCGTCCCCAGAAGTAACCGCAACAAGACGGTTAAGTGGCCGCTCGCTCCAAGGCGGGAGAATGCGCCACGGCCCTGCTCGGTGAGACGCGCCAGAGAAGCCGGCGACCGGTGGGCTGGGAGGGTGCGCCCCGAGGTGGCACTCACCTGTGAATCGGTTTTTACCTCTCTGCCCTGTTTCTCGTGGTAACTGGGTGTTGCCTCTGAAGGGGTTCAAGTCACATTCGAAGCGGGGGGCTTCCGGGTGTGGCGGGAAGCGGCAGCCGCCACGGGCTGTGGGAACCGTGGCGGTGACAACGGTGTGGGCCTGCCGCGGCCTCTGGGCACTCGGCACATCCACGTCCCCGCCGGGCACGGGCTTGACGGGGACGCGCACCCTCGGGAAGTCTCCATCAGGGACCAGGGGCAGAAGAGGCGTCTCCGCGGCCCCGGCCAGGCCCCTGCTGCGCCCCCGGCAGCCGCCGGTAGGAGAGCGCCAGACCCCGGGCCTCGGCTGGTGGAGCGGCGCTCTGAACGCTCCACGGGCACTGCCCGTCCGTCCCCTGTCCGCTCCCGCACGCGCCTCCCGTCCGGGGTGCTGCCCCTGAGCCACCGCTCCAAACAGACGCGTTACCTTCTCCCCGGGACTATCCCCGCCCGCGGGCCTTCGCGTCCAGTCCTGGGCAGCTTGAACGCGGACGCGGTCACACCCCCCCCCCCCCCACCCCCACCCCCGGATGTTGTCTAACAACACAGAGCTCACGTCCACCGCCGTTCACGTTCCCACACACAACACGGGAGTCCACGGAGTGGGGGGAGTGAGTGAACGGCCAACAACCTGCGGCGTGTGCTCCGTCGCACGAGCACACGCCGTGCACGCGCACACACCAGGCCAGGAAGGCGTCCGCGTGGCCGCTTACGGGGTTTCCCACCCGCACGCACGTGGCCTTGGCTCCCGCCGTCCCCAGAAAGCGAGTGTCCTTACCTAGCGGAGCATCTCCGTCCCGAGGTATCTGGAGCCTTTATCAGCCACGATCTTAGTGATGAAAGTGCCCAGAGGGCCACGGGGCTCCGCCCTCCCCGTCCTGCGGGGGGGGGGGGGGGGGCCGCTGAGCTCAGTGCGGGGGAGGGGGGGGTCAGCTGTGTCCCCAGGCGGTGGCGCTCCATCCTTAGGAACCATGACCTCAAAGCGAAGGAGCCCAAAGCCGCGAAGAGAAGCGGAAGTGCGTGACCGGCCTCCCGGGAACGAGGGCATCCGGCAGGCCCCCCCCTCGCCCCGGGGGACAGGCCACTTGCGGACCCGGCGGTGTCTGGGCGGCGAGCCGGTCCGCCGGGCGGACGGCACAGGGAGGGGCGGGGAGTCTGCGCAGGAAACACGTCAGCGCTGCTCCCGCTTCCCTGGCCAGAGAACCACGAGCAGCTGGAATCGGCTACCGGGGGGGGGGGGGGGGGGTGGGGGGGGGGTCTGTCCGGAGGAGGCACCCGCCACGAGACGAAACCACACCAGCCCCCCCCCCCCCCCCACTACCAGGTGTCAGAAGAGCCGCCGCCCTGCCTGGGTCACAGGAGTGTCTCCTGCTAGGATACAGCCCTCGGGACACGCCCACATCACGGGAGCCGCCCGGGCCGGGTCCTGTGCCTCGGGGCTCCTTCGTCCAGCAAGGCCAGCTGCTTCCCGGCGGGGGGAGCTCGGTAAGAGCAGGGGTGCAAGCGCACGCCCGGGCTTCCTTTGGCAAAGCCCCGCCCCTAGTGTCACACACGACACGCCGTGCGGAAGGAAGCCCCCGGTTAAGTGTGCAGACGGTGCTGGCAGAGGTGCCCAGGGCAGAGGAGACAAACGCATCCCTGGAAGGAGCGTATTAAATGAGGACACGGCCTCCCTCGGTGAAGGAGGATCCAGGGTGATCGGCCGGACTCCAGGGAGCGGCAGCACCTCGGGGGCCACGTCCGGGACCTGCTTCTGTCAAGGGGGAACCAGTGTGACCACATCGGCCCCGGGGGGGGCTCCCGGTTGACCAACTCTGCTTCGTCTCAGTCCCCTTCCAGGGCCGCCCTGTGCAGGTGTCCACACGCTGCGTTGGCTGGGAGAAGAGGAGGCAGCCGCCGTCCACCCCGTGTGTCCTGCCCTGGACCGAGTTCCAGAGACCAGACCCTCTGGGGAAAGTATTCTCAAGAAAACAGCCGTGTGCGGTCCCGGGGACACACGGCCCAAAAACAGAAGGAAACATTCAGTGTTCTGTCACTTGTGATGGAGTCCTGGAACGCAATATCAGGGCAAAAAAATTACTTGACAAAATAACAGCCAGGATTTTTGCAAATCTATATACTCAGGCATCCAAGAAACACAAGAGGCCACAAGCAGAGTAACTATAACAAACATACAGCAAGCTGCACTGTAAGAAACAAACAAAGGCCACTTACAGAGAGACCGTTGTCCAAGCAGCCAGAGAAGGGAAACCTCCACGGCCTGCACATGGAGACCGTGTGCATGAGGACTGTGCACGTGGAGGCCCTGTGCACGAGGACTGTGCATGAGATTGTGCATGTGAAGGCCCTGTGCACGAGGACTGTGCACGTGGAGACCCTGTGCGCAAGGACTGTGCATGTGGAGGCCCTGTGCATGAGGACTGTGCACGAGATTGTGCACGTGGAGACCCTGTGCACGAGGACTGTGCACGTGGAGGCCCTGTGCATGAGGACTGTGCACGAGGACTGTGCACGAGATTGTGCACGTGGAGACCCTGTGCACGAGGACTGTGCACGTGGAGGCCCTGTGCGCGAGGACTGTGCACGTGGAGGCCCTGTGCGCGAGGACTGTGCACGAGGACTGTGCACGAGATTGTGCATGTGGAGACCCTGTGCACGAGGACTGTGCATGTGGAGACCCTGTGCACGAGGACTGTGCACGTGGAGGCCCTGTGCGCGAGGACTGTGCACGTGGAGGCCTTGTGCATGAGGACTGTGCATGAGATTGTGCATATGGAGGCCCTGAGCAGGAGGATTATACACGTGGAGACCGTGTGCATGAGGATTATGCATGTGGAGACCCTGTGCACGAGGACTGTGTGCGTGGAGACCTTGTGCACGAGGATTATGCACGTGGAGACCCTGTGCACGAGGACTGTGCACGTCGAGACCGTGTGCACGAGGATTGCAAGGATTTGAAAGTAGGATAGGATCGATGTGTATCCTAAGCCCCCAAAGAAACAAAAATGTAGAACGAAGAAGCCAATAGCAGAAGTAAAATATATTTTTAAATAATACTTTATCCAAACTAAGCAGGAAAGTGAGAAAAGGGAACAAAGGACAGACAATACAAACAGAAAACAGATAGCAAACGGTAAATTTCGATCCAACCATACCAATAATTATATCAAATATAGACTAAAAAACTCCTAAATAAGTTGCCAGGCCAAATTTTTTAAAAACCTAACCATTGCTATTTAAAGGTATATCGACAATGTTTAAATGGGAGGTGCACGTAGCGTGCAAACATAACCGTGAGGAAGTCTGTGCGGTCAGGCTGTGGTTCCAGTGAGTGTGGAGGTGAGGGGTCACCTTCATGACCGTCAAGGGCCCCGTTCAGTCGGCAGACACAATAGCCCCAAAGGTGTATGGACCTAACGACGCGGCTCGAAACACACTTAGCGAACGCTGGCCGAATTAAAAGGAGAGATCAAGAAATCAGCAAATCTAGTTGGAGGCTTGAACACAGCTCTCTTGGTAATCAATGGAACCACCAGGGAAAGAGACATAATTATGGAGGAAATTCGAACAACCCCGTTGACTAAATTGACCGAATTGCTCGTCCAAGCGCACGTGAAGCCGCAGACAAAACAGATGCGATGCTGGGCTAGAAGGTGCATCTCCGTAAACTTGGAAGTATTTGCACCGTGAGGAGCATGTGCCTCCTGGGACCGAGGCTGCAGAACACGGGCTCCGCCGGCTGCAGCCCAGCCCACCTGACCACACCGGAGACCGGGTGTCTCCCGGGGGCCGAGCGGGGCTCCTCCCCGAACGCGGGGCCAGTCCCTGCCGGGTGATACCGCCAAGGGCTGGTCGGGCCAGTTAATTCTTTTGAAGTGAATAGAAGTTAACGCGTCCACAGTTTTGCTCCTAGTGGCTGTGGAGGAACCAAGACCGCCTTGGGTCACCCTCCCTCCGGGAACAAGCCGTCACGGAGGAGACACTGAGGAGGCACCAGCCCTGGACGAACGCTGCGCTGACCCGGCCGAACGCAGCTTAAAAGCACGACCTGGAAGAATGAGCGGGCTGTGTGTAAGTGACTTACCTGCGGCCGCAGAAGTGCCAGAATACTCTCAGGAATGCAAAATTGTGCAGCACCCGACACGGTAAAATTCACAACGCCTGCCATCCAGTCGGAAATCACCAGGATGCAGGAAAGTGGAAAAGAGATCTCTCGTCAACAGAACCAGCCCCGGCAGGGACTCGGGTGATCGGATTTGCGGACCAGGCACTGACCGCTTGTCTCACTACACAACCGTATCACCTGCTCAGGAACCTCGTGGAGCCAACATGCAACGTGTTCAGTGGAGAATTAAAAATATCTTTTGAAAGACACAAATCTAAATTCTAGAGAAGAGAACGACAGTGTTTGAGATGCGAATGCACGTTTGGGATTAAGGATGGGTTTGACATCGCAAAAGACGCGGCAAGTAAACTTGAAGATAAAGCCGTACAAGCAGCTCAAAACGAAATAGAGAAAAAAGAAAGAATTGAACCTTGCATCAGTGAGCAGTAGGAGCTCAAGCTGGGTCCCCAGAGGAAAAGGGCAAAGAAAAATATTTAAAGAAATAACTTTCCAAATCCGATTCAAACTGCAAACCCATGGATCCAATTTGCTCGGTGAGCTCTAAGCACAGGAACCATGACAGAAACTATACCAGGCACATCATGATCGCTAAAAGACAGTGGGCCGAGGTCTTTAGGGTGGGGAGACAGAAGACCACCAACCCAGGATTCTTTACTCAGAAAACAGAGAAATAAATGTTTTTTGAGAGAGAGAGAGAGAGAGAGCACACACAAGTGAGCGGGGCCGGGGGGGTGGGGCGGGAGGTGGACAGAGGGAGAGAGAATCACAATCAAGCCCAACTCGAGGGGCTGGATCCCAGGACTCTGGGATCATGACCTGAGCCAAGATCAAGATTCAGACGCTCAACCGCCTGAGCCACCCACCGCCCCGAGATGTCTTTAGACTTAAAAAAGCTGAAAGAATTCATCGCCGGCAGACCCTACCCAAAAGAAATACTAAAGTTAGTCCTTAAAGCAGAAGGACAATGATACGGTTTTGAAATCTGGACCGACAGAGCATGAGGTCCAGAGATGGGAATTACACTTCTTTTTTCATTATTTAAATCTTTTTAAAAGACAATCGACGGCCTGAAGGAAAACCGACTCCACGTGCTTGGGTTCCCAGCGTGCAGAGGCCACACGTTTGACCACAACATCACAACGACCGGGAGGGGAAAGCAAGTGCCTGCAAAGTCCTCCCACGGTGTGAGGAGGGGGTCACATCACTCAACGGAAGACTGGGACGGGCGCTGAAGTAACACAACAAAGAGACGTAGCTAATGATCCCAACAAGAGGGGAAGTTGAATTTTAAAAAACGACTCGACCCGAAAGAAGGCAGAAAAGGAGGAAAAAGGGAACAGAGAACGCATTGGAAAAATAGAAAACAAATAGCAGATGGTAGGTTTGAACCCAACCATATCAACATTCCCATCAAACGTAGATGATCTCAACACCCGCTCCACCCCAGTGACAGGAGAAACTAAGGATTGGGCTGAAAAGCAAGACCTAACTACATGATGCCTGAAAGAAACACCCTTGAAATAATGGGTTAAAGGGCAAAGGACAGATGCCGACGCTACTGGAAAGAAGGAGGAGTGATGGTCCTAGCATCAAAGTCAATTTCGGAGCAGAGGTTATTAGGGCTCAGCTCCCCAGGAGGACGGAACGGTCCTACGTGTGTGACCCACACAGAGCTTCACGATCGGTGGGACCGGGACACGCAGGGCCGCGGGAGAAACGGGCGGGTCCACACAATCCCCCTGGGGTCTCGGCACCCGCCTCCCAACCCGGATTGGACGAGCGTGCGGAAGCGCACAAGGATACAGACGACAGAAACCGTAAAACCAGCTTGCCCTGTTTGAGTTTGCCTATCACCCAGTGACACAGAATATACCTTTTCAAATGCGTGTGAAGCACCTACCAAGATCGTCCGTACTCTAGAATGTAAGATGAGTCCCAGCAAACTTAAAAGGATCCGAGTGTGTCCTCCAATGAGAAAGTAAGTAAATTAGGTACCGATACAAGAGATACATCCAGAAAAGAATAAAATATACACAGAAAATCCTCAAATATTCGGAGACTAATTTGGCACATCTATAAATGACAATGGTTCCAAGAGGAAGTCAAAAGGGAAATTAGGAAATATTTTGAAATGAATGTAAACAAAAATATTTCAAACTTTACGAACTTTATGGCATCAAATGCTTAGATTTAAAAAGAACAAAGGTCACGAACGAGTGACAGCCTCCACCGAAAGCAACCCCAGCAGGATTTTTTCATGGAAATTGGAATGTTGACTCTAAAATTCATACAAAAATGAAAATGACCCAGAATAGTCAAAACAGCTTTGAAAGAGGACAAAGTTGTGTGACTTTTATTACCTGACGTAAGAATGCATCACAACACAACAGTGACCAAGATAGTGCTGTGCCAGTCGGCTCAGCCGCCATAACAAAAACACCATAGACTGCATGGCTCAGACCACAGCAGGTTATTTTCGCACGGAGGCGGGGAAGTCCAAGACCAAGGTCTGTGCAATTCAGTTCCTGGTGAGAGCTCTCTTCCTGATCGCAGAGGGCCGATGTCTGGCTGTGTCTTCACGTGGTGGGCGGGGAGAGGGGTCATCCCTTGTTACGAGGCCACAGTCCAACTGGACTGATGACCGCATTTAACTTTGCCTCCTAAAGACCCCATCTCCCGTACAGTCACCCTGGGGTTAGGGCATTTTGGGGGCGGGGGGACACGATTCGTCCATAGCAAGAGTGGAACCAACAACAAAATGGAGGAATAGGTCAAGGAAACAGCCGAGAAATAACCCCACACCCACATACAGGGCAACGAGTTTTTCAACCAAGGTGCAAAGGCAGGTCAGTGGAGAAAAGATGTCTTTTCCACAAACGGAGCAGAAGCTACGGGCTGCCCACCTGTAGAATAGCGAACTTTTGTCCTTATCTCGACCATGTCAGTTAAAATGGGTCATCTACCTAAATGTGCAACCTGAAATTTCAAACGTTTCAAAGAAAACCTTGGTGAAAATTTTTGTGATCTTGGGTTAGGCGAATATTTCCCAAATACAGCACTTAAAAGCAAGATCCATAAAAGAAAAAAAAAAGTAAATGAGGTTTCATCAAAATTAGTGTCTCGTTTTTTGACAAACTTCATGAAGAGAATGAAAACATAATCCAAGACTGGGGAAAGGATTTGCAAATTACCTATCTGATAAAGGATTTATAGCTGAAGCATGTAAAGAACTCTTAAAACTCGAGAATAATGTAACAATCCAATGTGCAAAATGAACAGACACGGACAAGAACTTGATGGCAGCCACACACAGGGAGATTGCTGAAACATCTCTGTCGCTAGAGAAATGACAACTTAAACCAGGAGATACTATTACCAATTAGGACAGCTGAAGTGAAAAAGACTGACCATACTAGGTGTTGCAAGGATGCGGACCAACCGAAACTCTCATACGTGGTTCACAGAAAAGTAAAATGGTATAACCACTTTGCAAAACAACCTGGCAGTTTTTAAAAACAGACACACATCTACCAGACGACTCAGCCGCTCCACAACTAAGTGCTCACCCAGGGGAAATGAAAGCAGATGTCCATACAAAGTCTTGTACACAAATGCACATAGTAGTCTTATTTATAATATCCTAACGCCCGTCAACAGGTGGAGGGTGCGTGGGCAATGCTGGAAGTATATAGTATTTCAGCAAGAAAAGGAATTAACTGCTGATTCACACCATGACATAGAGTCCTCTCAAATATGCTGAGTGGAAAAGAACATATTAAAAAACAGTGCTTACTGTATAGCTCCAAGTATATAAGATTCTAGGGAACGTAATCTAGAGCTACCACATCACAGGTTGCCTGGGATGGGGTGGGGTAAAAATGGATCACCAAGGAAGGGGGAGCTTGGGAAGGACGAACATATTCATCATCCCGATTGTGCTCATGTTTCCACAGCCACACAAATAACCTATCAAACTACACTTGAAATGTGTTTGTTGTGTATAGCTCAACAGATCTGTTTCTTTTTTAACATTTATTCATTTTTTAAGAGACAGAGAGACAGAGCACGAGTGGGGGAGGGGCAGAGAGAGAGAGACACACACAGAATCCGAAGCAGGTTCCACGCTCTGAGCTGTCAGCACAGAGCCCGATGCAGGGCTCGAACTCACAAACCGCGAGATCATGACCTGAACCAAAGTCATACGCTCAGCCGACTGAGCCACCCAGCACCCCAACAACAACGCTGTTTTTAAAAAGAGGACACAAGTGGCAAAATAATGACAGAAAAAGTAAAATCGGTTTTGTTAGGATGGTGGGATTATGAATGGTGGTTCCTCTGTCCCCCACTTTCCTTCTTCTTTTTTAAGACTGTTTTGGCTGCAGTTGTCATTTCCATCTCCATATATTTTCTAGAATCTGTTGGTACATTTCTTCAAAAACAGCAAGATCGGATTCTGGTTAGTATCCAGTTGAATCTCTACGTTAATTTGAGAACTAACATCTTAATAGTGAGCCTTTCCACCATGAACATGGTATACCTGTCCACTGATTTAGGCCTTTGTAGTTTCTCAGCGACGTATTCTAGTTTTTAACACAGAGTAGGTTTTTTACGAGATCTGCACATATTTTAGGCCGAGGCATTTGTTTTGGGTGGTACTGCAAGTGAAAGTATTTTAAATTGTATTTTACAGTTGATTGCTGCTGGTCTATAGAAATACAATTGACTTACGTTACACCCCACGACCTTGCTAAATTCACTTATTAATTCTAGTAGTTGATTTTAGGATTCCTTAAGACTTTCTGCATAATTATGCAGTCTGCCAATAAAGATTTTGTCATCTTCTTAATTTCCTTTGAAGTCTCTTACGATACAACCAAACCATTAGTCAATGCCCGTGAGTCAACTGAGACCTCTCTCTGGCCATCCCTCCGTCTTGGCTAAGTAACGGCCTGACACACTGCTTGCTTCTCTGCCCACTGGGAACGTTTCCTGCACCGGTGCCTTCTGAGTGTCCCTGTAATGCTGCAGCCCTCCACCTCCTGGTGGGGCCAGTGTGTAGTCTACAACATATGGGATCCCCGTGTGCTTCCTCAGGCAGCCATGAAGCTAGAGGTAGGGGCTACACTCGTGCAACAAGAGCGGGCCCTCGTCCGTGCAGCCTCGTGTGTCTTCAGCACCTACTCGAGCGTGATTCCGTAGATATAGCTTCCATTTCATGATGGCAGGTTGCTGTCAATACCAAACTTTATGGGTTTGTGAGTTGGTTTATGATGGGCTGTTGCGGTTATGTGCTCACTTAGAGTTCCATAAGTTTCTGCATGACTCAGGAACACACCCATTCAAAAGGAGAATAAGTATTTTAAGAAGACTATTTGGCTATTCTCCAAAACTCTACGTGTCTGCACTGTGGTCACCTACAGACGCTCCACACCAGAGGCTCCGTCTTCTAGAAACCCCTCCCACCCTATTGGTTCTGCTGAGAGGGGGTCCCTGAACCCGCAGCATTAGTATCACCCGGGAACTCGTTAGAGATGAAAGTTCTCAGGTTCCACCTTAGACCTACTGAATCTAAATCTGAGGGTGAGCCCCGGAGATCTGTGCTTAATGCACCAGAAACGCAGTTTATTTAGGGGATTTCAATACATGCTACAGTCTGAGAATAATCACACCCTTACGGAACCCTTCCTGCTCTGGGCTCTCCTCGAAATTGAACACATTGGGGGTAACTCAGGAAATGGGTCAGAGACACATTCCCAACTGGAAACCCCAAAACCCAAAGACATTCACCACATATGCTGATTCTTCCTTAGAAGTAGATCGCCAGAAGTAGCTAGCTTTTATTTGGATGTGTATCTTGCCCAGTCCCAAACTGTAGACCCATAGAAATTTCACCAAGATGGCAAGCTTTGGAATATTTATATTTCTATTTTTTCCCGATCCTTAGTATGCTTGTGTCTCACTGAGGCATCTTGGTATTTTCTATTTCTTGCTCACCTGGCTGATTCAGCACGCCGTTGGCGGTGTGGACCAATGTCGTGCGCTGTGGGGTGGGTGACAGGCGATAACTGTCTGTGGACTGGACGTGACGCTGAGCTGGAGGGTTGATATAGTGCTGAGACGGGGGGCGTACTGCTCTCCCTGCCATGTGAGGGGAAACTGGCCTTACGGTCTTTCCGCATAACTGTTGGGGTGGGGGGCATTCACTGCATCGGTGGCTGCATAGACCAGGATGTGAGTTGAGTTACTGCAGTTAGGAAACCAGCCCTGAAGGTGGAGCTGAGCCCTCACGAGCAGGTAAAGCAGGTGGTTCTGAAAAGGTGCCAGGGGGCGGCTAAGAACTGAACAGGTGCCATCAGAGCTGGCGGCATGCCTCTGGGGGGCAGTGGCTTCCACTTTGCCTCCGGCTGTCTGGTCACTTATGACTGTCTCTTACCGGCAAATTCTAACCTAGAACTGTATGGGGCAGGGACTCGAGGACATAGAATTCCTGGTTCCTCCCTTGTGGTGCAGAGGAGATCCGAGAAGCAGGCGGTGGTGAGGTCAAGATGATAAAATAGAAGACAGAGCGCGTGGGGTCCTGGACACGGGGGCGTGGTGGAGGAGAGCGTGTCCGAAATTCCCAGAGTCGAGGTCATGGGAAATGCCGGGACGATGGCTGGGGCCAGCTGTTGTACCGGGCAGAGGCAGGAGGCTCTAAATCCCAACTGCCTCCCAAGGCTTAAAAGATGTAAAGGTGATTTATACTTTTGCTGGAGAGTTTGGAGTTGAATTAATGACAGGAGCGTGGAAAATGAACAAATGAGAAAACAGGTAATTCAAGGGACAGCAAAAAAATTCCACGAAA
This sequence comes from Panthera pardus, assembly GCF_024362965.1. Lineage (NCBI taxonomy): Eukaryota > Metazoa > Chordata > Mammalia > Carnivora > Felidae > Panthera > Panthera pardus. Next base: position 912,850 of record NW_026526765.1, on the reverse strand, counting down.
GGAGATGAAATCCTAGGACGGTGCAGCTCGGTGTGAATAACATCAACACCTCAGTCCGGAGCTGTTGCCCACAGACAGTCTGTGCGCCTCCAAAACTGGAGCCTCAACTCCCAGGGGCCCCAGTGTCGTGCACTGGCCGGAGGGGTCTGGGGAGCTGACTGGGGGTAGACGAGGTCATGCGGGAGGGGCCCGCGATGGGATCAGTGCCCTTTCGAGGAGAGGCCGGGAAGTGCACTCTGTCCATCCATCTCCACACCCACTCGGCTCTCCTCCCCCAGCACCCCTCCCCGCCCCCCATGTGAGCGCGACCCCGAGAGGCTCTCCGGATGCAGACCTGCCCGGCACCCTGACCTCAGCCTTGCGGACTCCAGAACTGAGAGAAGTGGACGTGTGTCCGTACGTCTGAACTCCCCCCACCCCCCCCCCCCACCGTGTGCCTTGGCTTCCCTTGTTGGAAAGAAAGCCTTTCTGTCCTTGTCCTTGTTGATTAAAGCTCTGTCGCTCGGCCACTTCTTTCCCTGAAACCCGAGTTGTTGAGCCCGTGTGGGGAGAGGCAGCCCTTGAGCGACGGCCACGGCCGGGTGACGCATTCAGGGTGGTCTGGCCCCATCTTCTGAACTCCCTGTCACCTCCCCGAGTTCTAGGGACTGAGTTGTGTCTCTGTCACAGTCACGTGATGAGATCTTACCCCTCTGGGGGTGCTTAGGTCATGAGGGTGCAGGGAGCTCCCTCCAGGTGCAGACGCAGAGACCGCTAGGGACCAGGACCCCGGTCGCCACTGAGTGCCTTGACCCTGAGTTGACAGCCTCCGCAATGAGGACAAATAAATTTCTTTGGTTCATAAGCCTCCCGTCCTGTGGTATTTTTATTCCTGTGGCCACGCAGCCTGAGGCCCCCAGTCTGCCTGGTTGTGGTTGGGTCTGGGAGAGCAGTTCCCGGGGCTCCGGGGAAGGGTCCTGGGTTAGCAGGAGGCGGGGTGAAAGGCAGAGAGGGCGGCCTCGGGGCTGGGGCTGGAGCAGTGCCGGCATGGTTCTGAGGGACAGGGATGCTCAGGTCCCCTCACACAGAGCGCCGCTGAGCGACCGCAGGGGGCCCAGACGCACGGCGCAGCCCCGACTGGCGAAGACGCCCCGCGGCCGCGAACGCACAGGGGGGAAATCAAAGGCTCCCCAGGAGGAAGGTCACGCCAGAGACTGGGTCCCCCGGAGGCGGCCACTCACCTGGACACCGTTCCCCGCACCTCGGGGTCCTGCGCCTTGGTGGTGGCCTGGAACATGTACAATCTCGTCGCGGGCACGTCGACAAAGATTCCGGGCCTGTTGGGTCCCAGAGTGGGGCGGGCACCGACCGCCGCGGCTCTCCAGGCCCCTCCGGAGAAACCGGCTCCCGAGGCGCACCGTTCGGGCCTATGGTCCCAGCGGATGCGCGGGGCTCCAGAAGGCCCCGGGCGACCGCCAGGTACCTGGCGGCCCAGAGGCCCTGGCACGGGGTCCCAGGGGGCAAGGAAGTGCCCCGGGCGGCTCTAGCAGGTGCAGGGGTCAGCCCCGCGGGGCCGGGGACGCCGACGGGACAGCACCCGCCGGACCCGGGACCCCGCGCCGCCGGCCGAACCTCGCTCCGCGCGAGCCCCGGCTGGGAGACGCCCGGGGCGCCGGCCGCGGGAAGGGAGGCTGCTGGGGAGGAGTCGGTGCCGCCGGACGGTTGGGGACCAGGGTCCGCGCAGCAGAGGGACGGGGCGAGTCGGGGCGCCCAGCTCGGCCCGCGAGTCCCAGCGCTGCGCCCGGCGCGCCCGCCGCCCCGCTCCCTCCCCGCCCGCCGCTCCCCCGGGGCAGACGCGGGGACACCGAGACCGGTTCCTCCGGGCAGCCGCCGTCTTGGGCCCGCGGCACCCGGAGCCCGGACGTGTCCCCGCTCCCACGCGTCCGAGGCGCCGGGATGCGCGAGGTCCCCGGCGGAGAGGAGCTGCGCGGGCTGCCGGGTCCGGGGGCGGGGGCGGGGACGGGGGCGCGCCCGGGTCTGGTCCTCCGCCCACCCGGGGCGGGGAGGGGGCGGGGCGGGGCGGGGCGGGCCTGCGACACCATAAGAGCCCCGAGGCCGCGACCGCCCGGCGCTGCGGGACCCGAGCCGGCGCTGGAGCTTTCGCGGGCGCCCGGCGGCGGGACCCCAGCGCGGCGACGAGGCCGGGGCGGGCAGGTAAGCCGGGGCGCATCCGCGGGGCGCGCCGCTCCCCCCGGCGGACCCCGAAGCCCTTGGCCCGGAGGCGCGGAGCCGGGGCGGGCACCGTCGGGGGCCCCGCGGGCTGCGGACCGCGGCGTCTCCAAAAGTGGCTGACGGGGGCGTGCAGCGACCTTGAGGCGGTGCCGACAGGTGTGCCGCGAGGAGGCGGCGCGGGGACGATCGCGCCGCGGTGGCCCCTGGAGTGCCGGGGTCGGGGGGGGGGGTGGGGGTGGGGAGGGAAGAGGGCGCACAGGCCCGAACCGGGCGAGGCCGGCGGGAGCGAAGCAATCACCGATCCGGGTGATTTTCTCGGCCAGCGCCTCGTCTCGGCAGGAAGACTGTGGGATTGCAAAGAAGGGGTGCGGGCGCGGAGACGCGGGGCTCCGGGCCCAGGCTGAGGGTAGGGAGTACAAGAGCGAACCGGTTCATCAGCCAGCGCAGTGCCTCGTTCTGGGCACAGAGCGAAGCTTTCTGAGAGGCCACGCCTTGCTTTCTGTACCCAAACCTGGCCCCTGAGGCCGTGGCTTCAAGATTTGGGTCTGCTCGCCCCAAATACCAGCGTGGGCTTCTAGCAGGCAATCCGGGGTGTGCCTGTAGTGGGGGGGTGGGGCTTGCTGTGGGCCGTGGGCACCCTCCAGCCCTCCCTGCTGCACCCACAGGCCAGTCCCACTGGTCCTCAGTCCCTGCAGAGCCAGGCCCGGGTTTCCGATACATCTCGGGAAGGCTGGGTTTGTCGCTGGAGGAGAAGGGGCCGCACACAAGTGGTGGGGAAGTAACTTGTATCGTGAGTCCTTGTTCCAGTTTGAACGCAGAGGAAAATGACGCCCATTAGAGCCAATGTCGGTTATTCTGCTTCAACCGGGGCATGTGTGTGCGCAAGTGTGCGTGTGCATGTGTGTGTGCATGTGTATGCACGCGTGTGTGCGCGCACATGTGTGTGCGTGTATGTGTGCATGTATATATGCGTGTATCTGTGTGTGCATATGTGCGTGTATGTGTATATGTGTGTATGTGTGTGTATATGTGTGGGCACGTGTATGTGTGCATGTATGTGTGTATGTGCATGTATATATGTGTGTACGTGCGTGTGTGTGCATGTGTGTGTGTGTGTCTGTGCGTGCGTGTGTGTGTGTACACGCACGTATGTACAATGGAAACAATCCTGATGGACCCCAAAGCCAGGGGTCCTGTTTGAAGGCACCGTCGCAGCCATCGGGGCCACCTGCTATGTCTGTGCGTAATCCTTCTGTTCTAATTATGCTGCGCGGAGTTTTAGGAAAGTATCTTGGAAGCAGTTCCTTGGGAAAGTTTCTGGCCAGGGGACCCCGTCTGCCCCCAGCTAAGTGACGACAGTGCTGTGGTCTGCCCGCCTGCAGCGGGGGCGCCCGAGTCCCCGGCCACAGGTGGAGGGCATCACGGGGGCATTCCACGAGGAACGGAATCACCGTGGGCGACCCTGGTGGTAAAAATTTGTTCTTCACCTTTACTGTGTGTGTCAAGAACACATATGCACCTGCTATGAAGACTTAACTTTTGAATGCTGCGTGAAGATTGTAAAATGAGTCCCTGGCAATGTGGGCAGAGGAGACGTTTTGCATTATTATTAAAAGTGCAATCACGGGCGCCTGGGTGGCTCAGTCGGTTGAGCGTCTGACTTCAGCTCAGGTTGTGATCTCACGGTTCGTGGGTTCAAGCCTCGCGTCGGGCTCTGTGCTGAAAGCTCGGAGCCTGGAGGGTGTTTCAGATTCTGTGTCTCCCTCTCTCTCCCTCCCCCTCTCACGCTCTGTCTCTCTCTCTCTCAAAAAAAATTAATAAATATATAAACCTTTTTTAAAAAGCAGACTTAGAGATGACACAGTGTTGAACTTTGATAGGAACAGAGAGGGTGCTGGGGGGGGAGCAAGGCAGGTGTAGGAACAGAGAGGGGGCTGGGGGGGAGCAAGGCAGGTGTAGGTATAGAAAGGGTTCTGGGGGGGGGAGGAAGGCAGGTGGCAGGTGTAGGAACAGAGAGGGGTGCCGGAGGGAGGGAGCAAAGCAGGTGTAGGTATAGAGAGGGTGCGGGGTGGGGAGGGGGAGAGCAAGGCAGGTGGCAGGTGTAGGAACAGAGAGGGTGCCAGTGGGGGGAGTAAGGCAGGTGGCAGGTGTAGGAACAGAGAGGGTGCTGGGGGGGGGGAGCAAGGCAGGTGTAGGTATAGAGAGAGTGCCGGGGGGGGGGGGGAGCAAGGCAGGTGTAGGAACAGAGAGGGTGCCGGGGGGGGGAGCAAGGCAGGTGTAGGAACAGAGAGGGTGCTGGGGGGGGGAGCAAGGCAGGTGTAGGAACAGAGAGGGTGCCGGGGGGGGAGGAAGGCAGGTGTAGGAACAGAGAGGGTGCCGGGGGGGGGAGCAAGGCAGGTGTAGGAACTGAGAGGGTGCTGGGGGGGGGAGGGAAGGCAGGTGTAGGAACAGAGAGGGTGCTGGGGGGGGGGGAGGAAGGCAGGTGTAGGAACAGAGAGGGTGCCGGTGGGGGGGGGAGCAAGGCAGGTGTAGGAACAGAGAGGGTGCTGGGGGGGGGAGCAAGGCAGGTGGCAGGTGTAGGAACAGAGAGGGTGCCGGGGGGGGAGCAAGGCAGGTGTAGGAACAGAGAGGGTGCCGGGGGGGGAGGAAGGCAGGTGTAGGAACAGAGAGGGTGCTGGGGGGGGAGCAAGGCAGGTGTAGGAACAGAGAGGGTGCTGGGGGGGGAGGAAGGCAGGTGTAGGAACAGAGAGGGTGCTGGGGGGGGAGGAAGGCAGGTGTAGGAACAGAGAGGGTGCCGGTGGGGGGGGGAGCAAGGCAGGTGGCACGTGTAGGAACAGAGAGGGTGCCAGTGCGGGGAGTAAGGCAGGTGGCAGGTGTAGGAACAGAGAGGGTGCTGGGGGGGGAGCAAGGCAGGTGGCAGGTGTAGGAACAGAGAGGGTGCTGGGGGGGGGAGCAAGGCAGGTGTAGGTATAGACAGGGTGCCAGGTGCGGGAGAGGAAGGCAGGTGGCAGGTGTAGGAACAGAGAGGGTGCCAGGGGGGAGCAAGGCAGGTGTAGGAACAGAGAGGGTGCCGGGGGGGGAGCAAGGCAGGTGGCAGGTGTAGGAACAGAGAGGGTGCTGGGGGGGGGGAGCAAGGCAGGTGGCAGGTGTAGGAACAGAGAGGGTTCTGGGGGGGAGAGCAAGGCAGGTGGCAGGTGTAGGAACAGAGAGGGTGCTGGGGGGGGAGCAAGGCAGGTGTAGGAACAGAGAGGGTGCTGCGGGGGGGGAGGAAGGCAGGTGTAGGAACAGAGAGGGTGCCGGGGGGGGAGCAAGGCAGGTGGAGGAACAGAGAGGGTGCCGGGGGGGGGGAGCAAGGCAGGTGGCAGGTGTAGGAACAGAGAGGGTGCTGGGGGGAGAGCAAGGCAGGTGTAGGAACAGAGAGGGTGCTGGGGGGAGAGCAAGGCAGGTGGAGGAACAGAGAGGGTGCCGGGGGGGGGGGAGCAAGGCAGGTGGCAGGTGTAGGAACAGAGAGGGTGCCGGGGGGGGAGCAAGGCAGGTGGCAGGTGTCTGTCCCGAGGTTTCCACGGGCTGTCCCGCACCCCCACAGGAACTTCCCCTCTCCTAGTGTCCTCCACCTTGGCCGTGGCGTCTCAGGTGCTTGGCACGTGCTTGTTCTGCCCGAGTCTGCTCTCGCGGCGAGGCGCCCCGCGGTCCGGGCTCCTGAGCCGCTGCCCTCCTGTGTGTGCTTTCTTCCTATGGTGGCTGAAGGCCGGAGGAGGACGCACCGAGTCCGAGGCCCCAGGCTGCGCACGAGTGAGAGCCAGCGCCCGGAGGTGCCGATGTCTTCCGGCGTGGCCCCAGCTAAGGAGCCCGACGCTACGGGCCCCAAGGCCGTGGAACTTGTCCTGGTCAAGGAGCAGAATGGGGTGCAGTTCGCAAGCTCCACCCTCATCAACCCCACGCAGACCCCCGTGGAGACCCAAAGAACGAGAGACCTGGAGCAAGAAGGTCGACTTCCTCCTGTCGGTGGTCGGCTTCGCCGTGGACCTGGCCAACGTCTGGCGGTTCCCCTACCTGTGCTACAAAAACGGCGGCGGTGAGTCCGGCCCAGCCCCCCCCCCCCCCGCCTCGCTGAGCAGCCGGGGTGCAGGGTCCCTGGGGGCGGGGGGGAGCCCGCAAACACGGAGGCAGAGGCGGGGCCGGTGGCCGGAGCAGGCGAGGAGTCACCTTGCGGGGAGCATTCTCAGGTGCCCGCAGAGCGGTACCCTTGGCCGACTTAAACCAGTGTCCGCGAAGAGGTGCGGAGGCCCTTGAGTTTAGAGTAGCGGAGAAAGTCCCGAGGCGATCGCACGTCCCCTCCCCCTGCCCCGAAGCCAGCCAGCCCTTCCCCCACAGCTGCCTCTGGACTAGAAAACGAACACAGGCACGGGTCGCCCAAAGCCCTCGGGCGGAGAAGCCCCTCGAGTTGGTGGCCGCTCCCCGTGGTCACTCAGTGCCGCACACGAGGGCTTTGGAAGAACCTCCGTGGGAGGCCCTCCCAGCCCCCACCCCGTGCTGAGGGGGAGAACACTGGGGCCCAGGCAGGTGCAAGGAGCCGTGGGGCCTCCCTGCCTCCCCCTCCCCACCCCAGGACCGGAGCCGTGGCAAAGCCCCCTCGTGTGGGCCAGGACCCATGAGGCCCCGAGTTGTGTGCCTAGGACGGGGGGGGGGGGGGGCTGCCACAAGAGGGCCAGGCGCCACCCTGGAGGGACCCCGGCTCCTCACGCGGCACCTGTCAACATAACCCCCGGCCGAGGCAGGCTGTGAGGACGGAGAGCTGGGGGTGGGTGACGGAACCCACGAAGGGCAGCACTGGACCTCAGCTCCCGGCGGGCAGTTACAGCTCACGAGGGGCGGAGGCCGGCGTCTGCAGGGCAGGGGGGAGGCCGGACCCAGGAGCAAAGACGGTGTGTGGGCAGGGGCTTGATCTGCTCTGCTCTTGGGTTGATTTCAAGCTTGGCCCAAGGGACGGCCGGGGTTTCAGTGGGGGGGGACGTGTCAGGGCGCTGATGACAGTGGGGGGCCAGGCAGGGAGGTAGGGGGCTCACCCAGCCCAGCCAGGGACTTCCCCTCGGAGGGCGGCCACGCAGGGAGCTTCAGGGGGAAACCGGCGGGAGATGGGGGAACGCGGTCGTGCCCGCGACCTGGTGTGGGTGGCGCTGGGCTGGCCGCGCCCCGGGGAGCACACGGGCCCGTCCGCAGCCCGCGGGCTGACGCGCTGTCCTGTCCCACAGGCGCCTTCCTGGTCCCCTACCTGCTCTTCATGGCCATTGCTGGGGGTGCCGCTCTTCTACATGGAGCTGGCCCTGGGGCAGTTCACCAGGGAAGGGGCCGCGGGCGTCTGGAAGATCTGCCCCCTGCTGAAAGGTAACGGCGGGACGCCCCCACACCCCGCCGTGGCCCGGCCCAAGCCGCGTGCGTTCGCTCCCGCTTTGCTCCCCGTCTCTGCCCCCGGACGTACCGTCTCAACTCTGGTCCTCCTTTCAACCTGCGATGACGGGATTCAGGAGCGTGTGTCCCCGCCGTGAGGCCTGCCGTCCGAGAGCCGTGTTGTCGGCGTTTACGCGCTAGATAGGAAAAAACACCGTCTGTCTGTCGGTCTGCCCTCTGCCCGTCACGGTCCGTCCATCCACCCGTCGTCTCTCTGCGTCGGTTGGCCACGGCCGTGTACAACCCCCCACGCGCTGGGCGGCCTGAGGAGTAGACGTTTGTTGCCTGACGTTTCCGGAGGCTAGAAACCCGAGATCAAGGTGTGCTGGTAGAAGGCATTCCTCCTGAGGCTGTGAGGGACAGTCTGCTCCAGACCTCCCCCACACGCGTCTCTATAACTCTAAGGACGTCGGTCACACGGGACTGGGGCCCACCCTCACAGCCTCAACTTCCCTTGATTACCTCTGTGAAGACCCTGCCTCCAAATAAGGTCACACCGTGGCGTACCGGGGCCTAGAAATTCAGCAAGCGAATTTTGGAGGGGACGCAATTCAACTCATCACGTGATCTGTCAACTGTGTCCGTCTGTCTAACTGTCAACCACCTATCACCTACCGTCCAGTATCTATCCACCTGTCATCCGTTATGTATCAACCGCCTGTCATCTGCCTGTCATCCTTCTTCCATCCCCTGTCCCCCATCCCCCTGTCCCCCATCCCCCTGTCCCCCTGTCCCCCCATCCCCTGTCCCTCTGTCACCCATCCCCCATCCCCCATCCCCTGTCTCCCATCCCCCCGTCCCCCCATCCACCCATCTCCCTTCCCCCATCCCTCTGTCCCGTGTCCCCCATCCTCCCATCCCCTGTCCCCCTCTCCCCCATCCCCCATCCCTCCATCACCCGTCCCCCCACTTGTGCATCCCCCATCCCTGTCCCACATCCCCTATCCCCCATCCCCTGGTTCCCTGACCCCCCATCCGCCCATACCCCATCCCCCCGTCCCCCCTCCCCTGTCCCCCATCCCCCATCCCCTGTACCCCCATCCCCTTCCCCCCCATCCCCTGTCCCCCATCCCCTGTCCCCCCCATCCCCAATCTCCCGCCCCCCCCATCCCCTGTCCCCCATCCCCCATCCCCTGTCCCCCCATCCCCTGCCCCCCGTCCCCCATCCCCCCAGTCCCCTGTGCCCCCGTCCCCTGCCCCCCATCCCCCCATCCGCCCATCCCCTGTCCCCCCAGTCCCCTGTCCCCCATCCTGCCATCCCCCATCTCCCGCCCCCCCACCCCCCTGTCCCCCATCCCCCATCCCCCATCTCCCACCCCCCCCCCCACCCCCTGTCCCCCATCTATCTCCATCTATTTCACTTTCTATTCTCTAGCGGGCCACCTGTGTGTATCTAGGGATCTAGTTTTGTGCTGGGCCCTCCCTGCAGTCTCCTGCTGAGATGCCAGGGCGCCACGAGGCAGGGGCGCCTGGTACTGAGCCGAGGTAGGGTGCCTGGCAGCCAGGTCCTCCGCAGTCGCCTCCCTCCACCTTTGTGAGAAGCCCAGGGAAGGGCCCTCTGTGTTGTCCCCATCCCGGAGACTCGGGCACCAAGGATGATGTCCCCTGGCCGGGGGCAGCGTGGGATTGAGTCCCGGCCGTCTCCCCCTGAGCGCGGCCTCCAGGCCACACGGCGCCTGCGGAGCCCGTGGCTCGGGGAGGATTCGTGGGGAGATGCGGGCGCGCTGCCGGGTTTCATCACGAGAACGGCTGCTGAGAGATCAGTCCAAGGACTTCCCGAGAAATCCTTGAAAAGTCGGTGTGTTTGCGGGAGGACGGAAGCCCCCCTGGTCTCCGGGACGCGCGAGGATGGGCCGGTGGGTCGTGGTCAGTGATGGCAGCTGCCGGGGCCCGAGGAGCGAGGACGGCGCGCGGCCGTGTGGCCGGGGCTCCGGGGGCACCGCCCCGCCCGGCAGCGGAAGCACGGGGACTGGCCCGGCCCGATGTCCCCTCTGGCGCTGTGCGGGTTTCCTTCTCAATGGCCCGCTTGCCGAGCTTGGGGATGGTAGCAGCTTGTCCCTCCGCTACGTGACCGGTGGGTCCCCCAGACAGAACTCAGGAGAGGCCTGCCACTCCCCCCCACCCCACAACCTCAGAACGAGGCCCGCGGCTGTGGCTTCTGGTGCCGGGCCTGGGCGTCCCCTCTGCGGGGCCACACCAGAGGCCGGACGCTGGTCTCTTCCTCCGTGAAGCCCCGATGGAGGGATGTGGCGGGGGAAGCAGCTGGCGCCGGCGCCGAGAGCAGACGCCGCGGCGTCTCCGAGCGGGCGCGGCGTGGACGCGGCCGGAGCGGCCCATCTCCCCGGCCCACGCACCGCCAGCGCCGTGGTCAGTGCTGTCCGTGCGTCCTCGGGTGACCCCCGGGGGGCAGTGCGGGGCGGGGGTGGCCTCCCGCTGCCGGCTGCCTTGTTGGCTTTGCGGGCAGCGGCCCTGTGCGTCTGCAGCGTGTCTGCTTCTCACGTGCCCCAAGCCGGGGCCCCCCGCTCCCGCCCGGACCCCCGAGCACCCACCGCCCTGCATCTGTATGTCCTGCCAGGGGAAGGAAGCTCTCCAGAGAAGCTGCCAACATAGATAGGTTTTTATATTGCAGTTTATAAAGCGTCAGTAGTGACTGATTCCCGAAGATCTCAAAGGACGACTTAATCCTTCTTTTTTAAAATTTTTGATGTTTATTTATTTTTGAGAGAGAGGGAGAGAGAGTGCGAGCAGGGGAGGGTCAGAGAGAGGGGGAGGCACAGAGTCCGAAGCAGGCTCCAGGCCCGAGCTGCCAGCACAGAGCCCGACGCGGGGCTCGAACCCACAGACGGGGAGATCATGACCTGAGCCAAAGTCGGGCACTTGCAGACTGAGCCCCCCAGGCGCCCGTTAGGACGACTTAATCCAACGGAGGGGTTAATAGGAAAACGTGAGCCCGGTAGCAGGAGCTCCAGCACCCTCAGGGAGAAGGGGAGCCCAGATGTGGGGCGTCTCACCTCCCTCCGGCCCGGAGCACCCCCGGGCAGACACCGCTTCCTTCAGATTTCCCTCTGCCCCACAGCCCCACGTCCACACTGCGTGCAGCCCAAGACACCTTCTGTCCAGTTCTGGACACCCATCCGTGCGGAGGGCCGTGCTGGGGCTGCGTGGCCCCTGTGGGTGGACTCTCTCTCTCCCCCTGTCTCTCTGTCTCTCATCTCTCTCCGTCTGCCCCGTCTCCCTTCCTGTCTCTCTTTTTGTCTCCCTGTCTCTCTCTGGGGTGGGGGGTGGGCTCCACCGGGATGCCCCCGCTTAGGTGGCCCAGTTACCTGCCAGACACAGACCTGCCTCCCGGTGCTTTGGAGACACGGCACCCTGTTTTGCCGAGTGTGAGACAGTTGTGATATTTTCGGTGTGATTCATCAAACTCTTCTTTTTAAAAAGAATTTAAAGTAGCTTAAAACGAGATAAAATACACACAGTTAACTGTAAAGGCTAAAGTTTATAAAGTGAACATAAAGAAGTACTGAGGAAAACAGAAGCTTCAGAAACCAGACATTAAGACCCGTGGCTGGAATTCACGGTTAGTCCCGGGGTCCCAGGAGCAGGAACTGAGCAGGAGCCAGGGCTGGGCGTGGCGGGCGGGGAGCAGGGGTGGGAGCAGGGGCTAGGGGGGAACAGGGGCGGGAGGGAGCAGGGGCTAGGGGGGAGCAGGGGCTGGGGGGGAGCAGGGGCAAGGGGGGAGCAGGGGCGGGAGGGAGAAGGGGCTGGGGGGAAGAAGGGGTTGGGGGAGCAGGGGCTGGGGGGGGAGCAGGGGCGGGAGGGAGAAGGGGCTGGGGGAAGAAGGGGTTGGGGGGAGCAGGGGCTGGGGGGGGAGCAGGGGCGGGAGGGAGCAGGGGCTGGGGGGGAGGAGGGGCTGGGGGAAGGAGGGAGGTGGCGGAAGTGGGCGGGTTTCCCATGTTTTCCTGGGAACTCAGGACAGGGCCCGCTGGGGGACGCTGTCCTACGCCATCCGCGACAGAAGAGTTCTGTCAGGTGCAGCTTTATTTGAGGCTCCTGCAAGGAGGAACATCGCTGCAGCCGCCGGGAGGGGGCCCAAAGTGACACGAACGGGAGCGTGGTGATGGTGGCCCAGCCCGTGGGCTCGTGAGGCTGTGTCCACCTGGGACAGACTTGGAGTGACCCCACAAATAGCCCACCTTCACAGCCACCTTCCTGGGGACTGGGCCCTCTGCCCAGGCACGTGGGCACCTGGAGGGCCGCCCAGGGGAGGCGACCCTCGTATGTGGGAGGGCCTCTGGTGCCCGGCTGCCACGGGGCAGGCCCTCTTGCTCTGGGAGCCACATCGGCCCACGGCGACCTTGTCACGCTGGCAGGAAGGTGGAGAAACCTAGCTTGGAAGGGGGCTGTGCGCGGGGCACGGGTGCAGGAAGGGCCGCGGCCAAGATAACTCTTCCTTCGCAAGGTGGATCTGGATCTGCTTCGGGTTGGTTCAGAGGCTCCCTTGACTTCCCCAAGGGTCAGGCTGCACACTTTTAACCTCAGAATGGTTTCAAGTCAGGCATCCACAGTCGGCCCCCTGCCAGGGAGAACCTTCTGTGATGCTCTTCTAAACAGCACGGCTTCCCAGCACCGTGGCTTCCCCACAGCACGGCTGCCCGGGCAGATTCGCTGTAAACCGTGGCCCGGCCTCTCTCCTGGGAACCCAGGGAGCAGAATTGCAATATAGCTTGGTTTAGTGCTGACCAAGTCCACGTTGGAGAAGACCTTGCACAGAAGATTGTGTTGTGGTCACCACTGCTGCTGCACCCGTATTCCGAGAGGGTTTGCACAACAGGGCCCGTTTGACTTTAGGGCCCTCCCGATACGGGATCTGTTTAATGTACGTGCACCAATGAACTTTACTGCCTCTTTCTGCTTCCGGGGTAGGAAGGCGACTTCGGTGCAGTGCCCTGAGCATTGAATTACTTCTGCTCAGGGTTCCGTTCATAAAAGACAACCCAAGCCTCTTCCTATAAACACCACCTCGAAGGCATGCTCCCCGCCCTCCTGCCCCCTCCCGGCCACGAGCAGGCAGGACGGGGACGTAGCAGCCAAACAGACTTTAGTAAAGCAAGCCGGAGCTCTCGTCCACACGAGTGCTGCCTGCGAAGCCGAGACGCAGAGCTGGAAGGAAAATAGCCGTGCGTGGGGCCTACCGCAGGGAGCCGCCGTAGCAGGACCGGGGCGGCCTTGCCTGGCATTGAGCAAGGGCACCTTGGCCAGTGGGCGGAGGCCAGACCCGTCTGCCGTGAGTCAGGACAGCACAGCCCCAAAGACCGCTTGTCACTCTGCCCTCGTTCACGAGGGGCCAGGAGCCCCTCGATGACAGATCCCAGATGCCAGGTTTCGTGACACTGGAAAGGTCACTTGAAAAGGCCATCAGTGGCCTCAGGAGACTCTGGATGCTCATGCATGGCCCCGGGTGACTCCAGGTGGCTCTGGGTACCTATGAATAAACCCCGATGACTCTTTGCCCTGGGTCGTCTTGAGGGGGTGTGAGCAGCCATGGGTGGCCATAAATGTCTCTGAGTGGCTCTTGGTAGCTGTGTGTGGATGTGGAGGACCCTGGTTATCTAATGGCCATTGGTGGCCCTGGATGGCTCTGGAAGATACCGGGTATTCTTGGGTGACCTGTATGGTTTGGGGTGGTCTCTGCTGGGTCTTGGTGGTGCTCTGCATTCCTGGGTGTCCCGGATGGTCCTACATTGTGATGGGTGGCACTAGATGATTCTGATGGCTGTGTGTGGCCTGGGGGCCCTGCATGACCATGTTGATGCTGAGCGGCCGCAAGTGGTAGTGGATGGCCACAGATGGCCCTTAGTCACACTGTCTGCGGGTACCTGGTTCTGCCAGGGTGGCCCTGGTGACCCTGCATGTCTCTGGGTGCACAGAGATGGCCATGGCTGTTTCGGGGGGTTGGGCACCGTCCTGAGCGCTCACTGGTTGTCTCTGGTACTTAGAAAAATTGCCGGGCGTCCAAGGTCCAAGGAGCCGGCCTGGGGAGGGGAGGGCCTGCTGACGCCGGGTGCCCCCGCCCAGGCGCGTGCTGACATCATGTGTTCCCTGCCCAGGCGCGTGCTGACGCCGCGTGCTCCCCACCCTGACGCCGTGTGACCCCACCCAGGAGCGTGCTGACGTCATGTGTTCCCTACCCAAGGCGTGTGCTGACGCCGTGTGCCCCGCCCAGGCGCGTGCTGACGTCATGTGTTCCCTGCCCAGGCGCGTGCTGACGCCGCGTGCTCCCCACCCTGACGCCGTGTGACCCCACCCAGGAGCGTGCTGACGTCATGTGTTCCCTACCCAAGGCGTGTGCTGACGCCGTGTGCCCCGCCCAGGCGCGTGCTGACGTCATGTGTTCCCTGCCCAGGCGTGTGCTGACGCCATGTGCTCCCCGCCCTGACGCCGTGTGCCCCCCCCGCCCGCCCTGACGCCGTGTGCTCCCCGCCCAGGCGCGTGCTGACGTCATGTGTTCCCCGCCCAGGCGCGTGTTGACGTCGCGTGCTCCCAGCCCTGACGCCGTGTGCTTCCCGCCCCCGGCGCGCGCTGACGGCGTGTGCTCCCAGCCCCCGGTGCGCGCTGACGGTGTGTGCTCCCTGCCCTAGGCGTGGGCTTCACGGTCATCCTCATCTCCCTGTACGTGGGCTTTTTCTACAACGTCATCATCGCCTGGGCGCTGCACTACTTCTTCTCCTCCTTCGCCGCGGAGCTGCCGTGGGTCCACTGCAACAACACGTGGAACAGCCCCGACTGCGTGGACGCGCGCTCCGCCGGCCCCGGCTCGGGCCCCGGCCCCAACCGCACCCTCCACACCACGCCCGCCACCGAGTACTTCGAGTAAGTGGGGGTCCGGGGACACGGCCCTTCCGTGGCTGCCTTGGGCAGGGCGGGATGCGGGAGCCCCGGGGGGGTCGGGCGCCCCGGCCGCGCTGCTGCCCGCGAGGTGTGCCGAGGGCCCTTGCCCTGTGCTGCGCCCCCGTCCCGTGCCCGTGGGCTCTCGGGGGGCGCCGTGCCGAATCCCACCTCTGGTGGCCCAGCGACGCTCTCGCGGGGTGAGTCCTCGGCAGCCTTGGTGTGGGTGCGGGAGGCTGGCGGAGGCGGCGCACGGAAGGCAGGGGGGCGGGGGCACCGGGCTCTGCCTCGTCCGCTCCCCCCGCCACCCCTGCACGCTGTGCGGGACTCGTCTCCAGCCTTGTTCAACACGTTGACTGTTGCTTTTTCCGAGATGTTCTGTTCCCGGTACAAACGCAACATTAGTTCTGGTCCGAGTCTGCCCTCGGTCCCCACGTCCAGTGGCGCTCCCCGGTGCCCCCCCTTCCAGCCCCTGCCCTCCGCGCCACTTGGCATCCACCACCTGCGGACACGTCGCTCTGGCCGAATCTGTTCTTCTCGGGGTCCTTTCTGCCACGGCTCCTGCCCGCCTCGCTCTCATCCCACGTGGCCCGACCCAGCCTGGAAGGGCCGTCAGTGGCCCGATGGGTACATCGCTTCTCCTCAGAATGCACACACTTGCCGAGGACCCGCTGTGTCCCAAGGCCGCCCTGCCGGGGCGATGCCGACCTGGCCTTGGCGGACTGGTGTGCCAGAGATGCGTTGGTAAACGTGGGCGGGCCGGGTGGCGTGTGGAGCTCTAGCGCTGGCGGCTCCGGGAGCCCCTCCCGGGTCCCCGCGTAGCTCAGGCTGCCCCAGCGTCCCCACAGGCAGCTTCTTCCGGAGATGAGCACAGGGCATCCCGGGGGCTTCCCGCTGACGCCAAAATTTCACAGCCAGTGGGACGTTTCTTCTGGGGACTGAGTCTCGGCTGCCCGCTTCCATGTATTCTGTTAACGTTTCTATGTGGAAATGAGTCTGCTCACAACTTAGCAAAAGGAACTTCGACCGACGAAAATAAAACAACTCTGGTTTCACCAGCAAATAGGCACGTTTGCAAAACACGCGTGGAGTTGAAAACCGTGAGCTGAGAAACACAGTGTCTGGGTGCCTAGGCGTCAGCCCCGTCCTTCCGAGAAGACCCAGGGACTGGGCAGGTGGACAGACACCCCCCCCCCCCCCCCCCAGGATCTCCATTTCTGTCCCAGAACGGTTCGAGGAGGCCTTTCCTGGGAGAAAGGGGCCCCGTCCCGGGCACAGGGGAGAGAAACAGCGCCTCCGGGCAGCCGGGAGACCCGACCCGCGGACGTCCGAGACACCGCCAGCAGGGAGGTGGGTGTCCTGGATTTGAGCTGCGTTTCGGACACTGAGACTCCGAATGCTTTGTTCTGGGATTCTGAGCCCCGAGCGGGGACCGAATCTCTGTCGTGGAAAGTGGCCTCGAGGGGCGGGGACAGGTCAGGTGGGTTGGGACGGTCTGGGGCGATGCCGGGAGGATGTTCTCCCCGGACCGTGGCCAGGAAGAGCAGTCAGGGTGGGTGACCGCCGTGTGCCATGGGACTTGCTTGTGTTTTTAGGACGCCGTCGGTGGCGGTTGGCGACTGGAGGGGAGTGAACGGGGGGTTGAGGGGAGCGGGGGGGCCGTGAGCCCCGCCGGCTCTCCGGGGTGGCCGGCTGGTTTCAGAGGTCTGTCTGTCCCTCTTGACTTGCCCCAGAGACGCCGGCCAGGCGCGTCTGTGAGAAAGGAGAGCGGGGGAAGTTTATCTGATGTGTGGGTGGGACTCACAGTGCGACGAGGAAGCGAGAATTGCCCAGAAAAGGAGGAGTCGAGTTTGCCGTCGCTTGCCGCTGCTCGCTAACTGCTCCGTTTCCCAAACGTGACGCTGACGGGCCGGGCCCCGGCTGCGTGTGCCCTCCCCCTGTGGCCCAGGCTCAGCTTGGCTGGGATCAGAGGTAAGGGGTCCGCAGGGGACCCCCTGCACCAGAAAGGGGAGATGAGGACCCAGTGGCGCGCGAGCACCTGGGGCCCCGCGGTCAGGCCCACCACGCTGAGGGACGCTCAGCCCGCTCGGTGCTGGCTTGGGTCTAACCCGTCGCTACACCAACAAATTGGGGACTAAGGTTGCGTGCTGAGGCGTCTCTCGCTATTTCGAGATGGCTACCCGTGCAAGTTTGAAGTTTGGAGAGCTCACGGAGGCTGGAAGGTGCCAGGTGACGCCATTGGGGGCCACCTGTCTTTTGTTTGGAGGCGTGGACGGACTCACGGGGGAAAGGACTCCGCCAAGCACGTGGCTCCTCCTGAGACCCCAGAGTGAAAACTGATGGTGCTGTTACTCTCGTCACATCTTCCCCAAGAAAGCGGAGCCCCAGAACCGCTGTCCTCAGCAGCCCCTGCGCCAGCCGAGGGTCCCGGTTTCAGTCCCTGGTGGGCGTGCCCGAGGAGACCCTGCAGGCTCGGAGCAGAAGCCAGAGGCTCGTGGCTGTGGCTCCCAGGGCTGAGAAACCGTGCAGGGGACTCGCTGGACGGCCATGAGGGCCGAGCCAGGACTGCGCCTGTGGGCTTGGAGGCCCCCAGACAGGCTTGTGTAACTCCAACCACTTTAAACGTCCCCGAGTCCCACAGACGCTTCTCAACACCACCTTCACCTACTAGAGAGCTGTACGTTTAAAGCTACTTACACGTTTGCCTCTAGGAGACGGCTTTAGCTGCTCCCCCAAAGCTCCTTGTGCTGTTTTCACTTCCATTTGGTTCCAAGTATTCCCTGATCTGCCTGGTAATTTCTTCTTTGACTCATGGGAGATTTTGGAGGCGTTCCCGTTTAGTGTCGAAAATTTTGGAGGTTTTCTAGATACGCTTCTGTTCTTGATTTCTGATTTAATTCTGATTCAGTGACATAATATACGTATAAAGCCTCATTGTTCCAAACTCTACTGAGACCTTTCGCGCCTAGCGTGTGGTTTACGCTGGTGGGTATTGTGGGTGCACTGGCACAGGACGTGAGTCCTGCTGTCGCTGGGAAGGGACTTGCACCCCCGGGTCGTGTGAGCTCCTGTGCCACCCGCCGGGTCTTCTGCGTCCTCACTGTCTGCCGTGCTACCGGCTGTGGGACGTGCTGTGGGAATGTGGGCTGTGCATGTGCCTCCTTGTCTTGATTCCATCGGCTTCAGCTTGACTTGTGCTTCTGGGACTCTGTGGCGAAGAGTGTGTGTGTGTGTGTGTGTGTGTGTGTGTGTGTGTGTGTGTGTGTCAAGTCTTTGAGCGGACCCATTTCCATATAAAACGTCCCCCTTGGTCACGTTCCTCGTCCTGGAGCAGCTTTGTCCAGCAGCAGCGTTCCTCCCCGGCCCCCGATGGGCCGTGTCTGCACTGGCACCTTTTCCATCCTGTGTTTTTAACCCACGTACGTCATAGCGAGCGCGCGTTTCCTGCAGGCGGCGTTGAGATGGTTCTTGCTGTTTCTGCAGAACAACCACCTCTGCCTCGTCATAGGGCTTTCCGTTCAATAATCACCCACGAGGTCGGGTTTAAGTCTTTCGTCTCCATGTTTTTCCTGTGTGTCCCATCTCTTTGTGTTCTGTTTCCTCTACTTGTCCCTCCTTTTGAATTCATGAACACTTAGGCTTCCGTTTGAGTTACACCGTTGGCTAATCAGCTGTAGCGGCTCTTTGTTTTAATTTCTGTGGCTGTTTACCGGGTTTATGACCCACATCTGTAACTCGTCACGGTCTACGTTCAGATGGCGTCGTGCCACCCCACGTGGAAACTAGGAGCCTCACAACAACGTGCTCCCCTTCTCACTCCTGCCCTTTATTGTCACAGATTTTGTTTCCACAATCTGTTATAAACTCCACAACATGTCGCTACTATTTTTGCTTTAAACGGTCCGTTGTATTTCGGGTACGTCTAAGTGGAAAAATACCTTTCACGTTTACGAGCACATCCGCTGTTTCTGGTGCTCTCCCTGCCCTATGCAGATGCAGATTTCCATTTGGGCATCATTTCCTCCTTTCTGAAGGGTTTCCTTTAACACGTCCTACAGCATAGACTTGCTGGCAACGAATTCTCTCTGCTTTAGTTTTTCTGAAACATGTTGCCTTCTTCTGGGGGGAGTTCCGTAAATTGTGGTGAACTATACATAACAAAATACATCTCTTTAACCGTTCTAAGCGTGCGGTTTTAACATTACACAGTCACAGCACCGTGCAGCTGTCACCACCACCCATCTCCAGGACTTTCTCGTTCTCCCAAACTGAAGCTCTGTCCCCGTGAAACACTAACTCCCTCCCCACCCCCACCCCAGCCCCTGGCGCCCACTATCTTGTGCTCTGTCTCTATGAATTCGATGACCGTAGGGACCTCATGTAGGAAGAATCGTTCAGCGTTTGTCCTCGTGTCTGGCTTATTTCACTCAGCGTGATGTCCCCAAGGGCCATCCCTGCTGTAGCAGCTATCCATTTCCTTCCTTTTAAGGCTGATCACTATTCCACTGTATGGATGAACCATATTTTTCTTGTTCATTTGTCGATGGACACTTGGGTTGTTTTTCTGTCTTGGCACAATGAACACAGGGGTGCAAGTATATTTTCGAGTTAGTGTTTTCGTCTTCTTCGGATAAAGGTGACTTTTCATTTTGTTGGTGGTTTCCCTATGCTGTGCAGAAACTTCCTAGTCTGATGTAGCCTCACTTTGCCCATCTTTAAATTGAATTGTTTGGGGTCATTTTGTTACCGAGATACAAATCTTTCCATATTCTGGTTGTTACTCGCTTACCTATTTTCTCATTCTGTGAGTTACCTTTTTCTCTGTCAGTAGTGTCCTTTGATGCACAAAATTTTTGTTTTGATGAAGTCGGTTTATCTATGTTGTCGTTGTCGCTTGTGATTTTGATGTCATATCAGAAAACCCATTGCCAAACCCAAGGTCACAAAGACTTGCCCTTTTCTTCCAAGAACGTTATCATTTTACCTCTTCCATCCAGTCCTTTTCCCGTCTCGACTTAAGTTTTGTGTTGTGGTTGTAGGCCATGTGTTCCGCCTGTGTGTCTGCTAATTTTCTTCTTCCACGTCGGACGTAGTAAGTTTGACTTTTGCATTAGGTTTTGTCGTCTTCCTTTAAGGACTGTTAGTTGCGTTCTGGCGGGAAGTTAATTTGCTCGCGGGAGAGCTTTATCGTCTTGACGCCGGTCCGTAAGCTGTCTCTCGGTGGTTCTGGGCACTGCCGTGTGGCGCTTCGGGGCCTCC
The DNA here is from genome assembly GCF_024362965.1 of Panthera pardus. Classification (NCBI taxonomy): domain Eukaryota; kingdom Metazoa; phylum Chordata; class Mammalia; order Carnivora; family Felidae; genus Panthera; species Panthera pardus. The sequence continues at coordinate 893,047 of NW_026526765.1, read as the reverse complement.
CCTGAGCTCCCCGTGTGACCCACAGGTGCCCCGCCCTGGCCTGTGGGAGCCCCTGGGTCCTGCACCGTGAATTGGTGGACACGGGGACACGTCCTTCCCAGACCTCCGGCCGCCCGAGCTTTATCGACACTGCCGTCACTTGCGGTCCTTGGGACACACCTGCTCCAGCCTCGGGGACGCCCTGCCAGACAGGAAGCTGGGGCGTTACTGGGCTCACCTCATCCCTTGCCTTCTCCTGGGGGGGGGGCAGCCCTGCATCATCTCCGGTGTCGTCTGCAAACACACGTTTGGTGTCCTTCGTCCATCTTCCGATTGTCTGCCACGTCGCAGACTGGTACACGTGTGTGAGGCCTTGCAGGGAGGCCGAGGTGTGACTGGGCCTTCGGCCACGCGGTCTCCCTCGGTGCTGTCGTCCCAAAGAGACTTCTGTTGGTGAGGAGAGGGCCCGGGTGAAGTGGTCTGGCTGGGGGGCCAGGACGCGGGGGCGTCAGGCAGGGCCAGGGCTGCGGGGAAGGGAGAGGAGAAGGAAGTCGTTGGAAATCGTGCTGCCAGAGGAGGCCCCGGGGAGGACAGACTCAGGGGAGGGCAGCCCCCGGGGAGGATGGACTCAGGGCAGGACGGGCAGGGCACAGCTGCCCGAGCGTTGTTGGCCCCAGGGATCTCCACTCCTGGACCTCACACAGAAGACAGCATGTGTGTGTGTCGGGTCGGGGGCTCCTGTCACGTGAGGGGTGGCCTGCACTCCATAGAGGAGAGAGGTTGATGTGACACTTTGGTGGTGCTGAGGGAGCTGGGAGTGTCGAGTTGGGCTCTGTTCGTGCCCGTCACCCCCTCCCCCCGCCACGAAACTGTGATTCCGGAGTCTGAAAGCCCGGATTCCTCCACCATGGCTCCGGGACGCCTATAGCTGGTGGGAAGCTCTGGGGTCCGCAGATTTCTACCGTGGGCATCGGGATTCTTCTCTTAGGACCTCAGCAAACCTGGGCAGTGATGGCTCCTTTCATAACGGGGCCCCTGCGCTTCCTGGAGCAGCGGCACAGCCTGCCGTCAGGGTCAACCCGAAATCCCGGCCGCCGAGGCCAGGCAGCGGGTGCACGGCGAATGTGATGGTGCCGCTGCCTTCCCCGCGGGCGGTCACGGGGACCTAAGGGACTACGGTGCAGGGAGGCGCCCAGGACCCCACAGGTGGCCACGGGAACTAAGGGTTCTGTGTATCTAAGGAGAAAGCCTGTAAAGAGGCGCCCAGGGGGGCGTCTGGGTGGCTCAGTCGGTTGAGCGTCCGACTTCTGCTCAGGTCACGATCTCGCGGTTTGTGAGTTCGAGCCCCGCGTCGGGCTCTGCGCTGACGTCTCAGAGCCTGGAGCTGCTTCGGATTCTGTGCCTCCCTCTCTCTCTGCTCCTAACCCACTCGCATTCTGTCTCTGTCTCTCTCAAGAATAAATAAACATTAAAAAAGAAAAACATCTTAAGAGGTGCCCAGGACCCTCGCACACGGGCACGGGATCTAAGGGGATGCCGCGCAGAGAGGCACCCGGGACCCCCGCGGATGTTCGCAGGGATCTAAGGAGAGACCGGCCCCCAGGGAGTGCTCCGTGGGCCACGAGTCCCGCTGCCTTTCTTCGTGGCCTCGTGTTCTGCCCTTAGGATGGGTTCCCTCCACGAGACGGGTTCCTGGGCAAGCCTGGAGCAGAGTCGTCCTGAGTCCGTTGCCCGCGGAACCCTGCTCGAGGCAGCTGGAGCGTGAGAGCGGGCGCTGCCAGCCGTTCCGCCGTCCCCTGAGAGAGCGGCGAAGGCGTGTGTGTGACCCGAGCTCAGTCTCGTTTCTGCCGAGGGCGCCCTGGACCACCGCGCAGGGCACCACATCACCGAGCACCTTCCCTCTGGTTTCTGCAGCTCCGCAAAGCGGGGGCGCTGAGCGCGAGAGGTCGGGGCTGGGCTTCTGCGGGCTCCCGGCAAGATACAGCCCTGGAGGGCCCGGGCCCCGCGCCCCAGCCGCGCTGGTGGGCCTGACCCTTCTGAGTGGGGTCTCCGGTCCCATTGGGCCAGGGGATTTCCGCCAGGCCTCTTGGGGGCGGGGAGTTCTCTGGGCAAGCTCAGCTTTCCGGTTCCGGTTCCGGGTAGGGAGGCAGCACCCCCGAAGCACCCGCCTGTCCCACCCTCTCCAGGCGAGGCGTGCTGCACCTTCACGAGAGCCGTGGCATCGACGACTTGGGCCCCCCTCGGTGGCAGCTCACATCCTGCCTGGTGCTGGTCATCATCCTCCTCTACTTTAGCTTGTGGAAGGGAGTGAAGACTTCTGGGAAGGTGAGGCCTTGCCCACTAGGGAGAGGACACACGGCCATGCTCGGGGAGTGAACTTGGGGGCCGCGGTTGGGGTGGGGAGTGGAGAGGTGGGCCGTGGTACGTCGGGGAGGGCACAGGTGGCTGTGGTAGGTTGACAGGTGGACAGGCGGCCGTGGGTAAGGAATGGCGTCAAGAGAAAGGCACTCACGGCAGGGTGTTTCCAGCGTGAACGCAAGCACACATAAATTGGTTTTTGCCGATGAAAATATTTTGGTGGTTATCTGGGCACCCAAAGCAATTTTGACCAAAACATGCATCGCTTGCTGTATGCATGGAGTAGGATACCAACCCCCGGGAGCCTCTCGGTGAAGACGGGTTCCTTTCCTCCCTCCGTCTCCCAGCCCAGAGTCGGTCGGCTACACGCCGACTACGCGTGCGTTTGCACACCCAGTGCAAATTCACTCTCACTCATCAGAGACTCAGCCACTCCCGCCCACTGCTGCAGACCAAACGCAGAAGAGGAATGTCCCTTCTCTGCCAAATGGTCTGTTCCATTTTAATCCCTGGGAAAGTTACAGGGTAGAGGGCGTTAACGGTGCGCTGCAGGGAGACTTTGCTGAGCTGGCATCCTGTGACTGTTTGGGACGATGGGTTTCCCATCCGGAGGCCACCAACCATGGAGACGCCGTGCCCGCCCTGCCGGGGGGTGGCCGGTGACGCCTGGTGGCACTCTGCTCTCCCAGGTTGTGTGGATCACGGCCACCATGCCGTACGCCGTCCTCTTTGCCCTGCTTCTTCGAGGACTCACTCTCCCTGGGGCCGTCGACGGCATCCGAGCGTACCTGAGCGTAGACTTCCACCGACTCTGCGAGTCTTCTGTGAGTACGGCCTCGCTCGTGGCCCCGCTGTGCGCACGTGCTAGCAGGCTCCGTGCCGCGGGGCTCCCCCCGCGTTTTGGGGCAGGGACCCCGAAGGCGGCAGCGGGGCCGGAGCCTCTTACTTGCCCTGCTGTGTCCGCCGGCCCCGGGCCCCGCCCGCCGAGTGCACCGTCAGGCCAGAGGGGCCTGCGGGCGCGGCAGGGAGCTGAATGGACCCGATAAGAAAGTTGGGGGAGCAGGTCCCCTGCTCAGTCTCTGCAGGAACACAACAGAAGGCTGCTTCCACCCGGCACCTTCCGCGTGGCCCACCCCTCTCCCAGACAGAGGCCCTCGGCTTCCTCTGCCCAGCCTGTGCCAGCAAGTGTGGCCACGCACCTGGAACGCAGCCCGAGCTCTGGCTCCCTGCTCAGCACGGTGTGCACGGACCAAGGCCCCCTCCCGGGGAAGCCAGACCTTGTTGGTGACTCACGTATGGTGCCGTGGCACACGGGAGCCATCTAAGTCACGCCACGTCAGAAACTAGGTCTGCGGTGGGCCGTGCGTTTCTCCAGCACAGGACGCGTTCGTTCTGTGTGCAGATATTGGGGGACGGCCTCGTGAAGGGAGGAAGCCTGGCCAGGCCGTGGGACAGAGGTCTCCCAGGACGGGGAGAGAGAAGCCACAGCGGCATTTTAGGGAAACAAAACCCAGAAATGGGGGTGGCCATGGGCAGAGGCGGGCGGTGATGGAAAAGGCATTCAGGGCAGATCATTGAAAATTCGGGTGCACTAGATTTTAGCAGATGGTGGGGATCCCAGTGGCTGCCCGGGGAATGGCCTCACGGGGAAGGGCGGCCGGGATTTGGGGGGACGAGGCGGGGGACCGGGGGCCTTTTGGATGATTGTTGCCCGATGCCACTAGGAGGCGGTGAGAGTCAGGTGTGGCGCTTAGCCGCGAGGAGGGAAGGCGCAGCCCCCAGGTAGAAATGGGGGCAACAGGTAGGAGGGAAGGCAGGTGCAGCTCCTAGCCCCCAGAGAGCAGGGGAGTGGCGGGGCAAGGTTGTGCAGCTGCAGCAGCGGTGAGAGGCACCCACAGGCAAGGGCGGGGTGAGCAGCACACAGCGGTCCACGCGAAGACAGGCAGCGAAGCCGTGAGAACAGCAGGCGGGTGCTCCGTGAGAGCGAGGAAAGCGGGAGAGCATCCACATGGTGGAAGGCCGATGGGCAGACACGGTGTTCTTGCAGGAGGAGGAGGCTGTGGGTGTCAGAGGCCAGTGGCGGGAGGAGGAAGAATTCGAAGAAAATAACATGAGAACAACGTAAAGAGGCTAGTACTTCGAGCAGGAAAACCAGGCAGTGCACAGGAAGAAGCCAGACTGATGCTGCGGAAAGACGCTCATGTGTGAGGCAGAGAAGAGGAAATGGCAGACGTGAGAGGTTGCCGAAGATCAGGTAGATGACGGATAATAGAAGGAAGGTAGAATTAATAGATAAATGGATGGATAGACGCATCGATGGATAGGTAGATAGGTCTGTAGGTAGGTAGGTAGATGATGGATGGATGGATGGATGATGGATGGATAGATAGGTGGGTAGGTAGATAGATGATGGATGGATGAATAGATGAATTGATGGATGTTTATAGAAGTAGGTAGGTGGATAGATGCATATATAGATGATGGGTGGATGGATGGAGAAGTAGATAGATAGGTGGGTAAATAGATAGATGGATAGATAGTGATGGATAGATAGATGATGGATGGATTGGATAGATGGATGATGGATGGACAGGTAGGTAGATGGATGATGGATTGATGGATGGATGGATGGATGGAGAAGTAGATAGGTGGATAGATGAATAGATAGGTGATGGGTGGATGGATGGGCAGATGGATTGGATAGATGGATGATGGATGGATAGATAGGTAGGTAGGTGGATAGATGGATGAAGGATAGAGGGATGATGGATGGATGGATGGAGAAGTAGGTAGGTAGATGGATAGATGATGGTTGGATGGATAGGCGGATGGATTGGATAGATGGATGATGGATGGATAGATAGGTAGATAGATGGATAGATGAAGGGTGGATGGATGGATGGATAGATAGGTAGATGGATGATGGATGGATGGGTAGGTAGATAGGTAGGTGGATAGATAAATTATGGATGGATGGACAGATGGATTGGATAGATGGATGATGGATGGATAGGTAGGTAGATAGATGGATGATGGATGGATGGATGGAGAAGTAGATAGGTAGGTTGGTAGATAGATGGATAGATAGATGATGGATGGATGGATGGATGGATGGATGGATGGATTGGATAGATGGATGATAGGTAGGTAGACAGATGATGGTTGGATGAATAGATGGATTGATGGATGGATAGATAGATGATGGATTGATGGAGAGATAGATAATAGATGGATGATAGATGTTTGGATAGATAGATGATGGTAAAACAGGTGATAGATGGTGGGTAGTTGCTAGGATGAGTGGATGGGTAGACAGTTCGGTGACCAATTGACGGACACAGAGGACGGGTGATGGACAGATGATGACTATCTTGGACCAGTCAGTGTGACCCGTCCTCTCCAACCACTCTGTCAGCTCAGGGCCAGGAAGGGACGTACACCAGGACAGAGCAGGCCCACGGCCCCTGGACTCTGGTGAGCCCGAGGTCCCGAAGAGACAGGTCCCTGCGATCCCGGGTCCAGAGGGCAGAGCCACTCCTGTCCTGCTGTGGGGTCCCGGCTTCCCTTTGCAGCAGCTCCTCCAGGCCTCCGGTGGGTGCGGCAGAGATGGGGCCTCACTGGCTTGCCGATGGTGCTGGGGTGTCCTCCCAGGGCTCCTCAGGCCCAGGCGCTGCCGGTATTTCCAACCCTCGACTCTTGGTGGCCACACACAGACATCCAGTGACCCGGGCGTCCTTCCCTGGGGCGTGGCAGCGGAGCCGTGCCCCACAGGTGCACCCGGGGACGTGGTTGCCCAGGCTGGCCCCGATCAGGTCACTGGCTCCCTGGCAGGCCCCCCTCCCAGGCTCGGCCCCGACCCATCCCCCGGGGCTCGGTCCGAGGGGACCTGCTGGAAGCCCAGCCGGCACCCTCACTACTCTCGGGAACGTCTGGGGCGGGGCTTACGCACAGGCTCCTGGCAAGCAGACAGGGCAGAGAGAGCGTCTGCCCCGTCCCTTCCCGTGTCCCTGCCCCTGTCCTGACACAGAGGCGGCCCTGCATCCTGAGGTTCCGTTTCCGGACCCCCGTGCGGACAGGGGGCTCCTCCTCGGGGGTCAGCATCCTCGGGTGCATCCAGACCCTCGCTCCTCCATCGGCCGACCTTGGGGCCGCTCCACGGGGTGGGCCAGGTCCAGCGGGGGCGGAGGAGACCCGTCTGGGAGAGCTCCCCTTCCAGCGGGGGAGCAGAGGTCAGGAAGTGAAGGAAGGAAGGGAGGTTCCAGGTCAGCCCAGAGTGGCTGCCAGGTGGGTCCCAGGGTGGGTCCCAGGATGGGTCTCGGGCTGGGTCCGGAGCTGGGTCCCACGGGTGGCAAGGAGCAGAGGCCTGGACCAAAGTCCGGGAGGCACATCCTGGTTGGCGAGCCGCACGTGCAGAGGCGGGTGCACGCTGACCCCGGCCAGGGCTAAGCAGGAGGCAGGAGCCCCCGGTGACCTCAGCTCCTGCCTGCAGCCGCCTGGCCAGGCCAGCTGACCGGTGACCGGCACACGGGGGCACGGGAGATGGCCGAGCAGGCGTCCCTTGGCCCACTGCCCACTCAGCCACCCTCGGCCTCGTGCTGAGGCCCAGCCAGCTGCCTGTAGCACACCGATCGTCAGAGTGATCCCAGCACCCTGAGCGTGCCGCCCAGATGACAGGAGCCCTGCTGGTCCTGAGCGTGGGTGGACGGCCGGCCCCCGGCAGCCCTGGAGGCACTGCCTGAGGGTCCCGCCCACACGGGCCACCACGGCCCACAGGGTCTTGCAGACACGGGCCCCGGAATGAGCCAGCCCCTTCAGACGGCAGCTGTGGCCTCGACTCTGCGGGGTGGTTCCCCCAGGGAGGGGGCCAGCTGCTTTCCACCCCCAGCCAAGGCCATGCGGGGAGCGAGGCGGGGTGCCCACCTCCCCGAGAAGCTCCCGTGTCACCTGGACGCAGACGCTCCTGTTGGACTTGAGATACCGTATCGGTCCAGTCATCGGCCACACGCCTTGTACACGTGCGTGCAGCCCCGGTGTCATCCGTGCTGGGCCGAGCAAGCACACACCAGTGTCTGAGTTGCAGTCAGGCCTCCCGGGCCCGTCCACGTGGGTCGCTAAGTGTATACCGTGTGCCACGGGAGACACATAAAGCCGTGTCAGCGGGCACAGGTCCAATCGAGGCACCAACGTCCGTAGCATTAATAAATGAGTGACGGGGTCTGGCCGCGTGGGATGACCTCCTGACGTTCCGGGGGAAGCTGCAAACAAGGCCCTAAGACACGGCCCCTTTGCGTGCTGGGCTCTCGGGCCAGCGACACGGCAGGGTTATTCCCGGAGACGGCATTTGCCGCCGATCATGTGGTCGCTGTGATTTGCTGTTGGTAACGATGTCGTGTTTAAGTTCAGCCCTGTTTCCACGGCCCCCGGTGGCGGTCTTTCGCATGGTTGCCTGTGACAGCCACCTCTCCTGAGCCCCTCCTGTCCCCTCTCTCCTCCCCGGCCCCTCTGGCCCCTCTCTGTCCCCTCTGCCCTCCTGAGCGTGCCCTCTGCACCCCTGCCCCTCCCTCCCCACTGCCCTCCTGAGCGCCGCCCCCTGCACCCCTGCCCTCCCTCCCCTCTGCCCTCTGAGCGCGGCCCCCTGCACCCCTGCCCCTCCCTCCCCTCTGCCCTCCTGAGCGCGCCCCCCTGCACCCCTGTCCCTCTCTCCCCTCTGCCCTCCTGAGCGCGCCCTCTCTCCCCCTGTGCCCTGCGCAGGTCTGGATAGATGCCGCCACCCAGGTGTGCTTCTCGCTGGGCGTCGGCTTCGGGGTGCTGATCGCCTTCTCCAGCTACAATAAGTTCACCAACAACTGCTACAGGTGAGACCCGAGCGCCTGGCCCTGCCCCAGAGCCCTCCAGCTCCCAGCTTTGGAGAGAACGTGTCCCCACACGAAGGGAGGGAGTTTGCTGTTTGCAGAGCCTCTGAGCCAGGATGGCTTTTTAAGTGGGAACTAAAAGGCAGAAGTTACAGGCAAAATGTCGATTTTCCCTGTAAAGGAGGTACAGAGAACACACGAAGTGGCTCTTCACGCCCCCGGGAGGAAGCCCCTCCCACTCCCCCCTGAGGATCCCCCTCCTCCAGCCCCAGCTGCCCCTCCCCCCAGTGCCCAGGCTCAGGCCTCCCCCGAGACCCCCCCCCACGACGAAGCGCCCACGTGTCTTCCCACCGGTCCCGCACCGAGGGAGCGGAGGCCCCAGACCCGGTGCAGGGCGCCCGGGGAAGGCCCGGTGAGCTGCAGCCACATGCTGGACCCCAAATGGTTGCAGAAACCAAAGCAGGTTCATCTGGGACCTGCTTTCTTTGATCCTTATGGGGTCGTGTTTGTTTTCTTCGCGTCGTGGGGACAAAGACTGCAGTGAAAATACAGTGTGCACGGCCAAGTGGCCACACACGAGGGAGGACAGCCTCTGCCCAAGCCCACCTGGTCCTCACCCGGGTCCGGGCACCGTGCAGCCGCCCCTCCTCCACTCTGGCGCCCGATGGGCTGCCCCTGCCCTGCTGTCCTCCAGCCCTCTCAGTCCCCAGCCTTCAGTGCGGGGCCCCCGGGCCGGCGGTACGGGCACCCCCACACTGGGAACCAACAGAAGTACAGCATCTGGGCCCCACCAGACCCTCCCCCTCAGAACCTGCATTTTACCAAGATCCCCCCGAGGCATCTAGGAGCCCTGCCAGACATGGCTGGGGACACCCTGGGCTGTCCGTTCTGCACCCCCGGAGTCCCAGCATTGAAGGTGGGCACCGTCTCACCTTCGGTGCCGGGACACGGACGGTTGGTCACCCCGGGGCCCGGCCGGGGGCTGCAGCCTGGACACACCCGGAGCCTAGAGCTGCTCGGCCAAGGGTCCCGCCACCGCGAGCACCAGGCCGTCTGCGGTACAGCCCGTGGAGAGGCTGGCAGGGTCCCTCAGGGAAAGCGCCCCTCCAAAGCCACCTGCCCCAGACGCGGGTACGTTAAGAACAATGGCAGGAGATTGTCGCTGCGGCAGCACGTGGCGGGGGCTGTCTCGTCCCCCAGAGACGCGGTCATCACCACTTCGGTCAATTCCCTGACGAGCTTCTCCTCCGGCTTCGTGGTCTTCTCCTTCCTGGGGTACATGGCCCAGAAGCACAGCGTGCCCATCGGAGACGTGGCCAAGGACGGTGAGTCCCCCTGGGCAGGCCCGGGGCGCCCCCAGCTCTGCCTGCTCCACGGCCCTGGCCACCCCACCCGGTCCTCCCAGCGTTTACCTCGCGCAGTGGGAGGGAGAGCCGGGGCCTCAAGTGCAGCTCACGGGAGTGTCACGTGTTCCAGAGCAGAGAACCCACTGTACTCGGTGAAGCGACGCTCCCGCCGCCCTGCTCCCTCCCCGCTGCCCACGAGCTCCCGCCAGAGGCCTCAGAGCTGCAGCACCAGGCTGTACCGCCCAGTCCCTGGGGTGGGACCTGGCACACAGCTCCCCCCTGGACCTCGTTGGCACTTCGGCGGGGGGCCCTGCAGCTCGGGGTGGGGTCCCTGAGCTACTCCAAGCCACACAGACGGCAGGGCTGGAGAGAAGCCGGGTGGCTTGGGACAGATCTGGAAGGGATGCGCATAATGGCCGGAGAGATCCTGAAGTCTCAGACACACAGGGCAATGGAGACGCATGTTCCCAGCCCACGCCCCCAGCCGACCCGCAGACAGCAGGTGTGTGAGTGCAGAAGTGGCCACAGGGGGGTGACACGGGGAGCAGGAAGCGTGCCCGGAGGCCGGGCTCAGGTGTGGGGTGCAGACGGGGCCCTGGGCATTTGTGGGGGCTGCCCGGTCCTGGCACGCGGGTGCAAAGTCCCGGCATTGATTGGGTCGGTGCGGGACTCCAGGGGCTCCTGAGATCACGACAACCCCTCACCTGCCCAGGACTGCCTGGCGGGTCAGCGAGGAGGACTCTACCCCTGCGCCTCTGTCCTGACCCCTCGCTCCCTCTGGGAAGGCACCTCTCCTCCTGGGGGCTGCTCCTCAGGCTCGGGAAAGCCCTGAGTCTCACTGATTCATTTCCTCCTGGGTCTTTTCACTCGAGTCAGGGGCAGGGCAGCTGCTCAGGGAGGGGAGGAGGGGAGCAGAGGGCCGCCCCGCCTGTGCCCGCCGCTGGCAGCCATCACCCCGTCTGGTCCTTGCGGCGCTGAGGCCTCAGACTGCCTCCGTGAAAGTAAGAGGCGGAGGTCCGGCCTTCCGGGACTGGTAGGGAGGTCAGGGGCTGGGCGTGTGCTTCCTAAGTCCACACTCTTTCCTCCAGGAAAAAAATCCAATAAAGGCAGGAGAAAGGGAACATACTGCAAATAAATACAGAGCGGTGAAATTTACTCACTGCTGCATTTATGCATTTCTTCTGCTTTTGCCCTTCTTTATGGGAAATAGTAATCGCTTACAGAACCCCCATTAACCCCTGAGCACAGAGTGAATGTCTTCTATGCGTTTCCATGGCCAGCAAAGTAAATGTCATTTAGCTCTAATTCTCGAGAAAACAGGGTGAAATGTTAACTGAGGTTCAGAACTGAAAGGCAGAGATACCGATACCACGTTCAGTCGGGCTGACCGCCATCTTTCTGGGTCCAAGGCTTAAGGCATTTGGACTTCAGAGCATCTCTAATGAGCCGCCCCTCACCCCCATGCTGGGGACTGTGCCCCTTCCATGGGAATAGGAAATGCAGGGAAGCCCAGGTCTGAGCACGGGGTCCCACGCGGACCCTGGGACACCCTGGCTGTGGCCGCTCTTCCATTTTCCACCAAGATCCCTCAGTGCCCCAATCCCGTCAGCTGGGGCCTGCCACGGCCCTGCTGGAGACTGAAGGAAGATTCGGGAAGCTGTAAGTTATGTCCTTACACGCACAGGTGCAGCAGGTGTGCTAGTGCCCGTGAAAATAGTGAATTACCAGTTTCTCGTGGGAATATTTTTACTTTGGGATCATTTGAGACCACACCACACTGAGTCTGGTTGAGTCCCGCACGGCTCCCATCCCTGCCTCCCTGCCGGCTCGGAGCCCACGGCCTCCACACCCACCCAGGCCGCACCCACCGGGTAAGAGGGCGGGAGTATGTGTGTCCTGCACCCAAAGCCCACTCCCGGGGATGTCCCAGAAGGGGATGATCCCCAGGGCTCAGATGTGAGCAGAAACCTGCCCCTTCGAAGCATTCGCTGAGCTGGTATTTTCTATATTCGTTATGTGGTTTTCAAAGATCAGACACAAGGCGATTCGTTGACACAGAAAGCCGTTGACGTGATGTTACGGGTGCCATAGCGTGAGCGTGTTCGTGTGTGAGCGTGCGTGTGTGTACGCACATGCATGAGCGTGTGCAAGCTTTTACGTGTGTGGGCACATGTGTGTGGGCACGGGCATGAGTGTGTGAGCATTGTGCGTGGGCACACCCGTGTGAGCACGCGTGTATGAAAACGTGCATTTGCGTTGGGGCACGAGTGTGTGTGTGGGTGCGTGTGTCTCCAACGTGCAAGGGAAAGCCGACCCGGAGGTGTCCCTGTGGTTGTCAGGGCCGCCGGGCAGGTCGCCGGAGCCCCTCCTGCCCTGTCCCGTGTCGGTTCTGACCCCGTTTCCTCTGCAGCCCCCGCACCTGGCCCACCGAGGGACTGGAGGAGCGTGGCGCGGGCCCCCGGGCTGATTTCGGGTTTCCGTTTGCCGGAGTCCTGGGCCAGGCGCCCACCGAGTCCTCAGGAGAGAGGGCTCTTCCGGGAAAACGGGGAAGAAGGCGACGGGAAGGACCCTGCCCCCTCCCCGGGCCGGGGAGGCAGGAGGCTGCGAGCCAGTAGCGAGTGAAGGGTCTGCTTTCAGGGCCCGGGCTGATCTTCATCATCTACCCCGAGGCGCTGGCCACGCTCCCGCTGTCTTCGGCCTGGGCCGTGGTTTTCTTCATCATGCTGCTCACCCTGGGGATCGACAGCGCCGTGAGTGACCCCCCCCCCCCCCACCTCGTGCACCAGAGGGGCCCTGCCCGTCACAGCCGGGTGCCCTCGAGGCCCCCCACAGAGTCTCTGTGCTCACCCCCAGCCCCTGCCTGGCGGGAGGGAGGGACCCCACGACTGCTGGAGACCCTTCCGGAGGCGGGGGGGCTGGGCCAACTCCCCCTTCTTCCGCTCGGGGCCACCAGCCCCGCCCTGTGCCTGAGTCCCACAGACCCTAAGTGCACCCGTGCGGGGCCAGCGGCAGGGGCAGCACAGGGAATGGGGTGAGGACCACCCAGAGCCGGGGCCGGCCCCTCCTACTCACCGCTTTCCGGGACCCCTGAGCCCCCCGGGGGGGTGGACGCACCTGCAGGGCAGGGCAGCAATGGCGCCACAGCCCGGCCCCGGCCCACCGAGTATCTTGCCCGTGGCCCCGTGCGTGTGCGCGCGTGTGGGGCGTGGGTGTGGGCGTGTGCGTGTGCGCTAGGGAGGCAGCACGTGGGCCTACAGGACTCCCTCGGGCTCCTCTGTCCCCAGTGCCTGCTCGGGACCAACAGCTGAGACCTCGGGGTCCCCATGGCTTCCTGGAAGGTGCAGAGAACCACGAATCCCTCCCTGTGTGTGGGTCACGGGCCCTCGTCCTGGGCCCCGTGTCCCAGCCATCTGGTCAATGCCCGCTGGGTGACCACGGCCCCGGGCCCCACAGCTGGTGGGGATGAATCCCATGAACAGCACCTCCCGGAGGAAGTGGTTTCGACAGAGTAGGGCAAAGAGGGCCACCAAGTAGGAGGACGCTTGGAGGACGCCCCTTCGCGATGGCACACGGAGTCCGGGAGGTTGTCCCCAGTGAGCACGGGGGCCCGTGGCCACGCCAGGTGTCCCCAGGAACCAAACAGGCCGTGCTGTGGGGAGACGTCTGTTTAGAGTAGGCGGGCGGGGCTGAGGTTTCGTGGCGGTGCCACGGGTGGTGTGCTGTGAGTGCGTGGCCCACGTTGGCCACTCGGGGGTCACCGCGGGGGACGGCGTCCGCCCCCGGGTCCGCGTTCCAGCGGCCGAGGGCACTCGCACCCCGGATGCCGTGCGGCCCCTGCTTGTGTGCACACCCCGGGTGTGGGTTCGGTGGGCTTTGCGTAGACCGAGGCCCGCCCGCAGTGCCGCACCCCTGCTGTTGCTGCAGATGGGCGGCATGGAGTCGGTGATCACCGGGCTCACCGACGAGTTCCAGCTGCTGCACCGGCACCGGGAGCTCTTCACCCTCTCCATCGTCCTGGCGACCTTCTTCCTCTCCCTCTTCTGCGTCACCAACGTAAGTACCGGCTGGCGCTTGGCCTGACCATTCTCGTTATTAGCCCTTGGGGCCGGACAGGGGGCTGGTGCCACCAGGCCAGACAGAACCGCGGTGTCCGAGAGCCTCCCCCCAGACAAGCCGTGACTTGTGACGCGGGTAGTGTGGTCATACTCGGGGTAGTTGTGGTCACACGTGGGGTAGCCGCGGTCACATGTGAGTAGCCGCGGTCACACGTGGGGTAGCCCTGGGGCATGTGAAACAGCCTCAGGTTACTGCAGCTCCTGGACGCCCCCCCCCCCCCCGCCACCCGCCGGGAAAATGCCTGTGGCTGAGTACCTGCCTGTTGGATCTGTGGGGTTGGGGGCTTGGGAGAGGCCTGTCCGTGAGGACGGGGGCTCCCTTCCCACGGAGGCCCTACTGTGTTTGGCATTTGGTTGCTTTCATCTCTGCACCCAGAGCCCCAGGAGGGGAGGGGAGGGGAGGGGAGGGGTTAGAGGAGGGGAAGGGAGGGGGAGGGGCGGGGCGGTCCTTCCGGTCTCTGCACGGAAGGCACATCCCCGAGAAGCTGCGTGTGGACTGGTTTTCAGTGCCTGCAGCCGGCCTGTGTGGGGAGTAAGAACGTCTATAGGCCGAATCCACAGGCCAGGTGTACGTTTCGGAAAAAGCGTTTTTGTGAGCGAGGGTTCCGTGGGCGGGGCGGGGCGTGCCACGCCGGACACCGCCAGCTGAGCGGGCTCTCCCCCTCTTGCAGGGCGGCATCTACGTGTTCACGCTGCTGGACCACTTCGCGGCCGGCACGTCCATCCTCTTTGGAGTGCTCATCGAGGCCATCGGGGTGGCCTGGTTCTACGGTAAGGACGGAGCCTCCGCCGGGGCTGGCTCTGTCCCTGTGCTGCCTCCTTTCCCACAAAGCCGCCTCGGAAAGGGGTGCGTGTGGACTCCCGGAAGCTGAGCGTCGTGGTTCCCGTAGCGTCACCGAGGACGGGAGGCTGGGGAACCGTCTGCCGGGCGGGGGTCGATGAGGACGGTTCGCCTGGATGGCGCGCACGTGCTTGCCGTGGTCAGAAGCTTTCAGTGTGGCCGCCTGATCGTGCCGTGCAGACGTCCTAGCTGGCCGCTGGCAGAGGAGGGCTTGTGGTGACTTGGGGACGCTAACGGCCGGTGGAGGTGAGGCGACCCACAGAGAAACAGGCCCGTTCCTTCCTGGGGAGCCTGACCAGCGACGCAGTTCACCGAGGTGGGAGGTGATCGGAGGCTTCCAAAGTGCCACCGCTGCTCTCGTGCCCGGCGTCCCCGCCGACCTGGGTGGCAGACCTCCCCGAGTCAGCCGCTGCCTCCTGAGTCCCAACTACGAGCCCCTTGTGGTTGGGAGCCGCTGCGGGGCAGGCTGCCCCCAGACCCCTCCCGGGCTGCCGAGCTGTGTCCCAGGGCGCCCAGGTGTAGTCGTGACAGCCACGGGCACCCGAGCTGGAGAAGGCCCTACCCTTCCCTGTCCCGGACGGTGGGGCCATGGCGCTGGCCCCACCCGCCTGGCCGGGCTTCTGAGGGAGTTAGCAGAGAAAGTTCCGTGCGGCAGGCCCACCTGTCCGTGACCCTGTGCGACTGAGCCCTGAGCTAAAGGTCTGTGGTGCCACACCAGGGCGGCTTGTGCAGGAGCCCCAGGGCCCCTCGAGGGGCACATCTCTGCCTCAGAGCCACAGACGCTTTAGCCTGAGGAGACACGTGGGCTTTGAGAGCCTTCCTGACAAGTAGCTCCTATTCCAAGAACATTTTTCCTATTCTCTTTTCTACAGAAAAGGGAAACCTCGAACTCTGTGCTTTCATCAGCACCTGGAGTCAATGCTTTATCACTTTAAGCGGCGCTCTCTCCCCCACCCCCCAATTGAGCCTCGCAGTGGAAGAGAAAGCGCCTCAGACCCACCTCCGGTCACGAGCTCAGTGCTGGTGGAGGTGCGAGGGGCGCCGGGGACCGCCAGCTCCCCAGGCCTCAGGAGACGGAGTCCGCGTGGTTTCTCCAAACGGCAACTCACGTCCCCCGATCTAAGCGCACAGCCTGTGTTGCTTGTGTGGCTGCGTCGGTGTGCGGGGCTCTCTGCACCAAGCATCCCGAGCCGACGACCAGGTGCCAGGAGGGGCCGCGGGGGCCAGCCTCGGCTCTGCCCGTCCCCGTTCCCCTGGTCCGTCCCCGCGTCTGGGGTTCTGATGATGGGGTTGGCGTGTGCGGAGGGAATTCCGAATGGAGGTGTCTTCTCGTGACACCCCATCAGACTCAGAGCAGCTGTGGTCGTAGGAGCAGAGGCCAGACTCAGGGAGGGAGAGGTCACTGTTGAGGTCTAGAGAAGTGCCAGTTCGTTAGGCTTCCAGCAACAGCTTTCCTTAAAAGATAGTGATTGTGGACGTAGGCTGGCACACCATCCAGCCTCGAAAGGAAGGACATCGTGACGCCCGCTGGGGGGCGCCATGCTGAGCGAGACAAGCCAGGTCAGAACGGGCGGGGGAGGGGAGTCAGCACTTCATGGGGTCAGAGCTTCAGTGTGTGTGTGGGGGGGGTGAGGTTCTGGATACGACGGTGGTGACGGCTGCACAGCAGTGTTGAGTTAATGCCTCTGAACTCAACGCTTAAAAATGATTAAAACAGTCAATTTTACGTCATGTATTTTACCACAGTTTTTTAAAGGGAAAAAGGAGCAGTTGAGGCAGAAAGGCAGGGACAGCGTTGGGGCCTCACACGTGTCCCTCGGTGATCATGATGGTAGAGGAGCCCATGTCACCCGTGTCACAACAGTGAACGTGCATGGGGACCTTGGCCAGCAAGACCAGTGGGCGGTGTCGAGGGGGTGGGGTGGGGTGGGGAGGGGAGCACCCCGGCACAGGCCCGGGGGGGTGGGAAGCACCCCAGCACAGGCCCAGGGGGTGGGGTGGGGAGCACCCCAGCACAGGTCCGGGGAGGGGGGTGGGGAGGGGAGCACCCCAGCACAGGCATAGGGATGGGTGGGAGTGGGGAGGGGAGCACCCCAGCACAGGCCCAGGGGGTGAGGGGTGGGGGGGAGCACCCCAGCACAGGCCTGGGGGGGGAGGGGCGGAGGGGGAGGGGCGGGGGGGGGAGCACCCCAGCACAGGCCCTGGGGGGGGAGGGGTGGGGGGAGCACCCTAGCACAGGCCCAGGGGGTGAGGGGTGGGGGGGGGAGCACCCCAGCACAGGCTCGGGGGGTGAGGGGCAGGGGAGGAGCACCCCAGCACAGGCCCGGAGAGGGAGGGGCGGGGGGGGAGCACCCCAGCACAGGCCCAGGGCGTGAGGGGTAGGGGGGCGAACAACCCAGCACAGGCTCAGGGGGTGGAGGGGGGTGGAGGGTGGTGGGGGAGTACCCCAGCACAGGGCCAGGGGGGAGGGGTGGGGAGGAGAGCACCCCAGCACAGGCCCAGGGGGTAAGGGGCGGGGAGGGGAGCACCCCAGCAGAGGGGCGGGGGGGTGGGAGCACCCCAGCACAGGCCCAGGGCGTGAGGGGTAGGGGGGCGAACACCCCATCACAGGCTCAGGGGGTGGAGGGGGGTGGAGGGTGGTGGGGGAGTACCCCAACACAGGCCCGGGGGGGAGGGGCGTGGGTGGGAGCACCCCAGCACAGGCCCGGGGGGGAGGGGTGGGGAGGAGAGCACCCCAGCACAGGCCCAGGGGGTGGAGGGGGGTGGAGGGGGGTGGAGGGGGGTGGGGGAGTACCCCAGCACAGGCCCAGGGGGTGAGGGGTGGGGGGGGAGCACCCCAGCAGAGGGGCGGGGGGCGTGGGAGCACTCCAGCACAGGCCCGGGGGGGAGGGGTGGGGAGGAGAGCACCCCAGCACAGGCCCAGGGGGTGGAGGGGGGTGGAGGGGGGTGGAGGGGGGTGGAGGGGGGTGGGGGAGTACCCCAGCACAGGCCCAGGGGGTGAGGGGCGGGGAGGGGAGCACCCCAGCAGAGGGGCGGGGGCGTGGGAGCACTCCAGCACAGGCCCGGGGGGGAGGGGTGGGGAGGAGAGCACCCCAGCACAGGCCCAGGGGGTGGAGGGGGGTGGAGGGGGGTGGGGGAGTACCCCAGCACAGGCCCGGGGGTGAGGGGCGGGGGGGGGGAGCACCCCAGCAGAGGGGCGGGGGGGTGGGAGCACCCCAGCACAGGCCCGGGGGGGTGAGGGGCGGGGGGGGCGGGAGCACCCCAGCACAGGCCCAGGGTGTAAGGGGCGGGGAGGGGAGCACCCCAGCAGAGGGGCGGGGGGGGAGCACCCCAGCACAGGCCCGGGGGGTGTGTCCTGACCAGCCTGCTTGGCTCCCTCCGGCCCAGGCGTGCGGCAGTTCAGCGACGACATCCAGCAGATGACCGGGCGGCGGCCCAGCCTGTACTGGAGGCTGTGCTGGAAGTTCGTGAGCCCCTGCTTCCTCCTGGTAAGCGCCCCGCGTGCGCACACGGCTGGGTCCGGGTCTCTCCGGGGCCGCACACGCCTGGGCTTTTCCCGATGATGGGAGGCCGGGGTGGGGCCTGCACGCTGGCCTTAGCCAGAAGGGCGGCCTGGCCCCGAAAATCCTCTGTGGCCTCCTGACGGCATCCCCGCTCCCCCTCCGGCCGCACTGAGAAGCCTCACCACCGGGTCCCCCGTGCATCTCACCTGTGCCGCGGGGGCGAGGCCAGAGAGGCCGGCGAATCTGCACCTCGGGGGTGGGGTGCGGCACAGGGGCTCTAATGCCGAGGACGGGAGTGACTCGGGCTCTGTCGCGAGCGCCCCCCTCGGGACTCTCCCCGGGCACCACTGGCACGTCTGGGAGCTGCCTGGCTTGTGTCATCAGGCCCGGGGCCGCCTGTTTGATTAGCACAGGGCCACACGGGTTCAGTAGGGATCGTCCCCGGCTGCTTCCTCAACAGCAGAGCGGAGCAGTCGCGGACCGAGGCCCGGTGGCCCAGAGCGCCTGGACAGGTGACCCCAGGAGGCCGTTCGAGGGCGGTCTAGGGCTGAGCTGCTCACCGGGACGAGCATCCTGACCCCTTGGCCCTCCGCCCGGCCAGGCGGTCCCCAGCGGCGTGTCTGCAGCTGCTGGCCATCCTGGGCCAGCCTGTGGCTAGTGAGAGACGGAGACAGAGAGAGACGGAGACAGAGAGACAAAGACAGAGAGACTAAGCCAGAGCCAGAGCCAGAGCCGGAGAGGCAGGGAGACGGGAGGAAGCGGGAGCCCGGTCGCCAGCACGGACAGGGTTTCTCCCCAAGCTGCACCCAGACACCCCGAAGCCGCTGACGGCCCCGGCTGGCGCCTGCCTCCAGACCCTCGCGGCGGCGCTCCGAGAGCTGAGGTGGCCGGGGGCGCGGTGTGCGGGGTGGGGGGTCTCCTGGACACGGTGACACGGACCACGTGCGCCAGGCACGGGCACCAGGGGTGAGGGGGCGCGCAACCCCCATCCCACCTCCCGCCCTCGCAGAGCGGCACATGAGCGCCCCCACCCTCTGAGGGGCACGGTCTGCAGGGCCCGGACCCCAGAGCCGCCTTGCCCGGGAGACCCTCCCCGTGAAATCCTTGCTCCCGGGCCACCTGGTCTGCCAGCCGAGAGCCGCAGCCTGAGCTCTGCCCTCACTTTTAGTTTGTGGTCGTGGTGAGCGTCGTGACCTTCAGGCCCCCGCACTATGGAGCCTACGCCTTCCCCAAGTGGGCCAATGCCCTGGGCTGGGCCATCGCCTCGTCCTCCATGTGTATGGTGCCCGTCTACGCGGCCTACAAGCTCTGCAGTCTGCCCGGCTCCCTGCGGGAGGTGCGTGTCCACACGGGCCCCACCCTGTCCCGCCCCGCCCCCACCGGGAGACCACCCAGCCCTGTGGGCGTCCACCCCCCCCACCCCCCACCTCCAGCCCTGCTCCTGCTTGTGCACCCCCATGACTTCTGACCTCCAGGAGGCGTGGAAGGGGCGGGGCCGCAATGGAGAAGGCAGGTGCAGGAGGAATCGCGGCTGTCTATGTGCGTGTCCGTGGGTGCGCGTGTCTCACGTGCCCTCCCGTGCGCGCACGTGTGTGTACCTGTCTGTGCACACTCGTGCTCCACAGAGCCTGGTGAAGGTGGGAAGGCAGCGGTCAGGGCCTGGGGCTGGAATCGGCGCCCAGTCTGTGTGGTGGGGGTTGCCCTGGGGCCCCCCCATCACACACACGCTCCTCCACCTGTAAAGGAGGTGGGGGGGAACAGCCACCACTTTATCTCCTGGCCCGGGATTCCTGGAAGCAACAAAGGACCCAGGCCTCCTTGGAAGGAACAGCCCGAAAGGTCGCTCCGAGGCCGCTCTGTGCCCGCGTCCCACACGGTTTCCTGGGGAGAGCAGGCAGCCGAGCCCCGTTGCTGCGCCCTGGCCAGTCCGGGGACCCTGCTGGGGCCACACGGCTCCCCCACAGGCTGGAATGAGCAGGCCTGGCCAGTCGGGCCGGGTCTGGGGCAGGCACGGCCCCAGGTCCCTGGGATTCCCCGGAGCCTCTTGGGAGGGAGGGACAGAGGGAGCCCCAGGGTCACCGGAGCCCCAGGCAAAGCAGGCTGGCATGACGCAGGGGGACCCCTCACTGCCTGCGGGGCCCAGCCTGGGGCCCTCTCTCACCCTGGAGCAGGCAGGGCTGCAGCTCCAGGGGCCAGACTCCGAACACAAACCACATAACCTCTCAGTAGGTGAGGCAGGTGGGCTGTGGCGGCCATGGAAGGTCCCCGGCCCAGAGACTCCCAGGGGGAGTGTGTGCCATTCACTCACCCGGAACCCACGGCCAGCTTGGTGTCGAGACAGAAACCTGCCCTTTCACACGGGCTGGACTCTGCTCCAGGGTCTGGGGAGGCCAGGCCGTCAGCCCCAGCCTCACGGCGTGTCCTAGGGGCCTGTGCACTTCACCGAGCGCACGCCTGTGCCCACGCCTCCCCTTCCCTTCTAGAAACTGGCGTACGCCATCACACCCGAGCAGGAGCGCGAGCTGGTGGACAGCGGGGAGGTGCGCCAGTTCAGGGTGAGTGCCCCCCCGCCGTCTCGGGCCTCCCTGAGCCACGAGGCCACGTTCATTCCCTGAGCAAACACTGGGAGTGGGCCGTGCGGTGCCGGGCCTGCCCCCCGAGCACCCCTGTACCGGGCGGGGTGGCAAGGGGGCAGAAAGAGGGAGCAGAGGGGTCGCGCGTGGGGCGCGGGCCCCGGGAGGGGGGCCTCCCGCGTGAGGGAGGGGGCTGCCCCACCAGGGACCAGGGAGGGAGACGGTCTGAAACAGCTCAGAGCCTTGCCCGCCCTTGCCTTTGGGGGGCAGGAGGCCAGAGACCGGGAGGTCTGGAGCCCGACCTGAGGGGGTCACTCAGGCTGCTTCGGGTTGTGGGGGGGCTGCAGAGAGGCAGGAGGGCGCCCGGGGTGGGAGGAGCCGGGTCCCACGGGGCCCGCGGCAGAACTGGGTCTGTCCCGTCCTTGGATTTCTTCCATTTAACTTTGGCGAGTTTCTCAAGTGAGACCCTGGGCCCTCCGTCTCCAAGCCCTCTTCTTCCCTAACAAAGCCCTCCACCACGTTTAACCTGGTGTTTTCCCGATCACTTAGTGCTAAGGGTATTTTAATTTTCATTGTGACTCCTCCACCCCGCGAGGTGCCTTCGAGTCCCCAGATGTGCAGGGATGTCTCCTTGATCTGCCTGCGGTCTGTGTGTGAAGCAGTCGCATTTCGCTCAGACGTCTGCGACCCTGTTCCTGGGAGCGAGTGCGGGCCTGTGTGCGGCTGAGCCCCTGACCCTTGGCAGATGCTAGCGCATCCTGAGATGAACGTGCCCTCTAGCCGCTGACCGCGCTCCCCCTTCCGTCCGCCCCGCTAGGCTGTGGTCGCTGCAGTCCGTCTTGGACCCGCTCTGCCTTCGCCTTCGGCTTGGCTCGCCCAGAGCACTGGGAAACACTAGAATATCCCACCTGGGGAGCATACCTGTCCACGTTCCCCCTGTAGCTCCAACAGATTTTTGCTTTATATCCTAAGGCTGCTTCTGAGGTAAAGACACATTTAGGACGGCCACATCTCCCCCGGGACTTCACACGTCTTCTCTCCCTTGTGGTGCTTTTGCTGCTAAAGTTCTCGGGGGCTGAGATGAGTGTAGCTGCACCAGGTTTCTCCTGAGTCTCCCAGAAATATCTTGTGTAATCCTTTAAAAATTTTTTTAATGTTTATTTTTGAGAGAGAGAGCACAAGCAGGGAGGTGCAGAGAGAGAGAAGGAGGCACAGAATGTGAAGCAGGCTCCAGGCTCCGAGCTGTCAGCACAGAGCCCGATGTGGGGCTCGAACCCGCGAACCGTGAGATCGTGACCTGAGCCACCCAGGCGCCCCTCTTGTGTAATCTTTTAACTTTCAACTTTGCGATGGCCTCAAAATGTAGGCCTCTTTTGCAAACCTGGGGTACACCTGGAATTTTTTGCTCTGACAGAGAGGTTTGTCCATTTACATTTGTTGTGATTGTTAATGTATTTAGGCTTGATTCCATGATCTTTTTAACTCTTTGCTGCATTTTTAATGTTTCTTTTTTCCTTTATTACCTTTTTATGGGTCGCTTTTTGGAGGATTTGCTCTTTTTCGCCTTTTTCCCCTTTTTTCTGTTTGGAACTTACATACTCATATACTTTACTTACATAATTACACTTTATTCCTTTAATAGTTACCTTTGAAATCATACATACGTATCTCACTTTACATATATAAAGTACCCCCATCCTTAATATTACAAGGACTTATTATGCGATTAGCGTCCGATTTCTGTCTTTTTTTTAACCCACAGATTAGACACTTATTATCACAATTATTGCTGTGTTGTATGGAAATGCTCTCTTGGGTGAACGTGCATGTTGGCTGTTGATTTTTCCTCCCGACGTTTTGGCATATACATCGCCCCTCTGAGGATCGTTTTCTTGCTTGAAGAAACAATCCTTCAGACTTGCCTTTAAGGAGGGCTCCCGACAAGCTTCCCGACTCTCGTGTGTCTGTGAACTTGATTCTGCCCTTACTCAGGAGACCGCTTCCGTGCGCACACAGTTCTCCGTGGACAGCTGCCGCCTTCTGGCATTTTGAGGCTGCGCTCGGCGGCTCCCTTTGCACAAGACATCGTGCGTGTCCGGGGTCGGTGCACCGGTGGGTGTTGCCGGTTCTGGGAACTTGGCAGCCCACACCTTCCACCCTTGCCCGTTGCCTCTGTTCCCCTCGGGGCTCCGGTTGTGACACTCGCCCGGTCCTCCGGGCCTCGGCTCCCTCAGAGGTTCCGTAAACTCTGCGACACAGGCACGAGGACGTACAGCGCCCTCTTCTCGTTCGTGCACACACAGCTCCTCCTGTTAGATTTATTTGTCTAAGTAACAAAGCCCCGCGAACTGCCACACAGACGCCACGCTGAGAAACGCGTGCACCTGCCCCGCCCCTCCCCCCACCCCTGAAGCGAACACGGTCCCCACCACTTTGGTCTCTCGCTTGACCTCTGCACCGTGTGGTCCCCGCACATCGATAGATACTTCCGTGTCCCTGAAAAGCGGACTGGTCCGAAGTGGGGCGTCCCCGTGGAGCTCTAGGGCTCCAGCCCCTTCCACCTGCCTGCCCTACACGGCCCTGCTCTGGCCCCCGGGGACCCCGGCGGGCAGTGTGTGTCCCAGCCAGGACTGCGGACGCGCCCTGCGGGTCCCCCTGGAGGGGGCGGGGAGCCCTGCCCCACCCGCGGGAGACTCCGCGTCTTCCCGCCCCTGGTGCGGCCGCGTCAGGAACGAGCCTGCATGTTCTCGTCTCGAAGCGTTTAAAACCTACGGTTCTTGCCATTTAGCGATCGAACGGCTTGTGCTCAAAAATAGGCCGAAGTAACAGCTGCATAATAGCAGGTGGTGACATTTGCGGAGGACTAAATACCACTCTTGTCGGTCTTGGCCTCCCGGAGCGGAAAGTGGGGCCTGCCCCCGACTCCTCCGGGGCTGAGCAGACACAACGGAAGCGCAGGGCGCGGCCGTCCACGGGGACGGGGATCAGAGGCGGCCCCGGGGCGCCCGGGGCATCGCCGGTCGGCCAGCCGGCGTTGTCCGCCCGGCGGCCGGCGTGACACACGCCCCGGGGGCCCCGCCCCGGCCCCCCCACCGCAGCCCTGCTCTCCGGCCGCTCCTCGCCAACGGGTTTGTGTACCTGTCTCTCTGAGGCTCGGCGTGTAAGTATTCACGTGTGGTTTATGCACGTATATTTACATTACGTGGAAGGCTGTTCACGTGAGGCGTGTTCCTAGAAGCTTACCGTGGGCGTCCGGCCCGTGGCGCCCCAGGCCAGCGTGCCCGGCTGGGCGTGCTGCGTGGCGGCCGGGCGCTCTGCTGGCGGGTGTCTCGGCCCGAGCGGGGCCCGCAGCCCAGGAGCCGCCTTTACCCAAGTGGCTCCCCGCTCTGCTCCTGAAGAGGCCGTTTCTTTTCTAGCTGCGCCACTGGCTCCTGGTGTAGAGGACGCAGAGGCCGGGGGGCCCCGCCGCGGGAAGCCGGGCTTCGGGAGAGACGGCTGCTCGGAGGGTCCCCCTTCTGCATTCCTGGGACCGCACCACGCAGAGGCTCAGCCCTGACCCCCTGCGCCCCTTCCTTGCCGCCAGGACGGGACTGGCCGTCCGTGCCGTGTCGCTGTGATCGCTTGCCGTAGATCTGTGCCGTCCCCGCAGGTAGAAGACGTCCGTCCGTCCGTGTTCCGTGTGTGCCCCGCCAGCTCCCCTCCCCGGCCGCCCTGCAGCGCGGGTCCTGCTGTCGCCCGTGTGTTGAGGAGAAAAGTGGTAATTGTGGATGCCAAGAGCCCAGTGCTTGTAACTTCCTGGGTGTTCCGTTTGGGCTCAAATTAAGAAAGCCCGCTGTCATATTTCGCCTCATTGTGCAGAAGGCACAGCGGGGAAACCGCACAAGGCAACAAACTGGGGGCCACCACGTGTCCTCCACGCCACGCACCCAGTCGCTCGCGGCCCCCCGAGGGCCCCGGCGTGTGCAGCGCAGATGCTCTGTATTTCCTTCTAGCCGAGAGAAATAAAACTCCGCGGGGTCCGAGTGAACCCCAGTCAGCCGTGGCCACCTCACGTGGACCCCCGGCCGTGGGAGAAGGCGTGCTCCTCACGCGTGGAGTGCGTATCTACCTGGCGGGCCCTGACCACACAGCGTGCCCGTGGCAGGCGGCCTGGAGACCTGGGCCCTGGAGAGGAAGCCCCCCGGGACTTGATTTCTCGCAGGCACACGTCGCATCAGTAACAACACCGTTTACGTTAGGGAATGGCTGTTTTAAATCCTTTTTCCCTGTGAATCAAAGCCAGTTCTCAGAACGCAGGGTTGGTTTCTGAACGTCTGCTTGCCAACGTTCCAGTTGTCGGTTAAGGAATATCAGCCACGCCGGTGCAGACTGCGGCCCGCGTCGCCTGGAGGGAAGCAGCTGCAGAAGTCAGAACCCTGCCGCGTGGTGGCCCAGCGAGGGGACCCTGGTGCCCGGGGCCGAGGAGCTCCCCGCTCAGGGAAACCAGCTCGTGGACTGTCGGGGGTCGTGGCCAACAGGAACCGGGTCTACCTCCTTCTGAGGAGCTGAGTACTCTGCATAGATAACGGGTGTCGCATCTGTCTGTCTGTGTCCGTGGTCGGCATCTTGTGTGACGCATCACCAACAATAAATCCATGTGGGAAAAATCACCGTAGCTCTGTGGCTTCCTTTTCTTGGCTGGAGCTGTGGCCTCACCCACCTGGTGCCTGAGGCTCTCACTCCTGACTCGGTTCTTCTAACCCAGCTCCTCCCTCACCCACAGGGAGCACAGCTGGGCCTCTGGGGAGCAGGCCTTAACCCGAGCCCCCCGCCCACACCTACAGGTGTCCCCGGTGCCCACTGGCTCAGCCCCACCCTGGCCTGACTCTCCGGAGCCCTCATGCGCTCGTCCGCTCCCCTGCAGGCTCCCCACCTGTCCAGACTCCAGCCCTGCGGTCAGACCACCACACCCCCAACCCAAGCCCTTCTTCTGGGGACAGGACACCAGAGTCCTGTGTGGCTCCCTGCCCTTGGTCCCTGAGAATCTCTCGTCCAGTCTGTGGCCAGAGGGGTCCCTCTAGATGCCAGGCAGCTCTGCCCCTCAGCTGGGCCCTCCCGCCAGGCTGTGACCCACCTCCCAGGACACCGGTCACTCCTACAAGGCCCCCAGCCCTGCCCCCGGCCGGCGGATCCCGCAGGCACACCCACATCCGGGCCCTCCTGCCCCCACCCATGTGACCATGCTTGCCCCAGATCGCCCTCCCCAAAGAACACCTGGCTTCCTTCAGGGGCCGTGGGACACGCACAGAGAGTCTTCCTGTCAGTTCCACGGCCCCAGCCACGTGCTGCTGACCCAGGCCTCGACCATCCGGAGCTTCCTGCGCTGCTTCCCCGGGGTCCTGTCTGCTGCATGGCTGCAGCCCACCTTCCCGGGCCCCCAGGTGTCTCCACCTCTGCCAGCCTCTGGAGGTCGAGGGTGAAGACGAGCCATCACGACGGGCCCCGGTGGGACAGAAGACCTGCCCCAAGGGGATGAGCCACGTGGGCCCTAGCGTGGTTATGCTAGGTCACCAAGGTGCCTCGGGAGCCGGCAAGGTCCACTCTGACTCAGTGTCCGTGGCCTCCGGCAGCTCAGGCAGGACCCTGGCCTGTTCCGTTCCTGCTGTAACCTCCCCCGGGTGCCGGTGGCCACGGTCCCCCACAGGGAGGCCTCTGGGCATCACATACCTGGGAGAGCGGTGGGGCCAGAGGTCTTGGGGTGGGAAGGACGTCCGAAACTCCTGGAGGCCAGGTTGTCTACGTCCCTGGACACACAGGGACACGCACGTACACACACTGTGCGTGCTGCACATGCCACATACGTGAATATGCGGACACGTGGGCTGCCCTCTTCGTACATGCCCCCCCACGGCACGTGTACGTGGACACACACACCACGCACGCTGCACACATCACACGCGAGCACGCGTGTGCACGTCCACGCGCTCTCACGCCCGGTCTGCAGCAATCAGCAGAGATCCTCCAGAAAGCCAAGCGCGTGCAGTGCCTTTCTGGACGGTGCCAGGAGCTGCCTTCCCAGAGCCGCGCCTCCCCAGAGCTGCCGAGAGACCCGGTCTCCACAGCCCTTGGGTTATGACGGGAGTTTCGCTGGTGTCCTGGCCCCAAGTGTCCGGGCTGGGGTCCTGCCTAGGCAGTCCGTGGACAGACAGCCGTGGGCTTCCCAGAGCTGAGCCACGTATGGAGGCGACGAGGGGCTTATCCCTCGAATATATAAAGAACTCCTACAAGTCAATAAAAACGGGACGTTGTTGCTCAGTGGTCAGTGTTGACTCTCAGTCCAGTTCTGACACGCGGGGGTTTTCCCCACGTCGGGCAGTTCTGTGTGACCCCGGCGGGCTGTCCGGAGGTTTGGCTACTCCTGACACCATCCGCCAGATCCCACAGGCTCAGGGCTCGGTCCCGCAAGACGTCCACTTCCGCTCTGGGTGAGTCACGAGTGCGGGCTGTCACCCGCGCTTCTGCCCGAATGGCCACAAGTCAGAGGTTCCCACAGCCCCCTTTTCAGGTTCAATGCATTTGCTCGAGTGGCTCACAGATCTCAGAAAACCAAAGAGCACTGGTTTGTTACCAAGGATGTCAAAGGTGACAGGTCAACAGCCAGAGGAAGACATACACAGGGCGACGTCCCCAGCCAAAGGATTTCTGGGATCTGGGCCCAGCACGGTGCTGCACGGAGCGGCCCCGTCCGCCAGCCGGGATGCCCCCTGGACCCCGTCCTTCTGGGTCGTGGGAGGCTTCACCGCGCACTGTGGCGGACTGAGTCACGGGCCACTGGCCGCTGATCCAGCCGAGGCTCCCCCAGAAACCAGGGGTGGGGCTGAACCTTCCAACCCTCAATTCAGGGGGTTCCTCTGGCAACCAGTGCTTCTGCGGGGTTTCCCACAGTGCCCCTCGTCGAGGAAGCCCAGCGGGGCTGGAAAAGGGCTGCGGGTAAGACACACACTTCGCCCTGGTGGCTGCAAGTGATTCAGGAGCCGGGGACCAGGGACCAAATGCTGTAATACAAGATGCTCCCATGACTCTTCTCTCAGGAAACTCCAAGAGGTTTTGGGAGCTGTGAGCCAGGAGCCCCGGATGAAAACCAAACGTACACAAGTATGTGCATAAGGTGTAAGTTACAACGTCACGAAAACCCAGTAGGGAGACGGGCGGGTGCAGAGCAGAGGACGCGTGTCCCCGTGGCCGATGTGCCTACGGAAAGGTACTCAGGCTTGTTAAAGAAACGAGGATGTGCGAGGCAGACCAGCGGTGTGTGACACCGCCCGTCACCTGCCCTACCGGCAAAATTTGAGAAGTCTGCCCCCCGCCCCGTGCCAGTGAGCAGGCAGGGGCAGGGAGCCCCCGTGCATTTCGGGCAGGAAAGCAAATGAACACATCTACTCGCGAAAGCGTTTGCACGGCCTACAAAGTTGAACGTACCGTCACAAGCCCAGTTTTGGGTGCTCCGGGGCCCCACCCCACGTGCGGTATTTCTTCCGCCACCAGGTGTGACCGTTCCCCACCTGCCCGGGCTGCAGCCTAGCAGTTTAGGTCCGGAGCACCCCAGGGACTGCCTCGCCCACAGATGCCTGGCATTCAAGGCCCGCCCAGGAGTGGCCGGTTGCCAAGCCCCGGCTGAGCCGGGTGTACACGAGCCGGGCACCCCACCTGAGGCAGAAGTGTGCTCCGGGCCCCCCGAGGGTCGGGCCGGGCTCCACTGCACCTGAAACCAGACCTGTTCTTGGCCACCCCTCCCCCTCGCTTTCTCCTGAGGGTGCTCCCCTTCCGAATCGGGCGCACCCCCGCGTCAGGCTCTGCTGCTCAGGAGTCCCAACCGGGGATGACGTGCCCCCCCAAATGCCACAATTCCACCCCCAACTATGTGCCCCCCCAAGCGTGCGCACATCTGTCAGGAGCACGTGCGAGTGCTTACGAACGCACAAGGGGACCAGCGGAAATGCCGGTCAGCCCGGGGAGTGAGCACGGTCCAGCTTAGCAGGAGAGGACCTGTGGCAGATGGCAGTGACCTCGGGGGTGGCATCGGAGGTGAACTCGTGTCCCCCCAGCATGTCAGAGCAGGACCTTGTTTGGAGATGTAATTACTGTTACGCTAGGGTGGTTCTGGAGCATTTCCGTGGCCCCACGCACTCGACAGCACAAGTGGTTGTCATTACACATGTGAAGTGGTGTCCTACGTGGGAAAGACATTTAACGGGACGTAATTAGTTAACGCGAGGTCATAGGAAGGAGGTCCGTGTAACCCACCGTGTCTGGTGACCTGCAGGGGGAGGAGAGAGATGGAGACGCAGACGCGCAGGGAGAAGGCCGTGTGACCACAAAGGGACAGTATGGAGCGATGTGGCCCCAGACCAGAGGTCACTACCAGAAGCCAGGAGAGGAACATGGGATAGAGGAACTCTCTCTCAGGGCCCTGGGGAAGGGACAGCCCTGCCAGTAGCTTGCCTTCAAACTTGGACTCTAGGATAGTGAGAGAGTATGTTTCTGTTATTTTAGGCCACCCGGCCCTGGCTGTTCTGTGACAGCAGCCCCAGGGAACTAGAATAGGTGGTGGGTTTGCCCAGCATGGGAGATCAGGTTCCCTGTCACCACATGCTGGGGTCCACCTCGCCGGTCTTCTCCTCTGCCTGTCCCTCTGTCAAGAACAATCTCCTTTCCACTCCCATCCCCCACTTTCTAACCACCGAACCCTCACACCATCCCTGCTTCTCTTGGACATCACCTCTAGAAGTCTGCTCTAACCCCTGCTCCTGGGCTCAGCCCTGGTACTGCTTCTTAAACCCTCCACTCTCCCCAGCTGGCCCCAGCAGGCGCCCCATGGAAGGGGAGTGCTGTCTCTCTCTTCAGTGGGCTGGGAGCTCCCCTGGGAGCAAGGACTGAGGAGTCGGTCTTATCATTTCTGCCAATGTCTTGAATAGGCCCCGTGCATGGTTCATAGTGGCACTTAATATATATCTACACAAAAATGAGTTAATGGGTGGGCATTTACATGAACGGGTGGATGAACAGATAGGCGGGGATTTGGTGAATGGGTAGATGGATGAACAGGATAGGTGGAAGAAGGGGAGAAAGGAAGGAAGAAGGAGTAGAGGAATGGATGGGAGGGTGGGTGGGTGGGTGGATGATGAATGGATAGATGATGGAGGAATGGATAGATGAATATGCAGATGGGTGACTGATGGGCAGGTGGTTGGGTTGTTGGATAGTGAATGGATGGATGGATGGATGGATGGACGGGTGGATGGACAGGTGGATGGGTGGATGGATGGTGGATGGATGGTGGATGGATGGATGGGTGAATGGTTGGATGGATGGTGGATGGATGGTGGATGGATGGATGGGTGAATGGTTGGATGGATGGATGATGGATGGATGGAGGAGTACTTGGATGGATGAGCAGGTAGGTGAATGGATGGATGGATGGATGGATGATGGGTGAATGGACGGACAATGGATGGATGGATGGATGGTTGGTTGGATGATGGATGGATGGATGGGTGGATGGATGGTGGATGAATGGATGGACGATGGATGGATGGATGAATGGTGGATGGGTGGGTGGGTGGATGGATGGATGGATGAATGGTGGATGGGTGGATGGATGGTGGATGGATGGATGGATGGGTGAATGGTTGGATGGATGAATGATGACGGATGGAGAAGTACTTGGAGGGATGAGCAGGTAGGTGGATGGATGGATGGATGGTGGATGGATGGATAATGGGTGAATGGACAGATGATGGATGGATGGACGGACGATGGATGGATGGGTGGATGGATGGATGGTTGGATGGGTGGATGGATGATTGGATGGATGGATGGAGGAGTACTTGGATGGATGAGCAGGTAGATGGATGGATGGATGGACAATGGATGAATGGATGGATGGTGGATGGATAGATGGATGGTAGATGGATGGTGGATGCATGGGTGGTTGGATGGGTGAGTTATTGGATGAATGGATGATGGATGGATGGAAGAGTACTTGCATAGATGAGCAGGTAGGTGGATAGATGGATGGATGGATGGTGGATGGATGGATGGAAGGTAGATGGTTGGATGGGTGGATGGATGGTGAATGGTTGGATGGATAGGTGATGGATGGATGGAGGAGTACTTGGATGGATGAGCAGGTAGGTGGATGGGTGGGAGCACAGATGGTGGACGGGACTATGAATGAGTGAAAGGTCCTGTATTACACCTAAAAGTCTGTCGTTCCGGTCCAATCTCAAATCCCTGCTGTGGGACTGGACATGAATGCTATATTTAGCATTTATTCTCCAAGGACATGGCACTCTTTAATACAAGTGAAATTAACCTCAAAACCCTGAAGCCATGTTTTCTCCCCACACTAACCTCCTGCAGAAAGCAAGCTCCCTGGGAGGGAAGAGCCTGCCCCTGCCCCATATCCTGTCTACGCAGGTCTCAGTCCCTGTGTCCACGCTGCACTTTACCATCGGATTTATGCTCTTCACCAAGTGACCTTTAGACACAAAGTCTGGCTGTTAAAGCCCAGAAAAGCCATGTGATTTTTCCTTTGAGAGAAGCATTTTAATAAAGTTTCTGTATCCGTGAAATAGGTGATATACGGAGTAAATGGATTCTCCGTGTTTGGCTTTTCTTATATTTATTCCACAATCCCGCTTTAATCTCTGTAGATGCATCTGACCAGCCAAAGTTCATGGCTTTTACCTGCTTCCGGATT
Source organism: Panthera pardus (assembly GCF_024362965.1). Classification (NCBI taxonomy): domain Eukaryota; kingdom Metazoa; phylum Chordata; class Mammalia; order Carnivora; family Felidae; genus Panthera; species Panthera pardus. The sequence goes on along the minus strand of NW_026526765.1, from coordinate 861,739 downwards.
ACTGACAGCAGACAGGTTGCCTTTTTTGAGATACAGTTAATTAGTAAGTCCTGTGTGCCGCTGTCCCCATGGAAGACACTGCCTGCTGCCCTCTTCTTCCCAAAGACCCCTGGGTCACAACCGCAGCACAAAGCCCGGGGCACCCGCCCGCCCCGCAGAGCGGGGTCCTAAAACCCAGCCCACCTGACTGCACAGAGAAGGCTCACCCCAGGGCTGGGAAAACAAAACAAAAGCCAGCGGCTCCCCCACCTGTGTCTGCAGGTGGGGGTGGGGGGTTGCCTGGACTCCCCCCACCCAGCTTCCCGGTGCGGAGTTGGCTGGGCGGTGGGGACAGTCCCATCAGCCAAGCCCGAGAGCCATGGCCTTCTTTCAACTGCCATTTTTGGTGTCCTTACACAGAATGGAAATGGCAGAATATTTCAATTTAGTGAGTCTGGCTTCATTCTTCATTTTAACAAAACAGAAAATACGAGTCAGTGCACCTGAGAACAGGGCAAGTTCCACTGTGTGGAACGTGTGCTTCAGGTGTGTGCACATGAGAGAGAGCGAGCGAGAGAGGATCAGAGACAGAGAGAGATGGAGAGACACGGAGACAGAGCAGGGGAAGGGGTGGCGAGGCAGGAGGAAGGGGCGGGGAGAAGGAGAGAGGGAGACACGAATTTTCAGGTCAGGTTGAAGACTCGGGGCCCTGCACCCCCTCCGTAGGGCGGGCGACCACTTGATGTGCTCAGGACGGTGGGTCACCCCAGGCCCCACTCTGCCCCTCGGCCCAAGCCGGCAGGTGGGGAAGGGGAAGGCCCAGGGCAGGCAAGTCTGAGAAGGGACCGGGTCCTGAGGGGTGGGGGTGGCCAAGAGGGGGATTTGAGGACAACAGACTGCCCTCGTTGTCCGGGTACACGACAGAAAGGCAACGGAGCCCCGGTGGACTGGGGGGGGGGGGTGCTGAGTTACCCCCGTTTCCCTGGGCAGAAGGCCTCCCAGCCTTTAGTGTAGGAATATGCACCGCTGTCTGCAGCAGGAATCAAGGGCCCTGGGGCCACAGGTCACAGACACCTGCACGCACTGGCCAGGGGTCGACAGGTGAGGGGAATGGGTGCAGAGCAGAGCAGAGGCTGCTGATGTTAGAGAACCGTTCAGTCACATAGAAATGCAGCCTGGTGTCGGCCGGTACCTCTGTGTCTCCGGGGAGGGAAGCCAGAACCTCTGACTCCTAAGCGAGTGTAGGACGCTGTGTCAGTCAGGATCCTTGGTAGGATCTGTCACCTCCACCCAACTAGAGGACCCGGGGCCACTCACAGAGGCCCCTGGGAACGGCCGGTTTGTGCAGGGGACACGGGAGCTGGCCTAGGGGCAGGCCTCCCCACCACCCCTGCCCTGGCACCCAGCCAGCACCTCCCACAGCCACCGCCAGAGCCAAGATCGCAGCGGAGGCTGGCTAGCCGTGGTGCACGTCCTGGGCACCCCACAGGAAGTCACGCAGGGACGGCAATGCCCCCACGGCCATCCACCCCGCGCTGGCTGCGGCGTAGCCCAGAAAGGGCAGAGTCCCTTTCTTGTGACTTCGCTTGGTCTGTTACAAAGCCGTGAGTCTGACACCCAGGGGAACTTGCTCAGAAACTCAGACTCTGAGTCTCCCCAGGCTCCAGTCTTCCAGCAACGTACGAGGGACCAAAGACATCCCTCCTGTTCCTCCCGGCTTCCCCCTGCTCTCCCCGAGGGGCTTAGACTACCACGGGACCCTCATGACACTGGGAACTTCTGCCCTGAGCCGGCCCCTGCTCTCGAGGGGGTGCTGTTTTCCAGGAAGGCTGCCCCCCTGGGGACGGCTGCCTCAGGTGTCCCTCCAAGCACACAGGGTGAACAGAAGGCATGGGAAAAAATAGCACAAACGCTATTTGCTTAGAAATCTGGCTTTTCCAAACAGAATGCAAAGGACTTCTGTTTCTATAACTGAACTTTAAAAACCCAGCCAGTATTGACTTATGCACTAAATGTATTTGTCTAGAATTTAAATAATTTTACTTATTCCAGGAGCTAAATTCCTCTCTCTTCAAGTTATCAGTTGTGTGGATGAAGGGTCCGGCAGACGCTTCGTCGGGTTCAAACCAGAACGCCTCCGCCCTGGGGCCTCACTGCACGCTCCTTCCCCGTCTGGATCAAAGGCTAATATTTGGAGAGGCTTTTCGACAAACGCATTCAAAGGCGGGTTACAATCCACCAGCTATTAAACATTCAGATATCCCTTAAGCCTTTTTCACACAAGAAACTTCAATCGAAGATTCTAAAAAGTTCTATTATACACAAAATGATCATTTTAAAAGCTGAGAAGGAAAAGGTGATAGTCACCTACAGATCCATTCCAGAAGGCGGCAAACTAACTCTTCCAGCCACGGGCGGGGGGGTGGGGGTGGGGGGGAAGTGGGGGCGCTCTGGGGTCTGTGCGCCGAGGGGGACGCACCGCAGGGGAGGACAGGCCTCTTCCACTCCCTCTGCTCCCTCACCGTGCCCGGGCAGCTGTCAGAAGCCTTACGGGAGCTGAACCCTAGCAAGGGGCCCGACAGGTGGGGGCGTGGGTCCCGGCCCCAGGACGACGCTCTGCAGGCCACCGGCTCCTGAGAGGGTGTTTCCAGCACATTGAAGGGGTGGGTTTTTAATCCAGTGAGTAGCTTTCTGACGGCTCCGCGCGACCTTCTACCTGGAGATGCAAACAGATCGAAACTACCAGCTGAGCTGTCCTGCTGACCACGGCCAGGGGCTGCCGCTGCCCCATGGGTCCCGGCGACGCAGCCTCGGCAGGCCAGGGGTGTGTGCAAGAAGCTGGCCCCGGGGCTGCTGTGCCATAGGTGCGCTCATTTGCTCCCGTCCCCTTCCCTGCGCCTCCCTCCCGGGGCAGACGCAACGCCACTGCCTGTCTGGTGTCTGGTGAGGTGAGTTAGCCTCCCCCACACACGCCGGCCCACCGCCGCCGAGGCCAGCTTCTCTCCACGCAGCCAGAGCCCCCGGGGGCCAGCACCCCACCTCCTGGGCACCTGCCCCCAACTCCGTGCCCCTCGGCCCTGCCTCCCACCTCCCACCCCAGCCCCTCCTCGCCCTAAGCAGTGGCTCTGGGGCCTGTGGGGACGTCCACAGGCGGAGGGATGCCTGACCCCCAACCCCCAGCAGGCCCAGGCCGGGCGGACATGGGTTTGGGGGTCCCACTCCACGCTAACAGGGATTTAGCCAGTATTTTGGCCGTATGCTGCAAGACAGAGGGACCTGCGTCTGGACACTGTGCCCTACTTAGGAAATCTCTCTTCGCTGAGAGAGAGGAGTTAGCAAGCCTGAAATTACTTTGTGCGTGTTCTCGAACCGAGCAAGCAGCAGATAATCAGAACCCGCTGCATCATTTGCAGGCGGAGCACAAAATGAGCATCCAGGGGCCCTTTTCAAAGCTCATTAAAGGGTCTCAGGGTGGCGGCCGTGGAGCTCTGAACAAAGTCCCTGCAGAGCGCGAGGCCCTGGGGGTAGGAGGGTGTCGCCTCGGGAAACAAGCAGCAGAGAGAGAGAGAGGCTGCAGGGAAGGGATGGGCTGGGTGCCTGGGGGGTGGTGCAGGGTAGCCCTCAGCTCTGTTCCCAGACAGCCTGGGGTCTGACATCCACCTGCCGCAGGGGGGGTTGGCTCCGGAGCTGAGACCAAGGAAGTGCCAGGAGGCTGGGCCACGTGAGAGCCGCAGGGCCAGGGTGCACCCCGACGGCAGGGCTGTGGGAAGCACCCAAGCCGGCCCGAAGGTTCCCACAGGCCAGGTTTGCCACAGTCTGTGCAAAGCTAACAATGCCGGTAGTGGCCCGGAGCCCCCCGTCCCAGCTCCGGCTGCCACGGGGAAGTGCCTTAGACTGGGGAGTCTGCAGACACATTTATTCCTCACGGTTCTGAGAGCAGGGCCTCCAGGCGCCACCCTCACTCACGTGGGCGGAGCGCACGCTCTGGCGTCTCTCCTACGGGGGCGCTGATCGCACCCTGGGGCCCACCCCGGGAACCCCGTCCCACCCAAGCGCCTCCGGAAGGCCCGCCTCCCGACCATCACAGCGAGAGTCAGGGCTGTGGCACATGAGTCCGGGGGACACACCTGTTCAAGCCCTGGCACCACTGAACGAAACAAGTGCCCACGAGTCCACAACAGAGGGAAGGCGGGGCAAGCTCCTCCTTTGGCAGAGTGCTGGGGACAGCGGAACCCGAGGCCAACGCCAGGGCCAGCGATCGAGCCGTAGGCAGGACCCCCGGGGGCGTTAAGTCAGCAGGCAGGTCCTCACAAGGTACCGAAGCGGGAAGTGGCAACTTTGCAGCAGGGAAGCCGCAGACGCCGGGTCGCCGAGCGGTCAGGATGACCCAGCGAGCGCCTGGCCACGACGCTCCCAAGTGGGGCCCGGCAGGGCTTCAGCAAGACCGCCAGGAAACAGCAGACGGGCCCAGGCTGGGACACGTACCTCACCATGGCCGATGCCCCCCAAACGTGCGGAGGACGAGGCTCCGCCCCCGGGGGAGACCCAAGAGACACTGACCGCGGTTGTGCCCTGGGTCAGGTCCCGGCCCGGAAAAGGAGCGCAGGGCAGGCTGCAGAGACCGGTCTCCCGGCCGCTGCTGTCGGGGAGCCGCTGTGGAACACGTCCGTCTTCCATCGGGTTTTGTAACGTATTTTGTAAGTAATAATTTCAGAGTGAAAAGCTGGACGTAAAACCATTAAAACAAAGATCTTCTCTGGTCCTCTGAGTCCATCCCACGGAGGACACAGTGCCATGCTCCGCGTCACTGGGACAGTTCCCTTCTCTCGCTCAGTCTCCCCGCCTCCCACCACACCTGTTAGTGATGGAGTGGGGCCCCCAAATCCACGTCTGCCAAGAACCTCAGAGCAGGGCCTCGTCTGGGAACATGGGACCGCCCTGGAGCCGGCTGCGCCCTGGCCGACCCCCCCCGCCCCCGGCATCCTCGCAGGAGGAAGAGGGACACGCAGACTCCTGGTGGAGACGGGTGGAGAAGGGCTGACACAGCCACAAGCAGGGACACCTAGGATGCCAGCAGCCCCAGGAGCGGGAGGGAGGCCCCCAGGGCTTTGCCCTCAGAGCCCCCGCAGCCAACGTGCCCACTCCCCACTCCGTGGCCGTGGACTCTGGCCTCCAGGACTTAAGGGACCAGATCCCTCTTATTCTGAGCCTTGCAATCTGTAGACGCTCCGGGGACAGCTCACTTCGCCTACGTCCACACTAGCATCGGCCTGCTTCCTTCTCTCTGATTCTACGTGTGTGGACCTCCCGCAGAGGCCCGGCCTGCCAGCCCCGCCTCACCTCCCACGTGGCCGCTCCCCCAGAGTTTCGCTTCCCTGTAACTGGATGAACACTACGTGCGTTAACACCTTCTGTTTTCACTTCGGTTCACTCTCAGGAGACAGCTGCCTGCTCCTTCCACAGCCGTCCTTCCCTCCGCATCTGGACGTCGCCGGCGCTCTCCTGCACTTGGACGTTCCGGCCGTCTCCGATCCTCACTGCTACAAACACCACCACAGCGAGTGCCCTGTAGCGCAGGACAGATGCCAGCATGACCAGCCTTGGGGCTGTGGGGACAGTTTGGTGGCCGCAGCCACGGCCCCTCCCCAGGGCAGCAGCGTGCCCCGCGACCTGTTTCCTCATGAAATGCCTTGGAGGGCACCAGAGCACTGCCCTCGCAGCCCTCAGCAGTGGGAACCTGCTTTTGCACGTGAGGTCTGCTTGCCCACGTCCGGGGCGCTGCAGGGGTGGGGCGGGGCGTTGTCACGAGGGGTGGACATGTTTGAAGCCCAGAACCCGTCTCCACAGCCCGGGGGTGAATTGAGTCTGGTTACAGATGTTTACCTGCGTGCCGTGTCGCTTGAAAGGAAAACCCTCCAACAGCAGTAAGCAGATGGGCATAAACTGCCCGCCCCGAGGGCCCCCAAGGCCACTCTGAGCTGGGTCAGTCCCTGGAGGGGCCAGGCAGGGACGTGCATGGGACCCCTGCCCAGCCACCACCAAAGCACCCAGCGCTCACTGGCCCAGCTTGCCTGACACACGGCCCCTCCTGCCTATCCTCACCCCGGGTCTCGGGCACCACGTCTGGGACAGGCCACGTCTGAGTTCCCGACTCTCTACCCCCATCACAGATGCGCTGTCACCTTCCTGGCTTCTGTGGTTTCTTCCTCTCGGTGTGACTGCTGCTGTAGGTGCGTGGCCACCCATGGTGCCACGTGGGCACAGCTGGGGGACCCTTCTCCTCACTGACTGGCCCCCGAGTCTGCAGGTGCATGGGGGCGCTGCTGACCACCCTGGTGCTCCCTCTGCTCCGGTCCAGCCCGGCTCCTGCGGCTCCGGGACCTGAGACACAGCCACGTTGGGGCCTCCCGCCTGTGGAAGCCCCAGGACTCCGCAGCCACAGGCACATCCACCCCTTCTGCATGGCTCGGTCTCTAGAGAGGCAGGACCCTGTGCCCTCCCGAGGCACCCCTGGCCCTGCTCTCCTGCCTGGGGAGGACTCGCACGTCACCAGTTCCCCCTTCCTTCCTTCCAGATCCTCGCGTACCCACCATCCGGCCCTTCACACACTAGGGGGTGGCAGGCGGCATGAGCTCTGCTCAAGGGGCGTCGGTGGCCCGGCCCCCAGCTCTAGATGCTTCTTGCTTCAGTTTCCTTGTGTGCAAATCGCTCCAACGTGGGTAAGTTGTGGGCGCTGAACTGAATCCATGCATGTTGTTCTCAGAACAGCGCCTTCACATGGCGTCTCTTCCTTCCAGACCAGCGGACAGGAGTGTCGGGTGCCCTGGGGCCGAACCTCAAGTTAAGAGCACCACCTCCGAGGCCCTGCTCCACGCGTGCACCTGGCATGGTTGCCGAGGGTCCACCGGTGCCCCTCGGCCTGTGGCAGCGTGTCCGTGCTCCCAGGAGGCCCAGTGCCCTGGCGCCTGGGCTTACCACGTGGGAGGTCCAGAGCGGTCATTACCACTCGTGACCAAGGGGTAATTACACCGGCAATCAGAGCCCAGGCTGGGAGTCGGGGAAATGTCAGCATGGGAGACGAGGAAGCTTGATCAAGCATTAGGCACAGCCTCCGGCTGACTTCTTCCTGCCACTAAAAGAGCTGTTTCCATGAGCCGGTCGGCTTCCAGACATTGTTTGGCGGCCCGTGTGTTCCAGAGAATAGAATCCATTATTTGTTCAAGACGGGTTTCCTGAGGTAACTGCGAACCCCAATATTGACACTAAGTCATATTAAAAGCGTTGCGGGAAGGCCAGCCCGGCTTTTTGTAAGATAATAATAGTGCTCGTGTGTTCTAAGGCTGAAACCTGTAATCTCGTTGATTTTCCACCGGGAAATGGGGCTGTTGATGAGGCCTAACCCTGGGGACCATCGGCGCTGCCCCGAGGGCAGTGGAATCAAGGGACCCCTCCCCCCACCCAGCTCCCGACACCTGAACAGGCCAAACGTCCTCCTGAGACCTCCTAGCAAGACACTGGACCGCCCTTTCTCCTGAGACCCTCCTGGGGTGACACTGGACCTCCCCTTTCTGACACCAGCCCCCTCCAACAGGAGGCTGGGGAGCATCTCCGGGGACCAGCGTGCACTCAAGTGTCAGGGACGCAGGGGGACACACAGTCCTGGCTTGGCCTGCATCTCCCCCCTTCCCACGACCTCACGTGCCCCCGGCATTTCCTCCGACCCTCAAAACAACAGGGATTAATTACGGAGACACACTGGGGGGATTTGCAACAGAATTGAGGGCTGCTATGGAAGGAATCGTTTTCTGCAAGTTCGTCTGTTGAAGCCCTGACTCCTAACTCCTTAGAACATGACTGCGTTTGGACGTCAGGTCTACAGAGGTGGTCAAGCCAAAGCAGGTCACTAGGGTGTCCCTGATCCACATGACCCGTGTCCTCCTAGGAAGACGAGACCGGACACAGACACGCACGGGGACGGCCAGGTGAGGACACAGAGTCGGCACATACAGGCCAAGCAGAGAGGCCTCAGGAGGAACCTGCTCTGCCCCCACCCGCGTCCCAGCCTCCCAGCCTCCCAGCCTCCCAGCCTCCAGCACCGGGAGAAGTAAATGTCTGACGGCTAAGCCGCCCACCTGTGGAACCCAGTTACGGCAGCCACGAGAACTCACTCAGAGCCCAGGGCCTGGCCCTCCCCTCTCTTACCCCAGCCCACCCGACACCTCGCGCACGGGCGTTCTAACCAGCGAAGATGACGGGGGTGGTCCACGCAACGTGGCCACTCCTCCGTGCCAGGCACGACTCCGGGGGCCTCTGATCCTTACCCTTCCTGACCGCTCTGCCGTGGGCGCACTATGCTGACCACATGAAGGAGAGCGCCAGGGAGCCCACACCTCACCTGAGAATGGGGGCCACCTTCCGGGCTCCCCGGCTGTGGCCGTCTGACTTTCTGAGATAACGCGAAGAAACCCACTTGATCCCAGAGAAGATGCGCAGAGCTGGGCGCCTACCCCAAACTGCCTCTGGCAGCTGTTCTCTCTAAGGTGTGCACCTAGGTGGCGCCTCAACTGCAGTTTCCAACTTCCCGGACCCAGCAGCCCACCGACAGGATCTTGTTTTTACTGGACGAGCCCCGTAGAGCCGGTCTCCGATGCACTGAGACCCGGTGACCCGCGGCGGGGGCTGCTCCTCAGCTCAGAAACACCGCAAGCGCACCACAGCCCGGGACCCGGAATAGCCACAGCTCCTGCTCCCGAGGCCGCTTATTCCCCACGATCAGGGAAACAGAAACGAAAACGACCCCGAGTCGAGGGACAGCATCTCACCTGTCGGACCGGCAGAACTCCACAGGCCGGACACTGTCCTCTGCTGGCACAGCTACAGAGAAACAGGTTTCCTCAGCCTTTGCCGGCAGGATACCAGCAGCCTGCCACCCGAGGGGAGGCGCCGGGCAGCCGCTGGAGAAGCGTCCCCACGTCCATCGTTAGAATCGACAGTTCCCCGTCCAAGGATCTACCTCAAAAACACACTGGCAAATTAAGACATGGAAAAACGTACGTTCGAGGTCACGCATTATAGTCCAAGTTTTCATAGCTAAAGGCTAGAAACAACTCAGGTGTCTATTAACAGGGAGGTAGTCGAATAAACTGTTACACCCCCAAAAACGGAGAAGCGTGCCTGCACAAAGATAGAAGAAAGAGATCTATCTGCCACATGGGGTTTTCTCCAGGACACGCAAAAGATTGTAAAACTCAATGGAACTTCCAGAAATGAAAAACAGAACAACTGAAATGGAAAATTCACAGGATAAGCTTAGCAGTTTGGAAAATACAAAAAAGAGTCAGTGAACCTGGATACATAACGTTAGAAAGGGTCCAAACCTAAGTATGGGAAGGGGGAAAAATTGAAAAACTAAACAGACCTTCCTCACCATCGAACAGCGTCAAGCTATCTGATATACACACAGCTGGACTCCAAAGAAGAGGCAGACCAAATATTTAAAGGCTTCTTGGCTGCACATTTGCAAATTTGATGAGACTCCCAAATTAAAGGAGTTCAGTAAGCATCCAGCGGGACAGACAAGAGGAACCACGCTACAGCACGTCACCGCCGAATTGCTAAAAAGGCAACGGCTTTAAAAAAATTCTAAAACCAGCCAGAGAAAAGGGACACACTCTAGGCAGAGAAACAGGACCAGAAATAACTGTTAATTTCTCATCAGAAACAACACAGGCCAGAAGGTACTGCAACAGTGTGCTTTCACATGAAGAAAACACGCGTGTCAACCCGGGACTCTACAATTACTGAAAATACCTTTCCAAAAAACAAAGGCAGCCCAGGGGCCTGGAGTTCCAGCCGGTTCCTACCACGTTCCCCCAGTCACTTGCCTCCTCTTTCCTTGGAACGTGACAGAAGCCACGGTGTCCTTCGCGGGTGCAGCGCCCGAGACCATCTCCGAGACCACGACAGTGCCCGTCGAGCGGGTCAAGCTGCCGCCGCAGGTGCAGGGTGCCAGCAAGCACATCGCCACAGACAGCGATGCAGGGGCATCACAGGCTGTGAGGTTCGTGTCCCCAAGGAGCAGGGGGTCCTGTCTTCCTGGCGTGGTCACCGGCCAACGTGGTCAGATACTTCCCCACCCAGGCTCTCAACTTCGCCTTCAAAGATAAACACAAGCGGGTCTTCCCGGGTGGTGTGGACCACAGAGCCCAATTCGGCGCTACTCTGCAGGGCATCTGGCATCAGGTGGTGCCGCTGGGGCCACATCCCCATGTTTTGTGTATCCTCTGGATTTTGTTCGTACCCGTCTGGCAGCTGATGCGGGCAAAGCTGGACCGGAGAGGGAACACAGGGGCCTCGACGACTGCCTGGGTGAGATCTACAAATCCGGTGGGATGGAGGGCCTGCGCTGTGGAGGGTGTTCTCATGTCCCGAGCTGCCTACCTCAGCGTCTGTGCCGCTGCAAAGGGGTCGCTCCCAGGTCCCGAGAATACACACACGTTCCTCAGCCGGATGACGGCACGACCCGTCACAGCGGCTGCGGGGCTCACTCCCATCTGTTTGACGCTGTTCATCGGACATCGGGTCCACAGGCTCGCTTCGCTGCCCGAGCAGGACACCCCGCAAGGAAGGAGGCAAAGCTTTCTACAAGGGGGCTAGTCCAGCGTTCTCAGATGCATGGGGCGCTTCTGCGCTTGTCTCGTGTGACGAGTCAAGAAGCTCGTGCAAGTTACGCTAGTGTTTCCCCCTGTGAACAGGCGTGTTGTATCAGAGAACATCTCTTGAGGATTCTTGACAGACTTTTGGCCCTCTGTTTATCAACGATAACTACTGGTTGGAAATGGGAAGCAATGATGTTTGTCTGACCCTTTTATCTCTTAAGGCCATTTCCATGATGGTGGGACTCCGTTGTATTTTTTTATTTCAGTCACTCCTGAAAAATAAATTTGAGGAAATAAAAAAATGAAGGCAGGTTAAAAGTATTTTCATTCAAAAATGGTTGACACAATCCACCACCACTGGATGTACGTCGTAAGAAGTGCTTTAAAAAAGCCACGGAAGCAAAGGAGTAAAGAGCAGCTAGGAATCAAGACACGCACGAAGGAGCCGAGAGAGCAGGTGGGTGCACGTGAACTGATGTCAAGCATCTGTGCTCCTGCTTAACTTACTCAAAGCACAGCTGACCGTTTAAAGCAAAAAGGACGATGTTATCGTGGACTTGACGGCATACATAGAAGTGAAACGTATGACGAGTTAGAAGGAAGCAACAGGAGAACAGACTAGAACTTTGCTGTCCAAAGTTGTTACGGCCCATAGCAACTTTTTTCCTCTTTTCCAGCGATGTCTTCTGAGACACCAATAATAAAATAGCAAAAAGAAACTACGCCAAAATGAAAAAGCTTCTGCACGGGGAAGGACACAGTCAACAAAACTAAAAGACAACCTACGGAATGGGAGAAGACATGTGCCAATGACATAGCCAATAAAGGGTTTGTAATCCAAAATACATAAAGAACCTAATACGACTCAATACTCAAAACACAAAATTTCCAACTAAAAAACGGGCAGAAGACATGAACAGGTATTTCTCCAAACACAGAGATGACCAACAGACACACGAAAAGATGTTCAACATCCCTCATCATCAAGGAAACGCGAATCAAAACCACAATGAGGCAGCACCTCACACTCCTCAGAATGGCTAAAATCAAAAACAAAAGAAACAACCAGTGTTGGTGAGAATGTGGATAAAAAGGAACCCTCGTGCACTGTTGGTGGGAATGCAAGCCGGTGCAGCCACTGTGAACAGTACGGCGGCTCCTCAAAAAGTTAAAAATAAGGGCACCTGGGGGGCACAGTCAGTTAAGCGTCTGACTGTTGATATTGGCTCGGTCGTGATCTCACGGTTCGTGCGACCGAGCCCCGTGTCAGGCTCCGCGCTGTCACCCTGGACTCACATTTGAGGGGCCCTGGGAATGAGCAACAGCCTCACCGTGCAGGAGAATGGTTAGCTTTCAAGGGTCCCTAACCAGACACCCACGCGCAACACGTGAGCATCCCACCACCACCCAGCAGCGGGAGGGCTAACCCTGTACACAAGAGCTCCTATAAGGAACTGACAGTGGGATCCGTCTCATGGGTGGGAAGGAAAGTCCTGTGGGAGCCGTGCCCTTGCCAGGAGGGCCAAGCATCAGGCAGGTCCGGGCTGGACACTCGGGAGTGACCTGCAGTCTAGAAGCTGGGTCCCCAAGTCCCCGCACGGCACCGGGTTTCTATCTGACCTTCCAGAAAGCCATGCAAGGCATGCATTTATTTATTTATTTATTTATTTATTTATAGTCTCTTTATTTCGCGAGAGAGCGAGTGCAAGTGGGGGAGGGGCAGAGAGAGAGGGAGAGAGAAAATCAGAAGCAGGCTCCACAGTCTTCTCGGAGTCTGATGTGGGGCTTGAGCTCACAAACCTGAGCCACCCAGGTGCCCCCGTGCAAGGGCTTTTTATAGCTGTGACATAGGGAAACTGAAGGACTTTGTAAAGATCTGCTTTTCACTCCTTTTCCTGATCCTATTCCTGCTAGGACCCACACCCCCACTTTACACACGCCTTGTAGCACCAACAGTGTGTGTCCTCCTTACAAGGGACAAGAAGTCAACATTTATCTCAAGTCTTCCGGCACAATAGACGACATCTAAGGAAGAACCAGGTGAGAATAACCAGACCGCCAGGAACAGACGTGTGGACGCCAAGGCTCCCTGGCTCTGAGGATAACTGATGAAGGGCAGCTGGGGGACTGAGGGGACCTACACAGCAGGCCCCAAGCAAGAGGAGATTCTCTCCTTTCCTTTCCGGAGTCTCCCAGACACTCCGTACCTGCATTCTGTCTATACCTTCAGGACACTCTGCACTCACCTCCTGCTGGCTCACATTCAATTTCTATCCTGCAGAGGGCCGGGGACACTCGTGCCTGGTCCCGCAGGACCCCCTCTGGATCCTTGGACCTGACCTGCCTGCATTGGCTTTAGATTCATGAGCGGCAGGACACTCTGCGTCGGGGTGTGGCTTTTGCCCCCAGTTGCCAATAAATCTCTACACCTGGGACAGAGTACAAACCAGGTCAAAAGTCAGTCTGAGAGGGAGAGGAGTATGAACCTCAGCGTTCTTGGGGCTTTGCGGCCCCTTCCTGAGGCCTGGCTGCATCCTGGCCTTCAGATTCCACGAGACCCCCCATGTCCCTCGTGTCCCGCTGATGCCCTCTTGTGCTCACACAGCTGGAGCTGGTCTTTGTTCCCTGCAGACTAATTAGCCTGGCGTTCCTTCCTACACTGTGTAGACCAGAGCAGCGACAGCAAAGCCGCAGGGTGCGAGCAGGGGCTCCTTAGGTGTGGCAGGAGCACGATGGCTCAGGGGTAAAGGTGGCTCTGTGGCCTTGGTTGCAGAGGACTGGTAAGCCTGTTAAGAAGGGTGGATTTTACACTCAGGGTAAGAAGAGGCAGGTTTGCTAAAGCAGAGGACAGACCAGATAGGGGAGGGTGGAGACGGTCTGTGACACACCATTCCATCGGTTGAACCAACAGAGCCAGGAGTGGATTCTACAAGGGAGAACGTGCGGAGGAAAGTTCCTAGTGGCCCCCCAATCTCTGGCCCAGATCCTAGGAGCAGGTGGTCCAAGGCCTCCCTGCACTCAGCCTCAGTGCCTTGTTCCCGGAGGTCTCCATCTCTGCATGAAGTCACATCCCGTCCACAGCGCATCTACTGCCCTACGAATTCCCGCCCAAGCCCCCACCCTAAAGCAGTTTGCCTCCTCCTCTGAAAACCAGGACTAGCGCTTGCCATTTCTCTAGGTCCCTCACGCGAGTCTCTCGCAATCAGGCAGGAAAAGCAAGCCCCTGCAGAGGGCTGGCCCGCGGCCGGGGGAGCTCTGCCAACTTAGCATGGAAGCAGGAAGGGCGCGGGCCCGCGGGCGAACCGGGACAGCTTTCCCCCGAAGGTTCGCAGCGCCGCCGAACCTGGGACTAGGAGCTACAGCCCTTGGCTGAGCAAGCCCGGGTGCGGGCAGGGGCGCTTCAAGGGGAAGACCCCTCCCCAGGCCCCCCTCTCTGCGGTGTTGTTTCTTCAAAATCGCACCGCCCCCCCCAAGAGGCTCCTATTGAAATAACCACCTGAAATCAGGTCTCTAATTTTCGGGAGTCTATTGACCATTTTCCTCTATTTTGACGTAACTCCAGACGTAGAAAGGGTTTCAAGAACAGCACACGGTCTCTGTATCGCCTCCAACCAGCTTTCCCAAATGTCAACATTGCACCCACTTGTGGGCCCGGTAGGCCTGGGGACAGCGCAGTCCCCACGGCTGGGCGGTAGGGGGTGGTCCAGCCAGTGTCCGCGGATGTGGGGCGGTGCCTTGGAGACCCCGCGACCCCAAGGCGACGGCTCCCCTTCGGCCCCCGGTCCATGCCCCGCCTCCGCCATGCCCCGCCCCCGCCTCGACCCGCCCCCGTCTCACCGCCCCTCCCCACCGGCCCCCTCCGTCCCCGGCCCCTCGCGACCGCCTCGCAGCCGCGCCGCCGCGCCCCATCCCCCTCTGCCTGGCGCCCCCTGCCGGCCGCCTCACCACCCGGTTCCCCGTCCCGCTCCCCTCGCGACCCCTCCGCCCTCGACAGGCCCCAGCCCAAGCGCCCGGAACCCGCGAGGCAAGCCGGGAGGAGGACGCGGGCGGGAGCCGTCACCAGCGTGCGTCGCGCCCCTGACGCGTGCGTGCGTGCGCGTGCGTCGTTGGCTGGACTGCGTTTCCCAGGGGGCCGCGCGGCGCGCCCACTTCCGGCGGGAGGCACGGGACCCGGAAGCGGCCGCGGGGCGGCGAATCCCGCGGCGACAGGTCGGTCGGAGGGCGGCGGGAGCATGCTGGGCGGCCGGCGGCCCGCGGTGCGCGGTGCGTTCGTTCCCCCGCGGCGGTGGCGGCGGCGCGAGACGGCTCTTGCGTGAGCGGCGGCGGCCGGAGTGGCCGGCGGCGCGCCGGGCGGGCGGCGGGGCCCGCGGCTGCGAGGCGGGCCGGGCCGGGGTGGGCGCCGCTCTCGGCCCGGGGGGCGGCGGCGCCATGTGGAGCGGTCGCAGCTCCTTCACCAGCCTGGTCGTGGGCGTGTTCGTGGTGTACGTGGTGCACACCTGCTGGGTCATGTACGGCATCGTCTACACCCGGCCGTGCGGCAGCGACGGCAACTGCATCCAGCCCTACCTGGCGCGGAGGCCCAAGCTGCAGGTGAGCGCCAAGGGGGTGCGGCGGCGGGGACTACCTGGGGGCCGGGCTGGGGCCCCTTCTTACCGAGCCAGGTCCAGGACGGCCCCCCAGCCCCACTTGCTCCAGGTCTTGGTGCATGGTGGCTCCGGGAGGGCTCGGGGCGCTGCCCCCTTACCCCTCGTCCCGCCTCTTGAAGGCGCCCGGGTCCCTGCCCTGTTCTGCTCAGCTGCACGCCTCAGTAGCTGGTTGGCAGTGGACACAGCAGATCCCTTCCTGGCGCGATGGGAGCTAAAGTGAAACCTTTTCCCATTTGGTAGCTGGTCAGATTGCCACCGCGGGTGTAGCGGTTGGATGCGTGTTTTCTGCCGAGGGGGGGTGTGGGGGGGTCCTTGCAGAGCTAACTTTCTTGACGCTTCTTTCCAGCTCAGCGTGTACACCACCACGCGGTCCAACCTTGGTGCTGAAAACAACGTGGATCTGGTCTTGAACGTGGAAGACTTTGACGTGGAGTCGAAATTTGAGAGGTATGATTGGGGGACAGCGCGTGCCAGTGATGGGGTAAGTGCTGGTAACGTTTAGGTTGTGGAAAAGGCAGCGTCATGTGTAAGGAAGTTAGCGTGGAGAAGCACTGTTCCCTCTGTCTCGTGAGTGGGGCGGCTTTTAACTGCCCTCGTTTGTGATACGTAAACTAGCCAAGTTTTGCTCTACGTGAAAGTAGGAGGTGATGAGTTTGTCCCTTAAAAGGTAGCTTCCAGGGGCGCCTGGGTGGCTCAGTCGGTTAAGCGTCCGACTTCGGCTCAGGTCACGATCTCACAGTATGTGAGTTCGAGCCCCGTGTCGGGCTCTGTGCTGACTGCTCAGAGCCTGGAGCCTGTTTCAGATTCTGTGTCTCCCTCTCTCTCTGACCCTCCTCTGTTCATGCTTTGTCTCTCTGTCTCAAAAATAAATAAACGTTAAAAAAAAAAAAATTAAAAAAAAAGGTAGCTTCCAGTGTCCGACGGTCCCAGGATGCACGGCAGCCATGGGCGTTTCCAGAGGAGGAGATGAGGTGGGGGTGACGTGGCTTCCCACAGCAGACAGCTTGTCTCTCTCTTCCTGGCGAAAGTTGCCAGTTAGGTCAGTGTAGTGATGTAAAGGCTCAGGTACGAAGAGGGAGCGTGGGAAGTTATACTTGCTGTGTCGTTCTAGTTTTAAGATTTCAGAAGTAGAAGTCGAAAAGCAACCTGCTTGTCCGGGGTCCCCTTTTTTCCTGTGTGTCGTCTGGGTGATTTCACACAAAATAGCGGGAATGTGCGGTGCGTTGGCACGAGCGTCCTCTGGCCAGCCTGCCCCGTTCGAGAGCTGCGGGAGGCAGTGCAGCAGACAGGGGAGATACGTGCGGTTGGGGTCAGCCACTGCCTGCCTGGCCACGTGAGCCCTGTGACCAAGGCGAGTTCCTGCCTTCCCTGAGCGCTGCGAAATGTAGGCAGGAAATGCTGCCCGTGGTTTTAGAAAACGGTCTGTGAGCATCTGCACTTTCAGGATTTCGGTAAAGTCTTTGCAGGTGGGTGCGTTTTCGGTACGTCTGAGCTAAAATTAGTTTGAAACGGCATGATTTATAGAGGTACTTGGGTGACCTGTGCTGTGTGCACATACAAGGCAGCTGACACGCACGTGCTCGTAAAACGGTCGTCTCTTTTGTTTTAGGACGGTTAACGTTTCCGTACCAAAGAAAACTAGAAATAACGGGACATTGTACGCGTACATCTTCCTCCATCATGCTGGCATTCTGCCGTGGCATGATGGGAAGCAGGTGCACCTGGTGAGCCCTCTGACCACCTACATGGTTCCCAAACCGGAAGAGGTCAACCTGCTCACGGGTGAATCCATCACACAGGTGAGTGTGCCTGTCGGTCGCTGACCGACTGAGGCCTGCGCTCTCCCTGTGGAGTTCACACCCACGGGTTTCCGCACGTGCAGCTTACACCGGGAGCTGGGGTGACCGTTGGGAAGGGAAACGGTTTGATGCAGGGACAAGCACGTCTGTCTTTCAGCAGAATTGCTTCCTGTGACTCACAGGTAAATTTGATGCCAAGCTAGTGACGTAGGCTCTAAGCTGTGCAGTGACAGGTCACTTCTCAGGCCCTGGGCCCTCTCGGCCTCCAGGGAGTGTGTGTGCACCCCATCAAGGTGTGGGGACGCACTGCCCTGTGTGTAGGGCAGGACGGCACTTGGGCGCGTTTTCTCAGTTGTCATTTGTGATTACGGGACAGATACCTGTACTGCACACGTCCCATACCGCTGTGAAAAGCTGTGCGTACGAGGCGACTAGAGTGCCTTAAATGGTTATGGACGAAACTGTGGGTAAAGCAGAGGAAGTCTGTCTTTGGGTCTGTGCGGACCAGAAGGTGAGCTCGTTCACAGATGGGAAGCGTCTGTGAGGCTGCCCCATGCTGGGTCTCCTCGGAAGGACTCCCTCGGCTGCTGTTTCTTGGGGGGACTGTACGGCCCCGCCTCTCGGGGCCTTCCTAGGGAGTCAGTGAGGTGGTGGGTGTCAGTGTGAAGTCATCTTTGCAACATACAAATAAACGTCTGCGGTTCGTATTACTTAGAAAACCATTCTTGGCGTAACTTACCGGAGCTGTATTCTATCTATTTTGGTGGGAGATACACGAAATGGTCCTGCAGAGTGGAATTTGTCAGTTAGATCTGGGAGATCTTCCTGGCAGTCGTAGCTCCTTTGCTGAATAGAGCTCTGTGTGCGACTGACGCCCAGCCCTGACCCTGTCTTTGCAGACGACGTGACGGACCGGGCCTAGGGCCAGTGTCCTCCGTCTCGCTGCCAGCTGCAGGGGCTGTGAGCTCCGATTGCCTGCCCCCTCCTGCAGGTGTCCCGGGACTCCCTCTTCTCATGGTCCCCGCTCAGGCTGGGGATCTAGATGACAACCCTCTGGCTCGTGTTAAGAGAAGGAAGTGAGGGGTGCCGCTCTGGGGGAGCGGCGGTCATGCCTCCACCCAGCACTGGGCTTTCCCTGCTGAGCCACTCATTTCCTTTAGCAGCAGATAGAGGCAGAGAAGAAGCCACCGAGTGCCCTGGACGAGCCTGTTTCTCACTGGAGACCAAGACTGACACTGAACGTGATGGTGGACGACTTTGTCTTTGACGGGGCCTCCCTGCCTGCCGACGTGCATCGGTACATGAAGATGTAAGCACCGCTGGGCCCACCGGGGAGGGGGGTGGCTCTTCGCAGCGCACGCCCCCGTGCCCAGCCTCGAGCTGGCGGTGCAGGAGTGGCCCCGGTGTGTGGGGTGTGGAGGACACCTGGGGGTCCGTGGCCCACCAGAATCCGGAAATGGGGGCCCGCAGTGCTTCCTCGAGCACCCCTGAACCTCTCGAGGTCTTGCTGGTAGAGACTGCCACCAGGGCGTGAGACCGTGTCGTGCTGCACCCCCTGAGACTTTTGTCCCATCTGCGTACTGATTACCTCTGTTAGGACCGCGTGTTTTGTTTTAACTTGACTTGTTTACGTTAACTTAAAAACTAGTCTTTGGATCATTACATTTAGTCATTAGCATCGCTGGTTAAACAAGCGTTGAAATCGTGTGAATAATTTAGACCGCCTTGCATTTTGGGGGAGCCCGCTGTTAAAGTAAGATCTGTTACCGATGTCACGCAGCACCTAAAAATGGTTGAAGTAAAACTTGTCTTCTTTCACGTGTTAGTTGTAAACGTGCTATCGTCGTGAGGGTTTTTTCTTTTTAATGCGTATATGTCATTTTTGAGCGTGCAGAGCAGTCACGTAATTAGAAACGTAAACGGTACAAAGGGTCACGGAAAGCCCCCCACTCCTGTTCTCTGGCCCCCACCGCCTCCAAGGTACGGAAGGCAGGTGGGTTTTTATTTCCACTCTCCCTCTGCATCCCTGACCATCCCGCATCCGGGCACAGATGGGCCTGTCACTCTTTTGCGGCCTGGATGGTGTTCCGCTCTGTGGCCACTGGGGTTTCCCTCCCACGGCTGTGACTTCAAGGAAGAACAGCTGGTTAGAGCCCTCGGCTTCTGTGGGCAAGGTGTGTCCTGGGGCTGTGTGCCCAGAGACACCCGAGGACATGGGCAGGATTTCTCCGCGCTGCGTCTCCGAGCCGCGTCTGATTCCTCTAATAGTGAAAGTGTTCATGGTGACTCTGGGAACTGCTTGATCCCCCAGGATCCAGCTCGGGAAGACCGTGCACTACCTCCCTATCCTGTTCATCGACCAGCTCAGCAATCGGGTGAAGGACCTCATGGTAAGTGTGGCTCCTCTGGGCTGCTGTCGCCCCGCAGGAGCTTGCTGCGTCTTTCTGACTTGGCAGAGCTGTGCTCCGGGTCTGCCTCTGACTCCCTTCCTGAGCCCCTGTGCTCTCTGTGGTGGAAGGCTCTGGAACAGTTCTGTATTAAGTGCTTGGATGGCGAGTCTCAGAGCTCATTGGAGAGCCGAGTGTCGCTCAAACAGTTCATGCAGGTTTTTCCATCAAGCCCTAGTTGTTTGGCTCAAAGGCACAGATGGGCTCAGAGGGGCTGCTGAGCAAACTGCTCCCTTTAGAGCTGGCCCCACACAGTGTCACCGCCTGTCTTGGAGCCCGCAGTTGTTCCCCCCGACCCCGGGTGGCCCTGGGCAGGGCTGAGTGTGGGAGTGGAGGGGAGCTGGCACCCTGCCCTGCAGGGTGGATTGGAGGGCCAGTGCAGGACGGCTGACTTCCGGGCAGTGACAACAGCAGTGACCGTTGACACGGAGGGTCACCTACGGTGCCCCAGGCACTGTGCCGAGCACTTCACAAACGTCCCGGGGTCTCGCCCCATGGGCTGTGGAGCTGTGGCACGAGCCGGACCGGTCGCCCTCCCCGTGACTCCTGGCCGCCATCCCAGTCTGTGGGCGTTTACCACGCGCTGGAGTCCGTGCTCCTTGCTCACAGACGAGACAGCCTGGGCACGGAGAGCTCGGGTCCCCGTGGGATGCACGGCAGTGAGCGGAAAAGGAGGCACCTGACCCGGGGCCCAGCCTCGCGGGCCCCCGCCCCAGCTCTGCCTCCCCCTGCTGACCAAGGAGCTCAGAAATGACTGTCACACTGAACTGCTGTTCACTGAGGCCCCACGGGGTCCTTAACACGCGGGGTCCTGCGCTTCCTTTGGGGGTGCCACCTAGACCTACGGGGCTCGTCGGCCCCGGGCAGACCGTCATCCTCCCTCCTGCTGTGTGCAGACCTGGGGCCGGGCCAGTTCTGCCGAAGCGCGTGGTCAGCTCTCCGGGGGCCCGGGGCTGCCATGGTGCGGGCAGTGGTGTGGAGAGGCTGCTGGCTGGCTGGGCCGCTGGAGCTCCGAGGCCGCGTCTGCAGGGCGCCTGCGCTCTCCTCATCATGTGGGTTTAGTGGCCTCGTGACGTGGCACTGCTATTTGGACGTGGAAACAAGCTCACGGGCCGCCGGCGTTTCCTGTGGCGTCTTCGTGACACGAATGCTTTGTCTGGATCAGGGCTGCTTTCTGGAAGGAACGCCATCTTTGGGGAACAGCTAATCTGCTGGGGTTTAGACAGTGGCACCTGTGTGGGTGGGGTTGGCCCATGCCTGCCTGCCCTGGAGCCAGTGCGCCACTGTGGTGTGAGGGGGCCCGGTGCCTGGGCCTGGTGTCTGGTCAGTCCTGGTTGGGGGGGGGGGGGGTCCCTGGGCCTGGCGTCTGGTCAGTCCTGCTGAGGGGGGGGCCCTGGGCCTGGCATCTGGTCAGTCCTGGTTGGGGGGGGGGGCCCTGGGCCTGGCATCTGGTCAGTCCTGGTTGGTGGGGGGGCCCTGGGCCTGGCATCTGGTCAGTCCTGGTTGGTGGGGGGGCCCTAGGCCTGGCATCTGGTCAGTCCTGGTCGGGCGGGGCGGCCCGGCACCTGGGCCTGGCATCTGGTCAGTTCTGGGGCGGGGGCTGGCGCCTGGGCCTGGCATCTGGTCAGTCCTTGTGTGGGTGGCCTGGTGCCTGGGCCTGGCATCTGGTCAGTCCTGGTCCACTCCTGTTGCTGGACTGGCCACGTCGGTGTTCACCCAGGAGGGTCTGCCGAGTGAGCTCCTGTGGGTGGAATCAGGTGGCACCATCTTCACACGATGGGGCGTGTGGTGCCCGTGGACTCACCGGCCCCTGGAGGCGTGGAAGGCCGCTGCAGCCAGCGTGGGCCGCCCGACCCCACGACCACAGCCGCTCGCAGCTGCCCCTTGCCTCCGCACACACTTAGGTCAGGTGTCACATCTTCCTGAGGCTTTCTGTTGTCCCCTGCGGGGGCAGGCCGACCCTCCACAAGTCAGTCTCTCCGGGAGCATTCAGCCCACACACCGGGGCCCCACGTGCCACCCGCCAGGTTTCCCTTCCCTGCGGAGAGGTGTGGAGGCTCCGTGGGGCCCGTGCCCGGCTCGTCCGCAAGAGCAGGTTCCTGGTGCATGCCGGTGCTGCTCGTGCCGAGAGGCTGGGGTACAGGGCCAAGCCGACACGGGGGTTCGAGAGATACGGGGTTCAGGTGGCAGAGGAGACGAGAATACGTTGCTCAGAAAAGCTTTGAGCCCAGGATGAGGGCGAGCGGAGAGAGGTGGGAGCCACGCCTCCCCCCCACCCCCCGCCCCCTGGGATGGGGAACAGACGGTAGTCGAGTAGGCCCAGGGGTGCAGCGTCGGCCTCCGGTGCACGGAGCCGTGGTCGGTGGGGTGAGCCGTGGGGTGAGTGCCCGGCAGCGGGTGGGGGCAGGCGGCGGACCTGGGAAGGGCGCGGCCTCACTGCCCTGCTGTCCTTCCCGCCAGGTCATAAACCGCTCCAGCACCGAGCTGCCCCTCACCGTGTCCTACGACAAGATCTCACTGGGGAGGCTGCGCTTCTGGATCCACATGCAGGACGCCGTGTACTCCCTGCAGCAGTTCGGTGAGGCCACGGGCCGACCTTTACTTCCGGGTCCGGGAAGCCGTGCTCAGGCTCCAGCCTCGGTGCCTCCTGCTGGTGTCCTTGACCATGGCTCCCGTCAGAGCGTCGGGTTTCCGCTCTCAGTGCTGAGAGCCGTCCTCGTCTGTGGCCGTGAGCGTGAGGCGCGTGTCTGGCGTCGGATGTCGCTGACCTGGCTCGCCTCGTGCTGTTTCCTTTTCCGTTCAGGGTTTTCAGAGAAAGACGCTGATGAAGTGAAAGGCATTTTTGTCGACACCAACTTGTATTTCTTAGCTCTGACCTTCTTCGTCGCCGCATTTCACGTGAGTGGGCGCCGGGCCGGGGGTTTGCGTGGTGCGGCCTGGCGACCTGAGACTTTGTGGCCGCCACGCTGGGGGTCCCTCTCCCGGCTCAGGACGGGGTGTCTGCACCTGGGGCGCTGATCACCTTAAGGACTTGGGGTTTGTCTGCTGGCCCTGGAGGTCATCTTGAAAAGAAATCCAGACTCCACGAGATCAGTGAATGGCTTTGCAAAATAAGTATGTCATCGTATAATTCTAGCGCAGTGGTTTCGATGTTGAAAACCCAGCCTTTGCGTAGAATCCCTTTTTGAGCGTGGAGTCTTACAGCTGGTGGAGGAAAGCTGTCCCCCACGTGGCAGCCGTGCTAGATCTGAGGTCAAGGTGGGCAGGCGTGGGCCCCCAGTGCCTGGAGATTGGCTGCCAGTCTGGCTAAACTTCCCAAAACCGTGCTGGGAAATAGTGGTTTTGTTAAAGGAGCAGGGTGTGAGAATGACCCGTGTGCACGGCCTGGGCACCAGGTCAGAGCCGGCAGCACCTGGCGAGGGAGCCGGGACGTGTGGCCCACGACGGCGGTCAGATGCCCCGCGGTCCCGGCATGCTGGGTGGGGCACGAGGCCGTGGGTTTCCGAGGTGTGGCGTGTGGCATCCGCCTGGCTGTGTCCTTGCGATCCGGGTCCCGTGCACACCTGTGCTCTCGCTCGGCAGAGACGAGCCGTCGGAGCGACGCGAGCTGGACGTTGCCGTCCTCTTCTCTTTCCAGCTTCTGTTTGACTTCTTGGCGTTTAAAAATGACATCAGTTTCTGGAAGAAGAAGAGGAGCATGATTGGAATGTCCACCAAAGCAGGTAGGCGCCCTCAACTTTCGGCCGTTCCCAGAGCGCCGTGTCCTGTTGACGGATACGGATCTCTAGGCTTCACTTTGGAGCTTGGGGTCTGCGGTCGTCTCTGGTCCGTGCCAGTCAGGGAGCCGGCTCTCGCGCGGGCGGCGCCTGCGAGCCTGGACCCTGACATGGTGCGGAGGGGCTGTCTGTGGCGTGTGAACCCGAGGCCACGCGCCAGGCCCCCCCGGCAGTGACACCAACGCGGGATCTTGGCCTCCATCTGTTTGGCTGCTAATCAAGCGTCTCAAGAGGCAGTTCTTTTCCTTCCACAGAAATGACGTGCCCAGGGGTGGTCCGGGCACCTGGGCTGGCCCCCAGTGTCAGCCGGGTCTCACATCCTCCTGTCCTCTGGTGTCCTTCGGGGGGCACAGGGCCCCTGCTGAGTCCTCCGGCCCTTCCTGGGGAGCAGCCGTGAGCGGGGCTCGTGGGTCCCCGTCGGTGCACACGGGGCAGCCAGGTGTCCCCCTAGCAGGCACCCACGGGGGTTGGCCCCGCCGCTCCTGCCCCGCGAGAGGCCCTTAGGAAGGTGCATGTTTTCAGTCAGTTGTAGCGTTTTGTAAAGTTCGGTCTTCGTGGAGAAGGTATAGTTTTTAAAAGACGAGTTTCTCACGGAGCCGGGAGGGAAACAGGTAAGGGGAAGAGATGAAGGAGGCGGGTTCTAATCCCCACCAGTGACCCCTCTGGTCAGCGTGCTCTCTGTGTGTTTGTGTACCTGCGCACACGTGTCTGTAGCAAAGGGGACCTTGCGTTCCGTGCCGTGGCCTCTGTGGTCGCTGTAGAACATTTGCACGCCACACACACCTTGTCCAGTGCAGTGGATGGAGGGGGTGAAACCCTTGAAGCTTCGTGTACGCTGTGGGGGGGGCACGGGTAGGGGGGTGAGCGTGCACGTGGGGGGGTGGGGGCGTGATGGGACCTGTCGGGTGGGGTGTGGACAGGGCGCGGCCGGCCGCTCAGCGCAGCCCCCTGCCCTGCCCCCAGTGCTCTGGCGTGGATTCAGCACAGTGGTCATCTTCCTGTTCCTGCTGGACGAGCAGACGAGCCTGCTGGTGCTGGTCCCCGCGGGCATTGGGGCCGCCATCGAGGTGAGTCGTGTGGCCGTGCTCGGCCGCACCCGGTCCCGAACCACGGGAGAGACGTGGCCCTGCCGGAGGCAGGGAGGGGCGTAGCAGCTGCCGCAGTTCCGGAACGCCAGAGCCCGGCTGCCAGGGGCCCTGTCGCTGGGGCTGGAGCTTCCGCCCATCACACCTGTCCGCGCGACGTGTTTTACCAGGGCAGGCGGGGAGCCACACGACTTGTGCCGCCCACCGCATGAGGCCGTGTGGGACGTGGTGCCCCGTGACAGCCCGGGCCGAGCTGGGCTCGGAGAGCGGTTCCGTGGGGCGGGTGGCTTTGGGCCGGGACACGGCGGGGAGCAGAGGGGGTGGCGGGCTGCGACGTTCTCTGGCCTCCGGGGCTGCCCTGTCCCGGGCCTCAGCCCCGGCCACAGTCCTCCGCCCTACCCGTGCGCCGTGGGCACCGGCACGTGTGGCCGTTGGGCCAGAGACCGCACTCGGTCTGCCCGTGAGCCGTGCCGCGAGGACCCCCCTCCCCCCGTAGCCACCCGTCACAGCGCGGAGACCCAGCTCACCGGGTTGTGGAGGCGGGTCCCCCGAAGACGGCAGGACTCAGGGCAGAGGCGAGGGGCCTTGCAGTGACCACCTGGGAGAAGGGGCCGGTGAATCAAGAGGCAGGAAGGATGGGCCGGGAAGGGGGCCCGGCCCAGAGGACGGCAGCCAGGCCGAGTGCCGGTTCCCTCGGTGCAGAGGGCGGCCGAGCTCAATGTTGGCGTGGAGCCCATGAGCACCGGTCAGGCCTGCTGGCGTGACCAGTCAAGGCTAGGGGCGCAGGCAGGCACACACTGTGGTCCGTCACCTCCCGGGGGTGAGTTCTGGGGACTCCTGGGTCTCAGAGCCGTGAAAGTGTGTTTCGCGTTCTTTCTTTCAGCTGTGGAAGGTGAAAAAGGCCTTGAAGATGAGTGTTGTTTGGAGAGGCCTGAGACCACACTTCCAGGTGGGCATTTGTGCGGTAACAACTGTCCCCCCAGCCCATCTGCCCCTGGACGCTCTGTGCCTCCCCCCGCCCCACTCCTCGTCTGCCCCTTGGGTGGTCTGTGGGGGTCCCCTCGCCCCCCCCCCCCCCCCACCCTGTCTGCTCCCTGGACGCTCTGTGCCTCCCCTGGCCCCCGTCTGCCCCCCTGGACTCTCTGTGCACCGCCCCTGCCCGCTCCCACCACCCCATCTGCCCTGGACGCTCTGTGCCTCCCCCCGCCCCACTCCTCGTCTGCCCCTTGGGTGGTCTGTGCCTCCCCTCGCCCCCCCCCCCCCACCCTGTCTGCTCCCTGGACACTCTGTGCCTCCCCTGGCCCCCGTCTGCCCCCCTGGACGCTCTGTGCCTCCCCCCGCCCCACTCCTCATCTGCCCCTTGGGTGGTCTGTGCCTCCCCTCGCCCCCCCCCCCACCCTGTCTGCTCCCTGGACGCTCTGTGCCTCCCCTGGCCCCCGTCTGCCCCCCTGGACTCTCTGTGCACCACCCCTGCCCGCTCCCACCACCCCATCTGCCCTGGATGCTCTGTGCCTCCCCCCGCCCCACCCCTACCAGCAGTCACCTTGTTCCTTTGTGTGCCGGTCGCCAGCCCATTCTCATGTCCCAGAGTGTCTGCCCTGCGGCTGCTAGCTGTGCCCCAATCAGACGCCGCACTCGGGGGCTGGTGATCCTTGGGCCACCTGGCCAGCCTCCGGCTCCGAGCCCCCCCTCGGCAGACATAGGTGGCATCGTGCGGTGGAGGCCGGTCCCCTGGCAGCCCTGAGGTCTCCCGGTGGGCCAGCGTGGGCAGCGGCTAGTGCGGGCCCCAGGTGGGCATCCCCGTCAGGGACAGAGTGCTCCCCCTGCCCTGACGGAATGGGATGCAGGTGTGCTGGGCTCTGGGCGCTCTTCCCATGCCCGCAGGCCAGTGCGGTGCTGCCTGGTGCCCCGTCCCTGCTGGAGTCCAGCACGTGGTGCTGCTCTGGGTTGGCCCTTGCCCCCGGTGACAAGATTTTGCTGCGCCTCCGGGCAGACGGGCTGGGCTGGGGTGCAGCAGCATTTTGGGGTTTGTGGTCCTGAGCCTGACTCCTGCTGGGATGGACCCGGATCCAGGGAAGCTCAACACCCCGTCGAGGACGGGAAACTGGGGACCGGGACAGGGTTTGTCCTGTTGGGAACTGCCTCTGTGAGTCTGCCTTCACTGACCTGAGTGCAGTGCAGGGGTGTGGCCATCACCGTGATTGCTGGGGGGGTGCGTGGCCCAACAGGACACACTGGCGGGTGTGCCTCTGCACACGCGGCACGTGTCTGGGCCCCGGGTGACCCTGATTGCGGGGAGGTGGCTGTAGGGGGCCGCCTGGGCTGAGCCCCCTGCACCGCACAGCTGGGCTGTGCGCGCCTGCTGGTCCGTGTGCAGCTGTCCCCGCCAGCGGCCTGGAACTAACGGGACTGTGTTGGGTTCTGTGACAGTTTGGCACTTACAGCGAGTCCGAGAGGAAGACAGAGGAGTACGACACTCAGGTGAGTGGTGGGGGTGGGAGGGGATGCCAATCAGCCTGGGCTCTCGGACTTGGGGGCAGGCTCCGGGGCGGCTCCACGTCCCGGCCTCGCAGGAAAGCCGGGCCCGGTCTTCGCGGGCGGTCGGGAGGCCTCCTCCTCTCCTGTAATGAGATTTATTTCTGGGGAGTTTGCGGTATGTGCTGTGATCTCCCGTGGTCACCGAGACCCCGGTGACCCTCATCGTCCCCAACCCCCCTGTGCGGGTGTAGCTGCAGCTTTCGGGTTGCCCGGAGACGGCTCCCTTGTGGGGACGGTGTTACTTGCCGCTCGGACGGGCACGTGTTTGTGTGCCAGGGCCTAGGCAAAGCTCAGGGTCAGCATGGTGACGAGCCCCAGCCCCCGAGGGCACTCTGCACACGGCTCTAGCCGGGCGTCTCCAGATCCGTTTCCCATCGCTCCTGATCAGTGACCGGGTGTTCACAAGCCGGACGGATGCTGTGAACGTCCGTGCGGCATCAGGCCTAGCTTCTGGAGCCTCGTTCTGCAGGCGTCCGCCGTCCCAGCACCGTCCCGACTCGGTTCCCCAAGGTCGTTGGCCTGTGTGCCCTCCTTGCCGGTTCCCCTGTCCGGACTCAGGTCCCCAAGGTCGTGGCCCATGTGCCCTCCTTGCCGGTTTCCCCGTTGCGAGTTGGCTTGTCACAGAGGCTCCGTGTTCCCGGCAGGCCATGAAGTACCTCTCCTATCTTCTCTACCCCCTGTGCATCGGTGGCGCCGTCTACTCCCTGCTGAACGTCAAGTATAAGAGGTAGGACGTGCCAGCCTCCGTGCTTCAGCCAGGGACGCCCCTGGGCCTCCGTGCCGGGCCTGCCCCTCCTCCCCCACCCACCCCGCCCGGGAGACACACGGCCCGGCCAGAGGGCACAAGGCCGGCACGTGGTATTCCCCAGGCCTGTTCCCCAGCAGCAGGCACGGAGATGCAGGTGTCCGGGGCCCTGGTGTCAGGAACGAGGGCGGACGTGTCTGGCGAGGGGAGCCTAGGGCGGGTGGCCCGGCCACTGCGTTCGGGACACGGGAGCCCCGGAGACGCGACCCTGAGGGCTGGGGGTTCTGACGGAGGACACCGGCCAGCTCAGCCCTGCAGCTACCACCTCACGCTTGCGCTCCGGGAAGAGGGCTGTCCCCGCGGGTCCCCCCACCAGCACTGCGGTTTCCGGGGGGACGGGCGCCGCGGGACAGGGGCAGTGATCACGGTGTCTCTCTTGCAGCTGGTACTCTTGGCTGATCAATAGCTTCGTCAACGGTGAGTTGTGGGGATTCGGCTCCGCCAGTAGCACCTGTGGCTGTTCCTTGTGGTTCCCGCACGTGGCCCGTGTGGTTCGAGGACGGGCAGGCAGGGCCTCTGCCGCCAGCCACCCCTGCTCCCTTTGGCGGGGCCCCCCAGACACCTGGTCTGTCTGCGGTGGCCCCGCTCAGGCTGCCCGTGAAAACGGTTTGGGGCGGGCGGGAAGTAACGCCGTCCGACGTGCAATTTCCGAGGGCGGCCACGGGGCCCGTGAGCCCTGTGCGTGGGCTGGGTCTGCATCCTCGGAGGGCACAGACCCAGGACCTGACGGGCCTGGCTTCCTCGCGGGCCCGAGCCGTCTGCGCAGAACACGGTGCGCAGAACACGGTGACAGGCAGCCGCGCTGGGTGGTGGGCGGGGCCGCTGGCAGAGAGCCGGTCTCTGAAGATGGACCCGGGGCCACCCCAGCCTGCCGTCCTTCTCCCCAGGGGTGTACGCCTTCGGCTTCCTCTTCATGCTGCCCCAGCTCTTCGTCAACTACAAGGTAAGACCACACCCGCCCCGCGCTCGCCCGCGTCCTCCCTACGCCGGCCGCTGATCTGCCGCGTCTCGCCCCCCAGATGAAGTCGGTGGCGCACCTGCCCTGGAAGGCCTTCACCTACAAGGTCAGTGCCCCCCCCGCCCCCCCCCCCCCAACTTCTCAGGGCCACCACGCCCAGTGGAGGGGTTTTCTCAACCGCGGGCCCCCTGGTGGTGACTTAGGGACGCTGGTTCTCGAGCTGTCACAGCAGCACGAGACGAAGCCACATTCCTTTTCGGGGACACGCGCGAGAGCGCATACCCCCAGCCACCCCCAGAGGCCCACGTCCACACGCGGACGCAGACCCTGGGCTCGGGCACACCGGCCGGGCTGTGAAGTGCCGTGACACGCTTGTCAGGGCAGGTGGAATTAAGGTGTGTTTTCCTGTTCGTTCTGTGAAGTAAGACGAGTGGCTCCGAGGAGGAAGAAGCCGGGGTGTTCAGGGCAGCCCTCGTGGGGGTGCAGTATGTGGAGAACAGGGGTGCGCGAGGGGGCGCCTCGGTGTCCAGCGTCCTTCCGCACTCGCTCCTTTTCTCTTGTCTGTTGTCGCCGGGACCCCGCTGAGCGGTGAGAGGGTGATGGGCCCCGGCCCCTGGGTAGGTAGGCGTTCGTTCGGGAGACCCTGACGGCCGCTGTTCACACCTCCCCCGTCCCGCGTGGCAGGCCTTCAACACCTTCATCGACGACGTCTTTGCCTTCATCATCACCATGCCCACCTCCCACCGGCTGGCGTGTTTCCGGGACGACGTGGTGTTCCTCGTGTACCTGTACCAGCGATGGTGAGTGTGGCCGCCCCTCCCGGGTCTTCCTTGGGCACGGAGGCAGTTTGCAGGTGGCGTGTGTCACCTGCAAGGCCGAGTGAGAGATCACCCCACGGCCTAGTCGGGAAGGACGGGTCTCTGTCTGAGCGACTCGCTCAGTCCCTGCCGCTCACGTGCCCCCCCCCCCCCCCCCCCCCCCCCGCCCAGCGTGGCGGCAGTCGCCACGAGCACTGTCTGGAGGGCGCGGAGGGGCCGCCACCCCCGGGGCCTGGGGACGGGCATGGAGCTCCGTCCTGACAGTGAACACACGACAGGCGGGCACGAGGGGACGCCAGACATCCCTCCTGCTGCAACTTGGGGTCTTGCGTCCTAACTGCTGGGACTCCAGCCCCTTCGCGGATGGCAGAGCCCGGGGGCCTCTGTCCTTGCAGGCTGTACCCCGTGGATAAGAGCAGGGTGAACGAGTTCGGGGAGTCCTACGAGGAGAAGCCCCAGCGGAAGCCCCACGCGCATTGAGTCCCCACCCGGCCGCGTGCGGTCAGCCCCCGTGCGGCAGGGCTGGGTTGTCGGCGGAGTATTTTCGGACGCTTCTGGTGGAGTTTCCTGGACGTTACACCGTGTGCATTGCCAAAACCTGAACGTTTCCTGTCGCCCCCCGAGTCCCTCTGCGTCGTGTCAGGGAGGGGCTCCAGTGGACAGACTTCTGGCCCCCGCATCAGGCTCTGACCATCGGAGGCTCGGCACGGAGGGTGGGGAGCCCGGGCCAGGGGCCTCTCGAGGTGTCCGTGAGCACTCCCCACACGCGCAGGTGGCTCTTTAAGTCCATTCCTTGGAGACTGGGATCAAATGGCTTTTTTCCTTTTTGTTTAAAATTTGACTATTTTAAAGCTTAACGTACGTATGTTTCTATTTTAAAATAAATTTCTTTGGCTGTGATGTTTTTCCTGGCCCGGTGGAGCGTGTCTCCTCTGGCTCACTTTTCCTGTTCTCAGAAACCCACGCACGA
The DNA here is from genome assembly GCF_024362965.1 of Panthera pardus. Taxonomy (NCBI): domain Eukaryota; kingdom Metazoa; phylum Chordata; class Mammalia; order Carnivora; family Felidae; genus Panthera; species Panthera pardus. Next base: position 831,260 of record NW_026526765.1, on the reverse strand, counting down.
CGTGGGCTCACGTGTGCGCTTGCCACAGCAGCGGAGGTAAAGACCGCCTCCCCAGCTCTCGAATCGCAAACGTTCTTGAATCTCGGTGTTGAACGTGTTTTGCACGGTCACCACCAGTCCCCCAGACGGTGTTTTTCAGAAATGCTCTGGGTTGAGGCGGAGATGAGCTGCGTGGCCGGGCGGGCCTGTGCTCCGTGTGGTTCTACGTGTCCGTGAGCACGCGGGCAGTGTGTGCCGTGGGGCTGGCTTTGAACTCCGTCTTCTGCTGTGTCCACCCTGGCGTTCTGGCTCCTCCTCCCAGGGTAAAAGGTGGGGCCAGTCGGGGTCTGAGGAGGCCCAGGCTGAGGGAGCACGTGTGCGTCCTACCTGTCCCCACAGGCCACGCGCACCGTCGCGGGGGTCTGTTCGCAGTGGAAACCACACGTGCGTGCCACTCGGGAGCCTGCGGCTTCTGGCTCAGCTGTGTGAGCCGCACGCAGTGAGGGTAGGAAAACAGTTCACGTCACCCTGATTCAGTTTCGGTGTGAGCACGCGTCAGGAGCCGGTAAGGAGCGCACAGCGTCCCCCGGGGACTACCCCGCCTGCTGCACCCACAGGGCCAGCTGCTCAGAAGAGTGCAGACGTCCCTGCGGGCTCGGCCTGGGGGCACGGCACCTGCCGGGTGCTGGCTGCGTTGTAAGTGAGAACGTCCAGGTGTCCACCTGTGCATGGGGCCCGCGGGGCCTGGGAGGTTCCGCCGAGGGGGCCCCTGCAGGTCCCGGGACAGCACCACCAAGTGGCTTTCAACAGCACACGCACGCACGCGCACGCACACACACACACCCCCACCCCGCCTCACGGTCGGGTTCCGCCGGAGACCCCGGCCAGAGCCCAGCCTTTCCCAGCTCCTGGAGGGGCCGCGTCCTCTGTCTGGGTCCCTCCCTCCGCACCCGCTTCCCGCCTCCATTCTCCCATCCCCCCTCCCTGCACTGTGGTGGCCACGTCCGGCCACGGGGCGATCCAGGGCCGTCCCCCTGTGTCGGGGCCGTACCACAGTCTCAACTGCCCTTCCCAGGGCCTGGGGTGGCACGCGCCTGCCGCGGTCCTCCGGTGCCTCCTTGGCGCCCCGCCTCCTCCTCCACCCTTGTGTGTCCTGCCGTCCAGAGTGCCTTCTGTGCCCCACACTGCGGGGGAGCACTCCCTCCGTCTCTCTTCACACGGCACAGGGACAGTGGAGCAGGAGCACGTGTGTGTTCTTGTACCCACCACCCAGGTGGGGCTCCCCCATCCCTCCTGGCTGCTCGTCCCCGGAAAGCATTTGGCGACCTTTGTGCCCATCGGCTCCTGGGCCTGTTCCCAGCCCCGCCCAGAATCCCACGCTCGACTCTGGCTGCCTGGCTGCTTTGGTTCAGGATTCTCCCTGGCCTTCATCCCAGCCGTGGCCGTGGCATTCGTTTATCCCACGTAGTCTTTAGCAGACGGTGGACAGACGGCAGGGTTTGGCCCACTTTGGTATTGGGAGTGCGTGGGCGTGTCTTCTATGGACACGGGGGGGGGGGGGAGGGGGGGGGGGTCCTGGCGAAGCAGAGCCGACGCCCCCAAGCCCCGCGCGGCACACCCGCCTTGCACCGAGTGCTGCCATCTGGTGCCCACGAAGGGCGACCTTCCCGAGGCCTGGGTTCGCATTTCCCAGGCAACAGGTGGTGCCGAATGCCTTCTCATGTTCTTCCTGTCCACCTCCACACATTTCTTGGATGAAGGGCCTGTTCTCTCTCTCCCTGTAATCCTGTTTCTAACCGCATTTGTGCAGCCCTGCTGGCCGGACCGACTTCACATAAGGCCAGGAGGTGCGCGTCCCTGTTTTCTGCTCTGGAAAACCTCCCTTTTGTGGCCGCTGGAGCCCCCGGGCCCCGGGCTTCCTTGCTGGCTTTCACCGCTGGCTGCGTCTCTGCTGTGGTGAGAGTCCCACACGGGCATGCTTCTAGCCTGTGGGGCCGTGTCTGCCCCTCCGCCCCTGGGTGGTCGTGTCCCCACAGACTGGGTGGCGAGCCGCTGGATGACTAAGCGGGCAGGTGTGCCGCGGGAGTCACACGGGCGGCCCTCAGACCCCGCAGCTGGCGGTGGAGCCGGCGGGGGGGGCGGGGGGGGGGGGTCCTTCTAGAAAACTGTCGGCCTAAACGGCATTTGTTCCATCCTGGAGACGGAGGCTCGGATGCTGAGGCCGCAGGGCCGGCTCCTTCTGAAGCAGAGGGAGAGTCTGTTCCCGCCTCTCTCCTGGGCCGAGAGACGGCCACCGTCCTCCCACGCGACGTTCTCCCTGAGTGTGTGTCTCCAGGTTTCCCAGTTTGATGAGGATGCAGTCACGTCAGGTCAAGGCCCACCGTGAAGACCTCACCTGGGCCCGGCCGCCTGCAAAGACCCCGTTTCCAAACAAGGTCACGCTCGTGGCCTTGGAGGTCAGGATGCCACCACGACCCTAACACCTTCTGACATAAGCATTTATATTTTTGTCTTAATTAATCTGCCTTTGTCAGTTTTATTGTTATGGGTTTTTCCAGAAAGAGTAAAAGCTTAGCTTTGCTTGTTCTTTATATTTTGTTTTCTCCTTCACAGATTTCTGCTTAGGTCTTTATTACGGGTTTCTCTGTATGTTTATCCGATGTATTTCGATACCCTCTTCCATACTTTTGGAGATGGTTAATTGGCTCATTAATTTTCAGCCTCTCTTTTTCTCAAACAAGACATTAAAATTGTGTTTTGGGAGTTTCTACTTCTGGAGAGGGAGAGGCAGCAGGGTCCCATCCAAAAGGATGACAGTGGGACAAAATATGTGAAGTGACTGTCCTGAAAAGCTGGACATCAGACACGGAGGGCGGGGGGTGCGCCGGGGCCCCAGGTCTCCCTGCGAGAGATGGGGCTGGGAGTCTCGGGGGCCGAGGCGACCAGGGTGCTCAGCACCGGTGCTGGATGGGAGGGGGCCGCACGGGGCCCCCGGCTCGTGTGTGTATGTCAGGAAACGACAGCCACTGGCCAGGATCTGAAGGAATGATCCGTGCAGCTCACACACGAACTGCAGTTGAATCAGCCAGAGCAGAAGCCTCACGAGTCAGGAGCACTTGCAGGGGTCCAGCCTCAGTACTTGGGGGGAAACTTAATCGCAAACTAAGCACTGCTTCTGTCCCACCAACAAAGTTTAAAGACAACATCTAAATGGATCAAGCTGTTTCCGAGGACTTAGCGTTTCCCAGTAAAAAGCTTAAAAATACCCTTCATCCAACAAGGTGAAATTCACAATGTCTGCATCCAAATTACAGATCTACAAAGAAGCAAGAAAATGAATCCACAAGGAGAAAAGTCGGTCAACTGTAGCTGAACCAGATACGGAGACAAGGTTATTGAAGCAGTTGTTAAGCAGATTCTACATGTCCAAGTAGCTAGCTGGGAGATTAAAGAATTTAAGTGGAAACAGGAAAATACATTGGGCAGGATCACTGGAAGATGAGGTCTTACACGAGAAGAGATTAATGAGTTTTAAGACAGCAACTGTGTGAATGAAACAAAAGAGTGAGGAAAGACAAGAAAACAGCATCCGTGAACTGTGGGGGCACCTTGGGGGCTGCTGTGTGTAAGCAGACCTCCCGCCAGCAAGGGAACAGGAGCTGGGGAGACATTTGAGTAAATGATATCTGACAACCTGTCCGATTTGATTAAAAGATTCAAGAAGCTTACCAAAAACCAAGCAAAAGAAACAGGAAGAAAACTAAAAACTGTGCCAGAGAAACAACATGGATGATATCCAGAGGAACAGCAAACAACACAGGAGATTTCTCACAAGAAACAATTCAAGTTAAAAGATATTTTTAAAATACTGAAAGGGAAAAAAGCCTAACTGAATTCTTTACCCAATATAAGTAAATATAAAAATATATGTATTTAAAAATATATTTAAAAATTAAGGACTTTTACAGACAGAAGCTGGAACAGCAAATCTGTTCTATAAGAAGTGTTCAGGGGGCCTGGGTGGCTCAGTCGGTTAAGCGTCTGACTTTGGCTCAGGTCATGATCTCGCAGTTTGTGGGTTCGAGCCCCGCGTCGGGCTCTGTGCTGACAGCTCAGAGCCTGGAGCCTGCTTCGGATTCTGTGTCTCCCTCTCTCTCTCTGCCCCTCCCCTGCTCTTGCTCTGTCTCTCTCAGAAATAAGTAAACATTAAACAAATTTTTTTAAGTGATCAGAAGAGTCCTTCCAGCAGCAGATGGAACTCTGACCTGAGAAATAGTAACTATTGGGCAAATATAGGCACTTGTTTTCTTACTGCTTAAGTTGTTTTAAAAGATAACAGGCCACTTGAAGCTGACATACAGACAATGTTCTGTGGAGTTCCTCACACGTGGAAGTAACATGTCTGCAACGGTCGCACAGGTGCAAGGAGGGCTGTGCACAGACACTTGTGAGGTCTCACGCTGGATGTGAGGACTGATATGTTCTCGGGTAGATGAAGAGAAGTTAAACACGTTCTATAAACCCGACAGCAGCCTCTCAAATATACAGTTACTGCTATTAAGCCAAAAAAGGAGATAAAATCATCATTGAAAAGTACTCGATGCAAGAGAAGGCACAAAAATACGAACAGAGGAACAAAGAACAGACGGGACAAACAGAAAAGCCAACAGCAGTGCAGATTTCAACCTGTCACAGCAATGCTCACAATAAATGTAAATGGTGCAAACACCCCAGTTAAAAGGCAGAGACTGCCAGACTACATGAAGAAGTAAGGCCCAGTTGTGTGCTGCATATAAGCAAGCCACCCCTTGGAAATACAAGGACACAGACGGGTTCAAAATAGAACACTGAGAGAAGACCCACGATGTTAACACTCACAGAAGGGAAGCTGGGGTGACTGGATTAACATCAGGAAAGTAGATTTTAGAGGAAGAATATTACCAGGAAATAAAGTCTTTGCATCAAAATAAAGGTATAATAAGTTCATCAAGAGGACAAGATAATCCTGAACGTTTATGTGCCCGATAACAGAGCTTCAAAATATATGAAGCAACAGTTGTCAGAACTGCAGGGAGACGCGGGCGACTTCAGTGTCTCTCAGTGATCGATGGGCCGATGCAGCAGGCACACAGCAGATACGCGAGAACACGGAGCGGTCGACCTGTGTGACCCACAGAGACGCACCACCCAGCACCAGAACACACACTCTCCTCAGGAGCACACAGGACAGTTACCAAGAAAGACTGTTCTGAGCCACGAAACAAGCCCAAAGAAGTGTAAATGGTTCCACTCAGACACATTCTGTTATGTTAGAGGCCAGAAACAGACCTCTGGGAAACCTCCAGATATTTGGAAATTAAATATCACACTCTGAGATAACCCGTGGATCAAGGAAGAACTCAAAAGGGAAATTGGAAGGTATTTTGAACTGAATGAAGGTAAAGGTTGTTATATTTTGATAGTGAGGCCAAAGTCCAGCTGAAGCTGCCTGTAAAGGGACACACCTTGTGCTAAAAACCTAGAACAGAGAAAAGGTTTCAGTGTTCTCAACTTCCACCTTGAAAAACTAAGAAAGTATGGGGTGCCTGGGTGGCTCGGTTGAGCGCCCAACTTCGGCTCAGCTCGTGATCTCACAGTTCATGAGTCTGAGCCCCGCATCGGGCTCTGTGCTGACAGCTCGGAGCCTGGAGTCTGCTTTAGGTTCTGTGTCTCCCTCTCTCTCTGCCTCTCCCCTGCTCATGCTCTGTCTCTCTCCTTCTCAAAAATAAATAAACATTAAAAAAATTTTTTTAAAGACACCAAAAAAGCAAATTAAACCCAAAGTAAGTCAAAAAATATAATAAACCGCCATGAAACAGAAAAAGTAATTCCAAAAGTTAACAAACTCAAGCCTTGTTCTTGGAGAAGATGATACAGCTAAGAAACCTGTAGCCAGGCCAAGCAGGAGAAAGGAAACCACGCATTCTGATATCACGTGTGAGGGAGACGGCCTCACTACAGAGGCCACACGTGTTTACAGAACAGTAACAGTATGGACAACTTTATTCCAATATGGCCAACGATCCGGACAGATGCACAGACCCCTGGAGACACACAAACCACCAAAGTTCATGCAGGAAGAACAGGTAACCTGGGTAGCCCTCCATTTATTTAAAACGTTGAATTTGTAGTGAAAATCTTCCCACGACGGAAGGACAAGATGGCTTCGTGGGTGGATTCCACTGAACGCTGCGGGAAGAAATAATAACGCCACAGAGAGTCTTCCAGAAAACTGAAGAGAATGGAGCGCCTCCCACCTGGCCGCACCCTCGTGTCAAAGACGTTGCCGGAAAAGAAAACTATGGACGGTGCCTGCCGAACACGTGACTCCAACCAACCACTGCACCCGCCACCACTCGCGTCCCGCGTCACACTTGTGCGTCCGCATCCCTGCTCACATTGCCTTCCATCATCAAGGGCCTCCCTCTCGAAGTCCATTCTTCAGAAAGTTGGCTGCTGGCAAAATCCTTCAAGGTTGGTTCAGATGAAAATGTCCTAATGCCCCTCATCTTTAAAGGCCACGTGTTTCCCGGGTGCCCACCCCCACACTGTCGGTGGGTCCTCCTCAGCCTGCAGTCACGCCGTGTTCCGCTGTCCATCCTGGCAGAGTATTCATGTCTTCCTTCAACAATAGAGAAATCCCAGCCAGTCTCCCCGAGAGCGCCTCTCCCCTCTTCCTGTTCTCTCCTTCCAGGACTGTGGTCTTTCCTTCCAGGACTGTGGTCTGTTCTGACCTCTTAATCGGTTGTTTCCTGTGTCCGGCCTCCTGCTCTCTGTGCGTCTTTCAGTCCTGTTTCCCACGTTGCTAAGTCTCTCTCCTTTGGTACCTGATTCTCCCTATTTAATTTTGTATTATTTGCTAACGCATATAATTCCAGACGTTCTATTTGACTCCCTTCAAGCCGCCTGGTCTGATTTCAGGGGCTGGCCCTGTACTCACGCCGTACCTTCCGCTGTCGTTCCCAGATGCAGAAAACAAGTCCCGCTACAATATGGACCCTTCCCAACAGCTGCAGAATTTGCGTATCTGGTTCTGCTGCTTTGTTGTTTGACCCTGCTCACCCTCAGTCATGCTTTGTCGTGCGCTTGGAGGGTTTTGATTGTGTGTTCACATGTGGCTGACGGCAGGAATCCTGAAACCCAAAATGTTGAAGACTCCTTCCAGGAGGAGCTGGAGCGTGGCCATCCACATCTGCTGGGAGCCAGGGTCTCTGTGGACATGTGATGTGTGGGTCTTCCCGGGGCCTTGAGTCACACAGGTGGAGAGACCAGATAAGGTAGATTTCTGAAGATTACAGTAAAAAGTGTAGACTCTATTCCTGGAGCCATGAGCAGATGTTAACAAGGACAACCAGACGTGCCGTGTTCTTATCTGCTCTTCAAAGTCGTTCTGGATGCCGCGGGGCTCGGGGGGCGGTGGGGGGGGGTGTTGGTGAGCGAGATAGGAAGCCTGTTGCAGCCGACCAAGTAGGAGGTGAAGCCGGGGAGTCGAGGACGTGTGGACCAGTGGCTCTGATTGTTATCCTTCACGGCGGCAGAGCCGTGCCCCTTGTGACCACGGGAGTTCTCGGGGAACAGGCAGACGCCCGGGTCTGCTGCCGTCACCTCCTTCCCTGCTCCCTGTCGTTCCCCACCTCATGCCGACGGCGACCAGCGGCCAGTCACTGGTTTGCCCCCTCCTCAGTGTCCAGGAAGTCAGCCTTGTCGCTGGGCCTTGCCCGCCAGGGAGCCGGGATGCGGCCGGCGGGGGCGGGGGGGCGCGTGCTGTTCGCAAAATGAGAGATTAAGGACATGATTCTGTAAGTAAATTCCACCTTCCAGCCTCCAAGTGGGTAATTTTATCTTACCATTTTCTTAAATTTCGACAAATAAGTTTTAAGAGTGCGGAAATCCAGAGCTGGGCACACAACAGGAGCCGAGCTGTTTGCCAAGATACGAGAACCAGATACCTGCACTCGGAGGGATTTTAGCCCTGAGTGCTCTTTATTGGTTTTCGTCGGGCGGTTGAGGGCGGGAGAGAGAGTACACAAAGCGGTGGAAGTAGGTCAGGGTGGATTAACGTGGCAGAGCAGCCAGGGGAGGGGGCGAGCGGCGTCTTCCGCTAAGAGGACGGGAAGCACGGCCCTTCTCCCGGGGAGCTGCCACCCGGCCTCCCGGCCCCAGGGGCCGCGTTTCCCGAGGCCCCCGCCCCAGCTCGCTGCCCCGCACCAGCCGCGCGCTGCGGACACGGGCCCTGCACTTGCAGAAGCTGGGTCTGTGTCTGGCTCCGCCCCGAGTGATGGGGGATTTGGGGAAGCCGCCGCCCCTGAACCTGTAGGAAAGGACGATGCTCGTGCACCCACTTCCCAGGCTGCTAGAGACAGCAGCGAATGTGCGGAAAGCTGCCAACAAGGCCCGTCGTCCCTCTGCGGCTCCTGCTCACCAGTAAGGGCAGCAACCCCCTGGGCGTGGCCTGGGCGACGCGGGCGCCAAGCAGACACCTTTTTACTCTGCTCACAGGGACCTGTCCCGCAGAACTGGGCACGGAAAATAAAACGGGGGCTGCTCTCAGCCCCAGGTTGGGGTAAGAGTAGCAGCTGGAACCAGGGGCTCCCTGGATCCAGAGAAGCTGGGAGACGGACAGACACCGAGGTTCCGGGGGGCCACCCGCGACCTGGGCGACTGGAAATCGGCAGGGCTGGCCGGGCGGCCGCTGCTGCCCACGCGGGTGCTCCACGCTGCCGGGCACGCGACCCGTGTCCTCTGCTCCGTCCCCGTTACGTGTTGGTTTGTTACGATTTCAAACCCGCTTGTCTGTGACTTAAGTTGTCTTGATGTCAGGGTGAATCTCTTTACTCTGGGGAGGCTGACGGGGGGTGTTGTCTCAGACACCTGTTGCTGAGAAGCACTGGGGTGCAGCTGTGGGTGGGGACGCAGAGATGGGAGCGCACAGAAGAGCGGCCCTGATGGGGGGGGACTTAGGGGGGCTCCCGGATCTGGCAAGGCCGGGCTCCGCCGGTCTAAACAGCTCGGCCGCGGCCAGGCGGCTGCCACCGCGGTGAAGCCGTGCGGCAGCCCAGAAGGGGTCCCCTTCCCGCCGACACGGCGCCCACTCCCGCTGGCTCGGTCGACACCTCTGAGAACCCGCTCGTAGAAAGGTGCACCCCAAGTGAGTCGGACACTATTCCTTCCATCTCCCCCTTGCCTGGGACACTAGTGTGACGTGTGACCCATCTGCCATTGGCTTCAGTGTGCTGTTCCCGCGTTGTTTATTCAGAGACGTCATCGCACACACGGCCGGCTCGGGTGAGAACCCCCACAGCGAGCCTGTGTTAGATTAGTGGGAAGACAGTGGCAGTCTCCGAGGGCAGTTTGCCTCAGACAAAAGAACCCTCCTCCCAGTGGGGACATGTGGCGGCTTTGGGTCCCTGGGGTGCCACACGAAGGTCCCGCTACACTGCCCACTTTGCTTCCAGAAAACAGCCCCGAGCCCCAGGTCCCCAACCCTGCCCTCTGCGCCCCTCCCTTCAGCCTGTGTGGTTTGGACAGTGCTCCTCCCGTGACTCCTCCCTTGTGCTCCCTGAGCCGCGTTCCCTGCCCGCGGGGTCCCGGAGTCGCAGCTGCCCACGCCCAGGCGCCCCCGTGCCTCCCTGGCAGCCTGTGGACAGTCCACACCACCTCGGAGAGGCCCCCAGAAGAAACGGTGAGGGCAGCGAGTGCTGGCGAGAAGCCACAGCAGCGGAGCCCTCTGGGGGCCGGTGCCGCTGGGAACACTCAGCCCTGCAAACACAGTGGACGGTGGGACCCGACACGGCCCTCCCGGACCTTCATCCAGGAAGACGACGAGCTACGTGATCAGGCACAAAACCCCGTCTGCGAACATGGACAGCAGCTCTATCCGCAACAGCTCTGAGGCAGAGGGTCCCAGATGTCCTTCCAGAGGCACGCGGTCACGTTAACGTGCGTCCCCGGCACAGGACCGCGCTGCCCCCACAAGAATGGCGCTGAGTAGAAAGTCAGTCTCCATTTACATCTAATCCTCAAAACGACAGTTTGGCTGCAGAGCCGGCCGGCGGTTGGGGCTCGGGTGCCGGAGGGTGGGGGGAAGCAGCGCGGTGCCCATGGAGCTGGTGGCACCCGTCTGCATGGTGACAGCAGCGCTGGTCACGCCCACAGGGCGGAGAGAGGACAGCGGGCTCTGTGCACGTGCCGCCCCAGGCTCGGCGTGCTGGCTCTGGCCTCGGGTCAGCCGGGTCCGGGAGATCATCCGTCGGGGCACCAGCACCCGGAGCCACAGCCTTTTAACAGCTGTGTTCTCTGTCATGCTGAGCGTCGAGGCCACAGTGGGCCAAGGATGCCACGTCCTGTCCCGGACCCTGGGGATGTGGCCTTGCCTGGCACCAGGGACTCACAGCTGGCATTCTCCAGGAGGGTCAGAGTCGGGGGCACGCAGGCTGAGGCAGAGGCTGGCATCACAGCAGCTGGGAGGGCGCGGCACGGAAGGCCCTTCCCAGGAGCAGGGACCAGCAGGGCTTGGATCGCACCGGCCCGTCTCTCGGACCCCATTTCTCTCTTGTGCTGCCTTCACGGACAGCCTCCATGAAGACGCCGCCTTGCGCTGTGTTCGTGTTGGCCGTGGCCTAACAGGCTGACACCTGTCGGGAGTTGATGCGTATTTGCCTGGGAGGTAAGGGGGAGGGCACCCGGTGGGGGAGGGCACCTGGCCAGCATGCCCCCCAGAAGCCCCCCCCGTCCCCCTGCAAGCCCCTCCCCGCACTGCCGCCCAGAGCCGGCTCCCCTTCCCGGGGCGGCCTGCCCACGCCAGCCCCCCAGGCCCGCGGCCCCGTGGCAGCCCACGAGCATGCGGAGCAACTTGCTGCCTGCTGGGGAACCACGGACTGACCCTCCCCCCTCCCCCCCAGGGCTCAGGTCAGGCCAGCAGGGCTGGCGCTTACAGAACGGCGTTTTCCTCCCTTTGCTCAGACCACCCTCGTCACTTTCTGGAATCCCTCGTAGACCGGGGACAGACGGCCTATGGACACCCTGCAGCTCCTCCCCCAGCTCCCTGCACACGTTGTCAGCCGTCTCCCGACGTCAGCCTCTCTCGCACGTGCTGCGCCCCCCGTGCACGGGCTGGGGGGCCCTGCAACTCGTGCACCGAACGGACAGCACGGCGGCATTCTGGGCTCCTGGCACAGACGCCACTCTGTTTAGAAACCTGGAGGGGGGAGCCGTGAAGCCCACAGGCTGCCTCCCAGAAGGCCCCGCACGAGACCGTCGTACTTTATCTTAAGCCAACAGCACAACTTTCTCCTTGGAACACTGTTCGTGTTTACGGCGCAGTGACTTAAGACCACCCGCTTCTCAAGACGGGTTAACCACACACGTACGGCCAGGGGGAGTATCCTGGAGAGGAGTGATTTCCATTCAAGCCGGGGGGGCGTTTCCTCACCATCAACACGGTATTGATCACACCGGTAGTTTTCTGCCTCACTTTCTCCTAGCCTCCTTTTTCCTTTTAAAATATGTTTTCTGAAGTCTCTCCAGATGAACCAGAGTAACTTCGTTTTTGGAAAAGAACAAATTTCCCCCAGCAGTGCCAACCCTCCAGCGGCCGAAATGAGCGGTTCTCAAACAACCTTGGAGATTCCAGTGCTCCCTCCGCAGAATTCTAGAACAGCAGCACGTAATCCGAGTATTCTGCAGAAGGGCAGACTGCCCAGCGAGCCCAGTAACTATGCAAACCCTCTGCCCCCTCGGGGCCCAGAGGGGAGGCCTGTATAAATGCTACAGCCAGGAATAAAAGCGATTTCCCGACCCAGCTTCCTACATATTAAAGGTTAACATTTGTTTGGCCATCCAGTGTTTGCCAAGCTCGGGCACGTCGTCCCCGTCAGCCTCCTGAGACCCAGAGGTTTGTCTGCTTCTTAGGGAGTCAGACTTGGACACGCGGTGGCACCTGGGTTCAGGTGAAATCTCGTCTGGGGGGCTCCTCCGAAGTGCCTTGTTCAAGTGTCATGACCAGCATTGTCAAAACTGGCCCCCTGGTCTGGGTGGGGGGCGGTCAGTGTTGTGGGGAGTTTCTAGCTGGGCCGCACGGGGGGCTTCTGGCTCTTCCAGGGGCGCTGCAGGCTGCAGGCAGGTCCGTGACCTGCCGGCGGAGGCTCTGGGTCTGAAAGGAGCCTGCAGATGATGCCGCCGGGGTCGTGGGCCTCCTATCTCTCCCCTTCCTGTCTGGACATGGTTTAGGAGGGAATTGATTTGGGTTTTTTGTTTACGGTGGGGCAACAGAAGCCTAAGAACCTGAAAAAAGAGAGCCCACAGCCCAGGTCAGGAGGCGGCCATGCCGGCTGCCGCCACCAGCTCACTGCCCACCGCCCTCAGTCACGCCCCAGGCCCACGTGGACCAGCGCTGACGACCTTGGTCCTTGCGCATCTTCGCACATCTGCAACCCTGCTCCTTCCACCCCACTCCCACCCCCGGCTGGAGCCCCAGCTCAGTGCCTGGGCCACGGCCTACGTGACAGTGACAAACAACAGGCCCCTCTCAGGAGGCGCTGAGCGCGCACCAGGTGCCCCACGTTAGGGCTCCCCCTGGGGTACTCCCCAGGTGACCCCCCTGACTCCATCGCTGCCCACTGTGCGACCCTCGCTGGGACCGCAGCGTCCTGGAAGGGCTCGTGGTCCCTGGGCGGGGAGGCTGCGGTCAAGGGACGCAGGGGGCTCGCCACACCTTGGTGCGAACACCCCGAAAGGCGCCTCCCCGGCCAGGCCCCGCCCCTTCCTCCGCGAAGCCCCGCCTCTTCGCACCGACACCCTCACCCCCCCCTCCGGGCCCGCCCCTTCCTCCCGCGGACCCCGCCCCTCCCCGACCATGCCGCGCGCGCCCAGGTGCAGAGCGGTGCGCGCCCTGCTGCGTGGCCGCTACCGCGAGGTGCTGCCCTTGGCTGCCTTCATGCGGCGCCTGGGGCCCCAAGGCCGGCGGCTCGTGCGGCGCGGGGACCCGGCGGCCTTCCGCGCGCTGGTGGCCCAGTGCCTGGTGTGCGTGCCCTGGGACGCGCGGCCGGCCCCCGTCGGCCCGTCCTTCCGCCAGGTGGGCTGCCCTGGGGACCCCGCTCGGGCCTGCCGGGGTGGGAGAGGGAGGGCTGCGCGCTCAGGCCCCGGGGCGCCTCCGTCCCCAGCACCTCAGGACCCCTCCACCCCGCAGGTGTCCTGCCTCAAGGAGCTGGTGGCCAGGGTGGTGCAGAGGCTCTGCGAACGCGGCGCCAGGAACGTGCTGGCGTTCGGCTTCGCCCTGCTGGACGGGGCCCGCGGCGGGCCGCCAGTGGCCTTCACGACCAGCGTGCGCAGCTACCTGCCCAACACGGTAACCGAGACCCTGCGCGGCAGCGGCGCCTGGGGGCTGCTGCTGCGCCGTGTGGGCGACGATGTGCTCGCCCACCTGCTGACGCGCTGCGCGCTCTACCTTCTGGTGGCCCCGAGTTGCGCCTATCAGGTGTGCGGGCCGCCGCTCTACGACCTCTGTGCCCCTGCCGCCACTCGGCCCCTCGCCTCCTCCGGCCACCGGCCTGGGACCCGGATGGACCTCAGACCCACGCGCCAGGCCCGAGACGCGGGCGCGAGGCGGCGTCGGGGCGGCGGCGGGAGCAGCCCGCCTCTAGCCAAGAGGCCCAGGCGCGACGTGACCCCAGAGCCGGAGCGGGGGCCACACAGGCCCTCTTCCCGGGCCCCCCCGGGCAGGGCCCACGGGCTGAGTGGCGGCGAACCTGGCGCAGTGACATCTGCCAGGGCCGCCGCGGAGGCCAACTCCGGGGAGGGAGGGCCCCCTGGGACTCGGCTCACCTCCGCAGGCGCACAGCTGTCTCGGCCCCGGGGCTTGCCCCTATCACACCTATCACACCCCGAGACCAAGCACTTCCTCTACTGCCCGGGAGGCAAGGAGCGGCTGCGCCCCTCCTTCCTGCTCAGTGCCCTGCAGCCTAGCCTGACAGGGGCCCGGACTCTCCTGGAGGCCATCTTTCTGGGCTCGAAGTCTCCGCGGCCAGGCGCTGCCCGCAGGACTCGCCGCCTGCCCTCTCGCTACTGGCGGATGCGGCCCCTGTTCCGAGAGCTGCTTGCCAACCACGCCCGGTGCCCCTACGACGCGCTCCTCAGGACGCACTGCCCGCTTCGAGCCCCGGCCCCTGCGGAGGGGTCTAGCGGCCGGGCCGGCGGGGGGGCGGGCGGCTGCGCCCTGGGGCGGCCCCCGGGAGCCCCCGGACGCCTGCTCCGGCTTCTCCGGCAGCACAGCAGCCCCTGGCAGGTGTACGCTTTCCTGCGGGCCTGCCTGTGCAGGCTCGTGCCCGCTGGACTCTGGGGCTCCGGGCACAACCGGCGCCGCTTCTTGAGGAACGTGAAGAAGTTCGTCTCCCTGGGGAAGCACGCTAAGCTCTCGCTGCAGGAGCTGACCTGGAGGATGCGGGTGCAGGACTGTGCCTGGCTGCGCGGGAGCCCAGGTGAGGAGCCCGGGCGGGCAGGTGCCTGCTGGACCCCTCCCAGCCTTCCCGCACAGGGGGTTCCTGCCTGAGGTGGGCGGTCCACCTGACTCCACCTCGGACCCCCTCCCGGCCTGTTTGCGTGCACCTTCGAGGTTCTGACGGACTCAGGCAGGCCCTGGGTGCCAGGGACGAGCAGTGATCAGATGTGGCACACACGCGGGCAGGGCTATGGCAACAGACGGAAGTGTCCAGAAGCTCTCACGAGCGTACCTGCACGTTGTTCGTCGTCCTTTTTGACTTCAAGGTTTAGCACCTTGAACCGGTGCCGCACGGATAGGAGTGGCCGCTGGGATGAGAGCCCGCTCCTCTGGGGGCGGGAGATGAGGCTCCAGGGTTTCCACACACATCCGCTCAGCCAGCATGCGGGTCCCAACGCCACGGCGGGGCTGGCAGAGGGGGATGGGGCCCCAGCCCCATCTTTTGGAACAAGGGGGTCCCCGGGGAGCAGCGGGGTGCTCTCCTGCCTCAGGGAAGTGGGCTGCCTGCGGGGCCTTGACCCTGAAGCTGGGCCCGCGGCCTCCCTCCCGCTTTCGTTGTCTGGGTTTGATGTTGAGTTTTCTCCGGTCCAGCCACCATCCGGCCCCCTGCTGGCCAGCACCCTCCTCCTCGGCGCACCGGTGCCCGGAGTGCCAGGGACCAGCCAGGACAGACCGGGTGTCTGCCACTTGGCCTCCCCCGAGCTCCCGGACGTCTAGATCGAAGAAGACCGCGGAGGTTGGCAGCTGGGCTGTATGTCGCAGGCTCCGGTGGTGGGGAGGGCTGGGCATCTCCAAAGACCTCCCTTCCAGTGGCCTCTGCCGGGGGCAGTTCCCCAGAGGCTCTGGGGCCAGCTGATGGCAGGCAGCCAGGGCGACCTTCTGATAAGTTGGGTTTGTAAGTTGTTTTTTTTTAAACTGTGGGAGAACGACACACAGCAGCGGCCTGTTCTCCCGACAAATAACTACACAGGAGACACTGCCGAGCGTAAGCGTGCTGTCACACGGCAGATCTCTAGAACGTTCTCGCCTGACGTGCTGATGTATCCATAACCAGCGGCTCCCTGCCCCGTGCCACGCGGATGGGCCTCGAAGGGTCCGGCACCCTCGGACAAGCCCCACAGGGCTTGCGCTCTCGGGCCGTGGCTCACTTTGTGGAAAGGGTTGAGTTCTGTGGCTCTGTCCCAGCGTCACACGAGGTCTGCCGTGCCTCTGTGCACGGCACACGGAAGGGGGCTGGTGCTCCCCTGGGCGGGGGGGGGGGCCGAGCCCCTGCACCTCCCTGTGTCCCTGCACCCTCGAGCTGTGGCTCTGGCCATCTGCTCCTTCCCAAGGCTGTCGTCGCACCAGTTGCCCACCGGGCCGGATACGCGATGCAGGGACAGCCTTGGTCTCTAAGCTCCGCTCTGGCGGTCGTGTCTTCTCACCCCCCGCACCCCCCCTCCCCACTGCTGGAGCACCCCTTCCTCTGTGCAGGTGCTCAGTTCGCAGCCCCCGGGCTCCCTTGCCTCTGTCAAGCCAGCCCTGACCATTGTCCTGCCTATTGACTCCCGTCAGAAACCTGGTCCCCATCCCTGGTGGCCAGACGGCCGGGCTGTCCACGTCTGCCCCCGGGTGTTGCTGGACGTCACACGGTGGATTCCTGGTGGAGACTCTGGAGGCGCCTCAGCACCTCCCACTCACCGCCTGTTCCCCGGAACCTACCATGGGCTGGCGGCTGCCCTTGTCTCCTTACCCTGGGCTCACGTGGCTCTTGTAGGCTGTGCTTTGCTCCCGTCATCCCGTCCCGTTGACTTCTCTGTGACCACGCGATGCCTTTTCCTAACTGTGGGTGGGAGTGTGCCCCCCCCCCCCCCCCCCCCCCCGCCGCCGGGGCCCCTTTGACCCTTGGAGTAGAAAATGCTGTCTCAGGGCCTCACTGGCTCAGCTGGGTCTCTGGGGGCCGCATCCCACCTTCCCCCGGGGCCACCCGGACTCCCTTCCTAGCTTCTCAGGGGTGAGCGGCTGTGATTCCCTCCTGGCTGTGCCTTAGCTGCGCCCCAGGTTTCCACGTGACGTATCGTGTTCCCATTTCAATCTTCTCCATCAGCCAGTTATTCAGCTGCTTGTTACTGGTTTTATTGACAACAGGAGCTGTGCAGCAGTGTGTGTGTTAGACCCATTTCTCTGAAGCTGTGCAGACACGTGTTCCGTGTGCAGGCATGTGTTGTGTGTGCAGACGTGTGTTCCGTGTGCAGACGTGTGTTGTGTGTGGAGACAGGTGTCCCGTGTGCAGGCGTGTGTTCCGTGGGCAGCTGGTCGCCTGCGGCAGGTTGCGGTGCTTGTGCCCCAGGCGTCTCCCTCCCCGAGGGGAGGCGCTGACGGGGGTGTGGGCGTCCTCGGGGGTGGGCTTGTAAGTTTTATCAGGTGGGAGCACATTTCAGAATCCTGATGTCCCTGACGATCGCCTCCGAGTGCCTGTTCCCTTGAAGTGTGTGTTCGTGCCTGCAGGGCGCCCGCTGACTCTCTCTGGGAGGGTGCTTGCCTCGTGCACACTTCTGATCCGATGCAGCCCGTGCCTGGCCCTCCCACGGCCTCGTGGTTTGGCTCAGACCAGCAGCACGAGCCGGACTGTTCATCCTCCCTGCCGTCCAGCCTGGTCATCTCTGCCACTGGCCTGCAGGCTCTCGTGTCTTTCCCGTGACCACAGTTGAGCCTGGATGCCCCCCCTTTCTTCCCGATCTGGCCGCCTTTCCCACGCGGGTCCTCCTTCCCGTTCTGCCCCCGTGCTCTGCGTCTTCTCGGTGTCCCTCCCCCTGAGCAGCACAAGGGCCTAACTCCCACCTCGGTGTCCCCACTGCCTTAGTTCTGTCCCAAGCTGGGGGTCGTGGTGTGCTCTGTGGTCAGTGTGGGCGAGCTTTGTCCCCTGCCCTGCCCTCTTTCACCGTTCTGTCCTCTGTCCCAGACCAGCTTCTGGACCCCCTTTCTTCTCCTTTACGGTTTCTTCTGTGTCAGTTATTGGTGGTGAAGCCCCCAGCCGTATACATGCCACCGCCTCTCACCCTGTGAGACCTACTCGTGACGTTTCTGGGTGCACGTCCCCTGCTGTGCGTCCCACAGGGTGGGGGGCCCTGGTTCATGTCCCTGGGCCCCTGGCGTGCGTCCCAAGGAGGGAAGGGGGCCCCGGTGTGCGTCCCCAGCCCCATGTGAGTGTTCACGGCCCCACAGCGTCTGGCAGCCCTTAGCTCCTGTGTGGCCACCTCTGCTTGTCTGAACCTTCGCAGGTTCAGCCTGGGAAACCGCAGGCATTTCTGGGTCCTGCTGCGGCTGGTGATGCCGCTTAGTGTCCGTGCGTCACCGTGTGGAGAGCACGTCTCTGCTTCTCCGTCACCCTGCTTGTAAGCCAGGACTGATGATGGCGCCTCGTCATCTCTGGCCGGTAGAAACGTAACGGGGGCACGGGTAACTTCGGCTTTCTGGTAGCCACGTTACAAAGTAAACAAGGAGAGGTGAAGCTAATCTACTGACGTCTTTTTTTTTTATTTATTTAAAAAAAAATTTTTTTAACGTTTATTTATTTTTGAGACAGAGAGAGACAGAGCATGAACGGGAGAGGGTCAGAGAGAGGGAGACACAGAATCTGAAAGAGGCTCCAGGCTCTGAGCTGTCAGCACAGAGCCCGACGCGGGGCTCGAACTCACGGACCGCGAGATCATGACCTGAGCGGAAGTCAGACGCTCAACTGACTGAGCCACCCAGGCGCCCCTACTGACATCTTTTCTTAAAGCCCAGCGTGCCCAGAACATTCTCCCCTCGGCACATGATCGCGAGAAGCATCATTACTGACGCGCGCCCCTCCTCTGGCTGCGTCCCCGGCCCCCCGCCCCCTTTCAAGCAGCCAGTGGTGGCCGCCACGGGCAGTGCCAGCGAGGGGAGCTCACCGGGCGCGAGGCTGAGGCCGGGTTCTGTGCCTTTTCCCGTTTCAGGGGCCCGCTGCGTCCCAGCTGCCGAACACCGCCGCAGAGAGGAGGTCCTGGCCAAGCTCCTGTGCTGGTTGATGGGCACCTACGTGGTTGAGCTGCTCAAGTCCTTTTTTTACGTCACGGAAACCACATTTCAGAAGAACCGGCTCTTCTTCTACCGGAAGAGCATCTGGAGCCAGTTGCAGACCATGGGAATCAGGTGTCTTAGTCAGCGTCACTCGGTCGTGTCTTGTCCGGTCCGTGCAGATGGGAGTCCCGAGTCCTGCCCACCCAGCGGGCTCCGGGCTCCCTGTGGGCCCCTTGTTGGGGGAGCCACGCTGGGCACAGACTCCTGGCACCAGCCCCCTCCCGCCGCCGCTTACCTGTGGAGTCAGAGTTTGGGCCAGCCGGGCTCTGGGGTCTCAAAAGCAGAAGTGTGTGCCGAGTGGAAACAACCGTACGGACAGGTTGTCGGCTCACCCCTGGCACACGGCTCAGATTCTGTTTTAGTTCACACAGAATAAATGGGACTGTGTCACAAGTTGGTAAAACCTGGCCTATTTGACAACGTATCTGGGGGAAGTGTCTGGGGACGCAGTAAGCTCCCGCTTGAGTGGCCTCCAAGTGGCTGCTACGTCTGTCTCCGTTGCCCAGAGGCTGTTTTACGTAAAGGACTGAAGGATTGCGGTGAACGTAGACTGGACGGGATCCGGTCAGGGGATGGCGTGACTGGTGGAAACCCGAGCCCTGCGTCTCTGCAGCCTGGCCGACGTGCCCAGCGTCCTCTCGGGCCTTGGCAAGGAGCCTAATGGCGGGACCAGGGGTGCTGAGCCGTGTCTGGCATGTGGGTCGAGCCCACGACCTGAGTCGAGATGTCTTCTGCGCAGGAGGCTGGGCCGGAGTCCCCTGAGCCATGTGGCGCTGGGGCCCGTGTCCCCCTGTGTCTGGAAGAGGGTCTGGAGGCCTTTATCGTAGGTTTGAGTTAATAGACAGCACGGCCTATTTAATAACTTAAATATTTCCTGGTACCAGACCCAAAGCAGCCATTGAGGCTTCTTGCGGGGACTGTGGAAACCATCCCCCTGCCCCGGGGGGCATGTGACTACCACGGTGGGCTGGGCAGGACACCAGCCCAGGGAGCACCTGCCCCTGCCTGTGGGTGGTTCTGGGGGAAAGGGTGACGGTCACAGGTGACGAGCCGGCAGGTCCACAGAGAGATGATTCTCTTCCCCTGTGGGGGCCACACCAGTCACCGCCTCCCCCTACCCTTGCCCCAAATTCCCGCCTGGTCCCAGCCTGTGCCACGGGGGGCTCTGCGCTGGAAGGAAGCAGGTGTCCTGGCACCCTCGGTGGGAGGGTGCTCCAGCAGGCAGCCGGCCACGGCCACAGCCACAGCGTCCTGGGTTGCTGGGCGCCTGACTGTGCCAACGTGTGAGCACTGGTGCTCTCTGCCAGGCTTGCCCACCCTGGGCTCTGGCAGGGCTGTGGAGCCGTATCCCACGAGGTTCTCTGTTTCAGACAACACTTCAATAGTGTGCATCTCCGAGAACTGTCAGAAGCAGAGGTCAGGAGACACCGGGAAGCCAGACCCACTCTGCTGACATCCAAACTCCGCTTCCTCCCCAAGCCCAGTGGGCTTCGGCCAATCGTGAACATGGACTACGTTGTGGGAGCCAGAACGTTCCGCAGAGACAAGAAGGTCATCGCTATTGTTTCACTTCTAAGCAAAGTGCATTTAAACCCCAGCTTGGTTTTGAGGCCGACAGGAGGCCCAGAGAGGGGCCTGTGGCATTGCCAGATCCACGGAGGGCAGAGCACCACGGGTGGGCCGTCCATCCAGGTGTGGAGAAGGAGCTCAGTGGCAGGCCTGTCTTAGGAGACGCCCAAGGTGTCCCCCCGCCCCCCCTCTGTGGCCGGGGGCTCAGCAGGTGAAGGGTGAGCCCTGTCACCAGCCGCAGTTTGTATACATAGTTTCCAGGGTCGTGGGACAGGTCCCGGGGAGGCCCCAGGGGCCGGGGGTGGGGCATGGTGGGATCGGCCACCCGGCCCTTCTGGGCGCTGGGTGGGTGAGGGGACGTGCAGAGGCAGGGAGCCGCCTCCTCTCTGGGGGCCCGGTAGGTGGGGGCGGGGAGGTCCGACCCGGGCCCCCTTTCGCCTGGAGTTCTCTGATGATGCTGCCCGTGTCCCTGGCTGGCCCCACAGGTCCGGCATCTCACCTCGCAAGTGAAGAACCTGTTCAGTGTGCTGAACTACGAGCGGGCCCGGCGGCCCGGCCTCCTGGGGGCCTCTGTGCTGGGCATGGACGACATCCACAGGGCCTGGCGTAGCTTCGTGCTGCGCGTGCGGGCTCAGGACCCAGCGCCCCAGCTGTACTTTGTCAAGGTGGGCACCTGGCTCCGGTCCCGCCGTACCAGAGGGAGAGCCGGCCGGGGACACGAGGCCCGTGGGAGCGGCCCCCCCCACCAGCTGGCCCTGCACCGTGGGCTCTGGCCAGGGGGTGGGAGCGGCTGGCCTTCAGGCCCCTGCGTTCGCCCCAGCGAGGCGCCCCTCGGCGGAGCCACGTCACGTCTCGGGGAACCTGGAAGGACGCGGGCCTCCCCTGGGGTGCCGAGTCTGGGGGCCACGGGACAGGTGTGTGCGGGGGCAGTGGGGCTGTCGGTGGGCGTCGGGGTCTCTTACCTGGGTCTGCTGACGGCAGGACCTGGGAACCCCGGGGGCCGGGTGAGCACACGAGCAGCTGTAAACAGACGCCTCCGTTCCCACGCAGGTGGACGTGACGGGGGCCTACGACGCCCTCCCTCAGGACAAGCTGGTGGAGGTGATTGCCAACGTGATCAGGCCTCAAGAAAACACGTACTGCGTGCGCCAGTATGCAGTGGTCCAGAGAACCGCCCAGGGGCACGTCCGCAAGTCCTTCAAAAGACACGTAAGACCCAGAGGGGTGTGCGTTCCACACCGAGGGTGTCTGTGGTGCGGGTGTTTCTTCCCAGGCCCCTGTGCTCACCGGGGAGCCCCCTCCTCCCACCACTGCCCCCTGTGCTCACCTGGCTTCCTCCCTCCAGGCCCCGGGTGGCAGCTGCGGGCTGTGGTCATTGCCCCTGTGCAGCCGGGGCAAGCCCCTCGGGCACCTAGCACTGAGGGTTGGTAGGACTCCGGAGGGAATCACGGCATTGGCTCATTTCTCTGAAGTCCCTCCTCCCTGGACCTGCCCCCGTCCATCCTGGCTGCTTAGGTGGCCCCGGACCCCGACCGCCATCCGCTCGGGCTCCACCTGCCACGACAGGGGTCTCGGGAAGGTGGGCTGCCCCCCAAAGACTGGACCCCCAGCGGCTTCCTTCGGCATGGCCTCAGTTGTCGGGGGGTGACCAAGGGGCTGTTCTGCGGTCTGTGGCCGTGACCCGCTCCCGGGGCCGTTCCCAACCTCCACTGTCAGACGGCGCCTGCCTGCCCCTCATTGCGACTAGGTCTCCCGGCCCCCGGGGGGTGTGCACCCGTCTCACGCCCCCTCCTCTTTGCCTGCAGGTGTCCACCTTCGTGGACCTCCAGCCTTACATGAGACAGTTCGTGGAGCATCTACAGGAGACAAGCTCCCTGAGGGATGCCGTGGTCATCGAGCAGGTGGGGGTCAGGCACGCAGCTCGCTGCCGGCGTGGGGCGTGGACGTGGCTGAGGCCGCCGTCCGGCCGGAGGAGCCCCCAGGGCAGCCTCTTCGTGAACCACACTGCCAGAGGCTTGCAGCTGCCTGTGGCTGCCTGTCTCCCTTTCCCACCTGGCCAGGTTCTCTGCTGCAGTCCAGTTTGCCAGACGTCCTTCCCCTCAGCTTTGACCAAGGCTGAGGGAACAGGTGCCCCCTTCCTTGGGACAAGTCGGATTTGCTCTATAGCCCCACCTGGGATCGACCACCTAGCGGGAACCCGTTTTTCCTGCGTGTAAGCAGGGGCTGTTCCTGAGTGCGGGGCCCTCGGTGACGGACCAGCCCACGCAGCACCAGTTATCAGGGACAAGCTGGCCCCCCCACTGAGGCTCTGACGTCCCGGCCCCTTCTCCCCAGCTGGGGCCCCACCGGGTGATGCAGGTCACCCCGTGGCGCGTGCCGTCTGGGCCTGCGAGGCTGGAGCCCGGCCGGGGCCACGGGCCACCCGGAGCAGCGTCCGGCACGGTGCGCCTGCCTGTGTGCGTCACGCGCCCTCGCCCGCCCGTGTCTCCCTTTGTTCCCCCAGAGCTCCTCTCTGAACGAGACTGGCCACAGCCTTTTCCACCTCTTCCTGCGCCTGGTGCACAACCACGTCATCAGGATCGGGGGCAAGTAAGTCGGGTCCTTGGCACCTTCCCGTCCTGTGAAACCCTCTGTGCTGGGTGGGGTCACGGTCCGGACAGGCGCTGTGGCCACTCGGCCGGCACAGCAGAAGCGAGGCTCCCGGGGTTCCAGAAGCCCTTTGGCGTTTAAATGCTGGTAGATAATTTTTCTGTCTGTGCAAACAAGACTTAGCTTCCCTGGGTAAGCAATTGTACGAGGACCCCAGGGTGCGTCTGCTGAGAGCAGGTCCTGGGGGTTCAGGCTCACAGCCAAGGTCGTTGGAGGTCAGCCTGGAGGGTGGGCACCTTCCGTGGGACCATGCCCTGTGCACTAAGGGTGGGAAGCTTTTTGGGAGGGGCTGTTATGTTATGAATGACCGTAGTTCTTATTAAAACGTAACTACGTGAGGAGGATAAGCCAGCATCTTCCTGAAAAGCACCCTCACAAGTGCACAGCAAGGTGAGCCTTGACGAAGGAAGTGCACCTGCTCGTGCATGTAAGTGGCACCGAGGTCAGAAGGGGACTTTCTCCGTGGACAGGGCCACACCCGTGACACCCACTTGCTGTCTGCTCTGATCTTTACGAAAAGGGTCGAGCCCCTTGTGGCCGTCGCACGTGTGAACAGACCTCGGTTCACACGCCCCCGGGTCTGCGTGCCTGCGTGTCCGCGGGATGCACGGGAGGCCCGCCGTGGCCTGCTGCCACCCGCCGCTACCCACGTCCCATCCCCCAGGTCCTACGTGCAGTGTCAGGGGATCCCCCAGGGCTCCATCCTGTCCACTCTGCTCTGCAGCCTGTGCTACGGGGACATGGAGAGCAGGCTGTTTTCCGGGATCCAGCAGGACGGGTACGGGTCCCCTTTGTGTGTGTGTGTGTGTGTGTGTGTGTGTGTGTGTGTGTGGTCCTGCCTCCAGCCGCCTCGTGTCTCGGGTCCTCTTGACGCGGACGGGGCCACCCTCTCGTCTTTGTGTCGGGTCACGTGGTGGGCAGCAAGCAGGTCGTGAACACAGGCTCATAAGCGGCTGCGAATGCGGCCAAGGCTCGGGCTCCCACCGGAGCCGCACCCTGGCCCCAGAGCCCGGCCGCCGCCCAGCCTCCCCCCCCCTCGCCCCGCCCCACCCGAGGTGCGAGCCTTGAGTCAGGTTCTCTGGAGAGAGTTACTTCGTTCCCGTCCTGGTGAACCCCGACACGGGGGTACCCCGCTGCAGTGCTGGGCGGTCCTCTCGTAGGGTGCTCCTGCGTCTGGTGGACGACTTCCTGCTGGTCACGCCTCACCTGGCGCAAGCCCAAGCCTTTCTCAGGTAGGGGCGCTGCCCGTGTCCCACGGCACGGCTGTGGCTCATGAGCCCTCGCCGACTTGACGGGCGGAGTAGTAGTAATTCTCGCCTGGCGGCCGTGCCTCCCAAGTGCCCCAGCCTCGGGCGAACGGCACACTGTGCGTCCCGGCTGTCCTGAGAGCCAGGCGGCAGCCACGCTCGCTGAGCCTCGAGGGGGCTGGAGCCTCGGGCGTGGCGGCAGGCTGTGCGTGCTGCTGTGGGTGGGGGGGAGCGGGCTTGGGTGGCCAGGCGGGCGGGGACTGTGTCCCCGGAGGCCCCCTGCAAGTCAGGGTGTGTGCTGTTCTGGGCAGACAGCAGAGGGGCAGGGACACCCCCGATGGGGCTGTGCCACACACGGAGGGAACAGAGGTGAGGGCTGCACCTGCCCATACGGCTCCTGGGGCATCTTTCTCTCTGCAGGCCACGTGGGAGGGACAGCGGGTTCAACGGTGCTCAGAGGCCTGGGACCACGTAGGGGGCTGGCTCATTTCTGCAGAGTGAACATGTGGGGGGCTGGCTCATTTCTCCAGAGTGAAGTCTCAAGTTTGGGGTCCTTGCCTTGGGAAGGGCATCCCCAGCACTGCCCCTCCGGGGGCCCCAGGAATCCGGGGCTGATTTTCAAGTGTGCTTTTCCAGAGAAGGAGAAGATCGTTAAACCCAGGGGCGTTTGCTCTGGTCACTCTGCTATCGTTGGACAGAGGCATCTGGGCAGCGTCCCTGCACCCCGAGCCTGCCCACAGGGGTTCCCGGCAGCCCGGGGCAGGATTCCCACAAATGTGCACTCCTCAGAGTTCAGCCCAATGACAAATTCGTTCTAAGAGCTCCTTAGCCACACGTGGCCAGTGGCTGCCTGGGGGTTCAGCACGGGGTCCTGCTGCCATCACAGAAAGTTCTAGGGATGACGCTACAGGCAGGTGGCTCAGTGTATGTCGGGGTTCCACCCAGGATGCAGACCACTTGGGGCAGATATCCTGTGTCCAGGGGGAGATTTTTGAGGATTCATTCAGCCCTGGCACCGGCGTGGGTGGGCCTGGAGGCCGGAGGTCCACGGGGCAGGCGCTGGGGCTGTGGTCTCAGGAAGACGCTCCCTCCTTGGTTCACCCATCCTGTGTGTCAGGCGCTTCCTGATGCAGAGCCCGCCCATGGCAGACAGTCACTTCCTTTAAAACTGGCATATTACAGTTGTGGACCTTGCCAGCCGCCCCTGTGACACAGTGACCTGTAGCTGTACATGTGGACGCGGCTGGCTGTCCCCAAGAGGGTTTCAGCCCCTGAGCTCTGCCTGCCCCCCGGGCCCCGCCTCCCCCACGGTCAGCTGGTCCCGCGCTGACAGCCCACCTGGGACCTGGGGCCTGGGACCTGGGGCCAGGGTCGTCTGGTGTCTGCTCGTCCCCCAGGTTTCAGCCTCAGCCCTTCCCCGGCCCAGCCAGCCCGCTCTGGGCGCTGGCCTCGCTCACCCAGAAGCCTGTGGGGACGGGCCCCTGGAGTCAGAGCAGGGCCCTGCCTGGCTTCCTCGGGCACCTCGCTGGGGCCTGCAGACCCCCTCCGGGTGGCTGATGCGGCCTCTCTGCCCCAGGACCCTGGTCGGCGGTGTTCCTGAGTACGGCTGCACAGCCAACTTGCAGAAGACGGCAGTGAACTTCCCCGTGGACACCGGCGCCCCCGGCAGTGCGGCCCCCCCTCCAGCTGCCCGCCCACTGCCTGTTCCCCTGGTGCGGTTTGCTGCTGGACACGCGGACCCTGGAGGTGTTCTGCGACTACTCCAGGTGCGTGTGACGCAGGTCGGCGCTCCCCGTTCCTGCCTCCGTGTGACCCCGAGAGCCCAGGCCAGCGGTGCCCAGCTTCAGAGGGCGCGGTGGGCGCTCGCCAGGTGAGCGGCTTCCTGGGCTTGTTCTTGGCAACAGGAATTTGTGCGGCAGACTTGGGGGTCGCCAGTGTGTTCCGCGGGGACCTGCTGGGCACAGGTCTCTTTAGGACCAGGGCACGCGCCGTTAACGGCCACCGTGGCCTCGCTGGGTCGCCTTTACCCCTCGGGAGCGGGGCCGTGGAGCGTGGGGGCTGCTCTGGACACAATACTGTGGCACCTCAGGCTGCCGGGAAAATTACCACGGGCAGGGCCGCTAAACCAGGTGTTCATGCACTCACATCCCGGAGGCCGTGAGCCTGGGATCCAGGTGCGGGTGGGCTGGTTTCTCCTGAGGTCTCTCTCCCTGGTGTGGAGACGGCCGTGGTCCCCCTCGGACCTCCTGCCCCCCGTGTTCGAGGGTCACTGGTGTCTTTTTCTTCCTCTAAGGACATCGGTCCTGTTGGATCTGGGCCTATGGCCCTAGCCTTAATCACTTCTTTTTTTTTTTTTTTTTTTTTTTTATTTATTTTTGGGACAGAGAGAGACAGAGCATGAACGGGGGAGGGGCAGAGAGAGAGGGAGACACAGAATCGGAAACAGGCTCCAGGCTCCGAGCCATCAGCCCAGAGCCTGACGCGGGGCTCGAACTCACAGACCGCGAGATCGTGACCTGGCTGAAGTCGGACGCTTAACCGACTGCGCCACCCAGGCGCCCCAACCTTAATCACTTCTTAAAGACACTGGGGTCGCGTGGGTTAGGGCTGCCACACATGGATTTTGGGGACACAGTTGAACCCCTAACAGCCAGCTTCCCTGAGCCCGCGAGCTCCCAGGCTGAGCTCAGGCTTGGCGCGGACACAGACAGACTCAGGATGGATGTGGATGCACGAATCTGCCTTTTTACGAATAAAAAGTACAGATTGCAGATTCCAAGGCAGTGGGGCATGGCGGGCCTTCCGCTTTGCTGTGTTGGTGACCAGCTGTCCCGGCTTGAACAGTCCCGGTCACACTCGGTCCCGTTTTAGGGGTGCTCTCTGGGGAGAAGCAGGTGCAGACGCTCCCCGCTGCCTCAGCCCTGCTGCCCCCGCCCCTCGCTCCGGCCCTCATCCGTGCTCCGTCCGGGGGGGCCCTGGCCTCTCCCCCTCCCCCCGCGCCCCTGTCTTTGGTTGTTCCCGGCTTCCGGCCCTCCCTTGCCGTCTGGGCCCCATCACGCTGCCCGGCTCTCTGTGCCCCAACCACACCACTTGGTCATAAACTGCACGCCAGTTTCCTGCTCCCCAAGAAGCTATGGCCATTTTGGGGACAGCATCCCATCCGGGGACTGTCCCTGGGTAAGGACGATGCCCCAGAGCAGGTGGGTGTCGCCGGGCAGCTCTGCTCCCGCAGGCCCTGTCAGCAGGTGCCCGTTCACGAAAGCGGCCCCAAAGGCCCAGCCGCGGAGGCAGAGGCGCCTGGGAACCCGCGACGGCACTCGAAGCAAGGGCTCCACGGGCCGAGGAGGAGGGTGAGCGCCGTTTTGGGAGGGACAGTGACAACGCAGACCTCCCAGTCTTCCCCGAACCCCAGATCAGGCGAGGTGGGGGGGTGGGGGGGTTCCGGGCCGTCATACCCGGTGACAGGCGAGTTCGCCTTGGTGCGGCGGGTGGAGCCAGGGTGACTTTATGTCTGGGCGAGTCGGCCCCAGCCCTGCCACCTGGCGCCCAGGAGACAAAACAGCAGACCCAGCGCAGCACGTGGGTGGAGGCCATCCTACCTGGTGCCGGGGGCGAGGGTGGGGCGTGCAGCCTGGGTGGGCCTCAGGCCAGAGGGAGGCGGGGAGCGGCTCTGAGCACCTGTGAGCAGGGAAGGGAAGCCACCTCGCAGCCACGTGTCCTCGCTGAACCCGATGTCTGGGGCCCACAGCTGCGTCTTGGGCATGTCCTTCGGGGGCGGGTTAGGGACCGGCCCCGGTCACCCAGCGTCGCAGGGAGCGGGATTCGAACACGGGCCCGGCTCCAGCACTCTCGCTTCCGTGCACCGAGCTCTGCACGGGTGGACACGGGGGCTTGTAGCAGACGGCAGCAAGAGGCCACGGTAGCCACCCGGCACGGAGCAGAGGGCGGCGGTCCTGAGTGCGGTCGGCCGGGACCAGCCCGTGGAGGTGCTGGCGGAAGGCTCTGCCCACCCACCTAGGGCGCTCAGGCCCCGTCCGTCCCTCGGGCCCCTCGGCAGTGCTGTGGCTAGCCTCGTGGGCACATTCCTGAGGGTGGGGCAAACTGGACCGACTTTTCTGGAAAGCAGTAAGTTCACATCATGGTCCTTGAAGCGTTCATACATTTTCCTGGTAACTGCACATCCAGAAACCCGTCTTCCAGAAAAAAATTCCTGGATGTTGTCAGAGATCTCACCTGACCGTTTGGGCTGCGTGACTCAGCACAGCCAACAGCGAAACGACCTAAATCGTGGCCGTGTAGGTGTTGATGCCTCACCAAGAAGAAACCTTATTCTGCCATTAGAATTGCTGTCAAGAGGCACCCGGTGGCTCAGTCAACTAAGCATCTGGTTCTTGATTTCAACTCAGGTCACGATTCCAGGGTCCTGGGTCCGAGCCCTGAGTCAGGCTCTGCGCTGACGGCACGGAGTCAGCTTGGGATTCTGTCCCCCTCTCTCTTTCTGAAAATGTATAGACGTTTTTAAAAAATTGCTGTCAAATAACATTTAATAAGACGAGAACTCAGACTCGAGACAAGTGTGTCCCAAGCTGGTACTAAGGAACACGTCCCAGGACACATGTCACGCGGGTCAAGGGCTCATTTTGGGGGCCCGGATGCAGGGAGGCGGTGTGGCTGGAATGCCCACAGGTGTCACTGCTGCCGAGTGGGTGACTTTCCTCCCACTGCCCGTGTCCTCCACATTTCCCACCTTGAGACCACGTTAGAGGGGTCAGGCTGTCTGTGGGGCGACCTCCTCCTCCGAGAAGCCCTCGGGGCTGTCGGAAGGCACCAGGCTGTGGCCTCAAGGCCCCAGCTGCCCGGCTGAGCCTGACGAGACCCCAGCCAGCCTGGACCCTCTCCCAGGAAGGCGCGTGCTTGCGTGTGGTCAATGCGTTGGTCGAGTCGCACAGATCTTGCTGGTGCCATGTGCCGTTTGTCAATAACAAACACGTAAATGCCCCGCACCGTGACCCAGATGCCTGTGGTGCGTGGGTGCCCCACCCCGTCTGAGTCCTCGTGCCGTCTCCCACTGCCACTGGCCCTGGCTTCACACGCGGGCGGGGCCGGGTGCGGGCGGGCCGACTGCGCGCCTGGCGTGCGCGGAGGGCTGGGGTCTCGGGGGCCCCCCGCTCCGGAGTCTCGGGCCCCGCTCTCGAGTCTCAGGGGCTCCCCTCTGTGCCGCAGTTACGCCCAGACCTCCATTCGCTCGAGCCTGACCTTCAGCCAGGGCACCAGGCCCGGGAGGAACATGCGTCGCAAGCTGCTCGCGGTCATGCGGCTGAAGTGCTGTGCTGTGTTTCTGGATCTGCAGGTGAGCCCGCGGCCGGGGGCACCAGCAGGTGCCCGAGCTCAGCCCGGCCCGCTGAGAGCTACGCGTGTTAAATACATGAGTGTGTGTGTGTGCGAGTGTGAACATACGGGTGTGAATGCCCTGAGTCCCGCCTGGGCCCCTCGTCCTGGGCACCTGGGTCCCTCCCCACGGAGGGGTGGGCGTCCGAGGCCTTGGGGCTCAGGCTCTAGAGCCACTGGGCGCTCACGGCCTGTCCCTCCCTGACTGTCCTTCCCTCCAGCAGCCCCTGCCACCGTGGCAGGGCGCGGCCGCCCAGGCCACTTCCTTCTGCCTCCATTTGACCTGGTGACAGAAATTGACGTTCCGGAGGCATTTGCAATGTTTTTCTTTCTTTGTGACCCAGGTAAACAGCATCCACACGGTTTATACAAACATTTACAAGATTTTCTTGCTGCAGGCCTACAGGTGGGTTCACCAGCCACACCACCACATGCCACAGGACCCTTTGTGCCCTGGGCCTCCCTCGGCCTGGAGCACGCCCTACCCTCCGGGTCCCAGTATCTGCAGAGTTTTCAGTCGCACACGCTTTGGCTTCGTGCATGTGCACGGATGCTTCTCAGTGTGGGAAGTGCCTGTGTCACCAGGCAGTGAGGGGTGGCCAGCGTGGCCTGGGGTGTCCCCACTCCTGTGTCCTGACCCAGGACCTCGCAGGGGCCTCGGGTCTCAGGATCAGGCCAGTACAGGTGAGGGTCCACAGCTCTCTGATGTCCCCCGGAAATGGGTGGTGGGACGTGGCTCCCGAAGAGCCCAGCGGTTATTCTCGCCCCACTGATCATGTGCGTCTGGAACATTCTCCATCCCTGGGAGCTTCCAGGTCGTCCTGCTGAGAACGGGGACGTGGCTGGGCAGTCGTGGATCCCTTCCGTGCCTGTGCTTTTCTGAGTCGTGGGGCGGGGGGGGGACGTTTCCCCCTTCAGGCTATGTCGATGCCTCAGGTCACATCACCGGCCCTGGCCTCAGGGTCGCAAAGTCGGGCTTTGCTTCAGCTCAGGGGAGCAGGCAGCCTCTACTCACAGTCAGGACAGACGGGTGTGTGCACCGTGGGGCCAGACAGGGGCCGAGCATCAGTGTAGAGCCCCCCAGAGTCCGCGTTAGCTGGTTGTGTATTTGTTGTGGAACGAGGCAACTGTCTCACGGGAACTGGGCACGGCTGGGTGGCTGGGTTTCCTCCCAGAAACCCCCTCCAGGCCCCAGAGCACCTGTGCCCCTTACGGCCGTGGGGGCGGAGACTGCCCGGCGTTCATCCACCGTCATGTCCCGGGAAGGCCTCGCTCAGGGCTCCTGTCCTGTGCTCTGTGGTGGTAATGCTGCCTTTCCCTGCGTCTTCCAAACCCCCTGCCTCTGCTCTCGTGGGCGAGCTGCCTCGAGGTCTCTGACAACGTGCTCGCTATAAGCATGAAGGTCCCCCCATCCCCCCCCGCCCCACCACACACAGCTAAAGACCGAGGTGGACACACCCTTGCTTTGCAGCCTTCCTGCAAGGGCAGGCCAGTTCCCCGGCCAGCTCCACGCCCCGGTGGCCAGGTCATGTGTACCTCAAGGAGGGGCCCCACTCTCGTGTCCCCACTTGTGGACCTGTTCCTCGTGAGCCCAGGGACACCTGCCCACCAGGGAACATATTCAAATCCTGGGTTCAGGCGAGGCACCCTCGGCAGCTCTGTGCTCCTCGTGAGGGCGCATGCGGCCCCAGACGGCGGGTACCCAGAGCTACTGGCTTCTCTGGCCACATGCAGAAGCATCAGCCGTTTCCAAATACAGAGGCTGTGGCAGGTGGGAGGCCCTAAGAACACCACCCTTTCTGGGGCGGGAATGTGGAAATGTGAGGCTGGCCGGTGATGAGTGGGCGAGGCCGTGTGTGTCCACATGGCCCTTGGGGCAGGACCCTGTCGTGCAGTGTCCGACCGGAACCCTCGGGCTCAGCTCCTTTCACAGCTGAGGGTGGGCGTCGGGCTGGAGGCGCTGGGAGAGCAGCGTCCACTCAGGAGGGGTTCTCCACCTGCAGAACGTGCTCCCCCCCCAGTGCCCTCCCCCAGGGCTCCAGGGACCGCGCTCCCCCCCAGGTCCCTCCCCCAGGGCTCCAGGCACCGTGCTCCCCTCTAGGGCTCTCCCCCAGGACTCCAGGGAATGTGCTCCCCCCCAGCGCCCTCTCCCAGGGCTCCAGGGACCGCGCTCCCCCCCAGGTCCCTCCCCCAGGGCTCCAGGGACCATGCTCCCCTCTAGGGCTCTCCCCCAGGGCTCCAGGGGACGTGCTCCCCCCCAGGGCCCTCTCCCAGGGCTCCAGGGACCACGCTCCCCCCCAGCGCACTCCCCCAGGGCTTCAGGCACCGTGCTCCCCCCAGCGCACTCCCCCAGGGCTCCAGGGACCGTGCTTCCCCCAGGGCTCCAGGGGACGTGCTCCCCCCCAGGGCCCTCTCCCAGGGCTCCAGGGACCGTGCTCCCCCCAGCGCACTCCCCCAGGGCTCCAGGGACCGTGCTCCCCCCAGGACCCTCCCCCAGGGCTCCAGGGACCGTGCTCCCTCCAGGGCCCTCCCCCAGGGCTCCAGGGACCGTGCTCCCCTCCCCTGACCCTGGGACGTTTGTGCCTTCCAAACCCAGCTCTGGTTCCCGCAGGTGGGAAGCATTTTGCACACCAACATGGTTGCCACACCTGTGAAGACAGGTTACTGGCGGGGCGACGCGCGCGCAGAAGGGGCCCAGGTGGTCAGTGAGCACCTGGCGAGGCCTTGTCGTGTGGTCGGCCGCGTGCACGTGCATCCACGCACACACATGCCCGTACACGTGCCTGCCGGCGGGGCACGCGTGCACACGCACGTTCCAGCCAGGGGACGCCGCGCTGACCGGTGTCCCTCACTCAGGTTCCACGCGTGCGTGCTCCAGTTTCCGTTCAACCAGCCGGTGAGGAAGAACCCCTCCTTTTTCCTCCGTGTCATCGCGGACACCGCGTCGCGCTGCTACTCCCTCCTGAAAGCCAAGAACACAGGTGTGCGCAGTGAGCCGGCGCGGCTGGCGGGTTCGGGGGGGTCACTCGGGGTGCCGGCAAAGCCCAGGCTGCTCGCCCGCCTGCTTCCGATCCCGGGCGCCGTGTGCTCCAGGAGCCCCCGTGCCGCACCTGCCGCCAGCGGAGTCGTCGGGGAGGGGGGGGGACTTAGGGAGGCCGGCTCGTGCCGCCTGCAGATGCGGTGGCCTTTGCCGACGGCGCACTGGCCTCTCGCCCGCCCTCTGCCCGAGGGCAGCGGTCCTGTGTGCTGGGAGTGTGACGGTCATTCCTGGCCTCCTGGTCGGCACCTCCGTCAGGCCCGGGCGCGTTCACGCCTCTCCCCGGCCACTTGCGCAAAGGCGGGCCAGGGGTCGGCAGGGGGCCGGCCCTCGCACCGGCTGCCCATCCCAGGGGAACGTGAGGGGCGCCCACGTGGGCCGCTGGCCCGCCTCTGCCTGGGGCTCCCCGTCTGCAGCTCGGCCTTCCTCCGGGCACCCCCAAGGATGGTCTCCGCTCCCCGTGGCCTCTCCAGAAGGTTCTGGTCCGTCTGCAGCCCACGCCGAGCCGTGTCCCCAGGGTCCTTGCTGTTTCAGTTCTGTGCAAGTTTCTTCGGAAAAGTGGAAGGAAGCATTTCAGCCATCAGGGTCCCTGGTGCTTGTGTTGGGGCTGTCCTTGAAACAAAATCACCTGTTTGACCCCTGGCCTCTGCCCCTGCTCCTGGGCTCGGGGTGGCAGGCAGGGACCCCAGCTGGCATCGGGAGCATCACAGGGGAAGAGGGCGGGCAGGGCCTCAGCGGTCCCTGTGTCTCTCCCCCCACCCCCCAGGGCTGTCCCTAGGGGCCAAGGGCGCCTCCGGCCCGTTTCCTTCCGAGGCCGCCCGGTGGCTCTGCCTGCACGCCTTCCTGCTCAAGCTGGCTCGTCACAGCGGCACCTACAGGTGTCTTCTGGGACCGCTCCGGGCGGGTGAGTGGCACAGCGAGCGCCAGCCCCTGGGGCGCCCCGCTGGGCAGGCACAGGGCCCTGTCCTCCCATGTGCTTGCATGGGCAGCGTGGCCCCTCCACGTCTCACTGGTGGTGGCTGGGTCTGGAGCCCAGGTGATGGGGTTCAGGTGTCCCGGGTTGCAGGCTCTTTCTCACCGCAGGACCTGGACACCCACCGGCCACCCCACCTCTCCACACCTCCTGTCCGTGGGGAGAGGCCCCCCTCCCTCCACAAGGGAGTCCCCCAGGCCCCGCCCCGACACTGGCACAGGGCCCCCAGCAACAAGTCTTTCCCAAACGCCCCTCTTGCCCACCCCACCTGGTGCCCAGAGCCTGGCCTGTGCACACAGACCGTGCCTGCCTGGCCTTCAGCGGAGTCCCGAGGCCGGGGGTTGGGGAAGGCGTTTCTTCCAGGCCGGTCTGATTTCACTTGTCCCTTACAGCCAAAGCACAGCTGCGTCGGCAGCTCCCGAGGGTCACCCTGGATGCCCTGGAGGCAGCAGCCTCCCCGGGCCTGCCCGCAGACTTCAGGACCATCTTGGACTGATGGCCCGTCCTCCCGGCAGGCCGGGGCGGGCTCCACGTGGCTCCACGTCACGGGTGGGGGGGGCCAGCTGACCATGCACCGCTGGCCAGGCCGGTGCCCGTGTCCTTGTGGAAGAGAGCCCACCCACCACCAGCTAGTGATTGGGGTCCTGTCCCTCAGCTGCTGACCAAAGGAGGGGGCAGGTGGGAGAACCTGGCTGGGGCGTCAGGCCGTCTGAATAGAGCACGTCCCGACCTTTGTCATGCCCCCATCGCACCCCTGCTGTGGGGCAGCCCCAGTCTGGAGTGCGGGCGCAGAGAGGCGTGTGGGGTGCTCGGCGGTGGATGTGGGCTCCTTCCCTGACCTGCGTCCAGATGCATGCCCCATCGAGCTTTCTTCCTCAGAAGCCAAGGGCCCAGTCAGCTGTTTGAGACCCATCCCTGCCCCTACCTGTGACCTTGCCCTGCCCCTCCCACCATGCGCCGGCCTCCTGGAGCCTGAGTGTCTGGCACGCCCTGTCCACGGCCACCCCCACTTCCGGACTCTTCCCTGATGGCCCTTGCTCAGCACACGGTGGCCCCAGGTTATCCTGGGGGTGCTCCTCTGCGTGGCCTCCTACCTCTGCACCTGCCACCTCCCCTGTGACTCCTGGGGGCCACGGGAAGAACACTCAGCCCTTGTTCTCATAGGTTTAAATGTTCCCACGTTTGCATTAAAGCACACACTGTGTGAGGTATCCATGCCGTTCTCTGTAATTACAGAGACTTACACTTGTGCCCCTGCATGATGTGCGGGGTCCTTGGCCTGGTGGGGGTCCCAGGGGGCTTCTGGGGCAGGGATGTGGAAGTGGGGAGGGGGAAGGGGCGCCTCCCTGGGGCAGGTGCGGCTGGGTAGGGAAGGCCCCAGCCCAGCACGCACCCCGTCTTCAGCCGGCTCTGGCCGCACCGTGGGCCCTGGAAGGGGGGGTGGGCCTGTGCCCAGGACACCGGGACTTCCAAGCACATTTCTCCTCTGGCCGCTAGCTTCGGCGTCCACATGATCGGCGCCTTCCGGAGGGTTCCTCGGAGTGGACAGCGGGGGCATGATACGGGGGCTTGGGGGGTGGGTGGTAGCCCACTGCCCTGCATCCAGCCCTGTGTTCTGGACCTGGGCCAGTGGATGTGCCTGTCCTCCTGCCCTCGTCTGTCCCCTCTGTCACTCTCCCATTTGCACATCCTGACTGCCGTGGGGCTCCTTAGTTCATGTACGGTCACATCTGTTTAGCTGGACTGTCCATGCTGGTGTAGAGCGGACCGTCGGCCAGCAGCACGGGGGCCTGGGAACAGGTGTCCTGCGTATGGCTCTGCAGGCTGGGCTGCCTGAGCGGGGTCCCCGAGGGTGAGAACTTCACAGGGGATCCTGCTCACACACCTGCGGGCCTCCCTGGCTGGACAGCAGCAGGGTGCCCCAGACAACCTTTTGGGGGAGGCAGAGCAGTTAGAGGTAACCCTTGGAGGTGAGGTGGCAGATGTCCTGGGGGTGTGACTGCACACAGGCATTCCCCACCCCAACTTTCTGATTCAGCAAATCTGGGGAAGGCCTGGGATTTGCACCTTTATGGAGTTCTAAATGAGGCTGGTCCCATGGGGGACCCCATGCTGAGAACCACTTCAGGGTGGACGGGGCCATCTTTTAAGCAGTGAGTGGCCCCCGGGGCAGAGCAGGCAGTGTGGCTCCAAGGTCAGGGTTAGGAGTTTGGAGGTGTGTAGAGGGCAAGGTCATGGGGGACGCAGCTGAGGCCATCGGGGAAGTGACCAGAGGTCCTGGAGAGGCCTCATAGAAAGTAGAGGGTCAGGAGCCCCGCCCCGGCCCCTTGGCCTCCCTGGTCAGACCCTCACCCAATAGGCCACCCCGGGCTCACAACCCCTGGGAGGTGCCCCAGGAAAGGATGTGCTGTCCTTGGGGCTGTGGGCTTTCTCAGGGTGCCCTGCTTCCCATCCATTAAGGATGAGCCCACGTGTTGGAGACACTCGCGTGCCCTTGCAGACCACCAGGTGGGGGCTGTGCTGTGCATGTGGGGCTATGCAGGGTGCTGGACAAACATCCTTGAACAGATGGAAAAAGCTGGAAGGATTGCGCAGAGGGTGGCTCAAAGGGGGTATAGCCTGTGAAGAAAGGGCCCCACCAGGGAGCTGGCTCTCTGCCCTGTCCCCCGCAGCAGTGGGAATACCCGTAAACGAGCAGTTCCCAAGGCTTTCTTCCAGGGTGTCCCTGATGGGGCCACATGACAGATGTGGTGGGATACCATCAACTGGACCTTGGACGGGGTCGGTGCTAATGCAGCCCAAGTTATCCAGGCGCGAATGTGTCTCATGTTGGGGTTTATGGATATTGTCTTTATGGCTGCTGCCAGGCTGAGCATCCAGATGACTGAGGTGACACGTTTATGGCCGACCCAAGTCCAGGGAGGAGGTCGTCAGCGCACCGGAGGTGAGCAGTGCAGAACTGAGCCCCACCCAACCCCCCCCCCGCCCAGCCCCGCGGTGCCCATGCTTTGTAAACACAGGGAGGACAGACTGCCCAACACGGGGGACACCCCCAGGACCCCGCACCGGACGTCTGGGCACCCGCCGCTGGCCCCCACCCACACACGTGCCAGGGGCCCGGTTCTGACATTTCCATCACAGACCAGACCCAAGACGGCACCCACTCATCCTCTACACACACCAGAGTCTTCTGGTACAGGTATTTTGTCGGCATTTTGCTCAGGATCACGAATCTGTTTTGAAGTGTTAAACCCTTGAAAAGACATGTGCTTGGTCAGGCTCAGTCACTGAAACTTCCTGGTTTTCCTCTTTTGAAAGCCACCGTGTGCACTGCCAGACCTCCTCCAGGTGAAACGTGGAAATAGGATTTGTAAAAGGCAAAGGAATTCAGTTTTCTGGCCTCCCTTAGATCTAAGCTGCATGTAGAGAAGCTTTCACTCATGCACCCTGCAAACGTGTGTGCAGTAGGTGAGTTCAAGGTGAGTAGCTCAAGAGGAGACATAGGTGGTGTCCCCAGGACCCCCGAAGCGCTGAGTGGTTTACCCCTTGAGCCCCGGTTCCTGCCCCTCCCTCAACTGCCATACCCCTGGGTGCGTGCTTGGCACCTGGCCACATGGATACTCTCCTGTGGAGGACGCTGTAGAGTAAAGGGCTTCCCAAACCTGGGTGCCCTCAGAATTGCCCAGGCTCTGTAGGAGGTGGAGTAGTGACCCCCCAAGAGCACCTACTTCCTAACCCCAGAACCTGCAAGTGTTGTGTGACATGGCAAAGGGGAATTATGTGTGCAGGTGGGATTCGGTAGCTTATCAGTTGACCTCAAGATGGGGAGATCATCCTGAATTACCCAGGTGCACCCAGGGTGATCACAGGGTGAAAGGAGGATGGAGAAATGCGGGGGGAAAAGATTCGCTGACCTCACTGGCTTGTCAAGGCAGGAAGGGGCCACGAGCCCAGGATTGCAGCATGGGGGCCAAGGCGCAGAGCTACCCGTGGGACTTGGGGCACATTTCGGGGGGGCGCTCTTGAGTTCAATCCTTTGTAATACTCAGCTCCACTTGGGAGTGGGGGAGGGGGCAAGAGCAGCCGCGACAGGCGTCCTGGACAGGGCTCCCTGTGACCGTCCAAGAGACTTTGTCGGCCGGGACTTTTCAGCACCCCGGACAGCGTTTGTCCTGCCCAGCAACAGGAAGGCCGTCCGTGGTCTCCTGTGGCAAAGTCACACAGCAAGCCTGTGTGTCGGGGCCCACCTCCTTAGATCTGATGCCTGGTTCACAGTGTTGTCAGAGGAGAGAGAGAGGGAGGAGGAGGAGAGGAAGGAAATGGATGGAGGGAGTGAGGGAGGGATTGGATGGATAGAAGAATGGAGGGAGGAAGGACCCGGGTGGCTCAGTTGGTTAGACATCTGATTCTTGATCTCAGCTCAGGTCTTAACCCCAGGGTCCTGTGCCCTCCTGTGCACCCCTTCCTCCAACTCTGTGTTGGGTTCCATGCTGAGCGAGGAGCCCGCTTGGGATTCTCTCTCTCCCTCCCTCTCTGCCCCTCCCCTGCTCTCACTCTCTCTCTCAAAAATAAACAAATGAATATTAAAAAAATAAGAACGGAAGGACAGAGATGGGGGAGGGAGGGAGGAAATGGATGGATGGATGGAAGGAAGGGGTTGGAGGAAGGGGTGCATGGGAGGGCCGGTGGAGCTGGTGAGCACGCTGGTGCCGAGAAACGAGGAGGCGCCCCTGCGCGGAGGCTGCAGGAGGCGTGGTGTGCAGCGAGTGGTGCCACTGTCCTCTGGAAACAGTAGGAACCTGTTTCTGTTCCTTCTTAACACATATTCGAGTCTCTGAGAAAGTGTTTAGAGAACAAAGGGTAGTGTTTCTCAGAAAGGAGGTCGGGAGAGCGGCCAGCACTCGCTGGCGCTGGCTGTGGCTCCAGCCGGACCCCAGCCCTCGCCTGTGCTCACGCAGGGAGGACCCATCCTGGGACGGGAGTGGCTGGGCCATCGCTCTGCAAGGGCTCCCCGCACGTCGGTCATAGCAGACTCTGCCCACGCACGACCCGAGTGCTCCAGGCACGGAAAGGGGCTTCTGTGGGCGAAGGCTTCGCTTCAAGCTCACCATGGGGACAGCCTCCACTTTTCCTCGGAGGTCACCCTTCAGGCTCCTTCAACTCTTACGGTGCCAGGCCCTCGGCTGCACAGGCCCTGAGATGTCTGCACAGCACCGCCCCCCCCCACCCCCGCCCGTCCTTCTGCCCGTGGATGCACCTGCTGGGCTCAGCGTCTGGCCACCCAGGTGGCAGGGCCCCAGGAGCTGGACACCAGGCTCTCTCCCATCTGGAGGACAGTGTGGACCACGGGGATGGAGGCAGGCTGTACCCGGAGCAGGGTCTGGGGAGCGCGACGGTGTTGGGAAGCAGCAACCACAGGCCTCAGGATCGGGGCAGGTGTAATGTCGGCACGTGGCACACGGGCTGGCCCTCCCGGCCACCCCCCGCCCAGCCCTCAGCAGGCCCCTCCACCCTACAGCTTCGGGCACCTGTCCCGCCCGGTGTCCTTCTTCCGTCTGTGTGCAGCGAGCAGCTGGG
The DNA here is from genome assembly GCF_024362965.1 of Panthera pardus. Lineage (NCBI taxonomy): Eukaryota > Metazoa > Chordata > Mammalia > Carnivora > Felidae > Panthera > Panthera pardus. Next base: position 792,222 of record NW_026526765.1, on the reverse strand, counting down.
CCAGTGCCACGGCCGGGACCCACAGTATAGGCAGGAAGCACAGGAGGACACAGGCGGCCTGCACCCAGCCCGGGTAGGACTTCTCCTGCCGCGACGGGAACCACACCTAGAGGGACACGCGGCCACGGTGACTGAGCGGTGTGGGGCGGCCTCACCCTGCCTCTCCTCCAGGGGAGGGGGGGCGGTATGGGGCCCTGAAGCCTTGTGGGGATTGGGGGTCTGGGGTTCGGGACACCGTGCCCTGCAGAGAGCCTCCCACCGGCCTGAGGGGCTGCTCCAGCCTGACCTGCTGGACATGGGCGGACCCTGTGCCCCCCGCCCCCTTCTCTGTAAGGCGGGGCAACACCGCCCACCTGACTTCAGGCACCGCTTTTGAGGCCAACGTGAGACACTAGTGTGTGAATCTGATAGGGCAAAATTCGTGAAAATTCTTGAGAAATGTGCCACTGCTCCTTCTGCAGTGCCTGGCAATGTCACACTGGGGAGAAGACACTGCAGCACAGACCAAGTTTTGAGGGGCCAGAGGTGGTGGCCGGTCAGGGCGTCACAGCTCCGAGTGCAGCCCGGGGGACAAGGGCTGGCCCCAGGGAGTGACCTATGCTCCTGTTGTCACGCGGCTTGGTGGCAGCTCAGTGACACGCATCCTGCACGCCTTCCTTCAACTCGGACCAGGAGTGGGCATCCGCGGGCCGGCCCCAAGGTGTGTGCGAGGGGTGGCTCAAGGCCACGTCCCTGCGTGAGCCGCTCCAGGGTCTGAGGGTTGCTCTGGTCCCCCCACCACTGACCGGGGCCCACGGCCCCTGCCAGAGTCAGCTCTGACGCCCCGTGGGACGCTGGAGTTCCGGCGGCCTAGGGTCTCGGCGAAGGCGGCCCACAGGGCCACGTAGGGCAGCACCGGGGAGGGGCCAGGCCAGGCCCCCCGGAGGACGTACGTATTGGGTGTCCCAGGCCTTGTAGCTGAGCGGCGTCCGGGCCAGGGTGGCAACGTAGGCCACAAAGATCGTGAGCAGTAGCAGCGGGCTGACAACCTTCCAGGTCACCTGCCAGTAGAGGCCGGGCCGCCTCCCCGTCATGCTCTCTATGTCATCGCTGAACCTGCCACAGGGACACCGGGCTCGGGCTCACTCACAGGGCCACTGAGATGTGGCCCACGGGGCCGTCCCCCACCTCCGCGCTGAACTTTCTGAGCCACCGCCAGCTGGGGCAGCACTCTCGGGTCCTGACGGGGACTCACCCCACCCCCCCAGGCCTGCGTGGAAAAGGTCCGAGCAATCAGGTCGCCCGGCCGGGGGAGAGGGCTGGACAGGCGGGCCTCCTGGGGCCTCCCAGCCTCTGCCGACCCCAAGGAGGAGGCCGGCCCGGGCCCTAGTAAGTTGCCCCGGGCAGGCCCCGTGGAGCTCCCCCTGAGGGAGGCTCCGGCTGCCGAGAGACGGTGTGGGCAGTGGAGCCCCGACGGGCCCCGGCCGTGGGAGGGCAGGAGACGCCAGACCTAGTGCCCGTCAGGGCCTGCGGGGTCGAGGACCCAGGACGCGTGGCGGTCCCCCAGTGTCTCCTGAGACCCCACGGCTGGTTGTACCCAGGGCTCACTATGTCTCCCCACGTTGTGGGCCAGCCCCGCTCCTGCCTCTCTAGGTGGCCAGCGTCCCTCCTTGGGACGAGACCTCTGGCCCCTGTCCCCACAGAGCAGCGATGAAGGCCCTGGCACGCAGGGCCTCCCGGGACCCCTTGAGGAACGAGGACGGAGGTCGCAACTGCTGGGACCATCTGAGCAGGGCTATGGTTGGGGCAGCAGGTGTGTGACAGGTGAGACTGACAGGTGTGAGTACGAGTGTGGGTACGAGTGTGAGCACAAGTGGGACAGGTGTGAGCGCAGGTGTGCAGGGGGCCGACGCGGGCAGGATGGGCAGGACCGAGAGGGGCGTTCTCAGAGGCCTCTGGGTTGGGGGCAGGGCCGTGCGGCCCTGCTACTGCCTCAGTGTCCGCTTGTCCTTGGACCTTAGCAACCCGCCCTGCCTGGTTGCAGACCAGCCATCTTGCCACCACCACCGCCCCCCCCCCCCCCCCCCGCAGAAGGTTGAAGGCCGCGCAGCCAGGGGGAGCAGGGCCCCCAGGGCGCTTCTTGGGAGCTCTGGGAGCCGCCCCGTTTGTTCTGGGGAGAGGCTCAGGCGGTCCCGCCCCGTCCTGTGCTGCCCGGGAGACCAGCTGCTCGATGCCCGGACGCAGAGGGCGGGGCCCCGAGGGGCGGCTCACTCACCGCTGCACCCCATAAACGTAAGCCACCCCGACCACTTCAAAGAACGCAAAGACCATGAGGTTCAGAGGCGCAGCATAGTTGTCGAAAATCTCCAGCCAGTAGTTTCCCGACTGCAGCGTGAAGCAGATCGCCGAGAGGAAGCAGACCAGGCAGGCCAGCCCTGGGGGAACGGGGCCCCCTGGTCTGAGCGGCGCCCGGCCTCCGCGGCCCCCGCCCCGGCCCGTGCGCCCCCTCTCCTCGCCCGCTCCTCCCGCCGCCGCCCTGTGCCGCGGCCAGAGACAGGAGGGCACGGGATGGCGGCTTGGCGTCGGTGGGCAGTGCTGGGGCCGGTCGGTGGCGGGGGGGGGGGTTGCCGGTCTGCGCCTGCCCGACCCCCTGCTCTCCTGTGCTGGCCCTCGTGGGCTGTTGGGTCAGGGAGAGAGCCACCGAGACCGGCCCCGAGGGGTGACGAGCCAGACCCAGCCTTCCCCCGGGACCGGGCCACAGCCCCAGAGCCTTCGTGGACGAAGGGTATCGGGACGGCGGGTGGGAGGACGGGGGATGGGCCCGTCCACTCACCAGTCAGGACCTCCTTGGGGACGAATCTGTGCGTGACCCCCATATCCAGGAGTGGCGTAATGATGCTCTCCATGTTCCCGAACATGGACGACAGGCCCAAGGTGAACAACATCCCAAAGAAGAGCACGGCCCAGCCGGGGGCCCCCGGCATGTGGAGGATGGCTTCCGTGAAGATGATGAAGGCCAGCCCCGTGCCGGAGGCGCTCTGCAATGCACGTGCGCCAGCAAGCCCCAGGTGACACACCGTGGTGACCGACACCCCCCCCCAAGGGGAAAGCAGCGGCCCCACCCTTTCTGGCCTCAGGACCAGCCACAGCTGTGCCCCTGAGGGGACAGAACCTCTTCCCCTTTAACACCTCGCAGCCAGCGGGTGACCGCGGGCCCCGGGACGTCGGGCTCAGGTGCCCGTCAGCTGCCCGGAGAACCCGCCTTCTGATGGCCCACCCTAGCCTGCTGCCCCACCCGCGTGACCCAGGCTCTGTGCGCCAGCAGCAGCGGGTGTCCCGGGCCGGCCCACCCCAGCCTGCTGCCCCGGCCAGACACACTGCATCTGAGGCCACAGGCGCTCTGGAAGCCAAGCCTGGCCGAGGCACGGGGTCGGCCCAGTGTCCTTTGTCCACAGCCCGCAGGCCGGTCTGGGCCAGGCCTGTGGAGAAGGCTTGCGGCCCCTCAGGTACCTTGTCCAGAAAGTCTTCCAGGCGGCAGGTCTCCAGGCCGAGCCGGGCCACCCTCTCGGGCTGGGTGGCGTTCAGGTGCGTGAGGACGGCAGCATAGTCGTCCCTGTCGACGCTCTGGTCCGGGAGCTCGAACGCGTTGATGAGCCGGAGGATGTTTCTGCAGAGACACAGGCCGGCGCACGCTGGGCTGGGCGCCCTGAACCCCGGAAGCACCCGGGAGGACAGCAGCACTCGCAGGGGGGTGCTGAGGGACCGGGCCTGCGGGGACGCTCCCCGAGGGCCACAGTGGGGTGGTGGCAGCACCCTGGCCTCCTCGACCTGGGCCCCGGGGCGGCGCCCTGGAAGTGTTTCAGAAAGAACCGGGGCCCCTGCTTTCCGGCCTCCTGCTGCCTCCGTCAGACGCTCCCGGTCTTCAAGGCTGGCGGCTCACGCACAGGTCGGTGGGCGTCCCCGGGCGTTTCGATCTGCCCACTTGCTGTGTGCGTCCGTGACCCTGACGTTAGGACCGGTGCTGCTCCTGGGGTTGGCAGTGGCCGGGCCCAGAGTTGCACCGACGCCCTGCCTTCCGCGAACACCTTCACAGTCCGCTCAGTGCCGTCGTGATCGCGCTTTTGTGCTCTTTGCCGGTGATTTGCTATTTAAAATGTGCCCCGAGTGCGGCGCTCGAGTGCTGTCTGGTGTCCCACGTGCCAGGCGGCCGAGCCGGGGCGCACAGGGGAGCCTCGTCAGCCCTGCCGGAGTCACTGCCGCCACCCTGGGCAGTGTCCACGGACCGACACTTGTTCACGGTGCTCCGTGGAAACAGCTGGAAGTACTGACCCCCCCCCCCGTCCCCCACTGGGGGTCACGCTGTTCACCGTGTGGGCGCTGCAGCCTCTGGAACATTCCGCAGGGTGCACGCGCCCCGCTGTGCCCAAGCTCAGGCTGCCCGTGGCGCAGCTGCTCTGTCTCCCCCTCCGCCCTCAGCGTGGCCCGAGCGTGGTCAGAACAGGTGGCGCTGTGGACAGGGGCCTGGTCATGGGGCCACTCTGGGCGCTGTGGGCGCTTGGCAGCTGGTACAGGGTGTGCCTCTGCTCCCCTCTGGGTTCTGGCGGGCGAGCCACCGCCGTCTGCAAGCTACAATCAGCCGTCTTAGCGCAGCTGGGCCATCGATGCAGCAGCTCCAAATGTGAGGCCATCCTGACCGCCTCCACGGCCTGGGCTGTTGTGGCAAATGGCCACAGACAGCCTCGAAGCAACATTCACCCTCCCCCAGCTCTGAGGCCGGAAGTCCCAGGTAGGGGTGTGGGCAGGGCTGCGCTACGTCCTGAGGCTCCAGGGGAGGGTCCTTCCCGCCTCTTCCAGCCCCTGGTGCCCCAGGCGTCCCTCCAACCCCTGTCTCTCTCATCACATGGCCTCCTGCGTGTGCGTGCGTGTTCACGTGTGTGCCCAGTGTGCGTGTTCACACGTGTGTGCACACACGCATGCCCCTGCCTGTCTCTCATGAGGAGCCCGCTCACTGGGTCAGGTCCTCACTCAGCATGACCTCATCTTAACCCACATCTGCCAAAGACCCCACGTCCACATCAGGTCACCTTCCAGGCTGCGGGTGGACGCGGGCTTCTGGGGACGCTCCACCTCACTCCCTAGGGATATAAGGGTGGTTGTGTGCGGCCCTGTGCTCCGCGGACAACTCGCCCTCAGAGCCACCACGGGCACCGTGCTCACCTGTCCAGGCAACGCCCATGGTCGTTGGCCGCCTTGAATCCCAGAACGGAAAACATAGCAATGGACGCGTAGAGGGAGGTCAGGCTGTTGACCAGGGAGATGATCACTGCGTCCTTCTCACAGTTGTTCCTGGCGGACACAGGCACACTGTGCCACTGTGCTCTGGGCCACTACGCACACACACCCCCAAGCCCCCCCCGCCGCACACGGAGCTGGTATGCCTGCGGCCCTGAGTGCCGGTGCTGTCCCGACGGTCTCCGGACTGGCTCAGAACCCTCCCCGCTGACCCCCTCCCTGACCACACCCCCTGCTGACCCCCTCCCATTGACCCTTCCTCACTGACCCCTCCCTGACCACACCTCCCTGCTAATCCCTCCCACTGACCCCCCCCCGACCACACCTCCCCGCTGAGACCCTCCCCACTGACCCTTCCCCACTGACCCCCTCCCTGACCACACCTCCCTGCTGACCCCTCCCACTGACCCCTCCCTGCCCACACCTCCCTGCTGACTCCTCCCTGACCATACCTTCCTGCTGATCCCTTCCACTGAGCCTTCCCCACTGACCCCTCCCTGCTGACCCCTTCCCCACTGACCCCCTCCCTGACCACACCTCCCTGCTGACCCCCTTCCCATTGACCCTTCCTCACTGACCCCTCCCTGACCACACCTCCCTGCTAATCCCTCCCACTGACCCCCCCCGACCACACCTCCCCGCTGAGACCCTCCCCACTGACCCTTCCCCACTGACCCCCTCCCTGCCCACACCTCCCTGCTGACCCCTCCCACTGACCCTTCTTCACTGACCCCCTCCATGACCACACCTCCCTGCTGACCCCTCCCTGGGCACACCTCCCTGCTGACCCCCTTCCCATTGACCCTTCCTCACTGACCCCTGCCTGACCACACCTCCTTGCTAATCCCTCCTACTGACCCCTCCCTGACCACACCTCCCCGCTGAGCCCCTCCCCACTGACCCTTCCCCATTGACCCCCTCCCTGACCACACCTCCCTGCTGACCCCTCCCACTGACCCCTCCCTGCTGACCCCTTCCCTGCCCACACCTCCCTGCTGACTCCTCCCTGACCACACCTCCCTACTGATCCCTTCCACTGAGCCTTCCCCACTGACCCCTCCCTGCTGACCCCTCCCTGACCACACCTCCCCGCTGACCCCCTTCCCATTGACCCTTCCTCACTGACCCCTCCCTGACCACACCTCCCTGCTAATCCCTCCCACTGACTCCTCCCCACTGACCCCTCCCTGACTACACCTCCCCACTGAGCCCCTCCCCAGTGACCCTTCCCCACTGACCCCTCCCTGACCACACCTCCCTGCTAATCCCTCCCACTGACCCCTCCCCACTGACCCCTCCCTGACCACACCTCCCTGCTGACCCCTCCCACTGACCCTTCCCCGCTGACCCCCTCCCTGCCCACACCTCCCTGCTGACCCCTCCCACTGACCCTTCCTCACTGACCCCCTCCCTGACCACACCTCCCCGCTGACCCCCTCCCTGCTAACCCCCTCCCCAAAAGCCTCCCTGCCACGCACCCACCCCAGCTCAGGGCTGTGGATTGGCTAAAGCCCTCAGCCCCCACCCTGCCCCCAAGGCCTGGGCACAGGTCGCCGAGGATGACACAGGGCACCATGGAGCAGCCTTGCTGAGGCGGTCTCCGTGCGAGAGAGCACCCGAGCCCCTTGGAGCAGGCTGGGCGGTCACTTGTCAGGGGCAGTCGTGCGAAGCACCCAGGCCCACCACCCGCATCCCCACCCCTGCGCCTCTGAGGGGAGAGGTTCTGACCACCGCGTAGAACCATGTTCGTGTGGAGGTGGCCTGGTTTACGACGCGGCGGATGGTGCGTTAGTGACCGAGCAGCTCGGGTCTCCCCCACGAGGTGGGAGAGTGAGCAGTGACCAGGGAGGCTGACACACACTGGATTTCTGCTTTCCTGGCCTTGTGCCTGGCACACATACATGGTCCCGTTGGCGTCAGCCTTGTTCCTGGGATTGATTATCCGGCACTCTTCCTCCGGAACACGCCAGAAGCTGCCGTAGGGGCCCTAACCCCCAGCCCTCAGGGGATGGCTGAGTGACTGGTAGAATCCCCACGAGTCCCTTCTTATCACAGGTTCACAGCAGTTCACCCTCCCCCTGCGCAGGGTGTCCCGACGCGGGCGCTCTGTGCTGCTCCCAGGAGCTTGGGGACAGGAGGCCCGGAACCCGCCCTGAGTCCGGCCCCTACCTGGGCGGGTTGTAACTCGCAAAAGCGATGTGTCCTCCAAAGGCCAGGGACAGGGAAAAGAATATCTGCGTGGCTGCGTCCAGCCACACGCGGGGGCTCTGGAGAATCCGCACCTGGAAAGACAGGGGGGCCCCGTCGTGCAGCAGACAGGCCACACTGAGCGGGGAGCCCACAGCCCCGGATGGTCCCAAGCGGGACATGTTAAATAAAGCCACGGCTCCCATCTGCGTGGGACACACGGGCTCTGAGAACGCGGCCGACAGGCCTCTCAGGGCTGAGGTCCCAGTGACAAGACGCCTGCTTCCTCTGCTCCTCGAAGATGTGGGGGCTCTGAGCGACCGAAGGGCCCCGGCAGCTCCACGGGCACGCGCTCCCTGGTGTTGCTGCTGCGGGGGACGGGACGGGCAGGCCGAGCCCACGCCCTGTGCAGCCCCCGGCAACTCCCAGGGGACGCCGGGGGCCCACAGAGCGTGGGGTGGTCCAGGAGGGTGCGGGCTGCGGCCCTTCACCTGGCGGGGTGCACGCAGCGGGAGAAGCCCTTGGAGGTGGGGGGTCTGGGCACTAGGGGTGGGACGTCCGGGGCCCCGGCCGGCTTCTCCTCTGAACCCCGCCCGCAACGCCCCTCAGGCACCAAAGTCCACGCGTCACGAACCAAGCCCTCCGTCTGCTCCCTGCACTCTGACCCTACCCTCCTCCCTGAGACCCCATAGCATCCCCCCCGCCCTCACCCCCACACGGCCCCGGGTGCCCTGGCCTGTGGCTCATGGCCACGCACATGGCCAGGGGATGCAGTGAGCTGGGCTGGGCTGGGCTCTGGCTCAGGTGTTTCCAGGAGCCCAGACTTCAGTCCAGACCAACTTACATCTGGCGTGAACAGGTACGTTAACCCTTCGACCGCCCCGGGCAGGCTGAGTCCTCTGATAAGGAAGATTGTCAGGACCAGGTAAGGGAACAGCGCTGTGAAATAAATTGCCTTAAGAGAAAAAAACCGTTAGACTTTGCAATGGTATCTGTTCGGTACAAAACCTTTAAGAGGCAGACGTGACGTGAACGCCTCAGTGGCCAGGCTCCCGTCTCTCATCCGGGATTCGGACTGGGGGGAGGCGGGCAGCAGCCCGGGGCCTGGGGGTGTGGGCCCCAGTCAGTCTCTGAGGGTTGGGGGCTCACGGGGATGGTCACACGTGGGTTCACATACGCCCTTGTGTCTGTGGGTGGGCACGGTCCCCACGGGGCAGGTGGGCCTCCCTCCCCCCCCCCCCGGTGCCCACAAGTGGCCACTTCGCAGGGACCACACACCCACCCGCACCCCTTTCCCCAGCCTAGGACCAGGGCCCCGTCAGGTGTGGTCAGGGGTCCACACAGAAGGAATCCACAGACGACGGACGGTCTTCCCTCCCCACCGCCCCCAAGTTCCCGAGCACAGACTGACTGGGGAGTCGCCCGGGTGCCTCTCTAGGGCGTCTGCCGCAGGGTCATTTGGAGTTTCTGGCTGGCTCGTTGGGCCTCACGGTTGTTTTGGTCTAATTCAGTCATTCCGGTCCTCTAAGTCATGAAGATGCTCACGTGAGAGCAACTATAACGCTCACACCCGACAGTAAGTGTGCAGGCACGTGCACACACCGGGATCTGTGTGAGAGGGCGCAGCTGTGTGCCGGGAGCCGCGTCGCTGGCGTTGTGAGGGGGGATGCGTGAAGCCCCGGGCCCGTCCGCGCCCCCGGAGAAGAGAGGGTGCGCGCCCGAGGTGGGCTCGTGGGCCCGGGCCCGGGGCCCCCCGGGTCCTCTCTGCTCAGGAACCACGTAACTATCGCCACAAGACGGTACGCTGTTGAACACAAATGTGCCAGCCGCGCACCCGCTGCTCGCAGCAGTGTTTGTGAAACGTGCGCCAGTCGGGGGAAGGCGGAGGAGGCAGTGCAGCGGGAGCGAGGGCCCCGCCTCACTCGGTGGGCAGCATCGCTCCCAGAGGGACCGAAGGCCGAGCCCTGAATCCATCCCCGAGACTGAACGGTCGCCGCTGAGAAGCTGGCACAGGACGTGGACGGGCGTCACCAGAAATACCCGGGGACTGGGAGAGGCGGGGACGGAGAAGGGAGGGGACCCGCGGGAAGCAGGATGGCGGGCCGAGACCAGATCCAGAGTCGCACCAAACGCAGATGGTCTGAACAGCCAAACAAGGGCAGGGACTGCCAGCCCAGGAAAAAAAGCAAGACCCGAACCGGGTGTGTCGACAAGAAACACGACTGACGCACAGAGACCCGAACAGGTTAAAAGGAGAAGGGGCAACAGCTGCCACGTTCACAGGGCGGCACGGGGTCCTCACATCTGCACCCTCCCAGCAGAGCCGCCCAGCAGACGCTGAGCGGAAGGGAGCTGGGCAGTGGGGTCCGCCCCAGGGGCTCACCTTCCCCGTGGATTCGATGCCTCTGATGACACACACGTACACGACGGCCCAGGACGCGGCCAAGCAGGCCAGCAGCCGCCACTGGATGGAGCCGCTGTCGCTGACGTCGGCCGTGACGTTCAGCGTCCGCCGGTACCAGAAGTAGCTCACGGGGCTGCTGGCCTGGCACTCTGCCTCGAACCCTGGAACCCGGGAGGGCCCGTCAAGGGCTGGCCACGGGGCTCGGGCCTGGATCCGGGCTCTGCAGGCCTCCCCCCGGGAGTGCAGTTCGTACATAATTGTCCTGGGGCTGCTGGCTGAGCACCAGGCACGGCAGGTGAGACCCGTGCCCTCTGCTGCCCAGGGTGTCCAGCCGAGGCCTAGAGGGCTGACCCGGGCAGCTTCAGGGCCCAGACTTGCCCCCCGCCCCCCCTGCCCACGCGGGCCTTGTTCAGAACGCGCCGAACTCAAGTTAGTATCAGCAGAGGCAGGAAGGGAAGGGGGGTTGACACAGCTGGGCAAGCAAACTGGAAGACAGCTTTGACAGTGTCCCCTGACAGAGCGCTTGGCCCAGGTCTGGACTTAAGTCAGCAAGAGCCGAGGTGACAGCCACTCACCCTCCCGTCGCCGGGCAAGCACGAAGCTGTGCTGTGAGTACAGGGGTCCCTGGGGGCCCCGGGTCCATCAGGGGTCGGGGTCAGTGGGGTGAGAACGGGATTTCAAATGTGACGCTTCGGGGAGCCCGTGCGGGGCCCCTGGGAGCCAGGGCACTGAGCCTCCCAGCCCTCAGCACTACCTGTGCGGTTGAGGTCCAGCGGGCACGAGCCCCAGGGGAGCGGGTTCTGGAAGGAGTTGAGGAAATACCACAACACCCACGTCAGGACGGTGTTGTAGTACAGGCTGACCAGAAAGGACACGGTGAGGCAGCCCAGCCCTGCGGACGGGTGACAGTCAGCGCCTCGCCGGGGTCCCGGCCACCCCGCTCCTGCTCCCTGCCGTCCCCAAGGCCTCCCGCTGCCCGCCCCGCCGCTGGCCTGCCTCTGGCTGCGCTGGCCTCCTGGGGAGGCCTTCAGGAGGCACCGTGGCCACCCGGCAGGGGGTGTCGTGTCACAGACCCAGGGGTGCCGCTCGGCACCCCCCCCTGCAGCGCCCACCTCACAGGCACCCCGGGGCCTCCCCGGACACTCGGGAGCTCCCACGATGTGTGGGCTCGGCGCCTGTGGGACACACACCCACGTGACCGGGGACAGCCTGCCGCCTGCCTCCTCCTCGCGCTCTCTGGGCTCACCCCACATGGCGCCCCGCACTCGGGTCCCCGCTTGGGCTTTGGGGGAACAAAACGGCCTCCTGGGATGGGCGACCTCAGCCCGTGACTGGAGCTAGCTTCACAGGGGCGCCACCCACGTGCGCGTCCTGCCTGGTCACGTCCCCATCACGTCAGGGCATCTTTGGGGCGGGTGCGAAGCCAGCAAGCGTGGTCTGGCGTGACGAGCTGACACGGGGCTCCCGCGGGACCCGCGGTCTCCCGCCCTCCCAACCGCTACGGGACGGGGGCAGGGGTGGGGGCAGCCTACCCACTCCGCCCAGGTAGGGCGACACGGCCTTCCACACCCCGACGCTGCCTGTCCGCAGGTGCTGGCCGATGGCCAGCTCGATGTGGAAGAGTGGGATTCCCTCGAGGACCAGGGCGACGAAGTAGGGGATGAGGAAGGCCCCTGCGAAGACACAGTGGTCGCCGGAGGGTCACTGTCTGCCCGGTGGGGCCTCGGGCTCGGGGAGAGGTGCCCGCGGCCTCCTGAGAGGGGACCCGGGCCCGCACGTCGGGCCCTGGTTCTGCCACCGTTTGCAGCTGCTCGACACGTCCCGCCGCGTGACGCTGTGGCGGAGGGTTTCCCGCCACAAAGGGCAGTCTTGTCCTTACGGGGACGCCCCGAACCCCCGTCACGGGCCCTCCTGTGACGTGGGGCTGCTCCGTGCTCTTGGGGGAGCGCTGGAGCACGGTGACGTCCCGCCTGAGTACGGGCTGGGACCTGTCTCTCCACGCCTTGGGCCGAGCGGGGCCCCTGCTCCCTGTCCGGGCGCCGGGAGGTGTGGGGCGGGGGCTCCAGAGGCCTCCAAGGGGACCCACACGGGCTCCCCGCAGAGCACCCCCTGGGGTGGCTGGGGGAGCTACGCCTTTCCACGCGGTGAGCCAGCCGTAGAAGGAGCGGAAAAGCCACGGGGTTGAGGAGTGAGGCGCCCGGCCTCTCCTGGAGCCCGCAGCCCCGAGGGGTCCGGCCTGGTCGCCTGGGGGGGCTCCTGTGGGGAGATGCCGGTTCCCTGAGTCCCGCTGGACTCAGAGATGCTCTCATTCTGCCGGGGGGAGGGAGTCCCGGTCCCGCTACGGTGGGAGCCGCATTTTCTTCCAGGTAACCGCAGTCCGTGGACACCCTGGCCCTTAGACGCTCCGGGACTGACAGCCACCCCTCCCCCCTGCATGCCCGGGCCTCAGAAACGCCAGGGAACCACACTGGCCGAAATGGGTGCAGGGCAGCGACCGTGCTCCCCGCGTCTGCCTGGCTCGGCTGAGGCTGACTCTCCCCCATGAGCCGCGGGCTTGCCCTCATCGTCTGCCGGCCTCCCCCTCCTCTCTTGTGTCACCATCAGACGTTTTGACACGGACTTGGGGCCCCGGACGGGGCTACGTGGCTACACAGCCCTCAGCCCACATAAGCTTCTGCATGGGGCTCCAGTGTTTGGGGCAAAACAGTGCCTGCTGGGGTCGTCCATGTAGCAGCGAACAGGTGGAGGGTCAGGAAAGTACAATTCTGAGGACACTCGGCCTCAGTGGCCACCCGGGGAGGGGCGGGGAGGGGACAGGGCCTCAGGTGCTGGCTGAGGTCAGTCGGGCAGGGAGCACTTGGGTGGGGGCGGGGGGGGGGCACAGGGCTGGGGGTGGGGAGGGGACAGAGCCTCAGGGGCTGGCTGAGGTCAGTCCGGCAGGGAGTACCTAGGGGCAGGGGGGCGGGGAGGGGGGGGACAGGGCCGGGGGCGGGGAGGGGCGGGGCCTCAGGTGCTGGCTGAGGTCAGTCCGGCAGGCAGGGAGCACCTACGAGGAGCAGGGCCGGGGAGGGGTGGGGAGGGGAGCTTGTCTTCGTAGCTAAGCTGGTGCAGCTGAGTCTGCCGTGCTTGGGGGAGAAGAAACAGAGCAGGTCTGTGATTACAGAGACCGTGCGGTTAGGAGGGGGCATCTCGGTGCGTGAGGGGCGTGCAAGCCCTACCCAGAGAGCGTGCCGACCGCGGCTTAGGTGAAGACCGCGCCTGTCGGGGGATGGCTGCCGGTCCCAGGAGGACCCACGCATGTGCTTCGAGGAGTGGGACTCGAGCCCCACCAGACCTCCAGGCTGGCGATTCGGTGGGCTGTGCCTCCGAGCGGAATGTCCACGAGACCCCGAGCCACGCGGTTTGGAGAGCTTCCAGGCCGGTGAACACGGGCGGTGCTGGGAGGGGGCTGTGCCCGGAGCTCTGTCACCCCCACACCTGGCCCCGTGCACGCCTTCCGTCTGGCGGCTCCTGAGCCGTGTTCCTTATAAAAATCTGGTAACAGTAGCGAACTGCTCCCCTCAGTTCTGTGAAGCTGACGTGGGGCTGGGCGCAGCCCTGAGTTTGTAGCAAAGTCAGGTAAGAGCCGTGGGTCAGTAGGGGACCCGCCACTTGAGGTCCGATCCTGAGCTGGGGGCCGTGCCGTGGGCCGAGCCCTCGACCTGAGGGGTCTGTGCTCAGTTCAGGGAGATGCGGCGGAAATGGGTTAAATTCTGCTGAGTCTCGGAGAACCGGTTGGTGTGGCAAAAACACCCTCACGCGTCCGCCGTCCGAGCTCGAGAGAAGCGGGAACTGTTCTCGTCTCGTCCCCGCCGGTCTCCAGGGCCGCTGAGACCACACTTCGCGTGCCCACGCGGGGCGTCTGGGAGAGCCCCGTGCATCACCAGTGCCATCACCACGCGAGGGTGCCGGAGGCGACGTGCACCCGTGCCACGTGCTCAGCAGGTGGAGGAAAAGACGGCGCGTGCGTTCAGAGCCCCACGCGGCTGAGAATCAGCAGATCAGGATGGAGAGAACGGCCAGGGGACAGAGGAGAAGACAGGAGAGTGATGTGCTGTCTGTGTGGAGGGTTGACGCGGTGTTGCCAGCGGGAAATCCTTCCCCACGCAGTCCAGACCCCACCCGACGCCTGCGAAGCCCTGAGAGTCTCGTGCGCGTTGACGACCCGGCCGTAAAGGTCACGTGGGAGGTCAACAGCCAATACAGAAGCCAGTGCAAGAGAGGAGCATGGCGACTCTCCCTACGGGACGGCCAACCGCAGTAATTAATTCCGTGCGACTTTCCGGGCAAGGTTCTGTCGCCTGGATGGGGCCTCCGGAAACGGAAGTCCGGAACGCGGCAGTGCGGAAATCCTGGACCGCTTACGAGATGACCCACCCGCTTGTGTTGCGACAGACGCGGTTAGAAGGGTTCCTGGGCTGAAGCCCGAGACCCCGGCAGGTGCGCGAAGAGGCCACTAGCGGGTTCCACGTCCCTTTCGCTGGGAAGCGCTGACCGCTCACCAAGAAGCCGGGTGGGTGTGAGAGAATCGCGTGGGGGTGCCCCCAAGGGTTTTGCTCAATTCTGTGACGCTGTTGCCCTTTACAGACCTGAACGATCACTAATGAGAGAGAAAGTATCCACCCTCAGGAGCGTGAGTTCGCGCAAAATAAAAATGTGATCTGTTATCTGCTTATCACTTACATCTTCTTATCGAAATAATCAGTAGTGGCCAAAGTGAGACAAAACAGGGCATTCTCACACGTGAGGGTTCCTTGTTCGGGAAAAGTAGGAGTTTTGAAACGTACTTCCTGACATTTCACCGAGAGCTTTCTCACCTGGAAATAGGGCCTAAAGGAAGCATTTAGACACCAGGACCCCCTAGAGCCCGGGTGCCGGGGACTCAGACACCCCGAGCCCTCGGGGAAGGCAGCCCGGCGCATGGCCTGCGGCGATGAGGGTTCCGGAAGGCACGTCCCTGGACGGTCCCGGCACGTCGCAGCGCTGAGCCAACGGGCTCCCGCCTGTGCGGGCTCGACACGGCGCACGGGGCGGCACGGGGGCCTAGGGAGCGAGCCGGTCTTCCGCCCCGGGCTTTGCGTGATCCGTGCCAAGGAGCCTGTACTCTCAGGCGCCCGCCCGCCCCCGCCCCCATGGACGCTCCAACACCCGTGGGCCAGCGGTTCCAGGACACAGGTCTCTTCCAGCTTCTGGTCATCAGAACAAAACTAATAAACTTTCCAGAAGCAGTATCCTCATAAACAGGGAAGCCATGCCAGACAGTGGCCCGGCCACGCGGCTCCCGGAGACCCCCACCCACATTCCCCCACCATGGCCTGACCACTGTCTGCCTACCGCTGCCAGGGGGGCCACTGTGTGCCCTTGAAAGCGGGAAGGACGACTCCCCATCGGAAAAGGGCGGCGTGGGGTCACCCGTGCAGATTTCCATTTCTTCTGGGGGGGCCGACGAATCTCCCCTGAAGGAGACGCTCCCCACATTGCCAACCGGACGCCTGGGGGACCCGGGAAGATTGCCCCGTGGGACTGTCGGGGGCCCTCGGGTCTTACAGGTGCAGAAGGAGGCTTGAGGGCAAGTTGACCTGGCACCGAAACCAGACGGGGCCCAAGGTCGGACCCCAGAAGAGGACCAGCCTGGCCCGGGCGACGTTCCGTGTCAGCTCCCGAGGGCCCTGGGAGACAGGGCGGTTGCCTGACACCACCTCGGACTTGGGAAGAGATGAGGGCGGTCTGGCCGTGCAAAGGCCGGGGGGTAGGCGGCCCGGCCAGCGCGCACCTGCAAACCTCAGGGGAACTCGGGGGAGGGCGGTGTGCAGAAAGCACCCCTGAGTCCCGTAAGGCCGAGACGCCCTCGGACTGGACCTCGAGGGCCGGGATGCCCCCCCGGAGGCCCAGCCCACGGCTCACCTCCCCCGTACGTCTGGCACAGGTACGGGAACCTCCAGATGTTGCCCAGGCCCACGGCGAAGCCGATGCAACTCAGGAGGTACTGCAGCCTGTTGTCCCAGCTGGGCCTCTCGTGCCCGCCGTCGGCCCCGCGTGGGTCTGGGCCCAGGGCGCACGCCATGCCTGCCACTCGCTCCCTCACAGTCCCCCTCACACCCCACGTACGTCCGCGTTATTTAAAGGAAAACCAGCGGAGCCCGTTAATTGGTAACCCGGGCCGGGCTCCTGCTCTAACTCGGGCGGTTGCTCCCTGACCCCATGGCCTCCGCCCACCACCCCCCACCCCCTGCCCCCCGGCTCCTGCCCGGCCGGTGCCCCACCACCTCGAGAACATGCCCGCAGGGGCGTCCTGCTCCCTGTCGGGGACCTGCAGGCCCCCAGCACCGGGGCACGTTGGGTTGTTTTATGAAAATCACTGCCCTTCTCGTCAACTGATTGACACACGGTTGCAGCCTCACTCGTCGCCGTGAGCAGTGGCCGAGCCCAGGCCCCGCGCCCTCGCCCGCTTTCCCCCGATGGCGGACACCGTGTCCAGTCCCAGTGGGACGCTGGCCGGTCACCTCGGCACACGCCCGCCACCTGAGGGTCCTTCCCGGCCCCGTCTCTCCTCTGCACTGCACCGTCATCTCAAGAAGGTTATGCGAGCGGCACCCGCGTGTGGGACCCGGGGGCGGGCCTGCGCCACGCGGCCGTGACCTCAGGCGGCCCATCGGGGGCACGGCCACCGGGCTGTCCTCCTCACGGTGGCCGTGGACAGTGCCACTGTCCTCCTCACGGTGGCCGTGGACAGTGCGTTCACCACGCAGAAGGGCGTGGTCTTCGTGCAGACGGGGGACAAACGTCCGGGGAGGGAACAGGTGGCCTCTGGTGTCCTGTCCGCTCCTAAGCCACGTTCATTTTCCGGAGATTGAGTGTAAACTCCTGGCCGGTGGCACACGTCCCTCTTCCGGGGACGGGCACACGAGCTGAAGGTCCGCCTCACCCCTGCACGCCCCTGTCCCAGAGGGACTCCCCAAGGGGGGCGAGTGTCAGGGGTCAGGGCCGGGGGTGGAGGCGCTTCTGTTGCTTCCCAGCGCCCACCGGCACCGCAGGCAGCGGGTGGGATGGTGTGACGCCCACAGCACGGGGGAGGGGCGGGCTCAGCCAGGCCGGGGGCCCCGCGCGGTGGGCTCGAGGGGGACGGGCAGACGCAGCAGACTCAGCCCGGGCCACCCGCTGAGGCCCCGGACCCGCGGACGCCCCGTGGATGCCTGCAGGACAGGCGGGGACCCCGGTGGACACGCTTCCAGGGGCTCCTTTCTGGGTGGGAGGGGGAGTGAGAAGGCGAGGGGAGGGTGTAGCCCCCGCCCAGCCCACCTGACCTCTGACCTCAAAGGGCGCCGCGGCCTGCCCTTCACAGGGCCTCTCACCACGCCCCGGGCTCCGCGGGCACAGCGACGTGGACGTGGCGTCCACGTGGCGCCCCCCGGCCGGACCCGCAGTCCACGCCGCCCGGAGCGACTGGGGCTCCACCGTCTGCTCATCCCTCTGCCTCCAGACGACGTTTAGGCCGAGAATATGAAATGGCGATTTATTTAGACCGGTACACGTGATGCCCACGAGACCCGCGTTTCCAACAACTTGCAGAGACACCGAGTCTGTGAGCAGGGCACTGGCCGGGGGTGGGATGACCGGATGATCCCCCCCGGGTCACACCCCCAGAATCCTCTCCACACGCCCCAGGGGGCAGCGCACGGACCGGTTACTGCAACTGTGTTCTCACAGCGGGGGTGGGAAGGCTTCGGGGAGAGGCCGAGGGGAGGGTGGAGGCCGGAGCGGGGCGGGGGTCCCGGGAAGGCCCGGCACGCGGGGCTGCAAGCCAGCTGCCCGCACTGCCCCGAGGACTCCCCAGGTGACGGCACGGGACTGGACACGCCCCGATGCTTGGAGGTTCGTAGCGGGGGCTGCGGGGCTCCGCTCCGTGGTCACTGCCAGATGGGAGGCGACGGGACAGGGACGTCCCGGTGGGGGGGGGGGGGGAACACGGCGCCAGGACCCAGGTCCCCACCCCTGCCCAGGGGATCCTCAGAAAGTCCAGTTTAACTTAAGTCTCCAGGCTTTTTCTTGGAGGGTGGAGGCGACCAGCCCATTAAGAAAACCACCCCAGGGGGCGCCTGGGTGGCTCAGTCCGTTAAGCGTCCGACTTCAGCTCAGGTCACGATCTCGCGGTCCGCGAGTTCGAGCCCCGCGTCGGGCTCTGGGCTGACGGCTCAGAGCCTGGAGCCTGCTTCGGATTCTGTGTCTCCCTCTCTCTCTGCCCCTCCCCTGTTCATGCTCTGTCTCTGTCTCAAACAAAAAAAAAAAAAAAAAAGAAAACCACCCCAAGTGCCACGTGACTGAGACTGTCGAATCCCAGAAAACAACCTTCACGAGACAGGGAGGGAAGAGCCAGAGCCCGACTTCACTCAGTGGCACCAAGCGGTTAGGCCTCCCGGTCCTTGCCGTGCTCGGGACCGTGGACTGTCCTCGACCGTGGTGCCCACGGCCGAGTTACCGTATAACTGGCCTTTCCAACACCTGGCTACGCGTTCACGCGGTTCACTTCCTTTTAAGGAAAACACAAAGGTGGTTTCCGCCTCAGCCTGGCCGAGCTGAGCTCCGTCTAACTGCTCATCTCCCTGCGGCGGCAGAAGCAATGATTAACTGGCTTGGAACTCACTGGAATTCACCGAGCTGGCACGTTGCCAGAGCTCGGAGCTTGGTGGGGTGGCCGGGGGGGGGGGGGGGCAGTGGCACGGTCAGGCCTCCGAAGGACCCAGCCGAGTCTTCTCAGGCTCACAGCCAAGGGGCCTGAGAAGGGCCATCCTCAGGTGGGGCACCAGTGTCCCGACCTCACAGGTACCTCCTAGGTCAAGGGTCGACAGCAAGGTGAAGGTGGGTGGCAACGAGGCCGGTCCTGAGGGGCGCAGGCGAGCAGTGCAGACGCGGCCTCCCCAGGACACCGCAGCTCCGACTGTCCTCGGAGCGTGTGCACACAAACACGTATGCACGTATTTATACTCGTGCACACAATACATTATACACATGCCCACCACGTACTCATGCACGTGTACACACACACATTTCAACATATATACACACACAGGCATGCACACATGCTCACATACACCCCCCATGCTCACATGTATATACGTGTACTTGTGTATATGCTCACGTGTGCACACACACATGCACACACATGCACACACATGTACACGTGTGCCTATGCGTGCACACACATATACACACAGTATGCACATGCATACCCTCATCTGTGCACACATACACACCCACACGTGTACACACACACACACACACGCACACACTTTCAAGTGTGTGGCCTGGACTCCCCCCCTCACTCCGACGGCCACACGCCCCGGGCCAGGCCGTTTAGTACTTCAGGTCCCCATTGATGGAGGTCGTGGACACCCTGCTGACCAGCCCCTGGCGGTCCCCCCGTCTCTGGCAGTGGTTCCTGATGAGCTTGTAGATGGCGAAGCCGGGGATGGCCAGGCAGGGCACCCCAGCCACGATGACCACCACGGCATACACCCAGCCTGGGTACGTGACCTTCTGGGATTTAGGAAACTCCTCCTGGGGAGAGAGCAGGGGTGACAGCCGCATGTACAGCCAACAAGGTCTCCTACAGGGTACATGCCCCTCCCCCTGTAGGTCACCTCCCGGCCCTCGTGGCAGAGGGGAGGGGCACCTGGGCTCCCGACCCCACAGGGAGCAAGACCCCCACTGCCCCCTCCGCTGCAGCCCCTCGGCTCACATAGGCAGGGTCCCAGACGCTGTAGATCAGCTCCTCGTTGACCTTGACCACAAAGAAGAACAGGAAAATGACCAGCATAAGCAGTGGACTGACCACCCTCCACGTGACTTGCCAGAAGATGTTGGGCTTGTGGCCAATCATGAACTCGATGTCTCTGTTGAACCTGGACACGGAGGTGGGAAGAAAGCTGTCACCGGGACATGGTCAGGCCTACGATCCCCTCAAGGCCGAGGGCGGCTGGCCTGTCCAGCCCAGACAGACGTCACCGTCTGCAGCCACAGCCCGGCCTTTCCTCTGACCGGAGTCCCGGCCGTCCCTGTGCACAGAGACCTGCCACCTCAGGGACTAGCCTCTGGAGGCCCAAGGCGCCACCGCCCAGGGCTCCAGCCCGCAGACTTGCCACGTGGAGGTCCGGGCAGGCGCTCACTGAGCGGGGTTAGAGCTCCGGGGATGAAGGGCAGGCTGGGAGGCCGTCCCGTCCCAGCCTCCCTGCAGGGCAGCGGCTCCACAGCTGGACAGCCCCCACCCCCCCGCCCTGGGCCGGACTGCCTTCTGCACCAGAGCCTGCGTTCCGCAGAAATGAGCGTGGCGCCCGCGGAGCGTGGCCACGAGCTGCCCAGGACAAAGAGAATCCAGAGGACATTTCTGGGAAGGTACCGCTGCCCAGGCCTCAGCCCCAGGCTGGACCCAGCAGGGCCGGGGAGGCCGTGGTGCATCTCCTCTGTGCGGGCCCGTCCCCCCGTGTGTCGTGCAGCGACCCCCACGAGCGTCTGGCTTCGCGCCGTCCCGGGGCACTCACAGATGGCCGTGCCCTCATTCACTCGTGGTCACGGGCCTGCATCACAACTCTCTTCCCCGAGTCTGCTAGAGCAGTGAGCACGGGCGGGGCCGCACGCGTTCCTCGGTGGCCCCCGGGCTGGTTCGAAGTGTGTTATGGCCCGGCGCGGGCAAGCTCTCACGGGTACAGAGGCCGCATCCCGACATCGGCGCGCCTCCAAGGGCTCGTGCGTGCGCACTGGTGCTGGACACCGGCCGGCGGACTCTGAGGCCCTGGTGAGCCCGGCCCCTGGCGAGGGCACCTCGGCCACGTTCTGGGCCCCGGCTCACCTCCGAGCGGGGCGTGATGCCCTGAGCGTCCGGCCGTGCAGACCACTGACAGGCCCACTCACCACCTCTCTTCACCTGGGGCTCTGTCTGGCTGCGTGGCACTGTCTCCCCTAGAAAGGCCCAGAGCGCCCGCGCCACGGAGCTCCCCTGGCCACGCGCCCCTAGTCGTAACGAAGCACACAGCACCCCCCCACCCCGGGCCGGCAGCCCCGGGGCCCCACAGGGAAGCCTTGCTCCCCACGGCGAGCGCCCTGCCCTGGCCGCGTCCAGCTCTCACTTCCGCTGCTCGCGCCCCACCCCCGCGGCTACTCAGCCCCTCCTGGTCCACCTGCGCCCGCGTCTCATGTAGTTCAGGCTTCTCGGCCTGTGAGACACGACAGTGCTTCGCCTCCGTGTGGCACAGCTGTCCTCAGTTAGGAATTTTCAATCGCGTGGTCAGACCGGAGGGGTCTGTTTCCGGGTGATTGCCGATTCCTCTCTCCCACCCCCTAGACTGTGTGGCCTGTCAGTGCTCATCCGTGCTGGCTCTGGAAGCACCCACGGCTGGAAGTCCACACGGCTCCGGGCGGCCCGTCTCCTCTGCCCACGGCCCCGCCGACCCATGCCCCGCGCGCTCTCCAGGGACATGCACGCTCGGCCCCGCGTCACACACGCCCGTCTTCCCCTGCCCCGAGCGCGGGAACTTCCTGCCTCCCTCCTACCTGTCCACACCGTACACGTAGACCACGGCAAACATCTCGCAGAAGGCGATGATGAGCAGCGGGATGGAACCGGCGTAGCTGTCCAGCAGGGACAGCCAGTACTGGCCCGAGTTCAGCGTGAAGATGAACGCGATCAGGTACGTCCCCAGGCAGATGAGGCCTTCGGGACAGAGAGCACGGCTGCTGCGGACCCAGGCCCTGCGTCCCGGCCGAGGCTGCAGCCTGGAGGCTGTCCCGGCCCCACATACCTGTGAGCAGCTCTTTGGGCCACTTTTCGGGGATGATCTTGAGGTCCTGCAGGGGCACGACCACGCCCTCCATGTTGCCAAACATGGACGACAGGCCCAGGCAGAAGAGCATGATGAAGAAGAGGACGGACCACAGCGGGGACACAGGCATTTTGGTGATGGCCTCCGTGAAGACGATGAAGGCCAGCCCCGTGCCCTCCACGCCCTGCAGGGTGGGCAGCTCCATCAGCGAGGCACGCGCCCTCCCGAGGGCCCCTGTCCTTCCCCATCCCTGCACCTGCTGAGCACCCCCGAGGGCCCCTGTCCTTGCCCGACCCTGCACCTGCTGAGCCCCCCCGAGGGCCCCTGTCCTTGCCCGACCCTGCACCTGCTGAGCCTCCCCCCACCCCCAGGGCCCCTGTCCTTGCCCGACCCTGCACCTGCTGAGCCTCCCCCCCCCCCCAGGGCCCCTGTCCTTGCCCATCCCTGCACCTGCTGAGCACCCCCGAGGGCCCCTGCACCTGCTGAGCGCCACCCCCCCCCCCCGAGAGCCCCTGTCCTTGCCCGACCCTGCACCTGCTGAGCCTCCCCCCACCCCCAGGGCCCCTGTCCTTGCCCATCCCTGCACCTGCTGAGCACCCCCGAGGGCCCCTGTCCTTGCCCGACCCTGCACCTGCTGAGCCTCCCCCCACCCCAGGGCCCCTGTCCTTGCCCATCCCTGCACCTGCTGAGCCCCCCCGAGGGCCCCTGCACCTGCTGAGCGCCACCCCCCCCCCGAGAGCCCCTGTCCTTCCCCATCCCTGCACCTGCTGAGCACCCCTCCTCCGCCCCCCGCACAAGGAAAGCGCTGATTTCAGCCACCCGGGAAAACCACCAGAACTCATCTCTTGGGCCCAACTGCATTTTTAAAAGCTGACTGAGTTCAAACACCAGGAAGTGGGTGGCACTGCTTGGCAGCAGTCAGGGCCCCACGCGGCCCAGACAGACATGTGGCAGGCACGGCAGACCGTCTGCTCGCTGACAGGTGTCACCCCACAGGACGCTTCCTGAGCCGCTCCCCACACAGCTGGGCTCAGAGCTCAGGATGACTTTACTAGCCCGAGCACGTGTCCCGAACAGACGCCCTAGGGCTGCGAACAGTGGGCCAGGCCGTGCGCGACGACGGGCTTGCGGACGCAGAAGTGCCAGGGCTCCGCGTGGCACCCCGGCTGACCCCGTGCCCCTGCCTTTGGCCCCACGTGGGTCAGTGAGACCTCTGCCTTGGGTCCTCCCTCCAGGCAGTGGGTGTTCCTGGTGGGGCTGAGAGGCTAAGTCGGGAGCCCGGGGCCCCCGTGTTCCCTGCAGGTCACGGGCTCCGGTCCCGGGGACCCACTCAGAAGTCAGGGACCCCAAAGTAACTTCACGGCATCTACATGAGTCTGTGGAAAACGTGCCGCTGCCCTCCACACACCAGCTCCGCCCTGTGGGGCGAGCCAGGACTTCGGGAGGACGCGGTGGCGAAGGGCAGCGGTGCGCCCGTGCGAGGAAACTCAGGATGAGCGGGCGAGCCCAGCCAGCCTCGGGGCACAGACTGCAGCAAAACCGGAGGCAGACGCAGCAGCCTGGTGGCCTGGGGCTGGGGACGGGGCGGCGGGGACCCACTGCTGATGGAAAACTCGCGGCCAGGGCCCTGGTGGCATGTGGCATGCCCCCAAATACCGTGCGGCTCCAAATAAGAAAATTGCAGAATTAAAACTGATAAATTCGGGCTCATAAACCTTAACGATACGGAAACATTACTCATCATTAAAATTGGACTCAGAGGGGCGCCCAGGTGGCCCGGTCAGTTGAGCGTCGACCTCGGCTCGGGCCATGATCTCGCAGTTTGTGAATTCGAACCCCATGTCACAGTCTGTGCAGACAGCCTATCCGTGCAGAGCTTGCTTTGGATCCTCCGTCCCCCTCTCCCTGCCCCTTCCTACCTTGCGCTCTCCCAAAAAGAAGATGGCAAAAACATGTTTTTAATAAAAGGGAAAATAAGACTGGAGTTCAAAGGCAGTGGCACATCAGAGGAGATCTGCAGCTGTACTAAGGCGTCAGCCTCCCCGAGTGACATACGCCAATCGAGCGAGATCGCGAGACGGTTATAAGGACACTGGCGTTTTTGTAGGAGGAACTATAGTAAAAGTAGCCCACGGGGTGTTTTCACGTGTTTGACGTGAGGCACTGGAGGAGGCCAGGCCCGTGGGCACCGGGCTCGCAGGGGAAGCTCGGCGCCCGCCCCCTGCCCCCAGAGCCCGAACCGCAGGGGCGCCACCCAAGGCACCGACCTCCGAGAGGAAGGAGTTCATGTCGCAGGTCTGGAAATGCAGTTTCGCGTAGGCCTCGGGCTCCGTGGCATTGAACCACTGTTGCACCTCCGCGAAGTTCTCCTGCGTCACGTTGCCCTCAGGCAGGTCGAAGCCGTTGATAAGCGTCAGGATGTTCCTGGAAGAGAGCCAGGCTGGCTGCAGGCCCGGGGGGGCGGGGGGTGCTCCCTGGAGGCAGTTTGCAAGCTCCTCAGGGCGGGCGAGCCACCTACGTGTTGAAGCAGTCGTCGAAGCGCTCGGTGGCACGGAAGCCGATGATGGAGTAGACCACGGTGGCCGCGTACACGGACGTGAAGCCGTTGATGACCGACACGATCACCGAGTCCCTCTCACAGTTGTTGCTGCAGTGAGAGCACTGGCTGGTCACTGACGGCCGGGGACGCCCGCCCGGCCCGTGTGGGCGCTCAGCGAAGACGGCGCAGCTGCGTCCCGACCCCGCTCTGCCCTTCTGCCACTTCCCCACGCCCCCATAGCCGCCAGTCCTGGAGACCCCGGGTTCAAATCCCTACTCCCCTGGGTCGTGAGGCTTCGAGGTGCTGGGCTTGGCCAGGACCCCCAACTCCCCCTGGACGCCCAAAGCCCCCCTGCAGCCCAGAGGGCCCAGAACACGGCCCCTGACCTCCCACCCCCACCCGCTGATGCCAACACCCTCCTTCCAGATGCTTCTGATGGCCGGCATCAGAAAGTGGGATAATAAGGTGTTGGCGAGGGTGTGGAAAAATCGGGCCCGCCACGGGACGGCTGGGTGAACACAGCGTGCCCGTCCACACACCGGGCGTGGCTCGGTCGTGGGAGGAAGCACGCCCCGACACGGGCTGCAGCAGGGCCGGACCCCAAGGACATGGTGCGGTGACGGAAACCAGACGCAGAGGACGGCTCCCGGGAGTCCGTGCCCTCGAAACAGCCCAAGAGGCGGCGGCTGGTTCAGGGGAGGGGGCACGGGGCTCCCTGGGGCGGGCGACATCTGCGGGGCCTGGAGACGGCACTGGCACGACCCTGGGAACGTGGGAGCCCAGCAGGTGAACGGCCCCGGGGCGGGGGGGGGGAGCATGTCCTGTCCCGCCCAGCACCACGGCCCTTCCCCCTCCGCGTCTGCTCCCGAGGCTCGCTCTCTGCTGGACCACTGGTCCCAACCGGACGGTCCTGGAGACCCTGGGGGTTTGGGCCCCTGCCGTGTGGGTGTCGGCCTGGGCTGGGCTGCAGGGACGGGCGCCCCTGGGGGTCCTGGGTGCCCGGGGGCGAGGGGGGTGGAACACCAGGGCTCAGGGTCACGGAGACCGAGGTGCCAAGGGGAGGCTGGGTCGTAAACGGGCCTCACTGGAGGGACCCCCCGGTGAAAGCCCTCCGGAGTCACCAGCCCGCCTCTATGCACCCTGTGGCCACCCGCACTGCTGGGACCCAGGTCCCTGTACCCACCGCCCCCGCCCTTGGTAGGGAGGCCCGCCCGCACTCACTGCACAGAGTTGTAGCTGGAGAAGGAGATGAGACCCCCGAAGGCCAGCGAGAAGGAGTAGAAGACCTGAGCCCCCGCGTCCAGCCAGGTGACCGGGTTGGCCAGCTCCGTGACCTGTGGCAGGACAGAGACCCCTCAGCCTCACTCCCAAGGTGCTGGCTGACACACGGCCCGGTGGCGGCCACCCTCTGTCCACACAGCCGTACTTGAGCCGATGGGCCCCTGACGCCCCCGGCCCGGCCACCCCCTCCCTGCCTCTGGGCGGACCTCAGGGGACTCACGTTGGGCGTGAAGAGAAACACGATACCATTGGTGGCTCCCTTCAGTGTCAGACCCCGGATGAGAAAGATGGTCAGGACCACGTAGGGCAGCGTCGAGGTGACGTACACGGCCTGTGGGCGGGGCAGGTGAGGGGGGGGGTGGGAAGAGAGGGCTGCGGGTTAGGACCCCCTCCCGGGTGCCCCTGGCCCCCAGACTCCAGGCAGGGAGGTGTGCCCGACCCTCCACTTCCCAGCGTTCTGCGGGACTGGGACCATCTGGTGCCTCCCGACTGGGGATACCGTGGGTCCCACGGCTTCCTGAGCACGTGGGCAGCAGAGGCCCCGCCCAGACAGCGGTGGGGGGGAGGGGTCACGACCCTCACAGCGGCCGAAGGTGCACGGGCGCCCCCCAGCCCCGCGGGCACCTTGCCGGTGGTCTCGATGCCGCGGATGGTGCACACGTAGAGCACGCTCCAGGCACAGGTCAGGCAGAGCAGGACCCACCACTGCACGGAGCCGGAGTCGCTGATGGAGGTGGAGATGTTGAGGGTCTCCCGGTACCAGAAGTAGTCCACGGAGGAGCTGCGCGCGCACTCCTCCACGTAGCCTGGGGGCGGGCACTCGCACACATCAGAGCGGGCACGGGTGCGAGCCAAGGTGAGGAACGGGGACCGGGGCCCGAGCCATGGGAAACACAGGTCGTGTTTTTGAGACATTGACAGCGGGGACGTTGTATGTGCCCGTGCACACCCACACATGCACACCCGCACTCACACCCATACATGCGCACACGCACACCCGCACACCCGTGCACACACACCCGCACGCCCACACACCCACATGCCCACACATGTACACCCACACCCGCACACCCACACCCGCACACACACCCATACATGCGCACATGCGCACACGCACACCCGCACACCCATGCACACACACCCGCACGCCCACACACCCGCATGCCCACACATGTACACCCACACCCGCACACCCACACATGCACACCCGCACACACACCCATACATGCGCACATGCGCACACGCACACCCGCATGCCCACACATGTACACCCACACCCGCACACCCACGCATGCACACCCACACCCGCACATACACGCATACACATGCACACGCGTACCCACAAACGCACGCCTACACATGCACGCGTACACCCGCACACCCGCACATGCACACCCACATATGCATATGCACCCACACACGGTGCACATTCACACAAATATGTGCACACGAGTGTACCTGCACGCAAACACACCTCCCATGCATACATGTGTGCACATGCACACAGACCTATGTGTGCATGCACATATGCACACCCACACACACGTGCATGTGTGGGGTGTGCACCCGGGCCTTGACTGCCTGCCTTCTCCCTCTTGTCCCTGCTGCAGGCAGACAAGAACCCCACAGGCTTGGCCCGGGGAGGGCTCACGACGCCGTCCCAACAATGTCGGGGAGTGGCTTCCGGGACACCCCACGCACACACACCCCCCCCCCCCCCCGCCGGCAACTCAGAACCCCACGCACGGCTGTCCTCGCTGCAAGGCCCAGGCGGATGGGCAGCACCCCCTTCCTGGGCCACGCCGCCCCTCCTGACGGGGAAGCCACCAATTTTAAGGGCTTTTCTCCTGCAACGTGCCCTTCTTTTAATGCCCTGTTGCCTTAAGTGTGCCCTGGGTTTTGCCCGACCTGAGCTCCAGGCATCCAAAATCTGGAAAATCAGAGGGCAAGTGTCCGTGGACGGTCAGCCCGCGTGATCAAAGGTGCGGCCTCCCCACCCTGCTAGTGGCAGCTCGCCAGCTCCCTGGCCCTGCCCAGGGCTCACCTGTCCTGTTGGCGTTGAGCGGACACTCACTCCAGGGCAGGGGGTCCTGGAAGGAGTTGAAGAAGTACCACATGACCCAGGCGATGATGGTGTTGTAGTAGAGGCCCACCATGAAGGACACGAACATGGACGCGATGCCTGGAGGGACCAGACCGTCACTGCTCAGGAGTGGGGGTCACTGCTGGGAGAGGGGTCAGTGCCGGGCGAGGGGTCAGTGCCGGGCGAGGGGTCAGTGCCAGGCAAAGGGTCACTGCTGGGCGAGGGGTCACTGCTGGGGTGAGGGGTCAGTGCCGGGCGACGGGTCACTGGTGGGCGAGGGGTCAGTGCCGGGTGAGGGGTCACTGGTGGGCGAGGGGTCACTGCTGGGCGAGGGGTCAGTGCCAGGCGAGGGGTCAGTTCCAGGTGAGGCGGTCACTGCTGGGTGAGGGGTCACTGCCGGGTGAGGGGTCAGTGCTGGGGTGAGGGGTCAGTGCCGGGCGAGAGGTCAGTGCCGGCTGAGGGGTCACTGGTGGTTGAGGGGTCACTGCTGGGTGAGGAGTGAGTGCTGGGTTGAGGGGTCAGTGCCTGGTGAGGGGTCAGCGCCGGCCAAGGGGTCACTGCTGGGCAAGGGGTCAGTGCTAGGCGAGGGGTCAGTACTGGGATGAGGGGTCAGTGCTGGGTGAGGGGTCACTGCCGGGTGAGGGGTCAGTGCTGGGGTGAGGGGTCACTGCCGGGCGAGGGGTCAGTGCTGGGGTGAGGGGTCAGTGCCGGGCGAGAGGTCAGTGCCGGGCGAGGGGTCATCTCCGGGTGAGGGGTCACCGCTGGGGTGAGGGGTCAGTGCCGGGCGAGGGGTGAGAGCCGGGCGAGGTATCAGTGCCGGGTGAGGAGTCACTGGTGGGCGAGGGGTCAGTGCCGGGTGAGGTGTCACTGCTGGGGTGAGGGGTCAGTGCCAGGCGAGGGGTCACTACCGGGCGAGGGGTCACTGGTGGGCGAGGGGTCAGTGCTGGGGTGAGGGGTCACTGCCGGGCGAGGGGTCAGTGCTGGGGTGAGGGGTCACTGCCAGGCAAGGGGTCAGTGCTGGGGTGAGGGGTCAGTGCCGGGCAAGAGGTCAGTGCTGGGCGAGGGGTCACCTCCGGGTGAGGGGTCACCGCTGGGGTGAGGGGTCAGTGCCGGGCGAGGGGTGAGAGCCGGGCGAGGTATCAGTGCCGGGTGAGGAGTCACTGGTGGGCGAGGGGTCAGTGCCGGGTGAGGTATTACTGCTGGGGTGAGGGGTCAGTGCCAGGCGAGGGGTCACTACCGGGCAAGTGGTCACTGGTGGGCGAGGGGTCAGTGCCGGGTGAGGTGTCATTGCCGGGTGAGGAGTCAATGCTGGGTTGAGGGGTCACTGCCGGGCGAGGGGTCAGTGCTGGGGTGAGGGGTCAGTGCCGGGCGAGAGGTCAGTGCTGGGCGATGGGTCACTGCCGGGTGAGGTGTCACTGCTGGGGTGAGGGGTCAGTGCCAGGCGAGGGGTCACTACCGGGCAAGTGGTCACTGGTGGGCGAGGGGTCAGTGCTGGGGCAAGGGGTCAGTGCCGGGCAAGGGGTCACTGCTGGCTGAGGAGTCAGTGCTGGGGTGAGGGGTCAGTGCTGGGCGAGGGGTCACTGCTGGCTGAGGGGTCAGTGCTGGGGCGAGGGGTCAGTGCTGGGGCGAGGGGTCAGTGCCGGGCGAGGGGTCACTGCTGGGTGAGGAGTCAGCGCTGGGGTGAGGGGTCAGTGCTGGGCGAGGGGTCACTGCTGACTGAGGGGTCAGTGCTGGGGCGAGGGGTCAGTGCTGGGGCGAGGGGTCACTGCTGACTGAGGGGTCAGTGCTGGGGCGAGGGGTCAGTGTCGGGCTAGGGGTCATCCCCGGGCAAGGGATCAGTTCTGGGCGAGGGTCACTGCTGGGTGAGGGGTTAGTGCCGGGTGAGGGGTCACTGCTGGGTGAGGAGTCAGTGCTGGGGTGAGGGGTCAGTGCTGGGGCGAGGGGTCACTGCCGGGCGAGGGGTCAGTGCTGGGATGAGGGGTCAGTGCCGGGCGAGAGGTCAGTGCTGGGCGAGGGGTCACTGCCGGGTGAGGTATCACTGCTGGGGTGAGGGGTCAGTGCCAGGCGAGGGGTCACTACTGGGCAAGTGGTCACTGGTGGGCAAGGGGTCAGTGCCGGGTGAGGTGTCACTGCTGGGGTGAGGGGTCAGGCCAGGCGAGAGGTCAGTGCCGGTGAGGGGTCACTGGTGGGTGAGGGGTCAGTGCTGGGGCGAGGGGTCAGTGCCGGACAAGGGGTCACTGCTGGGTGAGGAGTCAGTGCTGGTGTGAGGGGTCAGTGCTGGGCGAGGGGTCACTGCTGGCTGAGGGGTCAGTGCTGGGGCGAGGGGTCAGTGCTGGGGCGAGGGGTCAGTGCCGGGCGAGGGGTCACTGCTGGGTGAGGAGTCAGTGCTGGGGTGAGGGGTCAGTGCTGGGCGAGGGGTCACTGCTGGCTGAGGGGTCAGTGCTGGGGCGAGGGGTCAGTGCTGGGTGAGGAGTCAGTGCTGGGGTGAGGGGTCAGTGCTGGGCGAGGGGTCACTGCTGGCTGAGGGGTCAGTGCCGGGCGAGGGGTCACTGCCGGGCGAGGGGTCAGTGCTGGGGCGAGGGGTCACTGCCGGGCTAGGGGTCAGTGCCAGGCAAGGGGTCACTGCTGGGTGAGAGTCAGTGCTGGGGTGAGGGGTCAGTGCTGGGCGAGGGGTCACTGCTGGCTGAGGGGTCAGTGCTGGGGCGAGGGGTCAGTGCCGGGCTAGGGGTCAGTGCCGGGCGAGGGGTCACTGCCGGGCGAGGGGTCACTCCCGGGCGAGGGGTCACTCCCGGGCGAGGGTCACTGCTGGGCGAGGGGTTAGTGCCGGGTGAGGGGTCACTGCTGGGTGAGGAGTCGGTGCTGGGGTGAGGGGTCAGTGCTGGGGCGAGGGGTCAGTGCCAGCCGAGGGGTCAGTGCCGGCCGAGGGGTCACTGCTGGGGAGGAACCTCCTTGCTGACCTTAAGGAGTGGACGGAGGAAGCTTGGAGAGCAAGAGTGTGGCCTCAGCAGTCAGCCCACCTCGGGGCCATCCAGCCACTCCCGAGCCCTGATCAGGGCAGGGAGTCCGCAGGGGCGGGGGTCTCTACTCTCCCCGTGCGTCTACACCCTCCAACCCGCTGGGCGCCTGGGGACTCAGGATGGTGTCCGCTGCCCCGCTGGCCCCCGGCGGCCAGCAGTGACCCAGGCCCTGACCTGAGCTTGTGAGGAGGGGGTCTGCGAAGGCCCGGGGGCGGGGCCTAAGCGCTGGGCCCCTCCTCTCCCTGAAATCAGGCAGTGAAGGCGGGCAAGGAAGGAGGGGCGCCTGCTGCCAATAGGGGACCCCGGCAGAGCCCGGCGGCGCACCTACGCCCTTGAGGGCCGGGTGGATGGAGCTCCAGACGCCCACGCTCCCCTTCCGCAGCCTCTGCCCGATGGCGAACTCCAGGTGCAGCAGGGGGATGCCCTCCACGACCAGCAGGATGAGGAACGGGATCATGAAGGCCCCTGCGTGGGGAGAAGCGGCAGCGTGTCAGAGGACGGCTCACGGGAGGGCGACGGGCCACCCCTGGCGACGCAGGCGTTTGTAGGAAGCACCTGCAGAGACACAAACTTGGGAGGTTCCCGACCACAAGTCCACGAGCACCGCCGCGCAGGGAGCCACCACACGCCACCTCCCGACGGTGGCGTCCGTGGGCCGTGACGGCAGCCCCCGGAATCAGCGGAGGCGTCCGCGTGCCGGGGGGAGCCGGGTACGAGGGTCAGAGGGGAGAGGTCACGGGAGCGGAGGGTTCAGACACCGACCCGGGGGAGTGCACGCCGGGGTCCTTGATCTGAGCCTCGGGAGGCTAGCTGGGGAACACTGAGGGCCTCGGAAGGCCCTGACCCGGAGCCGCGACCACATGAGGGGATGCAGGGACCCCCGGGACTGGGGGCACCAGGACCAGGCTGGCTCAGCGCAGGACAGCAGGTTGAGACGGGAAATTAGCGAAGGCGGCGGGCTCGGGGCCCCTGGGCCGCTCCCTCCTCGGGCCCAGCGCGACCTAGCAGAGACCAGCACAGTCGAGGTCACCAGAGCGTGAACTTCGGGCCAGGTTGCAGCTGCGCTGTAGGGACTGCCGACGAGGGTCTGGACACACTGATGGCTTCAGGACTGACCGGTGCATTCGGTGGAGGGCGGGGGAGGGGCGAGCATTCGGTCCCTCTCCTGGGCCATCTCTGCCAGCATCAGCCTATACCCCCTCTGCCCTGGGTTCGCTCCCTGCCTCTTTCTCCTCTGCGGGGTCCCTTGTGTTGGGAGGGACAGCCCCACCCCCACCCCCGCGCAGAGCCCAGTGGCGCTCCCACCCGCAGCGGGCCATCCTCAGTCTGCGTGCTGGACTGCCTGAGTGGCCTCCCTCCCAACGCGGGACTCCAGGGACAGGCCCCTTCGGATGCCGAGGTCAAAATTCCAGGACAGCAAGGGGCATGGGCCACGACTGGGGATGTGGCCCTCAAGGTGACAATGACAGAAAATCAAAGAGCGAGGACGGGCACGGGGAACGAAGACCCACCAGCTGGATCCCCTTGGGTCTGGGGGCCCAGCCCGGGCCACAGGCTCACGGGCAGGGGCCACCTACACCCCACCAGGACCTGCTCACCGTGTCACCGTGTCACCGTGTCCGTGAGGGTTAAGATAAAAGTAAAGAGCTGCCTCTCCAACGTTTTCTTAGGGGCTTGATTTGAATCTCTAAGCGGGGCGCCTGGAAGCTCGGCCGGTCAAAGGCCCAACATCAGCTCAGGCCACGATCTCACTGTGAGTTCGAGCCCTGCGTCAGGCTCGCTGCTGTCAGCACAGAGCCCACTTTGGATACCCTGCCCCCCTCTGTTTCTGTCCTCCTGCCACCTCGCGTGCTCTATCTCTCTCAAAAGTAAACATTTTTTTTTTAATAAAAGAAAGAAAAAAAATCTCTGAGCAAAATTACCAAGAAAACAAGTCCGTTTGGGGACAAGGCTCCAGAATGTCCTTCAATCTCCCCTTTTCTCATGACGCCACTTTCACCCACCAGCCTTCCGGTCCCTGCATCCCCATCAGGAAACTCCTATTCATCCTGGGAAACCCCATTCGGATAGCCCCTCTTCCAGGAAGCCACCTCCTTCTCCCGGCGCCCTCCCTCACACAAGCTCCTCCAGGTGGGCGGCTCCCCTGAGTGTGAGGCTCCGCCCCGGTGGGCACAGCCAGTGGGGGAAGGGGGGAGGAGGGGTCAGGCACATGCCCAAAATGAGCCGTCTGTGCCCCCACGTTGTGGGGCCCATCCCAGCGAGGCAGGTGGGTCTGCCTACCCAGTACCCTGGCCCCGGGCAGCGTCCAGCCTGGAGCAGCCCCTCGGCCCCACGCTCTTTTCCAGGGATGAGAATGTTCTCCAGCGAGGCCGAGAGCTCTTTACAGATTAGGCCCTGGGGGATACGTGGCTTTTTTTTTTTTTAACCCAGCTACTTCTTTCCTTCCCGTGGGTAAAGGTGGAGGAAGCAGGGAAGGGCAGAGGAGGGAGAGCGGCCAGCAGGCACCGTGGCGCCTGGATGTGGTTCCAAAGGTCCCTGGAGACGGGCGTCCCTGTGCTGCCCAGGCTTCCGCACCGGTGGACACGCGCGCACACACACGCAGAGGCAGCCCGCTGCACGGGGGAGGGGTGGACGGCACCCATGGGGGACAGACCCGCTGGTGCGGAAGCACGGCTGGCGTTCTAAGGAACCGGGAAACAGGGCGGGGAGTCTGGAGACCCACGGGAGGCCCAGTTGTGTTAGTCCTGAGGGGTAACCACACTCTCAACAGGCCGCCAGGGGCTTTGTGGGATGTGGGTGGCACTCATCACGGAATTGGTCCCGGGAAACTGGCATCATTTCCCCAGGCTCCCGTAGGCGATGGCGACAGATGTGTGGGTGGGGGACCTGCCTCCCCCAGGGTCCCTCCCCCCCCCAACCCTTTCACTGTCACCCCCAGGGTCCCTCCCCTCCATCCCTGTCACTGTCATTCTGAAGGCAGATGTGGATTGCTGCCCCCCACACCCCCACCCCCGGGCCTTCCCGCCTTCCGTCCACAGTCCAGACCAGACCGAACTCTCCAGAAATCACCCAAACACCAGAGAGCCATCTTGGGCGAGCCGTTCTGCCCTCCCTGCCCCTGGGGCCTGCACCTTAGAGCCCGTGCCCAGGTCCTTTCCAGGCCCGGGAGGACAGCACGGGGTCACCATGGCCAAGGCACAGAAGGGCGATACTATCTGAGCTCACAGAGGAGGAAACTCCTAAAGAGAAGTACACCCGGAGATGCGTCTGACAAGTGGCAGCAGGGACTCTGGGGGAGGGGACAGACAGGGACCCTTGGAGGAGTTCCTGATGCCAGCTCTGGGCTCGGCTCACGTGCCCCTGCCCAGCGCCCCGGCCCAGGCCCACGTCCACACACGGGTTTCCTCCTAGGTCAGGGTGACCCACAAACCCTGCAGCACCTTCCCATACCCACCCCAGTCCCACCCCAGTCCCACCCTAATCCCATTTGCATCCTATTCCCACCCCACCCCCCTCCGATGCTCTCTCCTGCCCCAGGAAGCTTCCCTGTGAGAGCGCGTGCCCCGTACACGCTCTGGGTCAGGGCGTGGGGTGGCTGTGTGCCACCCCACCATGTGATGTGGGGATAAACCTGCCCTTCAGGGGCTCGTGGACCTCTGTCACTTGCAGAGGAGCACAGAGCCCGGTGCCCAACTCCCACTGAGGTGGGAGGAGCACTAGCCAAACACAGACCCCCGAGGTGGTGCAGGCGGAGGACACAGCCCACCCGGGAACCACCTGCACCTGCGCCCTTCACAGCGCTGCCCCGGGGACCCCAGTCAGAGAGACCCAGCGTTGGGAACCTTTCGAGTGACCACACAGTCTCCTAACGCCATGCGCCAGAGGGGGCACTGCGCGTGGGTGCACGCGCGCGTGGGTGAGTGGGTGTGTGCATGCATGCGTACGTGCGTGTGTGGGTGCACGGGCGTGTGAACGTGTGTGTGGGTGCGTACTGCGCACGCATGCGTGCATGGGTGCGCGCGTGTTGTGTGGGTGTTGCGCGGATGTGCGGGGGCGTGTGTGCACACGCGTGGGTGTGGGCTGCGCGCGTGTGTAGGTGCGTGCGGTGTGCACGCATCGAGAGCGTGGGTGCGTGCGCTCGTGGGTATGTGGGCATGTGCGTCAGTGCATGATGTGTGCGCGCAGGCATGTCGGGTGGGTGCGTGCGTGCGCACCGCCGCGGATACAGCAGAACGTTGTCGACTGAATCGAAATCAGGGTCTGGGATGTCGTTTTGTCTACTTTTCTGACTTTTTTTCCCCAAAATATAAAGTTAAAAATAAAGTAAATGAATATTTGTCGTACTTTGCAAATTACCCAAAAGTCCTGGAAGTAGTTGGAGGCATGTTACGTCTTCACGGAACCAGCTCCCTCAAGTCACGCCACCCCCCCACCCCTTACAGCTGGGGCCGCAGGCGTGGGAGGCGTCGCGCGGAGGGTCACCGGCTGCGGTCACCTCCCTGCGGCCCTCCGCCTCCTGGGCTCGGCTGCTGGCCTCCCGGTGGGCGTGGGTGGCCTGGACGGGACAGAGCGTGAGCCACGGAGGGTCCCGGAGCGCAGAGGTCGGACCCCCAGCCCCGGCGCCAGCGTGGAACCTCGCTGTGGAGGCGCAGGGCAGGCCTCCGCTCCCCGGGCTGACTGGGGGACAGCCCGTCAGTCTGCAGGGTCTGGGGGCACGGTTCCCGCGGGTGAATACAGCACCAGGACCGCAGTGCAGGGGTGCAGCCAGCCCCCTTCCCTGTCCAGGGGGCAGGAAATCTGCGGGGTGCTGGGCTCCCAGTTACAAGTGAGCAGGAGCAGGCTGGGACCCTCTCTGAGGGTGGTCCTGGGGGGCACGTGAGTGTAAAGTCCCAGAAGGAAGGGGCATTGGCCCCAGAGGCAGCTGGGAGGCAGGCTCAGGGACCGACCGCAGAGGCTGCACTGCTGGGGCCCCTCCTCCCTCCGGCTCCCCCTGTGCTGTGGCTGCCGCTTCCGCTTCCGCTTCCGGAGTCAGAAGCTGGATCAGGGGTCCGTGAGACCTGAGGAGGCCTGAGGTCCCTCCCAGACCTTGGGAAGCTCAACCCTGGGAAATTCAGGGCCCCTGAGGCTGACCCAGGAACGAGCACTTCTGCCTTTCCCGGGGATGCTTTTAGATCACAAAGCCCAGGTGACAGCCTGCGGGTGCTTCAGAGTAAGAAGCAAACAGCCCCGCAAACACATCACTGGGGTGCCTGTCCCCGGGACAGCCAGCCCGCTCTGCACAGCCCGTCTCCCCAGTGAGCACCTGCCCCTGCCCCAGACCCCTCCTTGTTTACAGCTCAGCCCCAGCGCAGGGTTCCCCAGGGCTGCGGCCGCGGACTCATGGAGGTTCCGTCCCTGTCGCCCATAGGGACCGGAGGCGGGCGAAGCGACCATGGTGAGGACACAGAGCCAGCGTCACAGGGCCGGGGGAGAGGGAGAGGGGCAGCCTCGGCCTGTGGAAGGAGACCACTGCGGTCCAGGCAAGGCCCTCCAAGGCCTCTGGGGGTGGCAGGGCGGCCTGAGGTCAGGGAGTCCTTCTGTGGGTCGCCTGCTCCCGGCCCAGCTCCCTCCTCTATCCAGGCAGGAGTGCGGTGCCCGCGTGGTGGCCCTGCGAAGGGCTGTCCCCCACTGCCCCTCCCGCTCTCGGAGAGGGGGCTCCATCCAGAGGAGCGGCCGGTTCCCCTCAGACCCCTCACATCCAGGTCAGGTGTGCTCTTCGAGGACGCACACAGACGCTTGGACGCGCGGGTCCGGGCGGCAGACATCCCTCGCCGGCCCCACGAGCCAAGAGCAGAGCGCTGTGGGGGCCCGGACCGCCCTGCAACCCTGCCCAGCCCTGCCCCCGCTGCGGACGTGGAGGCTGAATCCGCAGGGGAGGCAGGTGGCACTCCAGGGGGACGGCGTGTGTGACCACGGCCCCCGGGGACTCCTTCCCCTCCCTGCGAATGGGCTCCTCAGTCCGGGGCCCCATCCCGTCGTTCACAGGCGGACCCCCTTCCAGCCCGGGGCTCACCTCCGCCGTGGCTCTGGCACAGGTAGGGGAAGCGCCACACGTTGCCCAGGCCCACGCAGAAGCCCACGCAGGTGAGCATGTACTGGGCCTTGTTGTCCCACTGGGGCCGGGAGCCGGCCTCCTTGGCCTCGATGCTCTCCAGCTGGTCCAGGGACGGGATCCGGTCCTCCAGTCCTGGGTTGGGCAACACGAGCCTCACCATGGTGGTCGCAGGGCCGGTCCCTGGTGGCCCAGGCGGGTCGGGAGCCAGAGGGCGAGTGGCCGCAGGCCCAGAGCCCCAGCACTTTATAGGGAACCTTTGGCACCTCGCCCCGAGCACCTGGCGTCAGCAGATCTGGAGGTGAGTCCGCCCCAACTGTTAATGCCTTATCTGTGGAGGCGCCGCAGACCCTCGGGACTGCCCCACAGGCGCTGGCCAGCCCCTCCCACTGAGCAAACGCAGCCGCCAGGGCTCCCGCCCCCAGGGTGCTCCCTTCCCCCCCTCCCTGCAGGACACCGCTGCTCTCCAGACCCTGGGATGCTCGGCTCGAGCTCACCGTCACACTCCCCAGCGGCAGAAGGAGGTGGGGCGGCCCCCCCTCTCCCCGGCTCCT
The DNA here is from genome assembly GCF_024362965.1 of Panthera pardus. Classification (NCBI taxonomy): domain Eukaryota; kingdom Metazoa; phylum Chordata; class Mammalia; order Carnivora; family Felidae; genus Panthera; species Panthera pardus. The sequence goes on along the minus strand of NW_026526765.1, from coordinate 754,943 downwards.
TCTGCCAGCAGGCTATGTGCGGGGCCATCCCTGCCCCGCCCCACCCCGTCCAGGGCCGTGAGGTGGACCTGGGCCCTGGGAGCAGCCCACTGCCCTGCTCACTCGGTGTTTGGAGCTGCCTGGACCCCTCCGGGCCCCGAGCACCAGGCTCTAACCAGCTTCCCAGGGAGCTTTGGGTCCCCGCTGGCATCTGGGTACCGAAGCCCCTTCAGATGCGGGGTGCCTGTAGGTGGGCCCCTGGGACCCACAGCAGCCCCCAGGGCGCTCGGCTCCCCGGGTCGTCACCCGGCTGTCCCCCAGCCTCTCCGGGCAGCTGCGGGATTTCTGTCCTCCTACCCAGCGCCGGGCATGGGGCGGCCCCGAGAGGGGTGGGGGGACGGCAGTGGGAAACGGGGTTCCACTGCGGTCAAGCAGGGAGGCTTGGGGGGCCCGCGGCACACGCAGAGAGCGTCGTAGCCTCCACCTGGTGCCCTCTGGCCCCGGGTGCCCTCCAGCCCAGCCTGGCCTCTAACCTGGGAGAGCAAGGGAAGAACCCCACCTGAGGGTTATGACGGCCAAGCCGATCCTGAAGGCAGAGCAGAGTTTGGGACAGAGTTAGTGTGGGTGGGGACGTGCCCACTAGCGATCTGCACCTGGCAATCCTTCCGGCCCGCTGCCACTTTTCCTGGGTCACTGAGCAGGCCACACCCAGCCCCCTCGGGGCCGTTCCCTCGGGAGCTCCCTTCACTGGCCTGCGGGGTCAGCTGGGTGCAAAGCCCTCTCTGATGGCCCTGTTGACCGACCTCCACTCCCACCCGGTCCTTCCCGGAGGGATGGGCTCTGTCGCTGGGAGTCCTTTGCTTATCTGTCTCCCCAGTGACCCGCTCCAGTGGACAATAATGTCCCTTCCGGCCCGGGGCTGCCTGACCCCGACCCCACCCCACTTGACTGGTTCATGCTGACATTCGAGGAACAATCCAGGGAAGGCGAGTGAGGGTCACTCGGGAGGGGTGAGTCAGGAGTCCGACCTTTGCCCTTAGGACAGGGGGACTGGGGAAGGGTGGAGGCCGGAAGGGAGGAATCAGGTTAGAATTTAGGCGCATCTGGTTCCTGAGACGAGAGCAGGACAGGCGGACAGATGCCACCGCAGAGACAGAGAGGGAGAGACAGAGGGACAGGAGAGGAGACAGACGGAGAGATGGAGACAGGGACAGAGGGACAGAGACAGAGGGACAGAAACAGAGGGAGAGACACAGGAACAGAGATAGAGGAAGTGACAGAGACAGAGGGAGAGACAGAGGAACAGAAGGGGAGACAGAGACAGAGAGAAAGACAGAGACAGAGGGACAGAGACAGAGGAGAAACAGAGGGAGAGACACAGGAACAGAGACAGAGACAGAGGGAGAGACAGAGACACAGGGAGAGACAGAGACACAGGGAGAGACACAGGAACAGAGACAGAGACAGAGGGAGAGACACAGGAACAGAGACAGAGACAGAGGGAGAGGCACAGGAACAGAGACAGAGACAGAGAGACAGAGGGAGAGACAGAGACAGAGGGAGAGACACAGGAACAGAGACAAAGACAGAGGGAGAGACAGAGAGACAGACGGAGAGACAGAGAGACAGAGGGAGAGACAGAGACAGAGGGAGAGACAGAGGGAGAAACACAGGAATAGAGACAGAGACAGAGGGAGAGACAGAGGAACAGAGAGACAGAGGGAGAGACAGAGACAGAGGAACAGAGACAGAGACAGAGGGAGAGGGAGAGACACAGGAACAGAGACAGAGGGAGAGACAGAGACAGAGGAACAGAGAAACAGGGAGGAAAGAGGTGCCCCAGGCTGGCCCAGGTCCAAGGGGTGGGGACGGGGATGGCGGACGGTCTGGACACAGGGCGGAGGTGCTACCTGGACCCTGAGGGCCAGCGGGGGAGAGGAGTCTGGGCTGAGGTGGGGAGCAGCCCAGGGCTCTGTCCTGGGTGTGTCCGGAGTGGGGGCCCCTCCCCACAGGAGCCCTGGTGTGGGGGAGGGTCCCCGCCCCACCACAGGCCCCCCTGAGGGGTGTACCTGGGGCTTCCTCCGGGCAGCTCTCTCTGGAAGCTTCCACAGGAACGCAGACCCGGACTGCCTTCCCTGTGGCGGCCAAGGCCCCCACCCCTGCAACCGAGCCTCAGCCCCAGATCAGATCTCGGGGCTCTGAGCCCCAGCTTCCCCATCTGTAAAACGTGATCGCGGTAGCCAACTCTACGGCTATCTTCCGGGAAAATATCTGGGAAGTGTACCTGGGTGAGAGAAGGCCAGGTGCCTGAGAGCTAGGCCTGAGCAACCAGGGTCCCCACAACAGGGACAGGGGCTCCAGCCAGGCCCCAGAGCTTGCTTGGGCCCCACAGCAAAGCAGTACTTTCTGCCCTGCCCTGGGGTGCAGTGGAGTGCCCCCAAGGCCGGGTGCCCGGGTGCCACCCACGGGCTCTCCGGGCTCTGCCCTCCTAGGTGGGGGGCCGGAATTGGGGTGTGGAATGCGGGGCACAGACATAGACCCAGCAGGAGGTGGGGGGCTTCTGCCACAGCCCCCATGAGGCTGCGGGCCCTCGTGCTCCCCTGCCTCCCCCCACTCCCCCTGCTCCCTCCTGCCACTCCTGCCCCCCCCGTCCCCTCCTGTCCCCACCCCACTCCCTCCTGCCCCCTCTTTCCCCCTCCTGCCTCCTAGAATCAGCTCCTGCACTCTAAGGCTAAGGGTCTCAGTGCCAGGAGTCCCAGCCGACCCGCCTTGACCCCGGCCCTGTCCCCCCACTCCAGCCCACCGGGCCCACATCCGCCCCAGGGCCTTGGCGCTCTGGATGCTCCCCCTGCCCGGCTCCCTGCAGCGTCCACCAGGCCACGGTCCCCCATGGTCAAGTGGTGACGTGAGCACACAGGGCTGCCCATTGCCCGCCCCTCTGCTCCCCTCTCTGCTTTCCTTCCCTGGTTGGTGGCATCATTTCCTCCTGAGGCGCGGTTCGTCCTGTTATTTCTCTAACTGCTTTTCTTCTCTCTTCCCCCGAAGGCCCGAGGCTGCCTGGGCTCTCACGGTTGGCCAGATGAGGGGGTCCCGCGGCTGTCCCCAGATGGGTGCATCCGGGGAGGTGGCCGGACAGGCACCTGGGCCTCCGTCCCCAGCTTCGCTTGCCCGGGGGCCACGGGAGCCCCGCAGCCACGCTCAGTGGTCTTCGTGGCAGGAAGTGCCAGGCAGTTCCGGTGAACAGGTGAACCGACTAGATGAGCCTTTGCTTTTACTACGGTCGTGGTTGGAAACAGACTGAGGCGCTAAAGCATCCCCACCTCCCCACCCCTGTCCGGGTGCCGGGTCCCGGGGCCTGAAAAGTGGCGGCCCCACCCTCGGCTGCACGGGGTGGACACCTCCCTCGCAGCCCAACAAAAATGAGGGCGCATTGTGAGCAAACGGTTTGTCGTGGGGCCGGCGCCCCTCCCCCCCACCTCAGACCGCAGCCCCTCCCCACGTTTGCCCAACAACTTCTTTCACAAAAGAAGGTAAAGGCCCCTGAGCGTTTTCAGCCCCCCACTGCGGATGAGCTAAGCGTCCCCTCCCCTTGTTCCGTGGACCCCAGGACCCCCCCACGGCCCACCAGCTGCCCCGGGACACTCCGGGTCCTGATAGACGCGGGACGGGACGATGAACGTGTTCTCCTCACTCGGCTGGTCTGCTCTGTTGTACGAACAGGGGACAGGGGACACGTAAATCACAGGACACGTGTCCATCCGCTGCTTGTGTCATCGGTCAGGCTTCCCGGCAGCAGGACACTGCGAGGAGCGAAGTTTTCAGAAGCCAAAAGTTGCTCGCGGGATCTCTACTGCAGGGTCTGTGCACAAGGGCCGAGGGTCACCTGGATAGGTGTGCACGGGCGTGAGTGACACACGCGCCCTCACTGCCTCACTGCTTGAGATTATACTGTCTGTGCACGATTTTTATTTTCCTTTTATTAAATTAAAAAAATTTTAAACTGAAGGTACAGTTTCACTCATTTCATTTTTTTCACCTTCTATTAAATTTTTCTTTCCGATGCCACGTTTGATGTGGAACACGAGAAGTACTCAGTGTGTTGGGTGTACCTTCCGTGATTATAGCAAATTTCCCGAATGTGGCTCATCCCCGCGGTGTCCATTTTCCCCGAAATAAATGTATTTGTACGTACGTGTGTTTGTTACTGTCCTATGGGTTGATGACCTTCCATAAAGCAGGCATATCCGGGTAACAGTCACCCAGACAAAGGCATAGAACATTCCAGAACCCCAGCGCCCCCCCCCCCAAGAGAACCGCACAGGGGGCTCAGCTCTGGTGGGCTGTCCCTTCCTTCCCTCCCTCGGAGATGCCTGCTCAAGTGTCCTTGTCTCTGGAGGCTCTGCCCCTTCCCGTCAACCTGCAGGGCGGCTTGAAACATTCCGGAACATATGTGCCGCGAGCTTCCTCCCCACGCAGCCGCTGGCCTGGCCTCACTGTCCCTGGTGTCTCCCTGCTCCCTGCCCACACGATCGATGGTGAAGATGCCCTCACGCTTTATTCTGGAAGCAGTGAGGTTTTGCCTGAGACTAAGTGCCCCCCCTCGAATTATTTCCAGGGCAGCGGGTTCTCCAGAGGGGTTTACCCCGGGGCTGTTTAGACGTGGCCTCCCCGCCTTCCTCAGGGCCGCTGGGCCCACACTCCTGGTGCTGCCCCGTCTCCTGTCTCTCCCTTCCCCTGTCTCTTGTCTCTTACGTCTCTCCCGTCTCCCCCGTCTCTGCTGTTCCCTCAGCTTCTCTGCACGTTTTGTCGAGGGCACACGTCTTACTTGTGTGGCCTTATAGCGAGTGCGCCTGAAAAAGCGTGTCCCCCTCTGCTCTCCTTCGCGGACGTGCTCTGCTCACACGTCCACACGTGGCTCACACGTCCACACGTGGCTCACACGTCCACAGCGAGCCACCCCCACGGAGAACCTGCCGGATTTGCAGCGGCGCTGGGCGCCTGCCGGCCCTCGGATGGAGGCCACGGGCCCAAGGAGCAGCAGGTTCTCCTCCCGCAAAGGAGCAGGTCCCTCTGGGAATCCAGGCCTCCTCCTCCTCTGGAAGCTCCGCGGCTCGGGGGTGGAGGTCCTGAAGGCCTGTCGTGAGATCCGGTCCGGGGCGTGTGTGCGCTGCTGTGAACCGCGTGGCTCCTCAGCGTTTGCCTCCCGGCGGCCTCCCCTCCCTTGGTTCTAGCACTGGCGATCTTTGATTTTTACAGATAACTTCAACACAAAATCACACCGACGGAAGCGACGGTTTTTCATCCTTTTGCCCTTCATTGTTCTTGCCTCATGACAGCTCGTCGGGCACGACGCGGGCACACGCGGTGCGAGCCACGCTCCCACTGTCACCCCTGGGCCCGTCAAGGACGGCGGGGACTTCTGCACAAACACCCACTGGCCTTCCTTCTCCCGGCAGCAGCTTTACCAGTGGTTGTGAACGGGCGTCAACTCGATGAAATGCCTTCCTACGTTTGCAAGAGGGTTACCAACTTGCCGCCCTCCATCCTCTCGATGTGGCAATTCCACGCCTTGACCTTGCCCCGCGAAACAGCCTTGCATTCTTGGAGTAACGCCACTGTCCCTGGCGCACAATTGTTCAGTTGCCGGATTCGGTTTAGCCCAGGTTAGTTTGTGGTTTTTACAACTGTTCCTGAACCGTGTGAGTCAATCCACAATCGGAGTCCCCCCCCCCCCCCCCCCCCCAGCCTCAGGCAGCCGGCTGTGCCGAACGAGGGGACCAGGGCCGGCCTGCTCACTGCATTGTCACTAACAATAGAAATTTTCACTCAGAAATCTTTGCTAGTTTCGTAAGTTTAAGAACCTGTGAGGGCACCTGGGGGGCTCAGTCCGTCGAGCATCCGACTTCGGCTCGGGTCATGATCTCACGGTCCGTGAGTTCCAGCCCCGCGTCAGGCTCTGTGCCGACAGCTCGGAGCCTGGAGCCTGCTTCCGATCCTGTGTCTCCCTCTCTCTCTCTGCCCCTCCCCCACTCATGCTCTGTCTCTCTCTGTCTCAAAAATAAACAAACATTAAACAAACAAACAAACAAACAAAAAAACCGTGTGGCTGACAGGGACCAGACAGCTATGGAAGCTGTTGCAAAGTGGATTTGATCCTTGATCAACTTTGCGGTTTGGCGTGCCGGGTTTTATTTCAACAGGCCACAGGTTCAGCGTTAGATATTTTACACCTTAGTCTTCGGGGAAGGAGGATACCCCCCTTTGAAATCATGGAGAATGGGTGGAGGCGTCTGTGTGCTGGGCAGGAAGCCAAGGGGAGGGGCACCGCCCTGGGACGTCCCTCCCCCAGGGCGTTAAGGACAGGATGTCACCCTGAAGCCCTGGGGCCCCTGGCATGTGTGTGTGTGTGTGGGGGGGGATTGGTTGCTCATGACACATGCCCAGCTTCTGCTGTTCCCTGGAGCTGAGGACCGGCCACAGCAGGTGAGGGCGGGCCCTGGGCTGTCCCGTGATCACCAAAGTCATTAACCTTTGTCTTAAACGGGGTGGTTTGTTTTCATGAAGGAGCCTGAGCCGAGTTACTGAGTCATCACAAGTCACGGGATGGGATGTTTGATGCTTCCCCGCCTCCCCGCCCCCCCCATTCCTGGACTCCAAGGGTTATCTTCACCCCCACGGAGTCGCCTCTGATCTGTTATCTGTCTTTCCTGTGCCTCTGCCTTCCCAGGAGAAGGGGGAGCACTGTCTCTGCAGGGGCAGGGGGCTGAGGAGGCAGAGGGGGGAGAGATGGAGACAGACGGAGAGTTGGTGTCCCTCTGTCCCGCTGCCCGGCACCAGCAGGTGCCCAAGGTGATGGCACGCATTGGCAGGAGGCCCTGTGCCCACAGGCTGTGCTCACTGGAGCAGTTGCCCACCCCCTACAGTGCAGCTGTCACTCACCGTGGCCCAGAGGGAGGCCAGAGTCACCTGGAGTCCCATCCCTGCCTGTTTGTTTACTGTGAGTTATCAAGAGAAACGGTTGTTACTGACCTGGGTCTTTGAGGACATCCCCCCAGATAGGCTGGGAGGGATGCCCCGATTCTGCCTTTGCTGTGATAAGAGCGGCCCTGGTGGGGGCGGTGGGGGGCGGGGAGCCTCCCCGGGAGGCCCAGGGTCCAGGCACAGCCTCCCCAGCATATGGTCCAGCTGGGAAAGCGGACACGGGGTTGGATGGAGGGTCTGCTGTAGTTTTGTCCAATGAGTAGTAATTGGGCACGTTTCTACTTCTGTAACTTTCGTGATCACAAAAGTAACACAGTTTTGTAACGTAGTTGGCAAATGCAGAAAGGAGCTGAGTAAAGGGTGTTCATTACCTCACCGGGCACGGGGTGTGGGTAAATCCCACGGCAGCATTTTCCTCTGATAGATGTGCGCGTGCACCCCAGTCACCTATACGTTCTGACACACGTACTCACGACGGGGGTCTGTGCTTACCGTACGGTGCTCGTCCCGCCCCATAAAACCCCACAGCGCGCGGGGCCTGCGCTGGGATCCTTCGTTACCTGTTTCTCTATCGCTGGGTAGTTATGTCGTTCTGGGTTTTATGTATTGCAAATATCGCTGCACTAAACATCTTTGTTTACATACCCTTTTCCCCATCTTTTGACTTCGGGGACACATTTTTCTACATAGAAGACCATGAAAACTGCTTTCTGGAAAGATCTCGAAGCAGGAGCGTCCGCTTCACGCAACGCCTTGGAAGCAGTGGGTATCATTTTAATTTTTGCCGATTCAATGAGTAGGAGTTGGTATCTTACAGTATTGGTTTGTGTGTCCGATTCCTGGCTATACTACTTCTTTCTTCGTGTGTTTCTTTAGCTATTTGAAAATGTTCGTTATAAATTGCAAGGAAGGCCCCCTTTTTCTGGAGTGAGGGCCTCTGGGTAGTTGTCTGGCCCCTCATGTGTTTGGGCCTCCGTCCCTCCTCCCCGTGTGATCGGGTTCTGGGATGGGCCTCTCCGGACCTCTCTCCCCACCTCCCGATCAAGATGGCCCCCAAGCCCCCTGGGCTATCAGCAACCTCCACGGGCTGGCGTCCCTGAGCCAGACTCTTGGGGCAGACGCTGTCCCTCAGTGAGAAGCGCCCAGAGGCTGGAGGGTGGGGTTCCCACCTGTGGACATAGAAATCCCAAGGGCGTCCCAGCTGGAGCTATTGATGGGATCAGTGCCCAGGAGGAGGACAGTCTCGGCTTGAGGACCGCAGGAGACACAGATGCAGGTGAAGGTCCAGCCAGATGAGGGCAGCCCAGGAATCCAGAGGGGCCCGGGAGGGAGCCTGGCCTGCAGGACAGCGCCGTGTGAGGGCCCAGGGCCCAGGGAGGGGGAAATCAGACCGTCGGTTAGTCTGGGGCAGCACCCGTGTGTGGGGCCAGGAGGCAGCGGGCAGCGGAGACCAGGGCTGTGGAGGGGGCAGACGTGGGGCTGCCCGGCCATCCTGCTCCCACGTCTACCCTGTGTGGTCACTGGGCCCGGGAGCTGGTTTCCGGAAGACTGGACGCCACCGAGGAAGGCAGTGTCTGCCCGGGGCGCGATCCGCGAGCAGGACTGGGGAGGCCACAGACGGCCGAGCCCGAACTTCAAGGAGGGACGTTACAGTAGGTCTGGGGGTTCCAGTCACGCCTTGGAGCAGTTTCTGGAACTTCAAGTGAGGCTCAGAGAGGACACTTTGCCTCCGTGTGGGATGACGTGAGAGGATGGGGAGGGGCCGGGAATGGGTGCCCCCAGTGCCACACCCCTGCTCCCCTGCTCCCCTCACACGGACCTCGGCAGGAAGGTGGCAGGGTGGGGGAAACGGAGTCCTGGGCACATGAAGTCCTCCTAGACTGGAGGCCGAACGGAGACCGACCCCTGGCTTCTTTCCTCCCTGCTGCTGCCACCAGGCCCCTCTGACGGCAACTCCTGCCTGTCCCCAGCCCCCCACGAGGTTCTACCAGCCTCTCCCCAGGGTGGCACCCTTCCCCCCTGGGGGATCCAGGGCCCATCGAGGACTGGGGGTGGGGGTGGGGTGGTTGGTGAAAAAGCCCAGACCCCAGAGCAGGAGCCCAGAGAAAGTCAGAGGACAGTGGGCCCTGGGCTCCAGGGGGCCCTGACATGTAGGGGGGTCCTCACATCTGTCCACCTGGCCCCAGGGCCTGTGGGGGCAGAGGGCAGTCCTGCCCACACGCTGTTACTAGGTCCTCCCCGCTGCGGGCATTCCCAGAACCCGGTCAAATTGTTTTCAAGGGGACGCACTCGATTAACCATCAACCTGGGAAAATGACTTCTCAGTGGACTCTGGGCTGGTACTTTTCCAGAGGCACTGTGCCCCAGTCCCCACCCAGTGTCCCTGGGGAGAGTTCCCAAGCTGTGGCAGGAGTCCAGGAACCCCACCTTTGCACCTGCGGCCTTATGGGGGTCCCCCGCAGCACCCCGCAAGGCACCGTCCCTGTTCCCAGTTCAGACCCCTTCTCCCCAAACCTCCCGCCCCCCCCCCCCCACCCAGGCTCAGTCCAGAGCACCCCCGGTGCCTTCCCGCACTCCCACCGCTCAGTGATGTTCCAGATCCCTCCTCAGGGCCTGAGGGACCCAGTCCTGGGGCTGCCCCGACTCCCTCCCCACTGCGGACCCTTAGGTGCACACAGATGGCACAGAGTAGGTCCAGGGGCTCTGCCTGTGGGAGGGGTGCCCCGAGCCCACACGTCAGTGCATTTGTGCTCTCGAGCTGACCGCGGAGGCTTCTGCAGGGCACCAGGGCGCAAGCCAGCTGGTTTCCGGGGAGCAGGGCAGCCGCGCGTGAGCACGTCGGTCACTAAAAGGACATTTGGCTTCAGGCTCCTCGCGTGGACCTTTGACAGGCAGAGTGAGCCTGTGGGGCAGCCTTGCTGTGAACAGGTGCACGTTCAGGAATGTAGGTGGGGGTGGGGAGCGCGTTCAGCACCGTTTCTCCGGGGACCAGGGCTGGCCGCGCGCAAGGCACCAAGCGGCAGACCGCACCTGGAGCCCAGCGGGCCGCGGGACGGAGCAGTGATGCTCGCACGGTGCCCGTCTGGGTTTGCTGTGCTCCCACGGCACTTACTCGCCTGCCTTCCACGAGGGGCCACAGCTGAGCAAACGGGGGCGCGTCTATATGGCCGTGCTCATAACACCCTCCACACCACAGCCCGGGGCGGCCCTCCCTCGGGGGTGACCAAGCGCTCCCTGGGCACCGCTCCGTGCGGGCGCCCTGTGTGCCTGACGGGACAGCAGACACCGGCCACGATCACTGCCTGCGTCCCCGGAAGTGAGCAGGAGTGGAGAGGAGCCCGCGAGGAGCCCCAGGGACCCCACAGTCAAGGATGACCACGGGAGTCAGGTCTGGAGAACAGGCCAGAGAGATGAGCAGGGGGCAGGCCCGCGGGGGGGGGGGGGGGGTTCATCACCCAGAGAGTGAGAATTATTCCACGCCGGGAGGCGAGGTGAGGAGACCCCTCAAAGGTCCTGCCTGGGGGAGAAGTATGAATGGAGAGGGCAGGGGGAGGCCCTGGCCCAGGGAGGGAGCACTGGGGATGGGGTCACTTGGGCACCGATGGGACCCGAGATTGGCAAAGGGGAGTGGGCTAAGAAGACCCCATCTCCCAAGATGCAGCTGCCCCGGTACAGGCGTGGCAGGTGTCCTCCTGAAGACAAAGCTGCCCTCCCCCCCAGCCTTACCACCCCCCCCAGCACAGGTGCAGCAGGCGTCCTCCTGAAGAGGCAGCCACCCTCCCCCCTAGCCTCACCCCTCCAGCACAGGTGCAGGCGTCCTCCTGAAGAGGCAGCCACCCTCCCCCCCAGCCTCACCCCCCCCCAGCACAGGTGCAGCAGGCGTCCTCCTGAAGAGGCAGCCACCCTCCCCCCGCCAGCCTCACCCCTCCAGCACAGGTGCAGGCATCCTCCTGAAGAGGCAGCCACCCTCCCCCACAGCCTCACCCCCCCCCCAGCACATGTGCAGGCGTCCTCCTGAAGAGGCAGCCACCCTCCCCCACAGCCTCACCCCTCCAGCACAGGTGCAGGCATCCTCCTGAAGAGGCAGCCACCCTCCCCCCCAGCCTCACCCCCCCCCAGCACAGGTGCAGCAGGCATCCTCCTGAAGAGGCAGCCACCCTCCCCCCCAGCCTCACCCCTCCAGCACAGGTGCAGCAGGCGTCCTCCTGAAGAGGCAGCCACCTTCCCCCCCAGCCTCACCCCCCCCAGCACAGGTGCAGCAGGCGTCCTCCTGAAGAGGCAGCCACCCTCCCCCCCAGCCTCACCCCCCCCCAGCACAGGTGCAGGCGTCCTCCTGAAGAGGCAGCCACCCTCCCCCCGCCAGCCTCACCCCTCCAGCACAGGTGCAGGCATCCTCCTGAAGAGGCAGCCACCCTCCCCCACAGCCTCACCCCCCCCCCAGCACATGTGCAGGCGTCCTCCTGAAGAGGCAGCCACCCTCCCCCACAGCCTCACCCCCCCCAGCACAGGTGCAGCAGGCGTCCTCCTGAAGAGGCAGCCACCCTCCCCCCCCAGCCTCACCCCCCCCAGCACAGGTGCAGCAGGCGTCCTCCTGAAGAGGCAGCCACCCTCCCCCCCAGCCTCACCCCTCCAACACAGGTGCCGGCGTCCTCCTGAAGAGGCAGCCACCCTCCCCCCCAGCCTCACCCCCCCCCCAGCACAGGTGCAGCAGGCGTCCTCCTGAAGAGGCAGCCACCCTCCCCCCCAGCCTCACCCCTCCAGCACAGGTGCAGGCATCCTCCTGAAAAGGCAGCCACCCCCCCCAGCCTCACCCCCCCCCAGCACAGGTGCAGCAGGCGTCCTCCTGAAGAGGCAGCCACCCTCCCCCCCAGCCTCACCTCTCCAGCACAGGTGCAGGCGTCCTCCTGAAGAGGCAGCCACCCTCCCCCCCCCAGCCTCACCCCTCCAGCACAGGTGCAGGCGTCCTCCTGAAGAGGCAGCCACCCTCCCCCCCAGCCTCACCCCTCCAGCACAGGTGCAGGCGTCCTCCTGAAGAGGCAGCCACCCTCCCCCCTAACCTCACCCCCCCCCAGCACAGGTGCAGCAGGCGTCCTCCTGAAGAGGCAGCCACCCTCCCCCCCAGCCTCACCCCCCCAGCACAGGTGCAGCAGGCGTCCTCCTGAAGAGGCAGCCACCCTCCCCCCCAGCCTCACCCCCCCCCAGCACAGGTGCAGGTGTCCTCCTGAAGAGGCAGCCACCCTCCCCCCCAGCCTCACCCCCCCCAGCACAAGTGCAGGCGTGGCAGGTGTGCCCTGCGACTCCACCACAGCTGCTGGAGGACGCAGAATGGAGGTGGCTGGGGGTCAGTGACCGGGTCACGACACCCGCGGCTAGAAGCCAGAGTGGGTCTTTAAAAGGTGAGTGAAGAGTAAGATGGAGAGGGCGCCCCGAATGGAGCGTCACCTCCTCACGTTAAACCGCACCTTTCCCAGGAGCTCATGAAGACAGAAGTTAATTCCTTCAGGAGAGTTGCCCTGACCGAGGGGAGAGGAGACCAGAACAAGCCAGGCGACAGGCAGGTGTTGGGTCCTCAGCCCACCTGCCCCTCAGGCTGTAGGGGAGAGGCCAAGAGAGGCAGGGGAGCGGCTGCGGAGGGGCGGAGGGGGTGGGTCTGAGGGTCAAGAGCCACTCCGGGCTTCTGGAGGCTTCCGGCAGGTCTGGGGGTATGGGCCTTCTGGAGACTTCTGGCAGGTCTGGGGGTATGGGCCTTCTGGAGGCTTCTGGAAGGTCTGGAGGTGTGGGCACCTTGAAGTGCTGGGCGGAGGAGGGGGGCAGAAAATCAAGGAGGAGCTCCCAGAGCTCCTGGGGACCCTCTTTTGAGACAGAGGGTCAGAGAGCACCCCTGGGGGAGATGCGGGGCCGGCCTGGAGCGGTATTCAGGAAGCTTGGAGGATGGGGACAGGAGGGTCACCCACAGCCCTCGCACTTTCACCGGGCTGTGTCTAAGGTTGGTGCTTGGGAGAAGGTTCTAGAGCATGAGGACAGGTGAGGGCAATGGGGGAAGGTTGACGACGGAGGCCAGCCCGCCCAGGATGTCAGGCCCTGAGGCAGGCTGGCCAAGGTCCGACTGGGGAGAGGCCAAGGGCACTGAGCAGGCCAGCTGGCAGCACAGCCCTGGACTCTGGGCCAGACTTGGGGCTGGGGGTCAGAATGGACCCCGGGAGCAGGGGGTAGGCGTGGGGAGTGGTAGGCCAGGGGTGTGGTCTTTGGTGGTGGCCAAGGTTCAGAGGGCAAGGTCACTGGCTGGGAGGCCGGAGGGTGGGGTGGGCAATGCCTGAGTCAGCTCTCCGAACAGGTAAGGAGCCGAGAAAGTTGTCACATAGGGCAGAGAGCCTGGCCAGAGTCTTAGGAGGAGGGACCCCGACTCAGACAGGTCAGAGGTCAGAGGTCAGAGGGGCGGAGAGGAGTAGCTTGGGCGGCGGTTTGGGAAAGGCAGAGTCGGTGATGGCGGGGAGCAGGGCAGACCCTAAAGTCCAAGGGGCATCCGGGGACACACCTTCCTAATGTTCTCAGCCAAGCGCCCCTTGGTTCTCTCTCCACGCTCAGGAGCCCAAGTGTCTCTCCAGGGACAACTACAGGCTCCTTGCTGGCATCGCGTCACGTGAGAGAAGCCAGGTCCTCCCCTCCCCCTGTCACCATCCGGGGACTCCGTCTAGGATCAGCCCTCGAGGCCCATCCCTCCGGGGTCACCTTGGCCGCGGGGCAGGGCCTAACCCCGCCACAGACCTTCAACTTCCGCGAAAACCCGGCAGAAACCGTAAAACACGAACAGCTTTTTTGGGTCTTGGGAGATGGAGACGGAAAGTGCCCTGCGGCAGAGAGTTTATAAGGGCCAGAGCCACAGGCTTAAGGAAGTCCTTTGGAAAGAATCGCCATTGGGGTGCCCGGGGGGCTCAGCCAGTTGAGAGGCCAACTTCGGCTCAGGTCATGATCTCATGGTCCGTGAGTTCGAGCCCCACGTCGGGCTCTGTGCTGACAGCTTGGAGCCTGGAGCCTTCTTCGGATTCTGTGTCTCCCTCTCTCTGCCCCTCCCGCCCCTCACTCTCAAAAATAAAATAGACGTTAAAAATTAAAAAAAGAAAGAATTGGCGACTGGTGCAGGCAAAAATAACGAATGTGGGTCTACATGAGACAGGTCACCGTGCTGGGTGCTGGGTGCGGGTTCAGTGATCCGCAGGGGATGTCCCGGCTGGGCGGGTCTACGAGCTCCCGTCCCAGGGCGCCTGGGGGCTCCGTCGGTGAAGGGCCCGACTCTTGGTTTTGGTTTAGGTCATGATCTCAGCTTGTGAGTTCAAGCCCCGAGTCAGGCTCTGTGCTGACAGATCCTCTCTCTCTGCCCCTCTCTTCTGCTCCCCCCGCCCCCGCCCCCCGCTCGTGCCCTCTGTGTCTCAAAATAAACTCACTTTAAAAGCTCAGGTCACATGCAGGTGTCGGCTCCACGCCAGCTTGGGGCCGCCTGTGTCCTTCGCATCAGCACAGCTCCGAGCCCGAGGCTGGCCTGCCTGGCAAGCTCGGCAGGACAGCCGCACGCCTGACTCAGACCATCCGGGGCTCTGCCCGCAAGACTGCATGGCCCGCAGAGGGCGTGCGGAGCCCGCGTGTGGACTGGAGAAGAGTGAGGGGCACGAGGCCCCTGGGGACGAGGGGCCCCTGGCGGTGGTGACGGGTGGCACTCACCCCACAGAGTGACGGGTGTACTCCCTCCAGGCCCCGGGGACTCGGGGGACACTTGGGGGCTCACAGCCCGCAGGAGACGGACGGCGGGGTACGAGCCCCTGGAGCTTACGCGGTGCTGGCCGAGGTCACTGACTCGAGAGAGCTCAGCTCTCGGTGCTTACTTTAAAAGCTGCCCTGGGAAGAGCAAGACAGAACGGGTGAGGGGGTTCCCGAGCTCGGGTCGTGTCCGAATGTCCACACTCCGGATGCCAGCAGGTGGCCACTCGTCACGGGCCCGGGCAGCAGCTCAGAAGGAGTCGTTTTTCTCATCACCGCGGGGCCATCCAGGGACCCACCCGCCCCCCATCCCCGCCGGCCTGCAGCGAGCCAGGGAAGTGTGCAGGGGTCAAGGGCGCCAGGGGTCAAGGTCAGTGGTGCAAGGGCGCCAGGGGAGGGTCGGCTGCCCTTGGTTCCAGCAAAGCCACCGGCTGAGCGGTAACGGGGAAAGGAGGGTCCCGGCACATTCTCTGCTCTCAGCCACCGCCGTCCTAGGAAATACTCCAGCAGGCAGCCAGACCACCTCTGTGGGCAGCCCCTCCTGCTGGAGGAGGGGATGGGGCCCTGTCCCTTCAGGTTCCCCAGACCCTGTGCACTAGGGGGTGATATGCTCAGCCGAGGGGGCTTCAGGGAAGGGGGTCCTGAGGAGGGGGTAGGGGGTATTGACGAGGAGGAGGGGGGAGGGGCCCCTGAGGACGGGGAGGGGTCCCGTGGAGGGGGAAGGGGTCCCGTGGAGGGAGAGGGGTCCCTGAGGAGGGGGATGGGCCCCTGAGGAGGGGGAGAGGTCCCCGAGGAGCGGGAGGGGGTTCTGTGGAGGGGGGAGGGGTCCCAGAGGAGGAGGAGGGGGAGGGGGTCCTGTGGAGGGGGAGGGGCCCCTGAGGAGGGGGAAGGGGGTCCCAAGGAGGGAGAGGGGGTCTTGAGGAGGAAGAGGGGTCCCCGAGGAGAGGGAAAGGGTCCCGTGGGGGGGGAGGGACCCCTGAGGAGGGGGAGGGGCTCCTGAGGAGGGGGGAGGGACCCCTGAGGAGGGGGAGAGGTCCCCGAGGAGGGGGAGGGGGTCCTGTGGAGGGGGAGGGGTCCCTGAGGAGGGGGAAGGGTCCTGAGGAGGGGGAGGGGGTCTTGAGGAGGAAGAGGGGTCCCCGAGGAGGGGGAAAGGATCCCATGGAAGGGAAGGGGCCCCTGAGGAAGGGGAGGGCCCCCTGAGGAGGGGGGGAGGGGGAGGGGTCCCTAAGGAGGGGGAAGGGGTCCCGTGGAGGGGGAGGCAGCAGAGGAGACCCCGTGGGAGCAGAAACCCCCCACCGCAACCCAGCTACACCCAGAACAAGGAGTGTGTGACCCGGGTGACCAGACCCCAGGAATGGCACATCTCTGCCCGGGGGAGACCCCTGGGAGGGATGGGGAGAGGCCCGCTTCTTCTCTCCCATCGGGAAACTCGATGCAGCTGCCCAGACTGCCTTCCGTCTTTCCACAGGGGTGCAGGTGGGCACAGAGGGCGTGGGGTCGGGGGGCTTCTGCTGCCACCTGCGAAGCTAGGGCCCCCCTCTGGGCCTGCTCCCCTCCTCCGGTGATAGTTTAAGTGACTCCTCTGTGACAGGGACCATTAAAGGCCACCATGTGTTTTGAAAGCCCCCTCTAAGCTGTGTGCTTAGTCCCTGACTTCACGCTCTGCTTAGACAGTAAACGCTGGCGTCTCCATTCGACGGGCGGCAGCGTGGGAGCCAGCCTGGTGACATTCACAGACTCAGAAGGACACGCTGGAGAGTAAGAGTGCCACCAGCCCCACCTCAGACGTGGATGGGACCCCAGTGACGGTCTTCCAGATCTGAGTGTCGTGTTGGGACAAGCAGGGCAACCAGGGGAAGGCACGGCATCGGTGAGAGCCCAGCCTCCCCTGGTCCCAACCTCCCTCTCTCCCAGCCTCCCTCCTTCCCAGCCTCCTTCTGCTCCTGCCCCGCCAGCCACAGCATGAGTGATAGAGAAGCCACCACTGCAGCTTCCCCTTCCAGGAGAGCTGAGTCGGCTGTCGGAGGCCTCCTGTCCCTCTGAGCTCTCCACACAGGTCCTCATGGATTCGGTGCCCCGCCCCCGTGGAGCCCCACCGTGCACCCCCCGGCCCTGTGCATTTTACATGCACCAATGCCCTTGGAGGTGGGAGCTGCCAGTGTTCTCACTTACCAGGTGAGGAAACTGAGGCACGACGACGTTGAAGACCTTGTCCCAGATCATGGCTGCTCATGCCCCGCGCCTGTCTGCCAACTCCTGGAGGGTGGGAACCATTCTGCTGCCATCCGTGTTCCTCACCAGGACGGAGATGACCCAAGAGCACCTGAGTCAGATCCGGTGCCTGAATGAAGTGGTGGGAGCATGGATGGATGGAGGGGTGGCGGGTGAACGAATGAGCACAGGAACGGCCGACGTGTGACTGACACAGCTTCTCGTGGACTTGGTCTGGGACAGGCTCACGGGCTGCCCAGCTCCAGCCCCGCCCCCAGATCTGTCCACACAGGGGTGCACGGGGATCCGTGCCAGGGACTGGGCCAGCAGTGCAGGACGGGCGCCCAGCAGGGCAAGGAAGCAAATGGAGGAGACCTGCCGGGTGGGTCCCAGCCCCCACTTCAGCCCTGCAGTCCCCCAGAGCCCCTCTGGACAGAGGCCCAGGAGACAGGGGAGAAAGGGGCGTGCAGGTGCGTGCCCGGCGCGCAGAGCTGAGCGGGATCCAGGGGGGCCGGAGCAGAGATGACACTGAATAACTGCGCAGATCCTGGCAAACAGCTCCCTGCAGAGGGGCTTGTTCTGGAGCCCAGGGAGGTGTCCTCGTGGCCCCGCGGCCCAGGCAGGGGTGGGCACGAAAGGCGGCTCAGGGGGGAAGTTTTCCAGAAACCAGTGACCCTTTGAGCGGGACCTCCTCCTCGAATAGAGAGCCAACATCCCATCTTCCCTGGGGCTAGGGGTGTCCGCAAGAAAGAGTATACGGAAGGCAGGTGTGCAACCCCTCGGGAGCGTTCCTAGAGGGAGGGGAGGCCCTCTCTGTCCCCTTCCACCTTTCTGCTGGCTGGAAGGCACATGGGATGACTGGAGTCTCAGCAGCCATCTTGGGCCATAAGGATGAAGCCCCCGCTGCTGACACCGGAGCAGTGAGTCAGAGAGACGGAGGAGCCTGTGTCCCCGACACCTGCAGCCCTGCACTGGCCCTGTGCCCCTCCTATGGGCTTCTCTGATGAGAGAGAGACAAGCTTGGGCGAGTCTAAGGCACTTGGGGGGGAGCAGGAGAGGGGGTTACGTGCACTTCCTCTCCTGGCCGAACGGTCACTGTCCTCCAGGAAGCTTTGCTGATGTGCTGTCCGCATAAACCAGCAGAGGGCGCACACACTCAGAGAAAACGAGGTCACACGCACGCGCGTGCCCGCACGTCTGCAGGTGAACACACACACGCACGCCTGCAGGTGCACACACGCACGTGCACACACACGGCCCCCATGACTCCCCTCGGGACTGAAGTTTGCAGACCAGTGATGAAAGCTGCACACATCTACCAGCACTGAGAAGTCCCGGCGTTATGAACGCTACCGGTCAGCGCACAGATGCGAACTTCACAGACCACAGAGTAAGGTGGTGACGTCACTGGGCACCAGGAAGAGCACGGCCATCAGGTGTGATCTGCCCTTGAGCTTCTCGGCCTCGAGGACGGTAGCTGAGGATGAGGGAAAGGGTCACATTCTGTGAGAACGTGGCCTGGCCCCTGGGGAGGCTGGTTGGGAGCCCCTCACGCCGGGTTCTGCAGGCTGAGGTCAGGCGGAGCCCCGTCTCGGAGTGACCCTGCTTCCTGGACCAGGGGTTGCCTTTCTTTGTCCACGTGGGGGTCTGAGGGCGGCCTCCGCCATTCCCTCCCCAAACTGGGGCCCAGGTGGCCTCTGGAGGCAAGAAAGGGGCCGCTGGGCCGTGGGAAGGGAGGTGGGCACGAGACGGGTCAGAGAGCTCCCTGAAACGGGCTGGGAAGAGGGGCTTCAGGCACCTGCTGTGGGGACAGCGGAGGGGGGGATCCCAGGGTGGGGGACACTTCCCACTGATGTTGCCCTTCCTGGTAATATACCTGTGAGAGACTGACCCTCAGGAGGAGTGACCCTCTGACCCATGACCTGCAGCCCGTCGTCTATGGCAACCGGCCAGGGGGCCCCGCAGCCCAGCCAGCTCTGCCCCAGGTCCCCCCTGATTGATGCCCACGACCGGCCTCTGCCTCCTTGGAAGACCACCCGTGGGCCCTGGGCCTCCACAGTGCCTACGCCGCGTGAAGCCCGGGTCGGGACGCCTCAGCGGCGCAGACCCCGGGGAAGGCCCAGTGAAGCTGAACTTGGAGCCGAAGGAGGGGGGTCTCCGGACGCCCTGCCGTCGGTGGACAGCCTCCCGCCAGCTCCCCGAGGCCCCCTCACACCCTGTCGCCTCCACAGCGGCTGACGCTGAGCCCCCAGCTGGGTCACCCAGTGCCAGAGCGACGCGTAAAGTGATGTCCTCAACCGGGCTGACCGGGGGCCAGAGCCACCGGGAGGGCTCTTGGGGATTATCACAGCAGAGGGATCTGGACACGGAAGCCTTTGCAGCTCAGTTTGTATTTTTCTTTATGGTTATCATCCATTTTTTTCCTGCTGCAAGAGCTTTATTGTTTCCCTTTGGTCCACGGGTCTGGAGCCGGCTCCCGCGAGCTTGGAAAACTGCCAAGTGACCACAGGGAGAGGCTCAGGCACCAGTCGCGGCTCCAGGGGGACACCACAGGGGCCCCTCAAAGGCTGCTGGGCTCGGAGGCTCCCAGTCGTGCTTGAGGGTGAGCCCTTCAAAGGGATGCTGGCCTCGCCCAGCCTGGGGGCAGCCGGGCTGCAGGGGCAGGCGAGGGGGTCGCCCATCTCCTTGACAGTTCTCCTCCTCATCCAGGAAGGGCTCACCAGGAAGTCACAGAGCTGGGGGGCTGTGTGGGCAGGACCAGGGCACGCAGAGCCCAATGGGCCTGGTTCAGGCTCTTCTCCAGAAGCAGGCGGCTTCCCCGGCGCCCGGGGTTTGTCCCCCTCGTCCGGGAACGGTTTCCACACATCCTGGAAGAGGGCACGGCCGTCGCGCTGATATTGTGTCTTCGAGAGATGCCCACGCCCTCCGGAGCCACGTGGTCGTGGTGGAGACAGAAGAGGGCCCGGAGAGAGGGAGACAGGGGGCCCACAGGTGCACGTGGACCAGGCGGCTGACCGCGGTCTCCACCTCAGGGGAGTAGTTCTGACGAATCTGGTAAAACAGGGTGTTGCAGGGGGTGGCCGGGAAGACGGCTCGAAGGTGGAGACTGGAAAACAGGTTGGAGGGTGGTCGGAGGCCGGCAGACGGGTCCCTGGGTCTGTTCTGTCCAAACACCGTTGAAGCAGGAGGCAGATCCGCGGGACCACGGGCGCATCGCCGCAGCTCAGTTTTTAAAGTCGCCGTTGTTTGAACACAGCTGAGCAGACGTGTCAGCTGACTTCTCCAGGCTCCTCTCCTTGCTGGTGTCGTCGCAGGTGAGCAGCGCCTCCCCGAAGCCTCACTGGCGGCCGCAGCCTGCCGTGCACAAGGGCACTGGGCTTCCCGCGCCTGTCTGACCCCCCTATTCTGCCTTCTGCTCCCAGGTATCACTGCCCCTTCTGGGCGACCCTCACATTCCAGAACATCCTATCTTATGGAAGGTGAACGGAGCTCCTGAGAGCGTCCAAGGCCTCCGTGAAGTCTGAGAGCATTGAGGGCGCCAGGCCCTCGGGACGGGAGGACGGGAGGGGACCGCCAGGCTGGCAGAACACCGTGGACGGCCGCGGTGTGCCGTGGACGCGTGTGGATCCGTAACAAACGTGGACATGGTAAGGCCAGGGGACCACCGCAGCCCCAGGTCAGCCGGAGCAGGGCCCAGCACGCCCCCAGGGCTGGTGGGGCCAAGTCCAGGCCAACTGGTGCCCTGGGAACCAGGGGACCAGGGCTGAGGCCTGGAGAGGGGACCCTGAGCCAGGCGGCGGAGGAACACAAGCTGCAAGCAGGGCCATCAGGGGAAGGCCTGGTGCTGGGGGGTCGGACAAGGGCAGAGGTGGAGACGGGGAGCAGGGGCGTGTCTGAGGAAGGGTGAGCTCCCAGCGAGCAGTCCTGCTGGGCAGGGGCCAGGCGTGACGGGGCCCCAGGAATGACGGTGGCCGACTGCCCCTGCGGCCAGGACCCCACAGAGCCCCCAGGAGGCCGGGACCCCTCAAATGCAGCGACTCTCGAGAAGGCCCCTGGGGAGAGTCTGCATGTGGAATTGGTCCTCTCCAGACCCTGGTGGAGCAGGCTGGCACAGCAGGGGCCCCGAGCCCCCGCCCCCCGACCGGCCCTTCCCTGGGTTTTCCTGGTCCCGAGGGCCCCTTCTGTACGGAGCAGGCCCGCCCAAAGACCTCATCATCTCCCAACAGTCACATTGTCCTGTGCTGGGGGTAGGACTTCGGCACATGAATTCGGGAGAACGCTCTTCAGCAATAACAGCTGAGACCGATTTCTCGTTGCTAGATAATCGGCAAGTCCGATTTACTCCATTCACAGGCCTGCGATCCCACGGGGCGCCGGCTGGTGCTGGCAATGTCTGGCCCCGGACACACACTGAGCCTTGTGCCGCCTCCAGGGTGAGGGCCGTGACCACACCCTGCACCGCGGCTCCTGAGACCTGCCGAGAGCGGCTGAAGGGACACCCAGCTCTGGATCCCGTGCACCGGCAAGACCCTTCGCCTGGGGCTGAAATGTCTCGCGCACGCGGGTCCTTGGATCCTGGCCGTTTCTGCCACATGGAGGCCTGGAAGCGTCGACAGCACGACCTTTCCTGTGGCCGTAGCGCTGGCCTGGGAGCTCCGAGACGGCCCGTGCAGGACGGGCCCCCGGCACATCTGGGCCGAGACGGGAGGCTGGACCACACGGCAGAACACATGGACGCCCCGGGGGTGCGGGAGCCACAGGAGGTGGCCGGGCAGGGAGGAGCGTGGAGAGGCTGGGAACGAGCCAACCCTGGGGGAGGAATAATCTCTGGGGGCGAGCCAGGGGGCCGGCGATGGACCTCACGGGCAGGGCTGGCGTCCACGGCATCCACAGAGGGGAGGGTGAGGTGGATGGAGTATGGAGAGCGGGGAGGAGGAGCCCCGGGAGCCCCGACAGCCACACAGGAGTTAGACTCGGAAATAGGGAGCCACGGAACGACCCAGGTGGAGGGCAGCCTGAGTGGAGGAAAAAGAAAGCACTGGATCAAGGAGGTCACGCCCTTTGTTTTCATTATCACTCTCTGGACCCCAAGTGACAGATGAACAAGTTGAAAATGTCTCAACGACAGAAGGAAGAGGCCACTTCAGCTCAGGAGTGTGACAGGCAGAACGTGGTCAGGACGCTGACAGCAGGGCCAGTCTCCCATCTTTCCCCTGCTTCAAGCTGCCTGTAGCCTGGGGCCTCAGCACAGACGACTTCTGTCTCTTCCTAACTGCTCTGAACCTCCCCTCATCTTGTCCTGATGGGCAGGTGGACCCCACGCTCCTTCCCCATTGTACTGCTCACCACGGCTTTGTCCTTCTCTGGGCCCTTCACACATACCCTTGACTCCCCTTGCTTTCCTCCTGATAGAGTTGCCTCAGGAGAACTGCCACAGGGGCCCCATTTGTGTCCCCAGCCCCGCGTAGCATCTAATTTTCTTCATTCCCTGTACCATGATGGATGCATGCATGGATGAATGGAAGGATGGATGGATGGAGGGATGGATGATGGATGGAAGGATGATAGATGAATGGATGCATGGATGGATAGTTGGATGATGGATGGTTGGATAATGGATGGACCATGACAGATGGATGTATGATGGATGGATGGGTGATGGGTGGATAGATGATGGATAATGGATGGGTGGATGCTGGATGATAGATGGAAGGGGGGGTAGATGGATAATAGATGGATGGTGAGGGGTGGATGGATCACGATGGGTGGATGGGTGCCTGGATGCGTAGATGGATGGATGGTTGGATGGGTGGATGGGTGGATGGATGGATGTTGAATGAATGGATGGGTGGATGGATGGGTGATGAGAAGTAGATTGCATGTACTGAATGTGTCCTGTCTTAGTCATTCTCAAAGAGCAGACGATCTGTGGTGTGAGAAGCCTTTGAGATTCAGACTGCCCACCCATGGGCAGCACCCAGGCCACCTAGGATGGGAGGCAAATCCAACTGGGGTCTGCAGCCCCTTGAAGCTTGAGGGCCACAGGCTCTGACACGCTAGGGGCCCCAAACCTTGGGAAGTAGCTTGGGAAGGCCCAGAGCCAAGGTTACCCCAGGCACCCCTCGTCTGAGAGGCTGAGATGTGCAGCCCAGGAAACCTGACCTCCCAGGGGACTGAGGGACCAAAGGAGCCCAAGGGGATCAGGTCACCATGCTGAGCAAGGCAGCAGGTCGGGTGGCCCAAGTTTCCGTGTTTACACGTCCAAGTGGGGCAGGTCTCACCATAGAGAGGGGCCCACGGCCAAGTGCCGACCCAGTGACCTGGGAGCAACATGGCCAGGGTGGGGACAGGGGCTTCCAGGCAGGAGAGGTACAAGGTGTCCATCACGGGGCTGTCTGAGCATCTTGATCCTGGGATCCCCCGACACTGATTTCAGAACCTGGGCTGACCTGCCCAGCTTGACCCCCACAGCACCAGACACTGCTGCTGAATGAGCCCAAATAAAGCCCAGGGCTACCACCCACAGTGCTAGCCACAGGGTATAAGCAGATGGACCACATACCCAGGCACAGGGGTTTCCACACCCCTGCCTTGGGCCGGAAGAGGAGACTGCCACTCTAACTGGAACATTGTCAGCTAGCCCCACAGAAATCATTCCCAGAAAGAAAGTCCTCTTTCTGCCATCCTTGCCCCTCACATCCACCCCCACGGCTCGTTGTCTAGACGTTTACCATCCATCCACACCAAGACCCGGCAAAAGCAAGAGGGCGGGTCTGGTTGGGGCTACGGAGATAGGCTCAGACTGCGAGCACCTGCGGGAGTCCATCCAGCGAGGTAGGCATCTGGACAAACCCAGGCTCCCCCAGCGGGGTAGGATGACAAGAAGGGATGGCCACAGGGATGGAGGGCAACGGGGCCACTGCCTGCTGCTCAACTGCCCCTCCCATGTGCTCCTGTGCAGCCTCCCCCAGCCCCTTGCTTTGGCTTCTATCCATTCCCATCAGATGGTCCCAGCCAGCCTTAGAGACAGCTCACCATCTCTGGAGGCAGTCCTGGCATCTTCCCCAGCAGAATCCTGCCACATGTGCCTCCCATGTGCCTGGTCCCTTGCCTTTCTTTTTTCCCCTCTCTTTGTCTAAACTCCTTGAGGGTTTAACCTACCTTAGCACACAATTCAAGGGAGACACAAAAGTTAAGCCAAATAGCCCTGAGGATGGAGGGCAGACAATAGCCATTCCAACACTTTCGAGAAGAAAATACTAATGAGAATCAATATTCACTAAATGTCAGCTCGTCTATAAGGAAGTTCCAGACATTTATCCATGCTTCTATTATCCTTCCATCCACCATTCATCCTCCCTCCATTCCTCCCGCCAGCCAGCCAGCCAGCCATTCACCCACCATCCATCCTCCTCTATTATCCCCTCCCCTATCCATCCGTCGGCCCTCCCGCCCTCCCTCCATCATCTCTCCATCCTTCCGCCCGCTCACCATCCATCCATGCATCCATCCATATACCCCTTCATCACACATCCATCCGCCATCCATCTATCCATCATTCCATGTTGATTTAGGAAAGTTAGAGGCACTGTATGCCATCCCGGATGCGGAAGCAAAGCGGGAACTAACACAGAAGTGTCTCCTGGGAGAACCAAGGGCCACGCTCCCCTGCTTCTGTCCAAGAAGGTGTGCTGGGTTGGCGGGAGCCATCAAACAAGCACACAGGGACCTCCTGGTGGGCGTTAAAAAGTGGGGAAGTGACACCAAAAGAAATACAACTCCCCGTCGGTTGTCCTGGGGACCCCGTGTGTATGGGGCCCGGCTCTGTCTCCCCCAAGTGGCTGACAAGACCCGTTGTTCGTACAGTGAGGACCCTTCAGCCAGGAAGCATCCTTCAAAGTCAGTGGGGGGGGGGGGGGGGCGGGGAGAGGGCGGGTTATTGGTGAGACCCTCCCTGCCGCCACCTGGGTCTTGAGTGCGAACCCTCCCCGGCACACGCCCAGCACCGGCCACCCCGCCCTTCGCCCCCAGCTTTGCCCCAGTGCCCGCTCGCTGCATCTGTCCCTCGAGCTCCCGATGGCGAGTGACCGCGGGCTGCAGCAGGAATCGGGACTTTCCCGCAGCAGGGCACGCGTGACAGCCACCCCATGCACAGGCTCCGAGCCAGCACATCGCACCGCACTCCTCACGGAGTCGGGACACGGCCAGTGGCCCGTGGGCTCATCCGGTCCCGGCCGCGTATAGAGTGGGTGACGGGAGCAGTGGTCACCGGTGCTGTGCAATGAGTTCCCGTGACCCGAGACACTTCACCTCCGCACCAGGCCTGTGCGGAAGGCGCCCTCCCGATTCTCTTTCCAAACGGGAGGAAACCCAGCCTTCGCGAGGATTTTCCTGGGGTGTCACTTAGCCGCTGCCGCCCAGCGCTGTGACTACCCCCTCAGGCCTGCGTGGCCTGGCCAGCCGGGGCCCAGTCCGTGGCTGCCCAGCCTGCCCCAATCTGCAGGCTGGCTCTGGGGCTGTTCTGGGTTCTTCCTCCTCCGAGGGCAGAGGCCAGCCAGGAGTGTTCTCCTTGCGGTGACAGAAGAGGTCGAGTCCCACCTGACGCACCATCGGCCCAGCACCACAGGGGCAGTGCAGCCCCCGACCCTGGGAGAGGCGGGCAGGGGGCGCTGTCTGCGGAACCATCGGCCAAACTCTCCCGGTGAGTCTGTGACAGGGTGAGAATGGAAACCAGCCCCTGGGGCCACAGAGGGAAGGAGGGTGGGCGATGTCGGCGGAGTTAGCCCGAGCTGGCCGCCTCGGACCCAGCATGTGCACCGTCCAGAGCCCTTCAGCACACGGTTCCGGGCACCCCGAAAGGAGCCCGTTTGTGGAGGCCCGCCCAGAGCACACGGGAGCCTTCCTGTGCCTCTCGGGGAGGGTGGGTGGGCACCGCTGTGGGAGCCAGGACTGGGCCCAGGAAGGCCAGGTGCCCTACGGGGGTGGCAGGGTGAGAGCCACAGGAGCGCGGGGCCCCGGGCACACTTCTCCGCCCACGCGGGTGGGGGTCACCCGTGACGCCCGTGGCGGGGCCTTGGGAGGGCCCGGCTGGCAAGGCCTTTTCCAAGACTGGCCAGCACGGACATCGGCCCCTGAGGCTTGTGTCCCCGCTAGTCCCTGCCTCCCCCGGGTATCAACGGGTCATACGTTTGCTACAGAACCCAAGAAATGGATGGAGGGAAAACATATGGATATTCCAGGAGGTCATAACCCGGCTGGCGCATTTCAATGTCTTTTTTTTTTTTTTTAATTTTTTTTTTCAACGTTTTTTATTTATTTTTGGGACAGAGAGAGACAGAGCATGAACGGGGGAGGGGCAGAGAGAGAGGGAGACACAGAATCGGAAACAGGCTCCAGGCTCCAAGCCATCAGCCCAGAGCCCGACGCGGGGCTCGAACTCGCGGACCGCGAGATCGTGACCTGGCTGAAGTCGGACGCTTAACCGACTGCGCCACCCAGGCGCCCCTTCAATGTCTTAAAGAGTATGTTTTCTCATTCATTTCATTTTTTTATCTCAGCCTTTTTTTTGGAGCACTTTTAGGATTACAAAAAAATTCTGGAGAATACAACAGTCCCCCCATATACCCCGCCTCCCCTGACGCCCAGCTTCCCTGGTTTTGAACATCCTGTGTTGATGTGCTACATTTATTACAACTGAGGAGCCACTACGGGTATGTTACTAACTTGGATCTGTCATATGTAATGTTCACTCCTTTGTGAGCCTGGCCCAGGGTCCGAGGGTCCGTGGGAAGAGAGCAGCTCCTGGCTCCTGGGCTCAGAGGAGCCGCGAAGGTGGGGGTGGGGGGCGGCCGGGGGGAGTGGAACCAAAACCCAGGCAGCATTTAAAAAGCGAAGGAGCAGAGGGACATCGGATCCCACAGCCTCCGAGCCCCCTGGGGGAGCCCGAGAACACCCCAGAGTGGCCGCCAAGTCCCTTCCCTCCCGCCCCCCTGCAGGAATGAGGGGGGCTCCCTGCTCTCACAAGAGGACGGTGCCTTTCACACAAAGGTGGTGCCCTGCTTTCCCCGGAGCCTGGATCCCAAGTGGGATCTTGTCGCCCTCCATCATCGAGCCCGGGAGGCTCGACCTCCAGCTGGCTGTTTGAGAATAACGGTTCACGGGTTGGGGGCAGGGTTTACGCCACGAATCTTGGAGCCTGAAAAATAAAAGTCAGTTATTCTTCCAGCAAAAATGGGTTTATTTGGAAACCCGTGCTCACGTGGTCAGTTAATCTTCGACAAAGCGGGAGAGAGCATACGATGAGGAAAAGACATTCTCTGCGAGAAAGGTGCTGGGAAAACTGGACAGCGACGCGCAGAAGAATAAATAAACTCCAAACAGATTAAACACCTAAATGTGAGCCTGGAAACCATGAAAATCCTAGAGGAGAAAACAGGAAGTAATCTCTCTGACCTCGGCAGCACAACTTCTTACACGTGACACGTCTCCAGAGGACGCGGGAAACAAAAGCAAACGTGAACGACTGAGACCTCATCAAGATAAAAAGCTTCTGCACAGCAAAGGAAACAATCAACAAAACCAAAAGGCAGCCTACGGAACCGGAGAAGACATTTGCAGATGCCGTATCTGATAAAGGGTTAGTATCCAAAATCTATAAAGAACTTCTCAAACTCAACACCCCCAAAACCAAATAATCCAGTTAGAATATGGGCAGAAACATGGCCTGGGTGGCTCAGTTGGTTAAGCATCCGACTTCGGCTCAGGTCATGATCTCGAAGTTGGTGGGTTTGAGCCCCGCGTCGGGCTCTGTGCTGAAGGCTTGGGGCCCGGAGCTGCTTCGGATTCTGTGTCTCCCTCTCTCTCTGCCCCTCCTCTGCTCACTCTGTCTCTCTGTGTCTCAAAAATAAATAAATGTAAAAAAAAAAAAGGACGAAATGGGCAGAAGACATGAACAGACATTTCCCCAAAGAAGACATCCAGATGGCTAACAGACACGAAAAGATGCTCAACATCCCTCATCATCAGGGAAACACAAATCAAAACCACAATGAGATACCAGCTCACCCCTGTCAGAATGGCTAACACTACTAACACGGGAAACAACAGATGTTGGCGAGGATGTGGAGAAAGGGGAGCCCTCCTGCGCTGCTGGTGGGAATGCAAACTGGTGCAGCCGCTCTGGAGAACAGCGTGGAGGTTCCTCAAAAAGTTAAAAATAGAACTACCCCACGACCCAGCAATTGCACTACTAGGAATTTATCCAAAGGACATAAAAATGCTGCTTCAAAGGGGTACGTGGACCCCAATGTTTATAGCAGCACCATCGACAGTAGCCAAAGTATGGAAAGAGCCCAATGTCCATCGACGGATGAATGGATCGAGAAGATGTGCTTCATCCGTACAACGGTATTACTCGGCAATCAAAAGGAATGAAATCTTGCCATTTGCAACGACGTGGACGGAGCTGGAGGGTATTATGCTGAGCGAGGTAAGTCAGAGAAAGACAAATATCATATGATTTCACTCATATGTGGAACTTAAGAAACAAACAAATAACAAAGGGAAAAGAGACAAGCCAAAAACAGACCTTCAACTGCAGAGAAGGCTGGTCACCAGGGGGGAGGTGGGGGTGGAAATAGGTGACGGGATTAGGGACTGTCCTTGAGACGAGCGCAGGGTGCTGTACGGAAGTGACCGATGACTACTGTGCACCAAGAAGGGGTAACACCGTAGGTTAATGGGACTCGAATGTTTGAGGAAGGGTTTATCCAGGAACAGCAGGAAACTACGGCTCAGGACTTGCCAGCTGGAGCGAGATGGGACGCGAGTCTGACCGACAAGGGGGAGCACCTTTATTTTGGGGGGGGGGGGGGTGGGAGGAGCCGTTTTCTGGAGAAAAGCGGAGCTCAGGTGTCCTCGGATTCCCGTCGGCCGCTTTCCTGGAGGAGACGTCGTGGACGCCTTCCCCCGGCCGGGCCAGCGACTGTGCCGATGCTGGGACCTGGCTGGCTGCCCGCCTCGCCTCCCGGTCTCCAGGCTCCGCTTCCGTTCATTTTCATCAGCGGAATATTTACAGGGGAGACTCTCTGATGGCTGAGGTTCTGTTCAAAATGATGCAGGCTGGGGGTGGACGGGAAGGGTTGGC
Source organism: Panthera pardus (assembly GCF_024362965.1). Classification (NCBI taxonomy): domain Eukaryota; kingdom Metazoa; phylum Chordata; class Mammalia; order Carnivora; family Felidae; genus Panthera; species Panthera pardus. The sequence continues at coordinate 725,875 of NW_026526765.1, read as the reverse complement.
GCCTGAGCTGCGGGGGGACGGGCATCAGATCAGGCTGTCCACTTGGCTCACGCTCAGGCCCCTGCGACAAAGGTGCAGAGGAAGGCCTGGAGCGGCTCCTTCTCACTGTGGTGGCTTGTGGCACGTGGCCCAGACCCCTCGCTGCACAGGCCCGGCCTGCCCAGCGTGGACCATCAGCCACGGCCCGGGACTGCACGGCTCAGCTGGGTCGGGGACGCGGCTGCTGGGCCTGGGCCCGACCAGCCTGCGTGGCTGGGCCCCTGGGCCCCACGTGTGGCCCCGTCTGTGCTCATGGTTAGCGTGGGGCCCAGGGTCGGGCTGGGGGAACGGGCAGGCGGGGCCTCATACCAGCCCTGGCTCTCGGGGGCCCTGGGGCAGCGAAGTTACTTGTATAGGTCGGGTGCCTTTTCAACCAAAGCATAAATGTATTGGGGTGAAACTTCCCCCAAATAACTCAAGTGTTCATCTTGGGCCAAAGTAGAATGGGCGGAAAGGGCCTAGAAAATATTGGCTGAGAACGGGTGGGGGAGGGGCAGGGCTGCGGTCCCCGTCTGTGCCGGAGAGCCGGGGTCTGTGGAGACCCCTCCCCTCGCCTGGACGGCCTCCAGAGCACCCACATGAGCCCAAGGAGGTTGTCCAGGAATGGGATGGGGTGGCCAGGTGTGCCCAGGTGTGCCTTCCAGGGTGAGGACTCAGGCCCCTGCCGTCCCCTCTGTGCCACGTGAGTGGTGGTGGGGGAAGTAAGGAGAGGGTGGGTGCCGAAAGGAGTTCTCAACATCCAAAACCTTGGATCTTTCTTTCCTCCTGTGCTCACGGTGCCCCTAATACCTAACCTTTCATTATTCCTCATTAACAGAGCCCCCCAGACCTCAGCAGGGACATTTCCCAGCCTGCTTCACGGGCAAATGTGGCCATATGACTAAGTTCTGGCTCTTGGGTCAAGCACAGGTACTGTGTGTGACTTCTGAGTTGTGTTCTTCTGAGTGGGGGCTAACTGCCCTTCTCCTGTCTCCTCCCTCTGCTGCTGGAATACAAATGTGATGGCTGGACCAGGAGCAGCTACCATGGGCCATGAGGCAAATGAGTAGAAATCACACGCAGCTGATCACTGGCCTTCTTTAAGCCGCTGCTCAGAGATCATCTGGATGCCCCATTTACAATATCACCTTTCTAGACCCTTTGTTTCTCCATCACAGCTCTGATCTCTGCCTCCCTTTCAGAATGTGTGCTTCAAAGTGGCAGGGATATTTGTTGAACAAATAAATGTACAAAACACGTTGAATAGGGGCACCTGAGTGGCTCAGCTGGCTAAGCATCCAACTTCGGCTCAGGTCGCCATCTCATTGGTCCCTGAGTCTGAGCCAGTGACCGGCTGCCTGTCTTCAGTGCAGACCCTGCGTGGGATCCTCTGTCTCCTTCTCTCTTGGCCCCTCCCCAACTCATGCGCGTGCTCTCTCAGAAATAAATAAACATTTTAAAAGAGACATTGAAAATTGTAAAGTGCTTTCCTGAAAGATGAAGTATTAACACAGTATTAATACAAAATTAACAGTATTAACACAAAATTAACCTGTGGCGGGTTGGCGCATTGCAGGCGCTCAGAAACACGCGGGCTAGTTTTCCCCACGTTTCCTGTCCACTGTTCCCAGGCCTCACCTCCGCCTCCTCCTCCTCAGCTCCGCTCCATCCCGGTAGGAGTCCTCGGCTGAGGCCAGCTGCCCCACCGAGACCGACCTCCCGGGCCAAGCGCTGAACACCCCAAGGGTCAGAGTCGGGGGGGATGGGGGCGGGGATGGGGGCATGCCAGGCCAGGGGGTCCCTCCCCGAGACCCTCAGTCCAGGATGCCTCCACCCTCGCCCACTCCAGGAAACTCTGGCCCTGGCCTCATTGTGAGTGGTCCCCGACGGCCCGTCTGCTTCTGGGGGTGGTCACCGTCCCAGACCAGAAGGAGACCTCCTGTGTTTCCCAGGCCCTGGCGCTGACCCCTGCGGCCTGGTTTGGGCGAGGGGTGTCTCCAGGGCCTTGCAGACAGACCCCCAAGGCTCTGCTGTTCTGAAGGGACATATTGGCTTGGAGATCAAGACTTCCGTGTCTCACGAAGCCAATGTGCCCCTTTCCCCGGTGACCGCGCCTGAAGCCCCCGCTCCTCCCTGTCCCTGCGGCCATCCCTCTCCGCTGCCCGCCAGGTCCCCTACTCCCGCGCCCCGGCAGCCTCCCGGGTCCCCGAGGGGGGGGCTCTACCCCTAGAGCCCGCCCCGCCCCCACCGCTGCCCCGACCCCGGCCCCACCCCCCTCCGCGCGCACCCGGGCCCCGCCCCCCCACCGCCCCGCCCCGCCCTCCCCTCGCGCACCCGGGCCCCGCCCCCACCCACCGCTCCGCCCCCGCCCTGCCCGCGCAGACCCGGGCCCCGCCCCCCCACGGCCCCGCCCCCGCCCTCCCCGCGCGGACCCAGGCCCCGCCCCCCCCACGGCCCCGCCCCCGCCCTCCTTGCGCGGACCAGGGCCCCGCCCCCCCACCCCGCCCCCGCCCTCCCTGCGCGGACCCGGACCCCCGCCCCCCCACCGCCCCGCCCCCGCCCTCTCCCCGCGGACCCGGGCCCCGCCCCCCCCCACCCCGCCCACGCCCTCCCCGCGCGGACCCGGACCCCGCCCCCCCACCGCCCCGCCCCCGCCCTCTCCCCGCGGACCCGGGCCCCGCCCCCCCACCGCCCCGTCCCGCCCTCCCCGCGCGGACCCGGGCCCCGCCCGCGGGCGCACTGGCGGGGCTCGAGTCCCTCAGCTTTGGCTGCGCCCGGGGACCAGGACGCTGGTGCTGGCGCTCGGGCCACCATGTCCCAACGATTCATGGTGACCCCCGCGGCGAGCAGGGCGGGGGACGCGGGGCCCAGGCCCGAGGGCGGCGGCAACCATCTCCCCAGCCCCCGCCGGGCCGCGGACCTCGACCCCGCAGCCGCCCCCGAGTCGCCGAGGGTTGACGCGCTTCCCATCCTGCGCTACTGCCGCGAGCCGAGCCGCTACGGTAGGTGCCGGCCCGCGGGGACGCCCACCGAGGGCGCCCGGCCACCTCGTCTGTGCGCCGGCCGGGGCTGCGGGAGCGCTGACGGAGCGCCGGCCTTGGGGACAGCCGCGGTGGCGGCGGCGTCAGCGCTGGGGTCGAGCTGGTGTGGCGCGTGCCCCGCGCGCTCCTCTGGGGACCGTGGCTGTGGCCCCGATGCCGCCTTTCTGCCCTGTCGTGCTCCCTGGAGGGCGATGTGCGTCCCTGGGGCCATTGTCGGGGCGGTGGGGGCGGGGGGTGAGCGGGGATTGACGGGTGATAGCTCCTGGCATCCTCTGACCTCGTTGCCTCCGGAGCGCGGAGCGTCCAGGGAAGTCACGTTGGAGTGTGGAGGCCGAGTTGGGGCGCCTGGAGAGCGCCAAGGAAATGCTGGGCCCCTCCTCGGAGTGAAGACGGCCCAGGGTCAGGGAGGCCTGGGTCAGAGCTGTGTTTCTAGAACCCCGCGGCCCTCTGGTCAGTCCCTAGGCTTGTGTCCTCTTCCCCGTGGGCCCCGCACTCCCTCGCCTTTAATCATCTAGCCCCTACCAGCGACTTTCCTTGGGTTTTGAGGGCGGTGCTGTGCCGGCATCGGGAAGTGCTAGCGAGCCCCCGGGCGGTCCCGGCTCGGCCGTCGGTGTGTTGCGGTGTACGTAGGGACAGGGCCCCTCCTGGCAGCCCACAGCCCTGGGGGGGGGAGGGGGCAGAGGGGGAGCACAGGCCTTGCCCTCCAGCCTCAGGCCACTCCTGGGGGCACCCAGCCCTGCTGGACTGCGCGGCCTCCACCTCTGGGCTGATGTCCCAACGACCTGTGGCTTCTCAGGTGCCCGGTCTGAGGTTTCCTGCAGGTCAACGGGGGTCCGTGGGCTTCGGGGCAGAAGGGCCTCGGTCGGGCCCCCAGCGGGGAGGATATTACGGGAGAGCCTGGCCTGCGCTCACGGTGAGGACCAGCTCCAAGCAGAGAGCGGAGATTTTAGATTCTTTCCCAGCCAGGCCTTTGTTGACTCGGGACCTTTAACGTTAGGATGAGACCTGAGCGGGCGGCCCTCGGGAGTGGCAGGCACTCCGTGTGCACACAGGTTGCAGATGCCCTCTCTCGAGACCGAGACCGAGACCCCCGAGCCCCTGGCGGTAGGACACGTGGTGGGCGCTGGGGTGTGTCTCCATCAGGGGTCGCCATGACACTTGTCACTCTGGTGGCCGCGGGTTCTCAGGTCCCGCTCCCTCCCCGTCAGCCTCTTAGCCCTGGGAGCCATTGTTTGGGCTCCTGCTGTGGGCCAGGCAGGGCCCTCCCCCACGGTTTCCCTGCTAACCAGGGAGCCCTCGGGAGCCCGGTCTTGTTTTCTCTGTGAGCAGTGACTCTGCTGTTGCTGTTCATCGGTTAGTAGGGGTCAGAGCTGCTAACTGTTTCTGGGGCCGCACTGTCCCTCTGTTCTGAGGGAAAAGGGAAATCGCTGTGACAGTTGAGGTCAGTAGAGACCGGGGGACCTGGGACAGCACGAGTGAGGAAAGAGCCCCCCACCCCCACCCCCCCAGCAGCGGCAGGCAGCCTGCGGTGTGGCCTCTGAGAAAGCCTGTTGTCCACTCCCCGCCCCGGGGAGACCCTGAGGCCCCGCCACGGTTTTCCCCACAGGAACTGGGGCCTTGGAGGCCGTGTGGCCGGAACATAGACTCCCAGTGGGCACCGTCCTGCGTGGAGCTATTCTGCCCAGCAGGGCCCAGGTCCCGCCACCCCGGGCAGGGACCTGGCCCCGGGTCAAACTGACCGTCCGGGTCCTCCCAGTACCTCACTGCCCCTTCTGGCCCCCTCTGCCCCTTGCCCTGGGTGGCCAGTATGCTGGCCGGTGCCCCTGGGGAGAGGGTCTGGTGCCAGACTTGCTCAGGTCACCTTGTCCCTCTGCCCTTCCTCGGGCGACTGATACTGTTACCCTCACGCTGACGCGGGAGAGGGCATTTCACCAGGGTCCTTGACGTGGTAGATGGCAGGCAGGGGGCTGTTTGGGGCCAGGGACACCCGTCTGACCTTAGAATTGGCCCTCACACACCTACCCCTCTTCCTGTGGGTCAGACCTCCCCCCTCCCCCCACCTGGGGGCTGAGCCACCCCCTCCACCCCCTAGGACCACCTCAGCCCTCAGGTGCAACGGTTCTGAGCTCTGGTCCCCGGCTGACGGCTGACGCTGGGTCCACAATCGGGCTCCAGCGGTGTGCGGCACCGTTGGGATCAAAGAATGGTGTGCTGTGCCCTCCCCGGGGCGGGGGGGGGGAACAAAAGACCGATTATCTGACGCTGCCCATGACAATGTGCACTGAGCATAAAAAGCAACTCGGGTTTTCTGGTGCACCTTTGCAGGCGGGCGCTGGTCCTGAGTTGCCCTCCCACTTCTTGTGACCCAGGGGAACTTTCTGACCCTTGGAGGGTGGCAGCCTCCAGGCTCAGAGGCTCCCCATCTGCGGCAGTAACCGTCGTGCCCCCTGGAGCCGGAGCAGGAACCCGCCAGGCTGAGCCTCCGACTTTGCCCTTAGACTGGCTCCCCTCCAGTGAGTTTGCCCTGGTGCACTTGTGCAGAACGGGCATGTCGGCGGGGTGTCCCTTCTCTCCGCCACGGGACAGGACAAAATCCCAGTCCTGGCGCCCCGTCCCTGTGCCCTGGGCTCAGCCAGCCTTTTCCCGGTACACCCCGGCTCGCCGAGTCTCCTTAGCCTTCTGCGGGCGGCAGGGCTTTGTGTTGGGGCGGGAGCTGGGGTGAGAGGCTTGCCGGCCCGCCCTTCCGGCCCGGCCGCACGGCTGTTCCAGGCACACCAGGCGGGAGAGTGTAACTGGGCAGTGACAGGGCCGCGGTACCAGAAGGTGAGGTGGCCGAATTAGGGCTGTGCCCCTGTTCCCGGGAAAGCTGTGGTGCCAGCTCCTGGCGCAGTTCCTTTCTGGGATCGCACAGCGGCCCCACATCCAGAATGGAGACCCCGAGGCCATGGGACACCGCCCACAGCCGGAAGGGCAGGGAGACAGGGAGAGAGTGTTGGCCAGCAAAGTTGGCCTCGGGGAGGCACAGCCACTGGCCTGCCCCTCCAACCTAGGGCCACACTCCTCGGAGCTCAGCCTGGCTCCCCAGAGGCCAGACTCCCGTCAGCCACCTCCCTGTCTCCGGTCTGGACCGGCTTGCAGGTCTGGGGCCATCAGACAAAGGCCTGACCATGAGAGTCTCTGGAGAGGTCATCCCGCCCCACCCCTCACCTCTGTGGGCTGCCCTGAGCCAGTGCTCCTGGGGGCGGGGGGGTGGGGGTGGCCGGCAGCCCAGGGCTTCCCCGAGTCAGGCGGACCCTCGCCCTAGCGTTTGCCCTCGGAGCCGGCAGAGGCCCGTTTCCCCCCGCGGCAAAGCTGACCTCTCTGTTTCTCTGAAGCTGATGTTGGGCGTTAGAGTCCTGCAGAGCCTCGGAAGGACAGCTGCAGGGTGTCGTGTGCGTTTGTGCATCTGCATATGTGTGTTGTGTGCCTGTGTCTGTGTCTGCGTCTGTGTGTTTTGGCTCTTTCTTGCTCAGGAGGAGGTGAGGGTTTGACCGCCCAGCCTTACAAGGGCTCCGGGCGGAGCCGCGGGACGAGGCCGGGAGTGTGCTCGGCACGCTGCTGGCCCAGCCTCTGCCAGGTGCTGGTCCCAGACACCGCTGTCCCCAGGGAACAGGATCCCCAGGCCACCCTCTGGGCTGGGCCCTCTGCCCGGTCCGTGGACCCCAGGAGAGCACACCTCCACACCCCCACACCCCAACCCCAGACGGCGCGTCTACACTTGGTGCAACTTCACAACTGGGTCATGGGTTTCTGCTCCAGGGATGTTTCAGGGGAAAGTCCCATTTCCCTGGCTGAACTTTCTCGTCGGGAAGGAGGCCTGGCGATGCCCTCAGCTGCCGGGGAGGGCAGGCTGAGCCGGAGCCCAGGGCGAGGGCTGCCTAGCTCTGGTGTCAGAGAACCCGCCACCCGCTGGGCACACTCTGTTTTCTCTTTACTTAAATATTTCATGGCGCGCGGCCGTCGCGTAGACCCGGGAGCCGCCTCCAGCTCTCAGGGAGCAGAGCTGCCCAGAGCACGCTCGGCTTTGTCACTGGCCAGAGAATTCTCACCTTGGTGGTTTCTCAGGGCACGTCGTCACTTCCCTCCTTTGCTACTTATGCCCAGTTTGGCTTCTCCGTGGGGTGGTGTCGTGGATTTGGAGACACCAATTCTCTTTAAACATCAAAAATTACATGATGGGGCGCCTGGGGGGCTCAGTCGGATTAGGCGTCTGGCTCTTGGTTTCAGCTCTGGTCACGATCTTATGGTTTGTGAAGTCGAGCCCCATGTCGGGCTCTGTGCAGACAGCACGGAGCCTGCTTGGGACTCTCTCTCTCCGTCTCTCTCTGCCCCTCCCCTGCTCACTCTCTCTGTCTGTCTCTCAAAATAAATAAATAAACATTTTGAAAAAAAATTACATGATAAGTCTGTATTCAGTTAGCCACTATGCACACTGAAGTCTGTGTTCAGTTAACCCACTAGGGGGCTGTGCAGGCAGGCCCAGGACCCCGGTGGGAGCCCCCATTCTGCCCAGGACCGCCCTGTGCACAGGGCCTTCCCCGGGCGCCCAGCTGCTCTGCCCTCGCCTCCCCTCCCACCCAGGCCTGTCCCCGTGAGCAGGGGCTCCGCCGTGCAAACGTGGGCTCGGGCTGGGGGTTCCACAAGTGGGTCCAGGGATGTTGGCTACTATACAAATATGTAGGGAGGGGGTGGCAAAAGGCAAGAGGCAGCTACAAGCACAGGGTTAAAACATGCAAACATGCGTCAAAGGACACTATCCAAAGCACCCATAGAACGGGAGGAAATGTTTGCAGACGGTGTATCTGATGAGGGATTAATATCCAGAATATATGAAGAACTCTCACAACTAACAACAGCAAAGAGCAGTTTAAACAATGAGGAGAAGCCTTGAACGGACTTTATAAGAATGTCCAGTAAGCACATGGAAAGAACGCTCAACATCACCGATCGTTAAGGACATCAAAATCAAAATCACAAAAAGGTGCCGCCTCGCGCCCATTTGAATGGCTGTGATACAAAAGAGAAAGAAGCAGGTGTTGGCGAGGCCGTGAGAAATCAGAACGCTGGACGCCGCCGGTGGGGACCGAGACCATGCACCTGCTGTACAGTGTGGCGATTCCTCAAAACACTAAACAGAGTGACCGTGTGGCGCAGGGATCCCACTCCTGGCCACGCACCCGGAGCGTCTGAAAGCAGAGACTTGGACAGGTTCGTACGCCCAGGTTCACGGCAGACAAAAACGTGGAAACAGCCCAGATGTCTTGTCGAGGGAACAATGGGTGAGGAAGACACCGTCCCTCCACGCACAGGACTATTTGCAGCCTTGAGAAGGAGGGACATCCTGGCACCTGCTACCACAGGGATGGACGTGGGGGACGGTGCCCTGGGAGCTGAGACACGTGACTGTCCACATGGGAGGTCCCAGGAGGAGTCCCAGGAGGGCCGGACGGGTGGGGGCGCCAGGCTCCAGGAGGGGCTGGAGAGAGAGTGTTTCACGGGGACAGAGTTCAGGAAGAGGGGCCGCCGGGGAGATGGCTGCCCAGCAGCTGAACCGTAAAGACCATGGCTGCAAGTTTTAAGCTTCATGTTATGTATATTTTACCACAGCAAAAAAAAAAACACCTATGAAAAAAGCAAACCGGAGAGGAGGGTGAGAGGAAACCAAATTCATCCCCTCCCCCACCCTCCCCTTGCAGAGACAGGGGCTCCGGATTTCCGAGGAGAGGGGGAGGAGGCCTGAGAGGCAGCTTTGATTAAATCAATTCTCGCCAGCCAGCTCTCCCAGGGGTGAGCCCATTCTCATCTAAATTACTCTCTGCAAGGTGTGACCTCAGGACTTTGGCAGGAGATATTTTTGTGCAGGGACCTTCCTGTTTCAAGCAGCACCCAGGAGAGTTTGGCTTGCTGCCCTGTGGGGAGGAGCTGTGGGCCCAGGACGACCCCCCCCCCCCCAACTCCCATACTGCCCTGCCCCCAGCCCGCTCCTCCAGGGACCAAGCAGGAGCCCTGGGCCCCGACCACCCAGTGGGGAAGCCCCCCCCCACCACCCCGGACACATGGGGGACAGCACTCTTGGCCACGAGGCCCACAGCCCCTCGCCCTGCTATCTTGAATGCCCCGAAGCAGGAGGCCGAGTTCTCTAGTTCTCCTCTGAAGGAAGGGCGGGTGCAGGGCACCGGGTGGTCTGCCTTTGGCTCCGCTTGGGTGGCCTGTCCTTAGAAATGGGGACAGCGGCTGCTGCCTGCACTTTCCCCTTCCAGATGCAGCACTTACTGGTTTTTGCCTCAGAGTTGGCCTTGCTGGGGATCAGGGACCCAGCTTCCTGCCCCTGGAGGAGCCTGAGACCCCCCCACACACACACAGGAGGCAGGCAGCCCCCCCAGATGGCCCCCTGGGTTGTCGTGCTGTGTCTCAGCCACAGGCAGGGCGTGCGGGTGTGTGTGCATACTTGTGTGCGGTGCGCGTGTGTGCAGGTGTGCATGCATGCAGGTGTGTATGCCCGAGTGTATGCGGGCATGTGTGCGGGGGTGTGTGCACGTGTGTGGGTGTGTGTGCACATGTGAGGTCTCTCCTGCCTGCAGGGCGGGCGGCAGAGCTTTGCCTCCTGGTGGAGACTCCTGCATGATGCCATCACGAGCCGGGCAGACGTGGCCCCCAGTCCTCCCTGGGCACAGGGAGCCCGAGCCCTCCTTCCTGCAGCCGCCCCAGGCCTGGTGCCACCCCCAGTGGGCCGAGTGGGCGCTTCAGGGCATCAAGTGCTCTGAAAAGTTCCCTAAAAACTGTGGTGGAGCCGTGATGCTCACTATAGGCACCTGGGGAAATGTGGAAACTTCCATAGTTGGGGCCCACAGAGAAGTGGAACCAACAGGATGTGTGTATAGAGAGAAAGACGGGGATTTATTTTGACGAATTGGATTGTTCATGCAGCTGTGCCTTGGTGAGTCTGAAATCTTCAGGGTGGACAGCAGGCAGGAGACCCAAGGAAGGGCTGTCGTGCCCACAGGCCGTCTGCTGGCAGGAGTCCTTCCTGCCTGGGGAGGTCAGCTTTGGTTCTATGTAGGCCTTTGACTGATTAGACGAGGCCCACCCACGTCTGGAGGCAGGGGGACCGCTTTACTCAAAGCTCCCCCCTTTCAGTGTTAATCTCATCCAAAAAGCATCTTCACAGAAACACCCAGAATAATGCGTGACCTAATAATCTGGGCACTGTGGCCCAGGCAAGTTGAGACATCGAATGAACCATCACAATAATGGAAAGAAAAAGGCCTCAGAAATAGTCACTATGAAAAAGCTTCTTCCAGGCCGCCTCTGTGTGTCTGTGTGCACACGCACGTGCACGCACACGGGGATGAATCGTGGTGCACATGCTCTTTCAAACTTTGTCTCTTAACGGAAATGATTTTCGGAGCAAAAGTGCCTTCGTTCTCTGGCCCTGAGTGTTGAAGGAAGCCCTTATAAAGCCCCCAGGACACAAAACTTGAACAACCAGGCTTCCAGCCTCGGCAAGTCCTCAGCAAAAGGCTACACGTTTATTTACCAGTCCTGTTACGCGCTCTGGGTCCGTGCTCCGAGCCGTGGCCCAGAGCTGGTGGCTCGCTCCTCTGTCATGCTTGTGGCCGACGCTGGTGTCACGGGGTCAGTTTCCAGTGGTTGGACACGTGCTTCACGAGCTTCGGAGGCTCTGCTGGGATTCGGGGACTCGGAGAGGAGACAGCGTGGCTGCGTGGCCGCTCCGGAAAGGAGGGAAGGGCTGGGGGGGGGGTGGGCGGTTGGAGGCAAGGGCCTGTTTTTCCTGTTCACGCAGATGGTCGCTTCAGAAGAGCACGGCAGCCACCCGCTGTGTCCCGTCCGTCCTGTTTCCCGCCCCCCTCCCCTGACCTGCACACACACTGGACCACTGGACGGCAAGCTGCTGTGCTTGACGGACCTCCCTGGACGTCGTTCTGCGGGTGCCCGCGGGCAGTCTGTCTGCCCCTCGCCCCGTGGTTGGGCTGTACCCTCTTCTATCTGTGGTTGGATTCGGGGGACGGTGCAGGTGGGACGGCCTGGCTGGAGACTATTTAGAGTCCGGATTGGAATGGGGGACGCGGGGGTTTCACTCGGTGGGGCCAGGTGGCTGGGGGTGCCCCGGAGCATGACCAGGCGCCTCCCTCAGGTCGCTCCACTCCCCTCGACTCCCCTCGGTGGGACCGGCGGGTCCTTTCAGACACGCTCTGTGAGGACAGTGTGCACGGAGCCTGGCCGCACTGCCTGAGCTCAGGGAGCAGGTTCAGGGCACTGTAGGCGGAAAAGCGGGACTGGGAGTGGGGGAGGACCCCAGAGAAAATCAACGGAGACCCAACATTTCTCCTGTTTTCGTTTGAGAAGAATGCCACGGAATGTTCTGGAGCTCCAGAGGCTCCCCTTCCTGGGCTGTGGAGGACTCTGCCTTCCAGGAGGTGCTTTCCCTGGGGCACGGCTGTCACACACGGGCTCTCTCCCGACTGCACGCCCCCGCGTCTGGCACAGGACGGGGCCTCCCTCTGCCCCTTCACGGCCTTGCCAAGCACGCGCACGGGACGCAGCGCCACGCCGAGGCGGGGACGGGCCGAGTGGAGTCCCTCTTATTGTCCTCCTGCCCACCTGCTTTTGTGTGTTCCGAGCTCTGCACGCGTGGCCCAACGAGCAGAAGCCACCAGAAGAGCGGATGGGGGAGGAGGGGGTTGGGGAGCGTGTGGAGGCCCCTCCCGGCCGGGGGTCCACTGCTGGGGTTTTGTATTCTGGGCAGCGAGCTCAGGGAGGGGAACAGAGGAGAGGAAGGGAGGAGGGCGGGGACAGCGGGAGGCAGACGGTGATCTCCCTCCCCCGGTTGGGGCCACGCCTGCCCGGGGAGCTTGCGGGGAGCTTGCGGCGGCCGCGTGAGGGGCCCGTCCTCGTCCTCGGTGGCCGGCAGGGCCCAGGGGCGGGCGGGACGGGTGAGGCCGAGTGGCGTGACTGTGGCCACATGGTGCGGGGAATGGCGGTCTCTCCAGGGTAACAGCGGCCGGCGACTCCTGTGTGCCTCTGACCCAGCTCTCGGAGCCTCCTGAAAGTGTCCACGGTAACGGTGCCCGAGACAAAACAGCTCGTTTCTCTCTCCCCGTGTGGTGCCCGAGAGCCATTCACTCGTCCGTCATTCTTTCCCACCTTCGCTCCTTCCGCCCACCCTCGTGCCCCGTCCTCGGTCCGAGCTACCCGACAGGCCGCGGGCTCCCCGATGGCAGCCACCGGCCACAGGTGGCCGTGGACATGTGGACTGTGGTTGGGGCCCACCTAAGAGCTGGATTTAAATTATTTAAATCTTTAACTAATTTGAACTTAAACTTAACCAACCACACGTGCTGAGTGGCCGTGGCCACTGGGCGCGGAGGGCCCGGCCCAGCAGGACACGGACCAGACCCACAGCTCCAGAGCGTCTGCTCCGGGATTCAGACGATGGAGCAGGGAGGCGGGGCGGCGTTGGGGCTGAACTGTGTCTCCACAAAATCCTCTAGCACGTGACCGCACTCGGAGAGGGTCCTTGAAGAGGAGGTTAACAGAGCCTTCCGCACGCCGAGGACACCGGCCTCAGGGGAAAGCGCCTTGCCCACGCCCGGCTCTCGGACTCTCAGCCGGTGTGCTGTCTACACCGCCAGCCTGTGCAGCCTGTGTCAGCTCAGCCTCCTTGGTGCCCCCAGCGGCTCCCCTGAGCAGTCTCCCCGTTGTGGTCCATCGCGAGGGCACCGAGCCACAGCCAGCACAGGGACCCTGCGCCCTCCCTGGCCAGGGGCTCCTGGACTGCCTCACCTGGACCGAGGCACACGCCTGTCCCTGCAGCCGCCTCCCTGTGGCTCTCCTGCCCCTCCCCCGCAGGCCACCTGAGCCCTCCCCAGGGCCCCGGGCTCCTCCTCGCTGCCTGTTGTTGCTTGGAGACCCGAGTGTCCCCGTCCCCCTGGACTAGAGACAGAGTGGGGTGGCCGGCTGTGTTGCTGTGTCAGGCTTCCCTTGGGGGCTGCTGGAGGGGCTTGAGGGGAGCAGGTGACGCCACCAGGCCTGGGGCTGTTCCTGAGGGTCCTGGGGATGCAGACCAGTGGTTAGGGTCGCCCCCAAGAGACTGCAGGGACACCCCCCACTGAGCCACCGGGAGGGAAAAAGCAGCTAAGATCAGGGGCTGCCTCCTGAGGAGAACGGCCTGTATGAGCTCACACAGGCTTGTGGCTCCCACCCCTGGGTGGGGGCTGTAGGGTCCTGTGGGTCTGGCTGCCCCCACCGTGGCCCGCAGGAAGTATGAACCTGCTCGCACCCACACAGCTATATGCAGGGTTCCTTCCCACCCGTGGATCCAACCTGGGCCGAGTGACCGCCCTGAGATCCCCAGCCCAGTGTAGATGTGGGCTTGGAGTCCTCCCAGCTGAGAACTGTGCTTCTCGGGGGTCTCGTGAGGGTGGTTCCTGGGGGGGTGCTGACCCATGCAGGGAGGAGCGAGCCCCTCGGCCGACACCCCCCTGGGCCTGTCCCGTGCCTTTGGTGCACTGAGACTCAAGGCTGTTCTGGGAGGCAGAGGGGCGGGCTGGTGGATTCTAGCACGTTCCAGCACGCTTAGCACCTGAGGCCGGTCTTCTCAGCTGATCACTTCTGGGACCGGTGGCCTGAGTCACACGCAGCAGAACTGTGCTTTAGGGACGTGGAGAAAGCACTCTGGAAACCTCACCGCCCCCTCCCCCTGAGTGTTCGGAGGGCCAGCATGAGGTGTGCCCTCGGACAGCGGGGCAGAAGGAACTCACAGAACCACGTAGAATGACGCTGCCCTGGGGAAAAGCAGGCTTGCTGCTGGGGTGTGTGTGGGGGGGTGACGGGGTTGTAGAAACGGCTGTCCAAGGGGTCAAGCAGGCCATGCTGTGGAGCCCCCTTTCCTCTGCGCCCACCCATCGGGACCACTTCTCTGAGATGAGCCACTCTCCTGGGTGGGCCAGGCCTCACTGCCTCTGCCCGCTCACAGCTCGGGGAGGGGACCTCCTGAGAACGAGGCTGCCTTCCCGCCCTGTCCACCCCCACCCCGTGCTGCCCTTGGCCCCCGCTTTGTGTGTGGGCCCACGCGTCACGGTCCCGGGGGATGGTGCCGTCACCAGCCCGGCTCCCCTCCACGGGGGACTTGCCAGGCCCCCGCGAAGGCCGGGGAAAGCACTCCTTCCCTCCTCCTGCCCGGGGCCCGGCCCACAAGGGTGAGGGTGAAGCCTGGCTTGTGGGGCCGTTGGGGGTCCCAGGATGCACCTGTTGCTGGCCTGAGCCCCTCCACCCCCGGCAGCCCTTCCAAGCTCAGGACCTCAGCTGTCCCCCTTTGAAAGGCCAGATGGTAGGTCGGGGTCCATAGGGACAGAGCACGGTTGGTCTCCTGCCCCGAAGCTGCTCCCTGCGGACACGTGTTTTATGACCGTGGCAGAAAGCCATGCGTTTTGGGTGAGTTAGTGGCAAGCAGACAGCCACCGGGGGGCCTGCCAGCCTGTCCCACTGTCCGAGATGGTCCCACTGTGTGCCGAAGGCCACAGAGAAGCTTTGGGGTCTGCCCCTCCTGGAGCCCGCTCCCTGGGAACCAGAAACTTCCAAGTTTGGACCTTATCTTGTGTTGGTTTTGAGGCTAGCAGGGGGGCTGAATGATGGCCCCCAAAGGATACGTCTGCGTCCTAGGCCCTGGTGCCTGTGAATGGGCCTGGTTGGGAAAAGCGTCTCTGCAACGTGATTGAGTTAAGGATGTGGAAGTGAAGAGGTCATCCTGGGTTCTCTGGTGGCCTGAGTCCATAACCACTGTCCTTACAAGAGACACAGAGGAAGACACAGGCACGCACAGGAGAGACCACGTGAGGAGGAGGCAGAGGTTGGAGGGCCAGGCCCCGAGGGAGAGGCAGGAGGGACCCCCACCCCCACCCCGGGGCCTCCAGAGGGAGCACAGCTCTGTGACCCCTGGCTGTGGGACGTGTGGCTCCAGAGCCCTGAGAGCAGGCTCCCCTGTGTTGGACCCCGTATGTGGCTGGGTTCCAGCAGCCGCGGGGTGCTCGTCCTGTCAGGGGTGCCAGAGGGGTGGGCTGGTTCGCCTGGGAGCCATTTCTGGAGAGGGTGGGGCGCAGGAGGAGGTGCAGAAGCTCGGCGTGCCCCGCTCAGGTGGCATCGTTGTGGCTGGTGCCCTGTAGCTGCCGGCTGCTCCTGGCGCGGGGCTCAGCCCCGCCGTCCGCATCTACAGGGGCGGGTAGCCCCCAGCCCCGCCCGGGCCGAGCACCGCGGACCACCTGCTCCAGGGCTTCCCGGGGCCTTGTCCAGCCGCCGTCCCTGGAGGGAGAGGCTGGACCCCAGCAGGGAGGGGACAGCTGTGTCCCACAGCGAGTGGATGACGGACGGAGCAGGGCCGAGGGGTGCTGGAGGGGCCGGCGAGGCTGGGACCTGACCCGACACCCAGGAAGCTCTGGGTCAGATGCTGTGTCTGCAGCCACCGGTGTGGTGCCGCCGGCCGGCCGCCGTCCCCCCCCCTCCCCGGGGAGAGCCGCATCCGCCGCCTGCTCACACGGACCCCACGGGACGGCCCCGTGGGCTTCCTCGCGGAAGCCACGAGGGCAGCCCCAGCCGACGTGCTCCGAGCGCGAGCCCGCGGAGCTGAGCCTGTTTGCGCATCAGCTTTTGCGGAGGCGGAAGCGGAAGCGAGCGGCCTCCTCCGGCCCGCGCGCACTCCGGGCCACCCGCTGTCTTATCCCGGGGTCCCTGGGGCTTGGCTCCTGTTCGGAAACATGCTTTCCTCGAAGTGCAGTCGTGGCGGTAAGACCCAGCAGGGGTGAGGCTCCCGGTTGGGACGGCGGGGTTCGGAGCGTGCGGCAGTAAGACGGGACGCAGCCCCGAGGGCCGTGCCGCGGACTACCCCGTTTCCGTGCCTTCGTGCGCACGACACCGTCCAGAGCGTGTGTGCGGGCTCCCGCAGGAGGGCACACGCGCTCCGCGCCTCTTTCGCTGCGTCTGGGGACGCGGGCAGCTGTGGGGTCAGTGCGCCGGCGCACATGTGAGCTGCCGCGTGCCTTTCCCTTCTTGTCGGGCTGACGGGGCGGGGGAGCCCGGACTCGGGGCCGAGAGCTCAGGGCGCGGCCCTGGAACCAGGCAGCCCCGCGCGCCCCCTGCGCCAGGGACTTGGTCCCCGCCGCCCACGGCACACGGGCGTCTGGGGAGGCGTCGCACACCTGCGAGGAGCTCCCGGTCCACTTTGCAGACCGTGGCACCCCTGTGGCAGGACAGCGTGGGCGGGGACGGGCGGCAGGCGGGCTGAGGAGCCCGGACAGGGCCCGTGACAAGAGCGCGGTGACAGGGGGCGGGGGCTGGGGCCGGCGTCCCCCTGGGGTCAGCGGGTCCGGGCCACAGGGTCAGGCGCGGGCCGTCGTCACGGGGAGAAGGAAGCTGGGGCTTTTCCCCGGGAGTGACGCTCCACCCCAGGTTTTCTGTCCCCAACATGGTGACTGTCACCCAACCTGCACGAAGGACGTGTGATTTAGCGGCAGTGGGAGACGGCCCGGCAGAATCCGTTCCGTGGTCTCGCCTGCTGAGCAGCCGGGTGCTGGGGGGCAGGCCTGGGGCGGATCTCGGCGCGGGGTGCCACGTCCCCTCAGCCTTGTGAGTTCAGATGACGCGCTGCAGCAAGGAGCAAGCAGGCAGGGCCTTGAGTGCAAAGGTCACTTTCCGGAAAGGTGCCCTAAGCTGCCCAGATGTCCAGCCCAAAGGCGACAGTGCAAAGGCCCTGGGGCAGTGGCAAATTCAAGATGGGGCCTTGGACATGAAAAAGACATGGGGCGGGCACTGGCAGAGGGAGCTGTGGTGACGGGGTGGGCGCATCACTGATCTGGCAGACACGCCCAGGCAGGCAGGGGACTGGCAGAGTGTCACAGCGGAAGGGTGGGGGCTGGCAGGGGTGGGGGCGGCGCTGCGGATGCAGGGACGGCAGGGATGAGGAAACTGCCTCCTGTGTGGTTGGTTAGGGGGTCGAGCTGGCTTTCCGTGGCCAGTTCTGGGTTGCATGCGCAGCGGTCACCGGTCAAGTCTTGACCGTCTGGACCTGTGGCGCCAAGGCCGTGGGCAGGGTCCCGTCATCCTGTCCTGTGCCCTGAGGCTGCATGGGGAGCAGGCTCCGGGTCACCCCTGGACTCGGACCTCTGTTTGCCTGTTTGTGTTCAGATTTCCACGAGGAGGACAGCCCGTGAAGTGGAGGCAGGATGTGCTTGAAGGGGTGGAGACCCCAGGGGAAGGAGCGACCTCGAGGTGACCAGTGAACAGCTGCTGGCCGCGCACCACGGGGCCCGTTCGTGATGGTCCTGGAGAAGTACCTTCCGCAAGAGCAAAGGCCCTGGGGTCACCCGTGCAGGGCACGGCTTGCAGGAGGCTCCCAGCGGGGACAGCACACTGGCTTGCTCTCTCGCTCTGCTCTCCATTTGGGGGCTTCCTCGTGCCCACCCCCGGCGCCGGCTGGGCCGGAAAACACGCAGACAAGGCTGGGCAGGCTTCTTTTGCCGTCTGGGCCCCGATGGCCCCTCTGCCTCGGGTCGCTGGCCTTCTCGTGCTGGGAGGGGGTTCCGTCCTGAGGACGGGTCCTTGGACGCTGAGTCACGGGCTGTGCGGCGGGCGCTGCACCCCCTCCGTCCTGTGCGGTGCCCAGGCCTACCCTGGAAACACGTGGCTGGGGCACCCTCGCCTTTCTGGCAGGAGATCGTGTGGGCTGTAAGAAATGATGAAAACATGCACGTGACTACTTGCTCCTGCCTAATTCCCTCCTTGGGGGCAGAGTCCCCAGGGAGCACTGGAAAAATCTCACACGCCCTGGGAGAGGCAGGCTGGCAGGGACCCTGAAGCCACCGCAGCGCAGAGGGGTCGCGGCCGGCTTTGTCGGCCCGCACCCCCACCTCACGCCGCGAGCGTGGGATGGCCAGACCCAGCGGCCGGCAGGGCAGTGTGCCCGTGACGCTTCAGTGTCAGGTAAACACAAGCAACACGAGGAAGGCTCCTCACCAAAATAAAAGTCAGCATGTATCTGAAACTCCAGTTTGACTGGGCACCCTGTGTGTATCTCACGACCCCCATCTGGGGGTCCTTTGACCACGGGGTCCTGGAGGGAAGGAGGCTGGGACCACACTTAGCGGAAGCACCCTGAACGAGCTGAGGTGTGGGGGGGATGTTGGAACAGCCTCAGCCCAGTGAGTGGGGGTGCGGGGGGCGGGGTGCTCACCGCAGAGGGAAGACCATCTACGCAGGTGGTTGGGGGACTTCCGGTGTCCCTCTCGGGGGTCGGGTCCTGGGGGTGACACTGCCCACCTCCCTGTGCCGCCAGGCACATCCTCGACAAGGAGCTGGTTGAGACACCAGGGCGGACCTCCCACCGCTCACCAGGAGCGGGCTTTCGAGGCCTGGGGAGGGACGGGTCACGTAGGGCGCCCAACACAGAGCGGAAGGGGAGATCCTGTGCCTGGCCGCCTCTGCTGCCCTCACGGCCTGTGGTGACCGCCCACAAGGGGGCCGTGCAGGGCTGTGTGTATCTGTTGAGTCTCCAGAACCTTCTGCGTGTGGTGCCGGCACCTGGCTCTCCGGTGCGGGCTCCCACACGAGCTGGCAGCTTCTGGACAGACAGGGTCTGCTGGGCTGGAGGGCAGCGTCCAGGCCCCTCGGGCGAGTAACAGGGCGGCCAGTAGGGGGCGGACAAGGACCTTGGGAGCCGCAGGCCGTGGGGTCAAAGTCAGACTCACTCCCACCTCGAGCTCTGATGGAGGCCTGTTTTTTGGTGAGGCAGCCTCGTCCTTGGCTTACCTCTGAGACCTCGTCCACATGCCAGGCCCTACTTGTTCCCTGGCTGCTGTTGGATCCTGCCGGGAGGCCAGGGGCTGGAGGAGGAGTTCCGGAAAGTTCCAGCCCAGCCTCAGGGCCCTGACTCCCACCCGGTCCCGTCCTCCTGCCCTCCCCCAGCTCCCACTGGGGAGTCAGGGGCGTCTCCCCCACCCCAGTGTCCTAGGCCCCTGCAGCCCCCAGGCGGGGCTCCCCGTCAGTCCAAGCTGTCCCTGAGGCTGCAGCGGCCCTTCGGAGAGGCGTGCCCTGCTCAGGACACTCCCGAGGGACCTGCCCCAGGGACCCCGCCTCAGGCCGGAGCAAGGGCTGGGGCCTCTGAAGATTCTGAAGGGTTCAGGAGCTGCCCAAAGTGGCTGCCTCAGTGGGGTCCAGGGGGACAGTCACCGCCGCAGCTAAGACTCGAGTTAACCAGGTATGTGCAGTTTTAGGTGATTTTCCATGTACTTTCTCAACCACATCCAGAAATAAAGTCTTGGAGGTGGTATCAAGGACTTGGTGGGTTTGCTCACTCCCCTCTTTAGGGGAGAGTGGGGGTGTGTGCAGGGCAGTCCCCTCCCTGGACACCTGACCCCAGCCCTGAGGGCTTGGCGCCCAGGACCTGGGGGACCAGAGGACAGCAGGGCGGCAGGGGACTTCCCACCTCCGACACAGTGCGTCTTCCCCTTTCGAATCCCCAGGTCTGGGCATGGCCGTCTGGCAGCTCCTGGAAGCTGAGCTCCAAGGGGCCTCTGGGCACCACTCCAGCCAGAACCTTCTGCTGTCTCCTTTGGTCACGCCTGTCACACCCGCCAGGGCCCAGGCTGCTGCTTCCCCCAGGACTCCCAGGTGCTCTCAGGGTTCTTCCTGTGGGGCTTGGAGGCCCTGGCCAAGCCCCTGGTTGAGGCCAGTGGGACCCGGGGGGCCCTGCGGCCGGTGTGTCCTGCTCTGGTGGGGGCCTGTGCTCCCCAGGAGGGGCTGGAGGGCAGAGGGGGAAGCCCTGGGAGTTTCTGGGGTCTCGGGCTGGCCCTGTATGGTCCCCTGGTGACTCTCTTGGTGGCCTGGGGCAGGGTGTCATCAATGTGCCCTGGCTTTCACCGTGCTGGAGGCACTGCTCAGCCCGGCAGCCCTCTCCACTCTCAGACTTGCTTAGCTGAAACTACACAGACTTGTAGAATTTAGCCTTTAATTGTGGCAAAATAGGGGCACTCGGGTGGCTCTGTCGGTCAAGCGTCGGGCTCTTATTTCAGCCCCGGGCACGATCTCACAGTGCGTGGGATCGAGCCCCGCATCGGGCTCTGTGCGGACAATGTGGGGCCTGCTTGGGATCCCTTCTCTCCTTCTCTCTCTGCCCCTCCCCTGCTCGTTCTCTCTCTCTTTCTCAAAATAAATAAAAATAAACTTAAAAGAAATAATTGTGGCGAAACGTACAAAACACAAAAATTTCCGAGCATCTACACTGAGTGCAGCCGACCCACCGGCCATCACGTCACCCTCCCAAACCGGAGCTCTGTCCCCAGGAAACACGCCCTCCCTGCCCTGTCTGACCTCCAGGCCTCGGGGGCCCTGGGGGGAGCCGAATGGGTGCTCTTGGACGCCTTCCTTGTCTTTACCGTGGTTTTACCACTGCGCTGGAGACTTGGCC
This sequence comes from Panthera pardus, assembly GCF_024362965.1. Classification (NCBI taxonomy): domain Eukaryota; kingdom Metazoa; phylum Chordata; class Mammalia; order Carnivora; family Felidae; genus Panthera; species Panthera pardus. The sequence goes on along the minus strand of NW_026526765.1, from coordinate 705,304 downwards.
TGGCCTGTCTCCTGTCTTCCTGCGAGCTGCCCGCCGCCCCACGCCCTCCTGTGCCTGCCCTTGGCCATCCAGAAACGCCCCGGACACGTTCGGCAGCCACTGGCTGGCTCCCACTTGGCGTCTGCATCTCGGTGGCCCCCTCCCCGCCTTGCCGTCCCTCTGGCTCCCCTCCTGCACGCAGAGGCTGGGGCTGCTCCCAGGACGCGGGGGTCCGGCTCCCCTGCCCCTCAAATGATACCCACCCCGCCCGTCGGCTGGTGTGGCACACGGCCACGGAGTCTCGCCGTGCTGTGTTTGCTCGGACGGAGGTGTTTGAGTTCCAAACACCTGCAGCCCCACCTGGTGCCGCCTGGGCGGGTCCAAGCGGGTGCAGGGGCTCTGCCTCTCGGAGCCACGAGGCACGGCTTTCCCTGAAGCAGTGAGGGGCCCATGTGGCTACCACACCCACCCTGTGCCCCAGGGATGGACGCAGGGGCGGCACCATGGCCTGGTGGTGGCTGTGGGAGGCTCCTTGGGAGGGTGCCCTGACATCTAGAAGACATGGCTGTACCTCAGGAAGGGCAGAGCCCTGGGTGGACACACACGTGCTCTCACACACACACACACACACACACACACACACACACACACACATCCATGCACTTCACGGGGACTGATGGGAACCAGGGAGACTGCCTCCTGCCTCCCCCCTCCTGCCTCCCACCTCCCACCTCCCACCTCCCACCACTGGTGGGACCAATCTTGGGTAGCCAAGCTCATTGGTTAGCAAATACTCATTGAGCACCGTTGGGTGCTGTGTTGGGTGATGGAGGACAAGACACATTTCCTGCATCTGAGAAGGGTAATTCTAGAACCTTCCATCAACAGGGTGAGGAGGAAAGAAACCAGTGTCCAGAAGATGTGCCTCAGGATATCAGGAGACTTGATGGCCCGGGACCAGCCCAAGGTCCTGGCCTCCCAGACTAGCTGACTGGCTGGTAGGTCTGGTGCTTGTTTACGTTAACTTTGTTTCTCAGCGAGAGGTGGTGTTGGGTCTCCGGGCACCTGCCCGGTTCTGCGTGAGAGCTGTGTTGTCGTTCGGGTCCTGTTTCTTGTGCTGTGGACAATAAAGACTTTATCTAAGCGACTGGGGCTAAGTGACCTTGATTCACTGGACTCTGGATTGACGCCCGCTTCCTGCCCAGGCGGGACTGGTTGGCACGGGGCGGTGTCCCAGCCACGCCCCTTCTGCCCTCCACCGCCGCCCCTAGTCCTTCTGGTGGACACCCGCGTGTTTAAGTCAACTTGCACCGACTTGTGATGCGAGGAGTCAGAAATGCACAATTCCTCCTTGTGCTTCTTCCTGAGCGGCCGGGAGGTGATGAAACCTCCTCCGGAGTGAAGACAGGACGCCGTGTCCCTGCAGCTAGGGGCACGTTGACGCGTTTGCCGGCCGTGGCACGTCTCTTCGTGGCTCCCCCGTGCAGGTCCTCGATGACCAACGTTGATTCGATAAACGAGCCAGGCAATATTGCTTTTTTTAACTATCTGCGAAAGTTGAATATAGTTGCTGTTATTTCTTCCCTAAGTGTTTAGAAAACAACCCCTATGCGGCCATCTGGGCCGTGGGGTGGGTGTGTGTGTGTGTGTGTGTGTGCGCGCGCGTGAAGGTTTTAATTTCCTCACGAGATACCGTGCTCTTCAGAGCTGCTCTTTCTTCTTGCGATAATTTGGGTAGGTTGTGTTTCCCAAGGAATTTGTCTACATCTACACTTTAAAAATGATTATCGCCAAGTATTCGTCACATCTCCTGTCAGTATCAATGTCACAAACCAGGGATGTGAAACAACAGAAGCGCTACCCTCCGCCGTCCGGCCCGCTACGGGCCCCGTGTCAAGGGGTAGGCGCTGCCCCCAGAGGCTCCGGGTGGCCCTGGGCTGCACGGCTCACCCTGTCTGTGTCAGGCCGAGACTGCCTCCTCCTGCTGTTCAAACCTGTCTCCTCTTAACACCACCAGTCATCCTGGATCAGCGCCCACCGGCCCCAGGGTGACCTTGCTTGAACTGGATGACTTCTGCAAAGACCCTGTGTCTAAATGAAGCCACATTCACAGTTTTGAAGTGGATTGAGATTTGCTTGTGATTCTGCCGGACGTTCAGGCGTCTTTGGGGAGAATACGCTGTGTGGCTGTTGGGTGTGTGTTCTAGCATCCACCGGTGAGGCCAATCTCGTTACACATGGGTGCAAAGTTCATTTGTCTGCACTGAGTTTTTGCCTTTGTCCACTCATTCCATCAGTTACTGAGAGGTATGTGCGAAAACCCATTAGCGTGGACGTTCGTCCGTGTTTGCTTTCAGGGACAAGGGTGCCGGGGCACATGTCCTCAGAAGGGCTTGTGGCAAGGCGTCTGGGTGGCTCAGTGGGTCGAGCGTCCGACTGCGGCTCAGGTCACGATCTCTCAGTTCATGCGCTTGAGCCTCGCATCAGGCTCTGCAGAGCCCGGAACCCGCTTCGGATTCTGTGTCTCCCTCTCTCTCTGCCCCTCCCCCGCTCACACTCTGTGACTCTCTCTCTCTCAAAAATAAGGAGCAAAAACTTCTAAAAATTTTTTAAAAAGAAGGGCTCATCAGTGGTGCGTTCACCCGGTGGGCCAGTGCGGGATCCTCTCTTCTTGCCTTCTCTGGTATTAAACGTGTATTTTCATTATTCCGTTTCCTCCAGCGGCTTCCTGCGACTCTCGTGGCTGTGCCTGGCTTGTTGGGGTGGGTGTTCACACGGTCACCTCTCACCTGTGGGGCCCGTGCTCCTGAGCAGTTGAATTCAGTAGACGGACTTCACGTCTCGTGCGTTTGCCGCCACGCCGTGTCGCCGTCACCGTGTGCGTCCTGACCCACCTCCCACCTCCTCCCCGGTTACTGCAAATCTCCGTGCTGCTGTCCGGAACCGCCTGCCTTCAGCTTGGGAGGAATTTTCTCGGGTGTTGTTTCCTGGGAATGTCATTGTCTTCCCTCGTTTTGCATGACTGTATTTGCTGGCGTGGACGGCGAGGTGGCCAGCTGTGGCCTCTGTCCCGTGGTCTGTGGCGCCCGCGGAAGCCGACGTGGCAGACGCTCTCTGGTTCTGCTTCTGTAGTGTGTGTGTCCTCCCTCCCGGGAGCAGGAAGTGGCAGCCACGCGGTCTTAGTCAACCTGCTTTCCATTTATTTTCTCTGCGCTCATCACACTTTGACATGTTTTCGGGCTGTGACGCTTGTCTCTGAGAGGACCTTGCCGGTCACCTTCGAGGTTTTGAGCTATAAGGCCCGAGCGACCTTGCTGTGCTCCAGTCGTGATCAAAGCTTTTTTTTTTTTTTTTCTCAAATGTATTTTTGACTCATTGCCCCGAGAAAATAGAAATTAATGACTTGTGGCATTTACACAAAAAGTATTTCTCTGTAGATGGCGGCGAGGCTTCGCACTTTCTCTGTCAGCTCTCGTGTGATTCAAGCCAAAACTTTAATGTTTGAACGAGGCACTTAAACCCAGAGATAGTTATCTCACTCAGAAACTGTGGCTCAAGCACACTGCCCCTTTTCTCCCCCTAACGGAATAGAAGAAAGTCCAGAAAAAGGTGAATTTGGGTTCAGGCTGCCAAGCAAAATTGGCAGTTTCGAGCTTGAGGCGACGGCTCAGCCGGTTGGAAACCGTCCGGCAGGCAGAGCGCGGCTGGGTCTCTGTGTGCCCTCGCCCCCGGCTGCCCCTCGGGGCCCACGGCCCCCAGACACGCACACGGGCCGCGCTGGTGAGGAGATCTCAGCCCGTGGCGGGGGGCCGGCGCTCCCCGTGTGTCCGGCCTGGTGGCCTTGCTGTGCGGCCGCCCCCGGGCGGTGCAGGGGGAGGGCTGGCGGGAGGCCTTATGCGTTTCTCGGAGGGTCCTCCTGCCTGGATCCTCGGGTGTCTGTCTGCCTCCAGGGGCAGGGCGGCTGGCGCTGTTACCACCCAGACGTCCAGGACCCGGCCAGAGCCCGTCTCCCCTCCTCGGGGCTGGCGTCTGCGCAGGCCCCCAGCCCGCCCCCAGAGAGAGTCCAAAACCCTGCGCGGCTCCCCACCTTCCCGGGACGATAGGTGTGACCTTGAGAGAGGCCGTTGGTCACCTTATCAGTGCTGTGGATAATAATAGGATCGAAATCACCGCCCTGGGCGCCTGACTGTGACCTGCTTATCTCGGCCAGCAGCAGCTTGTTTAATTTAAATGATTGTGAAGTATTTTTGTCTCAGCAGGGCTGGCTCACGCTGCAAGCTAGAAGGTATGGGGAGCGTCCCCTTCCTGTGGGCCCAGGGAGACGCCTCCCGCCTCCTCCCAGAAGGCTGGCGTGGGCGCCCGATTCCTCACAAAAACAGGAACATAATCCCGATGCTTTTCTTTCTTACTTGGACACGTTGCCTGGAAATCGCCCCACCTCCACACAGGGGACGTCACTTAGCGAAACACATTGTTTACAGTAGCCAAAAGGTGGAACCAGCCCCCGTGTCCGGCGACAGACGGATGGACACAAACGATGTGGTCCATCCGTGTAGTGGAACAGTGGTCAGCCTGGACACACGACGTGGCCCATCCGTACAGCGGAACAGTGGTGAGCCTTAAGAAAGCAGGATACCCTGCCACCTGCCACGGCATGGACGGACCTTGAGGACCTTGTGCTCCGTGGAGTTGGCTGGTCACACGGGACGTATCGCACGTGACTCCCCTGTGTAAATCATACGTAGAGTCAGAAAGGGGGACGTGGCCTCCAGGGACTGGGGGCTTGGGGTCCGGGGTCAGCGTTTCATGGGGACAGAGCTTCAGTCCTGCAAGATGGAAAGAGTCCTGGGGGCGGATGATGGTGACGGTTGCACAACAATATGTTAAAAGGTAAACTGAGGCACCTTACAGGTTTTGTTTTTTTTTTTTTTTTTTTTTTTCCCCAGAGTTTATCTGGAGCTTCCCCATCAGGAGTGCGGGAGGGGTTTGTACGGGACACAAAGCCAGGAGGTGACCTGATGGGTCATAGGGCACGTGGCCAGCTTATTTGTGAGGCTGCCTGCCTGGCTGCCTGCCTGGCTGTTCTCAGGCCCCGTTCTCTGTTTGCGCATCAGAGCACCCATCCGGCGGCCTCCTTGTTTGACTGTGTTAACACTCGTGAGTGTACTTAAAGCCCCTGAACCACAGTTAAATATGGTTAAAACGGCCAATTTATTATTCTGTGTATTTTGCCACAATTAAACAGAACCCATTTTTCAGAAAGGGGAAGAAAAGTCAAAATGCAGACGTTTTTGTCCAGATGTGAGGTTGGGTGAAGGAGGCAGGGAGGCCCATGTGTGTGGTGGGCAGGATTCACGGCAGCCACGTCCACAGGGCTACATGCCCACACACGGTCACAGCGTGGCACTGGGTCGCTGTGACAGCCCCCAAGCTGGGGTCTTCACCCCCACTGACTACATTGTGTGAGACCCCGATGTTTGGCGGCTTTTCAAGCTGCCTCCCTCCCGAAGACAGTCACCCAGGCCCTAGCATGGTCCTGAGTGGGGGTCCCGTCCTCAGAGGGGATGCTGGTCTGGTCACGTGGACTCTAGGATGACCCAGTGACCAGCCCCACGGGACTTGGGGACAGCGCGGGTCACCGCAGGCTCCCATGAACAATAGCCACAGGCCGTGGTGGCCAGCCTTGGCCGTCCCCACGACGTCTCAGGACCCTCAGGAGGGGTGAGCTCGCAGAGGCAGGGTGCCACCACCGTGGGCCTGGGGGTTCAGCTGCCGTGGGAAAGCAGTCTCCAAGACGGTGGCCCCTGTGCAGGGCCACCTGGGGTGACCTGGGCAGTTTGTCACTTTGGAGGGGTCACTCCTCCAAAGAAGGGACAGCAAATGAACAAGGGCTGGGGTGGGGGCGGCAGGGGTCTGGTTAGTGTTTGGCCGCTGGCCCGGGCAGGCCCCTACGGCCTCGCGGTGTCGAGGCCATACTCCGCCTCCCCAGGGACAAGGGTCCAGGGAGAGAACCTGGATGACCAGCCAAGACCCTTGAGCAGACGCTGGCCCTGGAGGAAGGCCGACGTCTTCTTGGACCTGGTGTGTTCTGTCCACCCACCTCCCTGCCTCTGCACCCCTGCACCTGCCTGTAGCCGGGATCTCCTTCTCCCAAGTGCTTCCCCGCTCCCCCCCCCCCCCCCCGCACCAGCACTGTGCACAGTCTACCTTCCTCCTTGAGGCCTGGAGACCTTGCCTCCTACACCAGATGGAGCCTGGGATGTGGGGACCCACTGGCCCCCACTTTATGTGTCCAGGGACGGCCGCGGTGCCTGGCACGGTGATGCTCGGTGACGGACTGTTGAACTCTTAGAGGAACTGGTCAGCAAAGGAGCTCACCTTCCTTGGGGGCCACGTGACCCCTACCGTTGCACAGCTTGTCCGGACACCACCGCCTAGTGTTCGGCGTGGGGGGGGGGGGGGGGGGCGGCGACCACAGGACACTGGGCCAGAGTCCCTTTCCAGGCCGGGTGTGCACACAGCTGCCCTTTCCTGGGAGAGCCCGTGCCAGCTACTGAGGGTGGCCCGTGGCCCTGTGTCCAGGGCTCTGCCTTCAGGGCCTGGGCGCGGTGTGGGTGGGCAGTGGGCTCGGGCCCCCGGAAGGGCAGCTCCAGTCTCCACCCCCCGCCCGGGGTCTGTGGACTCTCGGAGCTGCCTGCTGTCCCAGCCCCCCGCTGTGCTGTGTGACATCTGGCATCCACTCGGCCTCTCCGGGGCCCACAGAACGGGCATCATTGCCGTTCCTATAGATGGTTGTCTTCTTTCCCTGTGAGTAGTTGGCATAGCACAGATAAAGGCCTTGAGGTGCGCCCGCCAAGGGAGCTTTGGGACATTTCCTGCCCCAGGGCTTGGACTCATGAGACCCACTGGGCTGACAGACCACCCACCTGGGACCTCCCGCCGGGACAGGTGCACCAGACGGAGTTCTTTGTGATGTGATGGACAGTTCTCGCTGGCGCTCGCCCACAGAAGGACGTGGGAGATGCCGCCCCGGGTGGCCCACCGCCAGGGACACAAGCGACTCAGGGCAGGGGGAGGTGCACCTGGGGCCTCGGGCTTGCTGCCCCCTCTCGTGGAGCTGAGCTCCGTCCCAGGGCATCGGGCTGAGCCCACCTCTGCGTCAGAGGCGGCTCTGAGCTACGCTTTCTCCCCCCAGTAAGGTCACACACGGGACCCACCGCTGAGCCCAGTGGTGTGTCCAGGGCCACCGTCCTGGCGCCTGGCCCTGCCTGCACGAGCTGTCACTGAGCTCTGCGCCAGCACGCATTTGCACAGCTCGGACCCTCCCGTCCGTCTGCCCGTGGTGTTGCTGGGCTTGTGGCTCATCTCCGGCCTGGCTCGCGAAGACCGCGCCGCTCTGAGCATCCGAGTGTGTGTGTCTGTGGGGAGAGGGACCGGGGGCTCCTGGCCAGTGTGTGTGTGTGTGTGGGGGGGGTTCCGAAGTGGCCACACGCTTCCCACGCCCCGTGTGCAGCACAGGCGGCCCCCTGATGAGGTGCCGGTCTCTCCTTACTGATCCGTGGGGCTGTCCTCACAGACTCCGACACAGGCCTGGGCTGGCTGCGTGGACGACCGTGGTCCTGGCGCCCCGGGGGTCCACCTCTCACTCTGAAGGGAGCCCATCGACGAGCAGAAGTGCCTGATGGTAAGGGAGAAGAGTTAGGCAGCTTTTCTTTCCGGAACGGTGCCTTCGAGGCCGCAAGGGAATCCCATGGCCACCATTTTAACGTCAATCTGTTTCATGGCCCCTGACCATAGACTGTGCTCCTGCAAGCTTGGGGCCTCCTTGATGGTGTCACCTCACACCCAGGCCCAGCCTGGGGTGGGAGCCATAGGGGGTGTCCTGTGAGCCTGCCTGGGGAGCTCAATGGGGGCCTGGGGGTGGAACCTGGCCAGCACCATCAGCAAAAAGGTCCCAAGGTGACATCAGTAACACACACCACAACCTGGGAGTCCCATGTGATGGCTGTGAGGGGGACCAGTGGCTGGGAACAGCCTGCATGTGGACCTCAGGGGGACAACGGGGTATCTGGGCCTGAGGGGAGGTCAGGGGCCCCAAGGCCCAAAGCTGGATGCTCCTGTTCCCCCCACTCTCCACCCCCCGCCCCATCCCCTGGAACTCCCCTGGGGAAGTCCAGAGGCACAGGGCACACTCAACAGGCTCCAGAGAGGGATGGAACCTGCTGTGCCCAGACCGCGGCCGGGGTCGGGACCGTGGGAGGCCCGGGAGCAGGCCCGGGGTGGGTAGGTGAGGTCCAGGCACAAGGCCCCGTTGCCCTGGCAGTTTCCACTGCCCCTCACTACCGCCCGTGACACCGGCTCCCGTGGGAGGGGCTGAGGCCAGGTTGCCGGCCTGCCTGGGCCCCAGGACACTGGTCTGGGTGAGCCGGGCAGGAACGGCCAGAGAGGTCACACTGAGGCTATGTGGCCTCCGACATTTCTGAAGGGGGTTTGATGGACCTGCGTTGCTGAGCAGGAATGCGTGCCTGTCCCGGTGTTTCCTCGGAGCCGAGGGCCCTCTCCGAGGGCCCTCGGGGGTCTGGGCAGGCAGGAGGGCCCCGCCTGTGCTGGCGCAGGCCTGCCGGTGAGGGCGCCCCACGTTGGTCCCCGGGAGGGCTTTGGGGAGAAGGCAATCAGGGCCAGTGTCTCATGTTCTCAGACCCCGAGGGTGTTGCAGTGAGCTTCTCGAGTTTCCACCAAGATTTATGTGAAAAGAAGTTACTTGTGGAACCAGAACAAGGTGTGACGGCAAAGCGGTCTTTTGGCGTCTGAAGCTCTAAAGAAAGTGGGAGGCCTTCCTTTGTTCTTTGGTCACGGGTGTCCTGACCGAGGGGTGGGACGGGGGCACAGGAAACCTGTGCACGAGGACAGAGGACCGAGCCTGGATGTGTCCGCAGGGCAGGGGACGGTGGGGCCCCTGGGGGGTGGACTGGGGTGGAATCTTCTCGTTAAAGGGCTGTAAACCCCATTTACCCTCAAGTCCTACAGGCTTTCTACCTCCCACGCTCTTGCAATGTTACTTGCATCTCACAAAAACAAAATGAAGCCCCAGCAGGGTTTCCGGGGTGCTCTGGAGGTGGGGATACCACCTTCCTGGCTCCAGATTCCGCCCTGCAGACGCTCCTTCGGCACCGCCTCCCACCGGGATCCGCCCGCAGGGTGGGGGCAGGGTGGGGCGGTACAGCCAGTCAGGTGGCAGTGGCCATCAGATTACCCTCCAGGGGGCCTTGGAGGCTGTGGAGAGGACAGCGTTTTTAAGATACGGCCATTTGTCACTTAGAGCTACAAAATTATTTTGAAAGCTTTCCAAGCTACAGAAAAGTGCCACAGTCGTCAGAGTGCTCACACCCCCGACAAGCCCGTGAGTCCTCTCCCTCCGTGGGCCCTTCCACCTGGCGACTCCTACCTTCTTGTTCCCGTGTCCTCAGGTGACAGTGACGTGTTTGAGGAGTCAGGCCATTGTTTTGCAGAACTTGGAAAGCTTGCCCCTCCCTCCTTGAGAGGGACAGGTGTCCCCAGGGCAGGCCGCAGGGCTTCTGAGCAGGGAGCCGCCCAGAGGGGCCAGACTCAGGGTCACAGGGAGGAGCCTGGGGCGGAGGGGCCAGACACAGGGTCCAGGCTGCCACTGTGGCACTGTCTGGGAGTCCACCGCCCCTGACTGCTGCCCTCTTTCGGAGCCACAGCCTGAGGGCCAGACTTGGGGTCTGCAGGGCCCATCCTGGCCGTGGGTGGTCCCCTCAGACAGAATTCTCCCCGTCCCACCAGCCCCGAGGGTCCTGGTGCTACAGAGCCGTGAGGGCTCCAGAAGTGGCCTCTCCCCTCCAGGGCTTCTGTCCCCCCTCTGCCCTCACATCCCACCCTGCCAGGGACGGCTCGCCACACTTGTTCTGACCAAGTAACTTTGGCTTTAGGTAAAGGGGTCTCCCTCCCCTCCCCTGCTCCTGGAGCCTTTCTGGTCCTTTCTGCTCACCCCACTTCCTCCTTCTTTCCCCTCCCCCTTGGCCCTCAGTCCCAGCAGCAGTGTGGGACACCTGCTCCCTTTTCCTCAGGACTGGCCCCAGGCCCCTGGGGTGTGCACCTGGGTGGGTGCCAGGCCCTCCCGGCCTCAAGGCGCTGACTTCCTGCCCGAGGTGGTCCCGGGCCTCCCAGAGCTGGCCTCTTCCCTGGACCCAGGGCAGCCGACGCCCCATCCCTCTCACACCCTCCTTGGTGGTTCCTGGACAGCGAGCTCCCGGGCCGCCAAGACGAGCTAAAATCTTGAGCCTGGAAAGTTGGAGGGTCAGCCACAGCCTCTGAAAAAGAAGGGAGGAGAGAGTCCTCTGCCAGTCCCCCAGCTCCCTGTGAGTGGCCCTTAACCTCTGGACCTCAGTTCCCTCACCTGTGAAGGTGTTGGCCCCACTAAAGAGCTCCTGCGGTCACCTGGCCCTGGCCGCAGGCCACTAGGGTGGAAGGGGGCTGGCAGTCCCCTTGCCCTTGCAAGCTCCCCCCACCCCGGGACAATAACTTGAGTTTGGAGAGGCCTGGTCACTGACCTGCCCAGCACCTCCGGGCAAGGTGCCTCTGTTCCCGCACCCCTACCCTTCAGCACCACACTCTAGTTTTGCTGAGCGATGCCTGCACCGTTCAATGAAGCTGGCCCTTCTCTGAGAAGGACACCTGGAACCCGTCTATATTTTGGGTGGGTGGCCTTTTCCCCACCTTTCTGGCTGCTGCCCCGGGAAGGCAGCTGAAGCCACCCAATGCCTTCCACCCGACACTCAGACCTCTCTGGGGGACCCCTGTCTCTCCTTTGTGGGAGGCAGGGTGTGAGGACAGACAAGGTACAGTCCTGGTCCCCTGCTGGCCCAGGCCAGCTGCAGAAAGCTAGTGCTCACACTGGGTGGGGGGTGGGGCGAAGGGGACCCTCCCCAGAGCTGGGGGAGGGAGGGGAGTTGGGCCACCCTACTGTCTTCTTTTTTCTGTCTTTCATTGGAAATGGATTTTCTGAATTTGTTTTTATATTGTTCAGTTGTTAATACGAAAAAAGGAAGAGAAAATGCAGAACTTTGTAATCCCCAGGACCTCCCAGCTGCCATTTTTTTAGGCCTATCGGAACATTCTCGCACTTTTCAAACCTGATCAGACCACTCTGGTTATCCTGTTATGGTGTGTATGGTGAAATAGTAGACGTGTTTTGGGGTGGGTCCCTGCACCAGATGCCATAACTCACTTTCCTTTTGGTGGACGTTCTGTTCTCTACTTTTCCCGTGTCCTTTGTTAATGAGCGCACCAGGGGCTGGAAGATAGGGGGCCGGTGCTTCCCAGGGCTGTGCCTGGCCTTCCTTCTCTGGCTGCAGGGCCCAGATGAAGGAAAAGGAAGGCTCCCCAGGGTGGAGGCCGGGAAAGGCAAGGCCTGGGGTCCTCTGTGGGCCTGGACCTGTCTCAGAGCTTCGGTAACTTGTGTCTGGGTTCTGTCCGTCGAGGACTGGGCCCCAACAGCAGCCTCTGCCCCCCACCCTATGCCAGGCATGGCTCCTTAAGGTTGTGGGTGCTCCTGAGCCAGGCAAGGAGGAGGGAAGGGGGAGACCAGATCCGCGCACGGTGTGGTGAGCGGGTGGGGGGTAATGCTCTGTCCTCGAGGGGGCCAGACTGCGTGTGGGAGGACCTTGCGGTTGGAGGCCTCCAGGGAACGCGGCGGCTTGGAGGCTAGTGCGGGCAAGGGCCCCCTCCGGGCAGGGTGACAGTGCAGGAGCGGATTGTCACCCGCTGGGGGAGGCGCGACCCCGGGGGCGCGGGCCGTCCCCGAGCGCAGGCTGGGGGAGGGGACCTCTGCGGAAGGCGCCCCGCCCCGCTCCGCCCCGCCCCGCTGCGCGGAAACTTTTCCGGAGGCCTAGGGGGACGGCAGGTGAGGTCACGTGGCCAGGGGGCGGGGCGAGCCGGGCCGGGGGGCGGGGGCGGCCGGCGCGGACCCCGCCCCTGCTCCCAAGTCCCGCGGCGCGTCGGCGGAGCGCGGGCCGGAGCGCGGGCCCGAGCCGGAGTCGGAGCGCCATGCCCACCAACTTCACCGTGGTGCCCGTGGAGGCGCGGGCGGACGGCTGCCAGGACGCGGCGGCCCAGGGGACCGAGGGGACCGAGGCGCCGGGGCCCCCCGAGGGCGAGCCCGACTGCCAGAGCCCGGGTGAGCGCGGCCGCACCTGCCCGCGGGACAAAGGCGGAGCCGGGCTGCGCGGGGCCCGGGGGCGGCCGGGAGGAGAGGCAGCCCCGGAGGGGGCGGAGGGCGAGCCGGGAGGGGCCGGGAGCGGGGACGCGGGGAGGCCGGCCTCCTCGAGGAAGGGGTGCGGGGCTGCCTTCCACCCACTCTCCCCAACTCCTTCCCTCGGAGGCTCCCCTTCCCCACGGTCCCTCTCTCCCCCTGGTCTCACCTCTCACGAACCCCCCCTTACCCCCCCCCACCCCTGTCCCCGCACCCCCCCTGCCTGCAGAGCCCCCTCGCCAAGCCTGTCCCCGGGGCTCAGGGCCCCTGCTGCGCCTATGCTCCCAGGGACTGTGGGCTCCGCTTTGCTGCCCCCTGCGTGTCCCAGTCCCACGGGGACACAGGAAGCACCTTCTTTCTCGCACTCTCGGTGGGACGGGAGGAGGTGTGGGACGCCCAGTGTAGCTATGGAAACGGGGAGGGGCCTCGCCCTGCCTGAGAACCCCCCAGCCCCCGGTCCCGCAGTCCCGGTAGGGCCGCGGGGTTGGGGCCGCCCCAGTGCCTTCCTGCTTCCTTTCTGTTGCCTTTGCTCTGCCCTTGCGCGCTGGGGCAAAGGGCTCCGGCCAGATAAGCCCCGGCTGGGAGCCCAGCTTTGGGCGCCGCCTCGCCTGGCCGCCGACAAACTCGCTCTCTGGGGTCGTCGGCAGGAAGGTCGGCAGGTTCCCACGGGCTGGGGGAGGGGCCGCCCCATCCTGCAGAGCCTGGCGCTGGCCGGCGAGGGTCCTCCTCACCCTCTTTGTTTCCGGAATCAGGAGACGTCTAGCGCTTTCACTTTCTCTGGGGGGGGGGGGGGATCCCGGGGATCCCGGGGATCCCGGATCCCCCAGGCCTGCTCCCTCTGTCCTGCAGTCTTCAGACCCCGGTTCTCTGTGGCTGATGAACGGGTCACCCTCAGTAGCTGCCCTCTAGAATTGGGGGTCGTCAGAGGACAGCCCACAGCCCCAGGTCTCACTCCTCCGCGGTTGGGCAGAGGCTCCCTGCTCCAGGGGTTAAGGAAAGAGGGCCTCAGACCGCTGGGGGCCGTCTACCCTGGCTGGTTAGGTCAGGCACCTCCTGAGAGCAACCAGTGTCAGGTGCCCCGGGGAAGGCGCTGTCCTCATTGGGCTGTTCCTCTGTGTCCTTGTCTGCCTGCGGGGGTCTGGGGCTGGTCACTGCCCCTGCCTGGCTCGAGGGCTTGAAAGTGGGTGGCCTGTGAAGGCAGTCTGGGTGCCCGGCCCTCCGTGGTTCTGAGGGGGCTCCTGCGTGGTCTTCCTGGGTGCGCTGTGTTACAGCGGCCACATCAAGTGCATCGTGTTCCCGAGGAGCCTCACCTGCCTCGCCTGGGTGTCCCGCTTCCCGTCAGCCGGCCCCTTCTCCGGCGACTGCAGTCCTATCTTTCCAGACTTGGAGTGCATCTTGTTTTGAAGTTGGGGTGATTTTCTTCCTGCCCATTTCCTCCTGCCCGAGGGCCCGGGGGCTGGGCACTGCCGCTGCCTGGGGAGCTGGGCCTCTTGCCCAGCTGGGCTGGTGGGGGGCCGGGGTCCGAGCCCCCGCCCACTGTCTCATCCTCTGACCCCTTCGGTTCTGTCCCGGGCTCCTCAGGAACCTCACGGCCTGTGGGAGCTGAGTGTCGGGAGCTCAGGCAGATGCCAGGCGTGGGCCGCGTGCTTGCCTGGTGACGAAGCCTCGGTCCCCGGGCCGTGCTCTCGCTCAGCCGAGCCAGCGCAGAAGTCAGCTGGGTCTTTGAGTTGTGTGTTCTCCGTTCTTCATCTTCCCTCAGGAAGAGACAGGGTGGAGCCCCCTGCGTGGTCACCGTGCTCACCGTGCTCGGGGAGGGGGCTCTGCTAGGCTGGACTCTGATGTTGCACGTGAGCTTTCAGAGCCCATTTGGTGCTCAGGGTGCCGTGTGACTGGCACTGTGTCGTGTGGCCAGCGTGACGGTCACTCTGGTGGAGGAAAAGTCCTTTGCGAGCTGGGAAGGCCCGGCAGGAGCCTCTCCTGAGGGCTGAGATCCCCGCCAGTGGCCAAGCCTGGCTCCATCACAGGACCGCTGGTGCTTCTGACTGGCCGATCCCCTGGGGAATCTCCTGGCTTTCTGGGTGGGCCTCCCGGTGGTGGTGGCGAAGCAACACTGAGGGGGCCCTTCTGGGGTGTTTTTGGAAGCCCGGAGCTGTCTGGAAATAGGAGGCTTGAGACCCCAGCTGGGGGTCAGGGGCCAGGGTGTGCTGAGAGCGGGTGGGAGTCAGGGAGGAGTACTGCTCCGCTCATAGGCCCACCTGGCCTGGCAGAGCTCGGCGGGACTGTCGGGTGTTCCCTGCGTCAGCCGCGGTCCTGGGCTGGACGGAGCCTTTACGCCATCGGCCTGCCGCAGCTCCACGCACACCAGGCAGATGCATCGTGAAGCTGGGGCCTATCTTGTGGCCGTGGAGGCCCCCACTGCTGTCGGCCTTCGGCATGGAGGCTGGAGGACGCCAGCACTGACCTTAGCTGCCCGGCTGGTGGGCCTGTGGCTGGTGCTTTAGAGCCAGGAAGACATGGCCCTTCACCCGGGTGGTGCTTAATGCAGGCCTGGGCAGGGGGAGGCCAGGGTCAGCACCGGGGAACCCTCCTTGCCTCCCTACCTGCTTCCGGGGGGGGGGAGGTAGGGGCGTGTTCTGGATGACAGCTTTGTCTTGCCTGGGGGGCGGGGGTGGGGAGCCGAGCCTTCTAGAGGACCTTTAATGTCCTGCATTTTCTCGTGATTGGAGATCGCAGGCGGAAAGGATGGGTTAGTTCCGTCCTTTGGTGTTGTGTTTCTTGGTGGAAGTATCTTCCGGGAGGGAGGTGGTCGGGAGTGCGGATGCTTCTCTCCTGACTTCCAAGTGTGGGGTCTTTAGGGACTTCTGGGAACCTTCCTGAGTGTTGGGCCTGGGTGGAGCCCCCTCCAGGCCCTGTGGGGGCTCTGGAGCTGGCAGGTGTGCAAGTGAGGCATGGCCGCAGGCCCTGGGCCCCCACGGAGGTCGGTGGGCTCAGCCCTTGGAGGGTGGACCCGGCCGGTAGCCCTATGTCCCCGTCCCTGGCTGAGACTCCTGTTCCTCACTCCCCAGGGCTCTGACCCCAGCCTCGTCCTCACCCCGTCACTGTTCCCCTTTTTGGATTCCTGTCTGTGACTTCTGCTCTGCAGCTCAGCTCCTGGGGGCACCCAAGGGTCTCCTCCCGGCCCTCTGAAGGGGGCTCTGCTTCCCTGGGCGCGGCAGCCAGGGCAGCGGGCAGCACTCCGAAGCCACGGCCCTGGACCTCAGGCGACTTCTCTCTCGGCGCCGCGGGTGGCTGCTGCCCGGAGGTGGGGGGTCGCCGCTGCCGGAGTGGTTGGTCAAGCTCGCCTGGGGTGGGGGCAAGGGTTCAGTGAGCTGTGTGGTTCTGGAGAGCGGCCAGGACGGCGGCTTCCGGGTTCGGTTCTGCTGGGCGAGGACACGGGGTTTCAGGAAGGGAGGGAGGCGGCCCGCCGTCCCGTTGGCAGAGAGTCCGTGGCTGGCGCAAGCTCCCAGCACCGTCTTGGAAACGGCTATCAGCGGTCATTGTGTCTCATTGTGTCGTTAGGGAGACGTCGTGATACTAGACGGCGGGTGGGGGAGGGGGCTACCACACGTGCGTGTGTGCCCAGACTCGGTTTCCGGTGGAGAAGCGGCAAGGTGGAAGGAAGCACGCGTGGGGCGTGTTCCCACGTCTCTGTGCGCCTGTTGGGCTCCCAGACGGTCTTCCTGGGGGAGGCCCTTGGCTCGACTAGGTCCCCAGCTGGGCTCGTGTGTGCGCGCACGTGGGCTGTGTATCCGTGTGCATGTGTGTGCATGTGTGTGCACGCCTGTGGGCTGTGTGTGCACGCACGGGGAGGCAGGCACAGGGGCTTGGTGGTCACGTGGTGTTGGGGTGTCAGGGCATCTGTTCTTGCCCTCTCAGCCCAGTGACGTGGCTGGGGTGTCATTCAGGGGATGTCTTGTGCCACCCGGGCTGAGGAAGTGGTGGTGAGACACGTCTGTGCCTCTGATGTGAGATCTGTTCCCATGACCATTATGAGGAAATTTGCCACATAGATCCCTGAGTGTGTTGTTCTAGAAAGTTCCCTAGACATTCTCAGTGTGATGCTGCTATGCTGGGATGGGTATCTGAGCTGTGGACACCATTGGCCGTGGTAGCTGCTTGTGGGGGGTGGCTGCCGTGAGTTTGGCACAAGGGGCGCCTGTGAGGGTCTGCCTCTCGTGGCCGCTCCCCGAGGGGCTGCGCAGTTACAGGGCCCTCAGGGCAGTTCTGTGAAGACTGGAGCGGTCCACCACGGCTGGTGTCCATTGTGGCCTTGGGTGTGTCAGTGTTCAGATCAGCATGTGTCCTGCTCCTGGGGACGTGGAGGCTGCGGGGCCAGCACATGATTTGAGGTACATTGGGGACAGTGGAGTGCCCTGTGGTGCTGGGTGTCCGCATGGCCTCGTGGAAGGGGACGCTTGGGTGCCGGGATGGTGGTGCCAGGGGGAGAGTGGCCAGGGGGCAGGCTAGGCCTCTCCATGCGGAGACCGGCCTGTTCTGGTTCTGATGTCCCTGGCTGTGTGGCTGTCCTGACTGGGGGGCATCTCTGAGCTGTAGCCTCCCCGTGGGGGTGGGGGAGTCCTGGTGAACCCCCGACCCAGTCACCGTTCGCCAGGTGGGCTGTGGCTGACCCCACAGACGGACCCTCTTGCTCACTTGGCCTTCCCTGGTGACGCGGGCACTTGGGTCTGTGGCTGTGCCCGTATCCGTGTGCTGGACCAGCAGGGGTCAGGCTGTCTGTGGGTGATCGGTGGCCCCCCTGGAATGCCGCCCTCCCCCCGGGTGTGTGTGAAAAGCAGTGGCCTCCGGGGTGAGCCTGGCCCCAGACGGGGAGGCGCGATGAGTCAGAGTTTTGAAGCCACGGGACACTGAGATGACCCAGGGGAATTCCGTGGATGGGCCGGCCGGCGTGGAGCCTCGCTGCCCAGTGCAGGGGATGGTGGCTGGGGGGGCGTGGGGTATGTGGGCTCTGCACGGACTGAGAGGCCGGCCTCTCGTGCCTGTGAGCAGGAAGGAGCCGACTCTGGCGGGCTGCGGGGCTTAGATGTGGAGAGGCTGCTGTGCTGGCCCGTCCTTGGACACCGTCACCTGCCTCTCTCTGCTGGGGGTGCTCCGTGGGGCCTGTGCGTTGTTGGTGTTGTGGGCACAGTCGGAGATTGTGGGGCCCCCTACTCACCTTGCTGAGGGGCCTGGGGGCCACGGGGCATTGCCCACCCTCAGAGGTTAAGGCTCAAGTGAGTTTCGGAGGTATTTCTTTTCAAGGAAATGGCCTCAAGTGTTCCGTGCTTACCCTGTGTCCCTGGGGGGTGTGGATGGAGTTCTCGGGGCGTTAGGTGCCCCACAGGGGCGGCCGGAGTGGGCCCCAAGGTTCTCGTGCTCGGTGGGATCCTGCGGGTGAGTGGCGGGGGGGACTGCCCACCGCAGAACCCTCTGTCAGGCGGCATGACTGGGTGACTCCCGGGCGGGCCCGGGCTCCTGCGTCGGAGGACCGGTGACCTTGGGCCAGGGACACCTTCCCAGGGTGCTGTCTGTGGGGGCCGCCGCAGAAGGCCGTTCCTCATCCCTGCACAGCTGGGCAGCTGGCGTTCGGTTGATTGTGATTGTGGGGACCCTGGCCCGGGGTCTGCCGCTGTCACCCACAGTGGGGTGTGCGTTTTGCGAGCCGGGTCGGGCGCTGCAGCAGGGCAGAGCGTTGTTGTTAGGTGTTACCACCGCCCAAGGGCAGGCGCGCTGGCTGAGCGCCCCCTGAGGTGTGTCGCCGTAGCCAACAGCTGTGCCGGGCAGGCGGGCATCTCTCCAGCTCTGCCCTCGTCTCCAGCTCTGCCCTCGGCGGGGCCAGAGGAAGGCCCGCTGCCGGGGGGCGGGTGGGGGAGCCTTGGACGAGGACCCAGCAGGCCTGCGGGGTTGTGGCACCCGGGAACACGTGAGCCGGTCTCCCCGGCGGTGGGAGTTTGGGCCTTGGCGGTCGGGTGGGCAGCTAGGTGTGGGCACCTGCTGGGGACAGACCCGCGCAGGCCTGGGCTCCCTTCTGGGGGGCTCTAGGGCAGTGCTGTGGGCGGAGACAGCACAGAGGCTTAACGTCTCTCCTTTTGTGAAAAGGAGGGAAACTCCCTGTTCAGAGCAGAGGCCTGGTTTGTGCAGATAAGCTCAGCAGCTCCAGCAGGACTTAGGGCCGGACAAAGTGAGGTGCCCCGGCCAGCTGTGCTGTTTGCACCCCGGCTCCCTTGTCCGTGGCTGTTGGCATCATGTGGGTCCTCGAACCTCTTGCCAGGAGCCCCGGTGAGCAGGCCTCAACCAGGTGTCCCAGGGTGAGTGGGCTCCCGTGTCCTGGGGGGAGGTGGACAGGGTGAGTGGGCACCGACCAGGTGACCCTGTGTCCTGGGGGTTCACAGGCGAGTGGGCCTGACCAGGCGTCCCAGGGGGGTGGACAGGGTGAGTGGGCCCGACCAGGTGACCCCCGTGTCCTGGGGGGTTCACGGGGCAAGTGGGCCTGACCAGGTGTCTCGGGGGGTGGACAGGAGTGAGTGGGCCTGACCAGGTGGCTCCCGTGTCCTCGGGGGAGGTGGACAGGGTGAGTGGGCCCGACCAGGTGACCCCCGTGTCCTGGGGGTTCACGGTGCAAGGTGGGCCTGACCAGGTGTCTCGGGGGGTGGACAGGGTGAGTGGGCCCCACCAGGTGGCCCCCGTGTCCCGGGGTGGGGGGCGGTGGTCCGCCAGGCTGCTTCCCTGGTGGAGGGCTGAGGTGTCAGTGCAAGTCTTGGCCGGGTCTCCCGCTCCCGTGTCTCTGGCCCCGTTGTGCCTTGGGCGGGTTTCCTGTCTTGCGGTTTCTTCTGGAGGAGCAG